>NC_047084.1:469931726-470531726 GCF_902459505.1 Geotrypetes seraphini | reverse complement strand
TCTACGAAACTGCACTAGTGTTTTTTTAGCGCAGAGAGCCTCGCTGAATGGCCCGCGCTGCTCCCGACGCTCACTGAGTTCCTATGAGTGTTGGGAGCAGCGCAGGCCATTCAGCATGGCTCCCCACGCTAGAAACCGCTAGCACAGTTTCATAGAAGAGAGGGGGTAAGTGAAGAAATAATGTCTTCACCGAGTACACCCTAATCCTTGTACTTTTGGATAAACAAGTGATTCATGTTTTTTCATGCCACTCACTCATTATTTCATAGATCTCTATCTCATCTTAACCATCTCTTCCCCAAATCGAAGTGCTGCAACCTCTTTAGTCTTTTCTTATAGGGGGATGGGTCCATTCCCTTCATCATTTTGTTTGCCTCCTTCTGTTCCTTTTCTAATTCAGCTATTTCTTTTTTTTTTCCTCTCGCTCTCTTTTTAAATGCAGTGACGGGAATTGTGTATAATGTTTGAGGTGTGGTTATACCAAGGATTGATACAAAGGTATTATAAGGATCTCTGGTTTATTCCCCATTCCTTTCCTAATGATTCCTAAGATTATATTTGTTTTTCTTTGCCACCACTGCACAGTGAGCAAAAGATTTCAACATATCAGCAACAATAACACCTAGATTCTTTTCCTGGGCGGTGACTCCTAATGTGGAACCTTGTATCATGTTGCTATAGTTTGGAATCTGCTTTCCTACTTGCATCACTTTGCACTTGCTCATATAAATAAATGTCAGCTGCCATTTGGATGCTCAGTCTCGTAAGGTCCTCACCTCACTTGTTACTTCTGTTGCCAGATCATTTATAAATCTAAAACCCTAGAGCGCGCATGTGCTCTTGAAAATTCGTGATTCCTGGCGCCGTGAGGTGTGCTTCTGTGGCAGTATTCTATTTGACACCTCACGGTGCTTGCAGGGGCTGGAGGCGCGCAACTGTGCTCTCTCCCCACCCACATCCTCAGCAGGGAACACACCTCCCACCCTCACTCACTTCTGCTGCCGCCGCCGCTGCTGATCCTCCTCTTCAGAGCAGCCTGCGATCGTGGTTGGCTTTAAAGAACCTCGCAGGCCACTCTCCAATCTCAGTAGCACGCTCCCTCTGACACACGGGATCGCGTCAGAGGGAACGTGCTTCTGAGTTGGAGAGCGGCCTGCTAGGTTCACTAAAGCTGGCCACCATGATCGCAGGCTGCTTGGAAGAGGAGCAGGCCAGAAGATGCCGGGATGGAGGGAGGGTAAGAAGGGGATCAATACCGGGAGCCAGGGGGAGAGGGAAAGGGGGCTGCTTTGGGGGTAGGGGTGTGCTGGGGGGAGACAGAAGGGACCATGGAGAGGGACAGGGAAAGGAGGCTGCTTTGGGGGGAGGGGTGTGCTGGGGGGAGACAGAAGGGACCATGGAGAGGGACAGGGAAAGGGGGCTGCTTTGGGGGGAGGTGTTCTGGGGACAGACAGCTTTGCTCTGGGGGGGAGACAGAAGGGGCCATGGAGAGACAGGGAGAGGGAAAGGGGGCTGCTTTGGAGGGGAGGTGTGCTGGGAACAGACAGCTTTGCTCTGGGAGGAGACAGAAGGGGCCATGGAGAGATAGGGGAAGGGAAAGGGGGCTGCTTTGGGGGGGAGATGTGCTGGGGACAGACAGCTTTGCTCTGGGGGGGAAGACAGAAGGGGCCTGGAGAGACAGGGAGAGGGAAAGGGGCTGCTTTGAAGGGAGGGGTGTGCTTGGGGCAAACAGCTTTGCTCTGGGGGGAAGACAGAAGGAGCCATGGAGAGATAGGGAAAGGGGGCTGCTTTGGGGGGAGGTGTGCTGGGGGGAGACAGCTTTACTTTGGGGGGGAAGACAGAAGAGGGCCATGGAGAGACAGTTAGGGAAAGGGAAAGGGGGCTGCTTTGGGGGGAGGTGTGTGCTGTGGGCAGACAGCTTTGCTCGGGGTGGGGGGGGGGGAGACAGAAGGATACAGACAGCGGGGCCAAGGAGAGAGAGATAAAGAAACAGACAGACAGACAGACACATCTATTCTAGCACCCGTTAATGTAACGGGCTTAGACTAGTATATTATATAAAACAGCAATTCCAGCACTAACCCTTGGAAAACTCTAGTAACCCTAATCTGTTCAGAATACTGAGCATTTAACTCTGTTTTCTGTCTTGTAATTAGTTTTTAGTCCACAATGAGACACTGCCTCCTATCCCACGACTTTCTAGTTCCTCAGTCTTTCATGAGCTACTTTATCAAATGTCTTCTGGAAATCCAGATATACAATACCAATCTGCTTACCTTTATCCACATGTTTATTTATGCATTCAAAAAATTATAGTAGGTTTGTGAGGCAAGATTTATCCTGGCGAAATCCATGCTGGTTTTGTACCCTAATACATGCCTATATACTGTATATTCAGTAATTTCATTCTTTATAATAGGCTCTACCATTTTACCGAGCACTGATGTGAGGGTCACCAGTCTATATTTCCTGGATCACTTTTGGAACCCTTTTTAAATATTATTATAGAAACATAGATGTATAGAAACATGATGGCAGATAAAGTCCAAATGGCCCATCCAGTCTACCCATCCACAGCATCCACTATCTCCTCCTCCCCCCTTAAGAGATCCTACATGCCTGTCCCATGCTTTCTTGAATTCAGATACAGTCTTTGTCTCCATCTCAACTGGGAGACAATTCAATGCATCTACCACACTTTCTGTAAAAAAAGTATTTCCTTAGATTTCTCCTGAGTCTATCACCTCTTAACTTCATCCTATGCCCTTTCATTACGAATCTTCCTTTACAATGAAACAGATTTGCCTCATGTGCATTTATGCCATGTAAGTATTTAAACGTCCCTATCATATCTCCCCTCTCCCGCCTTTCCTCCAAGTGTGCATATTGAGAACTTTATGTCTATCTCCATACACCTTATGATGAAGACCATTTTAGTAGCCTTCCTCTGAACAGACTCCATCCAGTTTATACCTTTTTGAAGGTGCGGTCTTCAAATTGTATACAATATTCTAAATGATGTCTCATCAGAATCTTACACAGAGGCATCAATACCTCATTTTCCTACTGGCCAAACCTCTCCCTATACACTCTAGCATCTTTCTAGCTTTTGCCATCGCCTTTTCAACCTCTTTGGCCACCTTAGGATCATCACATTCTGTCACACCCAAGTCCTGATCCTCTTTCATGCTTGAAAGTTCTTCACCCCCTAAACTCCACTGTTCCATGTGTTTATGCAGCCCAAATGCATGTCCTTGCATTTCATAGCTGCCAAATTCAGATCATCCCTCAAGCTTCACTAGGTCCTTCCTCATGTTTTTTTTATACCATCAGGAGTGTCTACACTATTGCAGATTTTGGTATCATATGTAAAGAGGCAAATCTTACCTGACAGTCCTTTAGCAATATCGCTTATTAAAATGTCAAAAAGAACAGAACCTTGAGGCACACCACTGGTAACATCCCTTTTCCCAGAGTGATCTCCATTGACCACTATCCTCTGTCACCTTTCACTCAACCTGTTCTTGACCCAGTCCATCACTTTGAAACCCATACCGAGGGCACTCTTTATTTATTAAACATTGTCAAAGGCTTTACTAAAATCTAAATACACCACATTTAGTGCACTTCCTCTATCCAATTCTCTCATCATCCAGTCAAAAAAATTGATCAGATTTGTCTGACAAGACCTACCTCTAGTGACCCTCCAATCTTCAGGTACCACACTGACTTTAAAAAAAAAAAAAGATAAGTTACAAATGACTAATAGATCTGTAATCCCATTTTTTTATTCTATCAGTACTCTAGGATGTATATAATCGGATCCAGGGAATTAGCTAATGATTATTTTGTCAATTTGCCCTATTACATCTTCTAGGTTTATAGAAATATGTTTCAGTTCTTCCAGCTCATCCCATTTTTTTTTTTTTTTAATTCTTTATTCATTTTTGAAATCCGATACATAGTGTGACAGATTAACAATCAAGTAATATAAAAATATTGCACACTACTCCAACAAATAATATATAGATATCTCCTTCACATCTACCTCATTGAAATTTGAAGCAAAAAATTCATTTAATCTCTCTGCTATGGCCTTGTCCTCCCTGAATTTTCCTTTTATCTCTTGATCATCTGGTGGTCGAACTGATTCTCTTTCTGGCTTCTTTTTTGTGTTTTTCTCTCATGAGTCCCCCCCAATTTGACAGCTTTCTCCCCCCTCCTCCACCTAGGATGTGTACTTCTCTCTCTCTGGGACCTTTTCTCTATCACCCCCTCCCCTTGAAAATTTGCCTTTCATCATCATCAATGCTAACCTTCAGAACTCACTGCTCTGGCTGGCATCAGGCCTTCCTCTCTGCTGGTCCCACATACTACCTGCTATTGTGACGGCAGAACCCGGCAGAGAGGAAGGCCAAACACTGGCCAGAACCGAGAGTTGTAAAGGCTACTGCTGCCACCGCTGCAAAGGGGAAAAGGTTCCCAGACCATAGGGGCCCCCTGGAACTCTGGGGCCCAGGGTAGCTGCCCTGTCTGCTGCCCCCCTCTTTGGTTTGCCACTGCCCAGTGATACCTTTCTCTCCAACTCTCAGCAGTTTACAGTTCTTGATGAGCCTTCTTCCTTACTGTCCAGATTTGCACAGAAACATCTGTGAGAATCCATCCCACATGTTAAACAACAGCCAGCATGATCCGTCACAGTTGGGAAGACCCTTGACCCTTCCCAACTGTGATGGATCATGCTGGCTGTTGTATAAGTCTCTATGATCCTTCTAGGTCAGTGTCTCGCAAATGTGGCGAGCTGGCGGCACACTACATTGGGTGGCGGCGGATCGAGGGCATCCAGAAGTGCGTAGACATCGCGCACGTGCATGATGTCATCAAGTCGACAGCCGCGCACGTGCAGAGACCCTCCAGACAGGGCCTTGAGATACCAGCGGAAGGTTGCTGATAAAGAAGAGGCGCTGGCGCCAGCTGACTGGCTACAGGATGTACCTCTCACCGCGAGAGGCACATCGTGTAGGCAGTCAATCTGCATTGGCTCCATTCCTCCTCCTTGGTGTTTGGCGGCACATCTGGAATCTCCCAGTTTGCGATACACTGCTCTAGGTAGTAGAGGGTAGACCTGGGTACAGTACATCACCTCCTGTTGTTGCTGTGAGTTCAAGTACGCAGTTTATTTGGTCTGTTACCTCATACATCAAGGCCGCCATCAGGGCAGTACTACCAGTCCTGCATTCAGGGGCCCGGAGCTGACAGGGGGCCCGGGCCAGTAGCGTACCTAGGGGGGGGGGCGGTGCGCCCCGGGTGCACGCCCCAAGGCGGTGCACAGGAGAGAGAGCTGAACGGGGACGATGGGGGACCCGCGGGGTTAAATATAACTCGAGCCGCGAGGCTCATCTTCTACTCCGACTGCCCTGCCGCTCACACAGCCGATCGGAAGTCTTCCCCGATGTCAGCGCTGACGTCGGAGGGAGGGCTTAAGCAAAGCCTGCCCTCCGACGTCAGCGCTGAAGTCGGGGAAGACTTCTGGTCGGCTATGTGTGCGCGGCGGGACAGGCAGGAAATAGAAGACAAGCCTACGCGGCTCGAGCTACATTTTGCTGAGAAAGTTGCTAAGATGGGCTGGGAGGCAAACGGGGAACACAAAAGGGGGAGGGAGTGCGTTTTGGGCACAAGGCATGAACTTGGGAGAGAGGAAGGGAGGGAAAGAGATGATGAGGTGGAGGAGGGAATGGGTTTTTGGACACAGAAGGCATGGACTTGGGAGAGAGGAAGGGAGGGAAATAGATGCTGAGGTGGAGGAGGGAATGGGTTTTTGGACACAGAAGGCATGGACTTGGAAGAGAGGAAGGGAGGGAAAGAGATGGCTGGCCCAGAACGTCCTCTCCGACGTTAGAATTGACGTCGAGTGGCGAGAGTTGGTCGGCCCCGGGGGAGAGAAGCAGGGCAAACTCGGCGCCAGCCTGTTCTCGATAGCGGTAGTGGCAGCCTATTCCCCAGTGGCGGTGGCAGCATTTTCCCAATGGTGGTGGCATAGGGGAGGGCAAGGAGAAAGAAAGAAAGGGGGGGGACAGGGAGCCAGAAAAAAAAAAGAAAGGGGGCTGGGTGAAACAAAGAAAAATGGGGCACGGAGAGAGAGAGAAAGACAAACATACAGAATGAAAGGGGGTATGGAGAGAGAGAAAAAGAAAGAAGGGGGCAGGGTGAAACAAAGAAAAAGTTTGGGGAGGGAATGAGGTCTGGAGGAGAGGAAGCATACAGGAGGCTGAAAGAAGGGAAGAAATATTGGATGCACAGTCAGAAGAATAAAGTGCAACCAGAGACTGATGAAATTACCAAAGGTAGGAAAATGATTTTATTTTCAATTTAGTGATCAAAATATCTCCGTTTTGAGAATTTATATATGTTGTCTATATTTTGCACTATGGCCCCCTTTTACTAAACCGCAATAGCATTTTTTAGCGCAGGGAGCCTATGAGCTTCAAGAGCAGCGTGGGGCATTCAGCGCAGGTCCCTGCGCTAAAAACCGCTATCGCGGTTTAGTAAAAAGGGAGGGGAAATATTTGTCTATTTTTGTATAGTTGTTACTGAGGTGACATTGCATAAAGTCATCTGCCTTGACCTCTTTGAAAACCCGCGGAATATAAATGATAATTAACATTTTCTCTGCTTACAGCGTGCTTTGTGTTTTTAAAATTTTATTTTTTGTAGATCATTTTGACTTGGCCACAAAGGTAAGGGGGAGGGAGGGGAGCTGCTGAAAGAGTCCACCTTGACGTGGTTGCAGGCTTACAAATCTTTTGGTCAAAGAGTGCGGCGACAGAGAAAAGTATGTGTGTATTTGGCCCATGGAAGAAAGGGGGAGGTCAGGGGGGGGAAGGGGTGCTTGGGGGGCCCAATAGGATTGCTCAGTAAGGGGCCCAGAAATTTCTGATGGCGGCCCTGTCATACATGGTATCTAAACGTTACATAAAGTCAGAAATAAATTAGCCATGGAAAGTTGCCATCAATCATTTCCGAGTTTGGAAGGGGATTGCTTTATGAATATTAAGCATTTCAAAAGCCAGTGGCATAATTATGAAATTGCAACTGACCTGGGGGAACAGCCAGTGAAAAAAACTTTCTGCCATTCTCCTAGGCCTGCAGTGCACACCAGAGCTGTGTCTAACGATCATTTTTTTTGTACGCAGGCGCCAGGCACAGTTCCGCCCCCCTTTCACCGGGGCACTCAGCGCAAATAGTGTGCATATAATTTGCACAGCCCAGCAAATGAAAATCGCTCCCAACTCGGTGTTGCTGGAGCTTTGTGCATCCTACCCTGAGATCTGATGCTCAAAACTACCACCGACTTTAACATATGGTCAGTACCGGGTTTGAGTGCACGTTATACAGTACAAGAGCTGTATGAGTCCCTGAACTTTGAGAGTTACTGAGTCAGAGAAGCAAATATGACTTACAAAAGCTACATCCTCAATAACAGGCTGAAGGAAACCAATGAATCTATTGACGCACATCTAGCAGAAGTTAAAGCATCTAATAAAGCTGTGCGAGTAGGTAGGTTTGGAGGACTGAATCAAAGGTGATAGAATTGTTATTGGCATCAGAGATTACACTATGTAGCAAAAGCTCCTTCAGATGAAAGAGCTAACCCCGAACGATGACATCGCAATATTCCACGTGAACAAAGTTGCCTCTAAGGAGCCAGAATCCAGTCAGGTTTTCAGGATTTCCCCAATGAATACGCATGAGATCTATTTGCATGCACTGCTTTCAATGCATATTCGTTGGGGAAATCCTGAAAACCTGACTGGATTCCAGCCCTCGAGGACCGGAGTTGCCCAGCCCTGCTCTAAGGACATGAAAGACGTGACTGGAGAGGAAAAGGTACAGCAGAGTCAGAACTAAGGCGGCCAAAAGCACACTGGGACTGCAGGTGGCTAGGAGCAAGCCTGAAGGGCATATGCTACTTCTGTAATGGCAACCATGAAACGATGAAGGAAGCATGCCTTGTGTATGGAAAACTGCACACTCTGCTTGGAAATGATCATTTTGCCAGTACATGCAAAAGCCAGCTTGGTATACTGTAGATTTCCTGGATGATGAAAATGATGTTAGAAAAAGACTTTTAGCTTTAAGAAGAGGTTAAAAACAAAACCCTGAGAAAGTTATATGCAAGCTTGTAAGTTGGGGGGATGAGCTAATGAGGTTCCAGTAGAATACAGGGGGATGCAATAAATCTCCTGCCAGAGGAGCTCTTGGATTAGAATATGCTCCTTGGTCTCTTGAAGTTAAAGTCTATATCAGAGTGTCGCAAACTTTTTAAGTTGCACAGAGTAATCTTGGGGCCATGGCTGGAGGGCACCTGGAAATGTGCGGATGTCGACCCGATGATGTTCATGTGCATGCATGATGTCATCACACCAATGGCTGCGTATGCGTGAATGTCCTCCAGCTGCGGCCCTGAGACTTCTATTACCGCTGATGGTGGTGGTGGGGGTGCTGCAGAAGGAGAGGTAAGGGGCAGAGGCGCTGGCGAGGAGGAGAGGCGCAGGTGCCGGCTGACTGACCACAGGACATGCCTCTTGCGGCGAGAGGCACATCCTGTAAGCAGTCAGCTGGCGCTTCTCCTCATTGATGGCATCTTGCGGCATACCTGGAATCGGCCGGGGTATAGTGTGCCACGGCACACAGTTTGTGATGCACTAGTCTATATGACAACACTGAGCTACAAACAACGGGGATCATTCCAACCAATGTGATGAATTTCAAGGACAGTCAGATTTACACAATAGACAGCCCCTCTGTTGAAATGTTTCCAAGTTTATTAAAATTTTGATAAAACGCAAATCAAGATTTCTAAGCGTTTAACAAATTGTATTAAAACAAGGGGAAAACACTGAACATATAAATACCGACTAAACAATACATCACAAACATGGAATGATAGGAAAGTGGGGAGAGCTACAATTTAAAAGTAAAGAAAACATAAAGGGTAAACAACAATAGGGAAGCAAGGGAATAAAGATTATTAGATAACCTTGGCTAATTCCAAATAGAACATATGATAACATCATACAAAAATGGTGTGATGAGTTGGGGACTCAAATATCACTTCAAGATTTTAGTCAAGCTATTCATCGATTGCCTAAAATTATTAAGGGCTATGTCCTCGAAACCGACGCGAACCTCTCGAACCTCGCTGAGAACATCTCTACATGTATTACGAACCTCCAATCCTGGGCCCAATCTGTACAAATGAAACTGAATGAGTCCAAAACCAAACTACTTTGGCTCGGCCCAATTTCAGATCATTTACCCACCTCCATCCCTCTACTTTCCGGCCCCACTCTTCAGCTTGAGTTTTCAAGCAAAGTCCTAGGCATCATCTTAGACTCCTCTCTCTCCTTCAACGATCACCTCAACTCCCTGGTAAAAAAATGCTTCTTTAGCCTCCATATGTTGAGGAAAGTAAGATCTTGCTTTCATCATTCTCATTTTGCCATCCTCGTTCAATCCACCATCCTCTCTAGACTAGACTACTGCAACTCCATCTATATAAGCCTAACTAAGAAAAACCTCCATAGACTTCAGCTAATTCAGAACGCCGCGGCCAAGCTTATTTTCGCAAAAGGCAAGTTCGATCACGTTTCCCCACTCCTCTCCAAGCTTCACTGGCTCCCAGTATACTCCAGAGTCCTCTATAAATGTGCCTGCTTAGCCTTCAAGATTCTACATGGCGTCCTTCCTCCCGTTATCCCACTCTTCTGGAATTCCTCAAACCCGCTCTCTTCTAGACCCTCCCAAAAACTGAAACTATCTTTCCCATCTATAAAAGGTATATCCCGCGCAGGAAAACTTGGAACATCCCTCCCCTTTAGAACCACGGAACTCTGGAACAACCTCTCATCCCCGCTCAGAAATTCTAGCTCCTTCCAATCCTTCCGTAAACGCTTGAAAACTTGGCTCTTCTCAAAAATCTAATCACCTCCCGTTCTCTAGTATCCTGCCCCTCTCTATCTTCTCAGTCCCTCTCCTATATCCCTTCTTTGTAGTTCCTTTCCTCTCAACCTCTGTAAACCGTGCCAAGCTCTGCGCATGCGGAGATGGTGCAGTATACAAACCTAAGGTTTAGTTTAGTTTAGTTTAGTTTAATGTATGTATAGAGTTTTACAAAGGGCATATTTCTCACAAGTGCAAGCATTTCATGCAGATTAGTTAATTCTCCCATTTGTATTAAATGTGAGAAAGCTCCGAATACGTTATCTTATATATTGTGGCAATGTCCTCTTAAGTCATTCTGGTCTGCCATCCTATTATATTTAGGTTCATTATGGGATTGTCAATTAACGGAGTCTCCAAGGGAGAGGGGTTATTTGGTAAAGCTGCTGCTTGTGGGGTATATGGAAAAGATAGATGCATTTTATTTCAAAAGGCATGCATGATTGGTCACAAATGTATTTTGCATTATTGGTTACAGAAAGATCCTCCTAGTTTTTGGCACTGGAGGAATCAACTTGTTTAATTTTATTTGAAGTTAGGGATGTTTGTAATTTCCAAGACATACATGTTTTGTTTTGTTTTGTTTTTAATTTGGGACCCATATATTCAAAATCCTTCCTATTTTATATTGAAGCTTTGGAAACATTTGTAACTCTGTAATTACCTGGTAATATGTGTCATCTTCCATTCAAAATGCCGGGGGGCGGGGGGGGATTGGGGGGTATAGGGGTAGGATGAAATACGTCATATTGGAATGTATATTGAAGGAATGATAAATTTCATTTTATATTATAGTTTTATTAATTACTTCAATACAATGTGAATAGGAGAGGGAATAGAGAAGTGGGGGGAAGGGAGGTAGGGGGTGGTAGGGGGGTTGATTTGGGTCATATGGAAATATATTTTGAAGGAATGATAGAAATATGTATGTAAATATTATAATTGTGAATCTATTTGAAATGAAATCTCTTTGTATTATATTATATTTAATTATTTCCTTCAATACAATGTTATAAATTAGATAACCTTGGCTATTTCCAAGTCTATTCAGCAGTTGTAAGCATCTCGGAAGAGGTAGCTCTTTAGATTTCCCTTAAATTTGTCTAGATTTTTTTTCCGCCCTGATATAAAGTGGCAGGGAATTCCATATTGTAGGGGCCCTAACTGCAAATGAAGTGGCCCGACGCATGCTGCTGATTTTCAGGGATGGTGTATAAAGAAGATGTTGAGATGAGGATCTCGGTACTCTTGAAGGTTCGTGTGGAATAAGGAGCTTGTGAATAAAGGCCGGTTCATTAGTGTTTTCGGACTTGAAGGAAAGAATAGCTATTTTTATATAAAATTCAATGTGGGATCGGTAGCCAATGCACACTTTTCAGCAGAGGAGTAACATGGTCGAATTTCTTCCTGTTAGTAATAATTTTAATGGCAGTGTTTTGTATCAATTGTAATTGGCGGATATCTTTTTGGCATATACCTTTATCACATTACATTAGAGATTTTTATTCCGCCATTACCTTGCAGTTCAAGGCGGATTACAAAAGATTTAAGGTTGGTCTGTTACAAGAAGAGATCAGTGGTCATGACTAGTGAAGGTAGAGAATAGGGCGAGTATTCTCAGGGAGTTAAGAAGAAGATAGGAGGACTGAGGTAATCGTGATGTTAAGACTTAATCAGGGATTTCTTGAAGAGTATGGTCTTTATTTCTTTTCTGAATAACCTGTAGTCCGTGGTCGTTATCAGCAGATTGGAGATTTGGTTATCCAGTTTCGCTGCTTTGATTGGTGGGTGTGTGTATATAATGTATTACAAGTTGGGATATAATAAGAGAGTGAATAAGAATATTGAGGGATTGGGGGTCCAGAACGTTTGTGAGAGATCTAATTATCCTAAGTCTAATGAAACAATTCTTTACTACTGAGCTGATTTGTGGACAGCTTCTATCTCTAAACATCCACCAAGGGGTGTAGCGTGGTTGAGTGGCGCCTGTGGGTGCTCCTTCCCGACCCTCACCCCTGCTGCGCGCATGCCCCCTTCCCTTTCCCCGTAACTTTTTTTTAATTTTCCAGGCAGAAGCAACATCACAAACTTGCTGCCTGCGTCACGTCAGCTATCCCTCTTGACGTCACTTCATAGGCACGGGGTCCGGAAGTGACCTCAGAGAGAGGCGACACTAATGTAGGCAGCAAGTTTGTAATGCTGCGCATGCAGGGAAAATTAAATAATAATAATAATAACAGTTTATATACCGCAATACCGTTAAGTTCTATGCGGTTTACAATAGATTAAGTGAGGTACAAATTGATTGAATTTAAGAGGGGGAAGAGGAGAGTTAATAGGACCGGAAATGCATTGTTGAGGAGAAAGAGATTAATAGGGCAGAGGAATCACTATGGAGGAGAAAGAAGATGAGTGGGTCAGTTGTCTAGATACTTTAGGAACAGTTGAGTTTTTAGACGTTTTCTGAATTCCTCATAAGTAAAGAGGTATGAGAGGAGGGAAGGGGCGCACATACATAGCAAGGGGGTCAGGAAGGAGTGGGGGAGTGTGGAGAGGAAGATGGGTGTCGGTGCCCCTACCAAGACCATGCCCAGGATGGAAACACCCCCCCCCTTATTATGCCACTGCATCCACCATGTGTTTGACTTTGTTGGTCTTGAAACAAGTAATAAGGGCCTGGTTCTTTTTTTTTTTTAATTCTTTATTCATTTTTATAACTTACATCAAGTGCATCAAAAAGTAACACCATTTTAACTTAAATACATCACTTGAAATGCTACAATTCTTCATATTAAATAGAATTTATCCCTTTCCCTCCCAACCCTTCACTATCTCATATCAGATATACCATATAATAAAGTCTTTCCTTCCATTCAAAGCAAATGATAAAAATTCAAAAAACTACCCCCTCCCCATTATTTCATTTGTAATAATCAGGGAAAATGACACCTATTCATTGCAATAATTTGTTAATGGCCCCCGCACATCTTGAAATTTATTAAAATTCCCTTTCTGAATAGCTAATGTTCTTTCCATTTTATGAATATGACACATTGAATTCCACCAAAAACTGTAGTTCAATCTATTCCAAGTTTTCCAATTACATGTTACAATTACAAGGGCCTGGTTCTATATATAGCACCCAAAAAATTGATGCTGCGGAGAATGACACTTAACATGATTTTACAAAATGTACACGCACCTTATAGAATCACACTAATCACCAGTGCATTTTGTAACGTTTAGTCACACCCATTTAGACCATGGAAAACCCAGTCCTAAATCCCGGTCCTTAACTTGTGTGTGCATTGAACTTATTCTATAACATTGCGCTTAAATTCTAGGAACACCCATGATCTGCTCATTGTCCTTCCGTGGCCAAGCCTCTTTACATAGTCATGTGCTAAAACTGGCACGCAACACTTAATAGAATATGCCAAGTTGTTCATGTACCTTTTAATTAGTTCAAATTATATGATCCTTCTAGGAAGTGGGGGGGGTACACCTGGATAGATATATCACTTCCTCTTGTTAAATAGTTGATGCTTGACAGAGGTTTCTTTTGGGAGAATTACTGCCCGAGAACTGTTACTTGCTTCTATGTGTTCCTCTGTACTTACCTGGGGGAACATTGGAGGGAAGCTCCTGCTGCACTGCTGGCCCGGACAACCTTAGCCACACCCCCTGAGTGATGTCACTCAGGGGAGGGAGGTGAAAAAGGCCAAGCCAGTGGGGCTTCCCTTTGGGAGGACTTAGGAGGGCTATGGTGAGAAAACTTATTGCTTGATTAATGTTTTTCTTTTTGTTTTTCTTCTCTTGGAGCAATAAAACCCTAAAACCTCTAGGTAGAGGAGGAATTAAGATGGCAGATGTCTAGTGACTGCTGTCCAATTGTCTACATGTAGACAAACATGATTTAATGAGACTGAGTCAGCATGGGTTCAGCCGAGGGAGATCTTGCCTCACAAATTCGCTTGACTTCTTTGAAGGCGTGAAAAAACATGTGGATAAATATATAGTGTATCTAAATTTTCAGAAAGCTTTTGATAAAGTTCCTCATGAGAGGCTCCTGAGAAAATTAAAGTGTCATGGGATAGGTGGTAAAGCTCAGTTATGGATTAGGAATTGGTTATTGAATAGAAAACAGGGTAGGGTTAAATGATCATTCTTCTCAATGGAGGAGAGTAAACAGTGAAGTGCCGCAGAGTAGTAATTCCTTCTCCAGAGGGGGTCGACGTCGGAGAAGGTAACGGATGAAACTACACTCCAGGCTGGAGCACAGGGACAGAAGAACCCTGAGAGTTTGTGAACCTCAGCTAAACACCCTGTGGTTACTCTGGAAACTCTATTGGAGGCCATAAGGAGAATAGATGAAAAGGTGGATAAAACCTCTTCTGATATTCAGGTACTGGTTAACAAAATGGACTCTTTTTCTTTAAATGTTGAAAAGGTGAAACAGGAGTGTTTTGATAAAATTGAATCTGAGACTGTCTCTTTGAAAAACTCTATTGCTACAATTTTTAGAGAACAATCTTTAACCTCAAGGAAGATTGAGATGATTGAAAATCACAATCGTCGCCTGAATTTGAGAGTATTGAACTATGCAAAAATTTCAGCTCTTTAAAAAATTTCTTATAGAAAATTTGAAGTTTCTGGCTGACCAGATACACCATTAAATAAATTGTTCTATTTGCCTGCCTCAAGGAAAAGCTTTGAGACAAATGAATTACCTGTATCAGATAGTTTACCTGTTGACACTGATTTACAGAACTTAACGGCAGTTTTGGAAAGCTCTTATTCTGATATTAAAGACAGAGCTACACTGATTGTTAATTTTTTTTTGAGCAAAATCTTAATTCTATAATGAGATTATTTTTCAAAAGCTCTGTTTCACAATTTTGTGTTCAAAAAATTTGGCTATATCATGATGTAACAAAATTAACCCAAAAAAGGCGCAAGGAGAGATGAGACAAAGAAATTGGGTGCTACCTTTATGTTAACCTACCCCTGCAAGTGTATTTTTAAATATATGGGTTTGAAATATATTTTTTATGCGCCCGATCAGCTAAGATCCGTTTTTGACCTCAAGGGGTTTATCAGAGACGGAGTGTCCGGTTCAAATAATTAGTAACGAGAGGGGGGGGGGAGGGAGGGGAGGAGGTTGACGTATTAAGCCCTTTTCTAAATAGTTTCCTGTAATTTATCTCTTGGTAATTTTGATTCCTCCTTTGTTTCCCTTGGTCTACGAAAGAGCTATTTCCATAAGATTGTTATTACTTCTTAGTTTGTACTTACGGTAGATTTATTTTCATGTTGGATTAAAGCTCTGTATTTCCTTAAACAAGTTGTTACACTTCTGAAAAAGTTATAATTGATTAAAAAAGAAAAAAAGTTGAGGCTTCATCTGGCCTGAGTATCTGAATGTTACACTATAACCTCCCCCCAGATTTTGAACAGTGAAAAGAGTCCCCATCAGCCCTTATGATTTCTCCTCATCACCCTCCCCAGATCAGTTCTTTGCTTTTAGAAGTTCTGTGCTGAAAACTAAACAGTAGAAAATGCAGTATGTTTACCCTGCCCCAGAAGTGATACGTTTAAAAATGGTGTCGGTTGACCTCCGCTGTGGTATGTAGTTTGTGTTTATATTTACCGTTCGCTCTCTTTCTCTTTGCCTTTAAATGCTGTCTGAGGCTATTTTAGAAAGTGTGTGACTGTACTCTTTCTTGGACTGGTGCCAAAATAACAGCAGACAATGAGTCAACAATGTAAATAAAAGGAAGAAGGGTGGCAGACAAATATTATTTAGCGTAGCATATGGTACTGTCCATGGGCATGGGTGACCTGAAAGCCTTTTTGCTTTCCTACTGTAGAGTGGCCTATCCCTTGCCTCACACTTTTTTGTAAAGGAAAAACAAACAAAAAAAAAAGCTAAAGTGGTCTAAAAGCTAGCACCGAAACCCATTGGCACGCGCTTCCTCTTTTTCCTTTTCTAAGAATAAGGGCTTCTTTTACTAAGCTGCGTTGGGGCATTAACGCGCGGAATAGCGCGCGCTAGACCCTAACGCCAGCATTGAGCTGGTGTTAGTTCTAGTCACGTAGCGTGGGGTTAGCGTGCGCTAAAAACGCTAGCGCACCTTAGTAAAAAAAGGAGCCCTAAGTTTAGCATATGCATAGGATAAAACATGACAGAAAGATGTTATTCTGGACTCATTTTGCTTCTGTTCTGCCCAGATTTAACAGGTGAGATTGTCTCGGAAACCTCAAACATATATCTTTGGGTAGTAAAATCCTAACAACATATTGCAAAGCCTAGGGCTCCTTTTTTCTAAGCCGCGTTAGGGCATTAACGTGCAGAATAGCACACGCTAAATTGCCGCGTGAGCTAAAAACGCTAATGCAGCTTAGTAAAAGGAGCCCCTAGTGTGGAGTGAACATCCTGTTTCATTGCCTGCAGCGTATTAGGACCCTACATAAGATAATTGGCATAGATCCAGTGACAAAGTAAGGGGGGGGCAGTCCGCCCAGGGTGCCTTCTTTGTAGGGGCGTGGCACCCATCCTCTCTACCCCCCACTCCTTCCCCACCCCTCATCATCGCGTGTGCGTGCTGTGTCCTTTACCTCTGTAATGTTCCTGCCGCAGCAGCGACTCCCAACCAGCTGTCGTGCCTGCATCAGCTCTTCTGACCTCACTTCCTGGACCCGCACCTGGGCAGTGACATCAGAGGGGGAGCCCACGCAGGCGCGACAGCAGGTTGGGGGTTGCTGCTCACGTCGGGGATGTTACACAGGTATGGGGAAGGGGACTGGTGTGCAGGCGTGACAGTGGGGAGTGGAGAAGTAGTGTATAGGGGTGGAGGAGGCGGAGAAGAGGGAAGGGGACGGGCACCACTGCCCCGAGCACTCCTCACCTTCGCTATACCACTGCATGGATCTTTCCTGGAGCATGGTTTTATCCAGTGCTCTTTCTATGGCAGTGGTCTCCAACCTTTTTCATGTAGAGCAGGGGTGTCAAAGTCCCTCCTCGAAGGCTGCAATCCAGTTGGGTTTTCAGGATTTCCCCAATGACTATGCATGAGATCTATTAGCATACAATGAAAGCAGTGCATGCAAATAGATCTCATGCCTATTCATTGGGGAAATCCTGAAAACCCGACTGGATTGCGGCCCTCGAGAAGGGACTTTGACACCCCTGATGTAGAGGGTCACAGTGTGAATATAAGAAAGTTCTGAGGGCCACTAAAAGATTTCAAGCTTACAAATACTACTAATTTTGTAAACTGCCTTAACCTGCTTGTTCAGAGTGGGTATTAAACATTAAAAATGAATACTAATATTGGTTCTACAACACTTCAAGGATATATTTTAAAAAGCTTACTTTATTTTGGATTGTTAACACTTGAGCAACGCTCTTAGATTAGTATCACTCTTAGATGTTTGCAGTTACTAGATCAAGTTGGCAAGGTTGAAATGAACACATTTACAAGATTTGAAAAGCATTTCAGCTAACTGTTTGAGGGCTGCAGTGTGGGACTTCGGGGGGGGCCACGTGTTGGACACCATTGTCCTAAGACAAGGATGTCAAAGTCCCTCCTCGAGGGCTACAATCCAGTCGGGTTTTCAGGATTTCTCCAATGAATATGCATGAGATCTATTTGCATGCACTGTTTTCATTGTATGCTAATAGATCTCATGCATATTCATTGAGGAAATCCTGAAAATCCGACTGGATTGTAGCCCTCGAGGAGGGACTTTGACACCCCAGTCCTAAGAGATCAATAAATATGAGGGATCTTCAAAAAAGTTTCCACATTTTTATTTATTTAAAGCACTATTAAATATCTGAAAAGCAAATTACATCACTACTTGCGAGGTGAGCCGGCTTCCCTGACTGACTGGTCTCATGACATTCAGCGACACGCCCTCTTACCACTTCTCCCGCCCCAACCATTTCCCTGGAAAATATGAAAGTGCGTAAACTTTTTGAACAACCCTCATAGTTTGAGTTTTTTTATTTGCCTTGCAATGGCTGCCCATTCAGTGGTACATTGAAAGTTTTGATTATGATACATTCAGCAAGTGAAGGGCAATTCTATGACCTCCTCACCCCATTTACATACACACCTGTAAATGTTTAAAATAATGGCATATATTTGTGTAAATACAAAAATTCTGCCTAAGTTCTAGTCTGCAAATACCTGTTTAACTTACATAGCATGTATTTGCAAGGGGGTGTACACAAGAGCGGAGCATGGGCAAGGCATAAGCAGGGCTCACTCCTATATACATAGGACTCGATTCTATAAATGATGCCCATATTTGGGCATCAAAATATGCGCTAAGCCCTATTCTATAAACAGTGATCAAAGTCGGGCACCATTTAGCGCCAGGTGAACCCTGGTGTAAATCCCCATTCTGAATTTCATAACATTGTGTGCAAATCCTAGAAATACTCCCGACCCACCCATGTGCCTGCCATCACCATGCCCCCTTTTTTAGATCACAGAAAAATTGATGTTTGGAGGGAGTTGGGGGCAGTCCCGGAAGCCATACAGGCCCTGGCAATGTTCAGGGCAGGTGCCTGCACTGAAAACTAGCAGTCGTAACCTTGCCTAGTTAGCCATGCCAACTATCACCACTGTCCAGATATTCAATGTTGGTGCTCATAACTGCCATGCTTTCTTTGTCAACATACTGTATCTTGCTGTACTTTACAAATGACTTTCCAGTAGCTATATTTTTTTATGTCCTTGTTTAAAGATTCAGCTCCTCCTGGGGGGGAAGGCGGAGCTTAATCAAGATGGTGGCTGGTAGCTCATACTGAGACGCGGCGGGTGGCTGGAGTTATTTTTCTTACCTTTCGCTGATGGTGAAAAGGAAATCCAAGGTCTGGGCTTACCTGGACCATTCCAGTACTCCAGTTGGCCCGATGGATGTCTTCGTCGAGTGCGGAACCCGAATGCCAGACCCGGGGTGTTCCTCGACAGCGGGAGGCGCGCAGACTGAAGCGTCGGACCTCTCCATTGAGGCTACAACCTTGTCTCCGGAGGAGCAGAGTCCTCCGAGCCGCCCGGGGGAGCCAGAGGGAGATGTGGAGGTGGAATCGATCCAGGGTATTCTCTTTCCAGCCCAACAGAGTGCCGGAATTGACTCTGGAGGGAGGCTCGAGAAGCTAGTTTTACAACCAAAGTGCTCGGAGAGAGAGAAAAAGCAGACCCCCGAAGTTTTGCCTGAATTGAAAGGTACTTCTACTGAGGATACAGGTACTTTAAGTCTACCAGTGGGTCCCAGAACTGAGCTTAAACCCTTGCAAAGACCCGAGGTCTTCGGCTTGGAAACACTACGGGAAGCAATATCTAACTTACAGTTCTCTCTGGGGACCCAGATGCAGCATCACGCTACACAACAGGAGTGTCAGATAATTTGGACATAAAAAATAGTCTATCTAAAGTGGAAAATAAACTAGATGGACAAGAGAATAGATTAAAAGTAGTTGAAACACAGTCCTTAACCTGGGTTAAGGACAGTGGGAACCTCCACTTTAAAATAGAAATGCTGGAGAATGCGACTAGGAGATGTAATCTTTGTATTATAAATTTTCCAAAGTTACTGACTATGTCTGCACAGGATATGTTCAGAAAATACCTTATTGAAATTTTGAAGGTGCTTGAGTCTTCTTATCCGCCTCTCACAAAAATTTATTATTTGCCTTCTAGAGTTAAAGCACAAAATCCAAACCATCAGAATTTGTCTGCTGATAGTTTGGATTTAACTCATTTCCTAGAGAGGTCGGATGGCGAAGTCCAGACTACTACTGCTACGCTGATGGTACAGTTTGCTATTGATTCAGATAGGGAATGGATGCTTAAGCTTTTCTTTAAATATAAAGATGTTCCATTCATGTCAAGTTATTAGAATGTATCCTGATGTTTCACGTTCAACCCAGAAGAGAAAACAGTTTCTCATTTTGAGACCTCAGGCCATGCAGTTGGGTGCAATGTTTGTTTTGTGGTACCCCTGCAAATGTGTTATGGTTTATCAAGGTAATAGATATGTTTTCTTTGAACCTCAGAACTTGTCAAAATTTATCTCCGCTAAAGGGCAAAGCGAATCTACTACGTGAGATCTGCTACTTCAACAATAGCTCATGAAGTAATGTTTGGGTTCTAGCCAGCCACATCTTTATTTTCCCCTTTTATAAATACTAGTGGTTTATTTCAGTCAATTTGCAGCTCTGCCTTCTTTATGGGGGACTAACTATACAAGCTGAGGTACTTATTTCGTTGTTAAAATTGTGAAGATATATTTTGTATCTGTGAAAATACCAGTATTGTATTATTTCCTGTTCTTTTTGTTTGTCAGAAAGTAAAAAAAAAAAAAAAAAGATTCAGCTCCTTCAGGCAATTGCTGCCTTTTTTCTTCTGAATTGCCTCACTTTGTCCATAAGTGGTAAATGTGGACATTGAAACAGCATGCCCCACCCTCATCCGACAGTGCTGGCTTATTGCAGGAGTTTCTCTGCCTACTATTCTGGCAGCCGGATATGATGCCTAGCAGGAAGTATAGGTGTGTTCTCGCTTAGAATAGGTGAGAACAGGGGTGCCTAGGATAAAAATATAAGCTGGAGGAGTTGCTAGTGGGTTAAAAAAAAATAAATAAAATTTTTGCCACAGTCTGGGAGCCAGGTTCAGTTCCCATTGCCTTGTGACTCTGGGCAAATCGCTTAATCCTCATTGTCCCAAGTACAAAATAAAAATACTTGCACATAAATATGCAAACTGCTTTGATTGTAACCACAGAAAGCTTAAGGTGGTATATCAAATCCCATCCCTTTCTCCTGTACCGGAACAGGCCCATTTTGGTCACTCCCTTTTGTTTCTGGAAGACAAAGTCATTATATTTTACTGGTGTCAAACTAACTGTGTACAAATCCCTATTGTGTGGGGTCGCAGGGAATCAGTGTCACAGGACAAATCTTGCCAGCACAGAACCCCCACTCCAATTGTGAAGGATCACAAAGGCCTTATAGATAACCCCGCTAACTATAGATCCATCGCCTCAATACCAATATACGTCAAACTTATAGAAGGACTAGTTGCACAATTCCTCACAAATTACCTGGAAGACCACAATCTTCTCCACCCCTCTCAATTGGGATTCAGATCCAACCACAGCACGGAGACTTTACTAGTAACCCTACTAGACACAGCCCGACAGCACCTCAGCAAAGGCAGAAGGATGCTAATAATTCAACTCGATCTATCTGCAGCATTCGATCTGGTCGACCACACCATCCTACTGCAGACACTAGAAGCCATAGGGATCTCAGGCAGGGTATACAATTGGTTCGAAGGATTCCTTAAATACAGATCTTATAGAGTAAAGTCAAACAATCTTAAATCAGAACCATGGTCCAACCCCTGTGGAGTTCCTCAAGGATCACCTCTCTCACCTACTCTCTTCAACCTCTTCTTATCCTCCCTTGGGTTTACCCTAGACAATCTGAATGTAACTTCATTCAGCTAAGCTGACGAGATCACCATTTGATGCTTCTGACCCAACTTCTACAGAAAAATTGGAAAAAAACCTTCAAGCAGTGGAAAAATGGATGGCAGATCACAAATTGAAGCTGAACACTGACAAAACAAAATTTCTACTACTTGAAAAGGATAAGAATCCCTCCATCACAGAACTAGAAATAAACGCCTCCAAATACCCTATACAACCTACCCTGAAACTCCTAGGAGTAACAATAGACAGATGCTGCACAATGCAGGCCCAAATCAACAAGACCACCCAGAAAGCATTTCTAACCAAGCGCAATTTAAGAAAAATCAGAAAATTCTTCGACAAAGAGCAATATAGGCTAGTAGTCCAATCCCTAGTACTAGGTCTATTGGATTACTGCAACATACTCTATCTGCCTTGCCCTGCAACAATGATAAAACAACTACAGACAATCCAAAACACTGCACTCGGATTAATCTACTCACTGAGAAAATTTGACCACGTCACCATGGCCTACCTGGACTCACACTGGTTGCCAATGCAAGCAAGAATTCAATTCAAACTATACTGTCTATTATTCAAAGCAATAAATGGCACAGCCCCAAATTACCTAAACGACCACCTGTACCAAAACACCACCACTAGGCAAAGAAGAACTAAGACCCCTTTTACCTACCCCCCCACTCAAAGGCACCCAGCGCAAGAAGATATTTGACAGTCTGCTGGCGACGCATGCAGCGAAACTGGACCACACTATCTCCAACCTGCTAATAACAACAAACAACTACAAATATTTTCGCAAAGAAATCAAAACCCACCTATTCAAAAAATGTATACAGATGGCTTAACCCCAACCGGACCCCCCTCAACGCAACTCCCCCCTTCTCCAGTTCCCTTCTCTTTAGCCTCAAGCATGTCAACTGCTTCCCTAACGGTATATATACTGGATCTGCACTATTTCCTATTTGTACAGCATCTTGTAGCTCTTGAAATATACAGCTCCATTATTCTTGTAACTTCTCCTGGAAATGACCAGAATTCTCTCTGTAATTATCCTGGAAATGTCCAGTTGTCTCTTTTGTAATCCGCCCAGAACTGCAAGGTTGAGGCGGAATAGAAATCAGTAATGTAATGTAACCATAACACCTGCTGCGATTTCAGTCTCTGCATTGAATCCCTTTGCAGCTGCCCAGCCAAGCAGTTGATCGAAGGTGACCCCAGAGCAACAATCTCCTTCGTTTGGAGAAGTATGATATGACTAATGCCTTTGTGAAACTGCCATAGAGTGCAACTCTGCCTGTGACACCTTCACACTAACAGCTGATGGTCAACAGGAAAGTTGCTGACAGCTGTATTTCCCTCTTCTGGCAGAACTTAGAAGAGCGATGGACTGAGCAATTTCTCTGACTGTATTGTAAATTATAGTTGCTTCCTTTCTCCCAACTTGCAAAAGCTATGACATGTCACTTCCTGCTTTATAAGCTCAGGGAAAGCAGTTTATTTGCTCACTTGGGCTGGGCACATCAGTTTCCAACTCTCTGTAACACACGGTTTGCACAAACTAGTTTTCCAAATGATGAAATCCTCTGACACCTTCTCCTCAATCGGAAGCATGTTCCCTTTTGAGTTAGAGAAAACTTGATGCAGTTCAGTGTACTTCATGTTTCCTAGTCCTCTTAGCCAAGTTGCATGGAACATGCAGTTCTGTATCAAATATTTTTGTAGTACACATATTAGATATTGCAATATATTTATTACATGGGAGAACAGAAGGAAGATCTTTCGGACTGGTAGATGGATGGATAGGTTAAATTCACACAGTCCAGCACTGCAGCATTCAATAAGAGAAGCAAGAAATAGTAATAAAAGTAATTGTTTATATTACCTGGATTTTTTTTTTTTTTCTACATACGTTTTTGCTCATGCAGAGTAATTTTTCACACTATGTAATAATGATATATTCTGTTCAGATTGGGCTAATGCAGGCTGCTAAGAAATTAATAACACTTCTCATTCTTTGTCTATGGTAACCCAAACGTTACTGAAGAAGGTTCACACAGCTTTTGGTAGAGATGGGCAAAACAAGGGTAGAAATCATCAGATGGAAAATGATGGCAGGAAGGAACTAATGACGTCTTTAATTTATGTAGATTAGATTCACACCTTTTCATTGGTAGCTCTTGGTGAGTTACATTCAGTTACAGTAGATAAAACTGTGTTTATGAGTTAATCTCATGATGGTTTGTGAGTCATGTAATTTCAGTAATTGCTGTGGTTAAAGTTATCCATGTAAGGGATCTTTACACTAAAACACATATTAAAAACACATCCTAATGGGTGATGCACAAGGAAAAAAAATTAGCTGCATTAGAATTATAGGGTTTCCATGCCAGCACCTATCTAAATAGTGTGAGGCTGCCTCAAATAGAATCTAGGTGCCAGACGGAGCATGCTCAGTTCACCTTTCCCTCATGCCTCCTTCTTGCTTTTTAAACCTGCACAAGGCTGAGCTTGGCACAGCTTCGGGTTGTTATGCTTAGGGGAGAAGTTTGGAGCGCAACTGAACCCAGGAGGCCAGAATAAAGAAAAGCAGAGTTCCAGGAAAAAGGAAAACAGATGTCTACCTGACTTGTGCTGTGTCTTGCACGTCTTTTGTGTATGACCTTAACCGTGTCTGTCTATTGTTTTGGGTCAGTGGGTGAGAGGGTAAGTCGGTGAATCAGGACTGTGTGTCACTAAAACTCTTAAAAGAGCCAGCGTGAGAGGAAGTGGATGGTGAGAGAATAGAGCATGGAAGGAGACAAATGACTGTAGTGTGCGGAAGGAGCATGATAGAGGAGAGGAAGAGGGGTTGGCCACTGTCGGTGCCAGATTGCTGGATGACACAGTGTGTCATTTGTTGTGTTCTTATTTAACAGTATTTCTTATAACAGCTTGCAAGCCCAAAAGCTATTGAAATGGTGTACATTCAGGTAAAATAAGTATTTTTATACCCCTAATATCTAAGCTTGTACCTCACACAATGGAGGGTTAAGTGACTTGCTCAAGATCACAAGGAGTTGCAGTGGAATTTGAATCCTCCACTTCCTACATCTATACTTATATCTATATTTGTGGGGGAATGTGCCTACTAAAGGGTGTTAAGCCCTTATACCCACTTAGGCCCCGATTCTATAAACAGCACCTAAGACATAAGTGCTGAGGAATGCATCACATAGCAAATGCCAACCTTCAGTTAGGCACTGTTTATAGAACTGTGCATAGCGGAACCTAAAGTGGATTTAGGGGCTAGTAGGCGCCTGAACCTTAGGCGTACCCTATTTATCACAGTTTTTTTGGCATAAATACCAGTGTCTAAGTCTACTTTAAGAGCCTACATGCAAAACACGCCCAAGATCATAAGAACATAAGAATAGCCTTACTGGATCAGACCAATGGTCCAACAAGCCCAGTTACCCGTTCTCACGGTGGCCAATCCAGGCCCCTAGTACCTGGCCAAAACCCAAGGAGTAGCAACATTCCATGCTACCGATCCAGGGCAAGCAGTGGCTTTCCCCATGTCTTAATAACAGACTATGGACTTTTCCTCCAGGAAATTGTCCAAACCTTTCTTAAAACCAGCTACTTGATAAAACTTTTTTTAAAAAAATAGGCAAAAAGAATTTATAGGTCTTAAAGTATAAATGTTCCCTGACTTGACATGGGAAACGCAGAAGCGGCGCTGTGAATTTCTTTTGATGAAATCTGGAGTTACATTTATTGGTGCCACTTTTTATCTACAGCACCCTTGTCAATGTGTTGTTATTCATTGTACTGTTAAATATGTCCTCTTTGAGCCATGCCAGTTGACAATTTTTTGTCATTGTCCTGCCTGGAAAAGGAAAAAAACTTAAGCCCTGATCAAATGGAATATACACCTTCACTCAACGCTATAGCCAGTTTTAATCTTTAATTAATTTTCTTTTGAGCTCGCTGAACTTCAATATTTTGGATCCTATTTGAGGACTTGAGCATAATTAGCCAAAAGTTTCTTTTTTCTTATTGTTAATAATGGTTGCTTTAATATAATGAAATATGTAATTGTCTAATATCTGCTTATATTAGACTTATATAGACTTATAAGATCATGAAGGGCATAGAGAGAGTAGAGAGGGACAGATTCTTCACACTTTCAAAAAATAAAAGAACAAGAGGGCATCTGGAAAAGTTGAAAGGGGACAGATTCAAAACAAATGCTAGGAAGTTCTTCTTTACCCAACGGGTGGTGGACACCTGGAATGCGCTTCCAGAGAATGTAATAGGGCAGAGTACGGTACTGGGATTTAAGAAAGGATTGGACAGTTTCCTGCTGGAAAAGAGGATAGAAGGGTATAAATAGAGGATTTCTGCACAGGTCCTGGACCTGTTGGGCCGCCGCGTGAACGGACTGCTGGGCATGATGGACCTCAGGTCTGACCCAGCAGAGGCATTGCTTATGTTCTTATGCTTTCTGTACACGTTATCCTTGGTAATTAAGTTTGAAAATTAATAAATATACAGTATATTTTTTTTTAAAACCCCAGTTGCGTCCATGATCCCTCTCTACCAACACCCACTTTCTGGTAGGAGCCTTGGGCTAGGTGCCTAACCAAAAGCGGTAGGCGTCTACCACCCAATTAATTTTAATTTAAGCTAATCATATAGTGCTAATTGTTTATTTTTTGGCACCAATTAAGCTTTTTCAATAACCCTCCCTTTTACAAAGCCATGCTAGCAGCTCCCGCAGCAGAAACGGCCCCAAAGCCCATAGGGATTTAAAGGGCTCCGGGGCCGTTGCTGCTCGGCAGCCACTAGTGCGGCTTTGTAAAAAGGGAGGTGGGTTCAAAAACAGTTGCATGGACAATATTTGAAGAATATAGAAAGAAATATGGACAACATTATGGAAATGAATACAGAACGGAAGTAAAAAAAAAAAAGAAAAGAAACAGAAGCAGTCAATATTTCCTGATCAAGAACAAGAAATGTCACAGACCAAATGAGCAATTACAGGAAATGTAGACTGGGCAAAGAAAAAGAGGAAACTGCAGACCACATTATCAGTGACTGCAGCAAAATTGTCCAAACCAATAAAGGAAATAACATAACAAATATGCATTCAAGTGAATAAAAATTATTAGGAGTATGAAATGAAAAGATAAAAGTCAGAGAAAATAAAAATTTGAATTTTTTTTTTTAAAAGGATTGTAGAATCTAAACTGATAGAATCACCACCTGTATGGTTTGTTGAAGTGTCAAAATCAGGTGATGGATGAGTTGGAGAACAAGAAATGAGAAAAAAATCACAAAGTACTGGGATTTACAAATTAAGGCCCTCTTTCTACCGCAGCCCAGAGTGCTAAATGCACCGACGCTCATAGGAATTCTATGAATGTTGGAACATTTAGCGCCCAGGGCCGCAGTAGAAACTTCTACCGTGGCTTAGTAAAAGGGGCTAACATTGGAAGAATCTGGAATAGGAAACTAATGATGGTACTAATAACAGGGCCGGCGTTAGGAGGGGGGTGTTTGCAAACAGGGCAGTTGCCCTGGGCCCCATGTTTCTAGGGGCCCCCCGTTAGCTGACATATCCTCCTACTTCTAAGTGTGCCGGTCCGATGTCGCCTTCACCACTGCTCATATTTTTTGTTACAGTGGAATGTGGTGCCAGCTGCGGCAGCAACTTTGACTTTCAACGCAGCCTAGGCCTCCCTTCCCACATTCCTTGTGCCGCATTCTGCCCCCAATGATGCAACTTCCTTTTTCAGCCTGGGCAGACTGCACGGCACAACGAACGCAGGGAGGGAGGCCGCAAGCTGCGTTTGAGAGTCAGAGTTGCTGCCACAGCCAGTACCACATTTCCCTGTAATAAAAATGCGAGTGGAGGTGAAGGGGGAGGACATTCCATGCCAGGAAGCCCCCAGAACTGTGTTTGTTTTTTTTTGTTTTTTTTTAAGAAGAATGGGTTTCAAAGACGTGCCAGGTGGGGAGTGAAGGGGAAGGATTTATAGGGCCAGAAACATGAGGAATTAGATATAGAGATGGTGGGCAATGGTCTGGAGGGATAGAAAAGGAGAGTAGCTGGACATGGGGTGCTGTAAAGGAAAGGGGAATGAGATACTTGAAGAGAAGACAGAAAAAGAAAGGCAGATAGGGTGGACCTGGGGGTGGTATAGAGAGAGGGAGATGTATAGAATAGAAGGATAGGATAGTTGGAAAGGGAGAGATATGGCATGAGAGGGCAGTTGGGAAGAGAAAGGGAGAGAATTGGACTTGGGGATGGAGGGAGGGAGGGAAAATGTTAGGTCTGGGAGTGGAAGGGAAACAGATGCAGCATCTTTTTTTCCCTCTCAACCTTCCTTAAGGAGGGAGAGATGTTTGACCATGGGGAGACAGGATGAAAGATGGACCCATAGTAGGGAAGAGAGGTGGGATAAGAAGATGGTAGGAGAAGGAGAGAAAGGGACAGGGAAATATAGCCTTACGAGAGAAGAACAAATTTTATTCCCAACTTGAATGCAAAATATAAATACTTGAGCTGGTAGGGATTCTCAAGCCCTGCCAACTAAAGATTTCCTCTTCCAGGCTAGTAACCAGAAATCTCTAAGCTTTGCAGCTAGTAGCTGTATCTTCAAGCTGCCACTGTTTTCATGCATGCATGAAAGCTAAGTGGGCGGGGAGGCAGAGCAGCTCTGAAATACTATTGCAAGCTGCAGAACTTGGAAAGTTCTGGTCTCTGGACCTGAGGAGCTGGTCATCAGCTGGTGAGGCTTGGGAATTCCCACCAGCTACAGCAAGGGAGATGTTCATTTTGAGGGGGGCCTAAGCTCAAAGTGGGAGGCCCAGTCCCCTCTCGTGGTTATGTCACCAATTGTGTTTAGTACAAAATGAAGTACTTCCTGAGTTTGTTTTGGGGTTTCCAGTTCAGTTTTGGTATTCATATTTCTATTTTTAATTTGTGATCCATTCTGTATTTGGTGAAGTCTGTGTGTCCTGTGTGAAGAAGTCATTTAAAATTGTTTTATATGTATATGGTAGTAATGGTGGGTATGGAAATTGGGAGAGGGGTCCCCTCCTTAATTTCTGCCCTGGGCCCCAGCATATCTAAAACTGGCCCTGACTAATAATTGAGGCTTTGGAAGTCATATCACAGAGCCTTATAAAGGAGCCATTTTACTAAGCTGTGTTAGGCGTTAACATGCACCTAATGTAGCAAAATCAACTTAACATGGAATAGGCTAAAACATTCCACATTAGTTTTGGCATTTTTGTGCTTACTATGCATTATGGTAACATACATAGTAACATAGTAAATGATGGCAGATAAAGACCTAAATGGTCCATTCTGTCTGCCCATAAGTTATACCCATTAAAAAATACTTGATTAGATTAACTTGCCTCTTCTTTGATATTTCTGGGCCATAGACTGTAAAGTTTGGTATTGCCCTAGGTTCCAAATACTGAAGTTGCTGTCCAAGCTCACTCCAGCCTATCCAACCATCTCGTTGTTTGCAGGATATCTACCGTAAAGTCTGGCCAGTAACATCCTCATGTTCTATATTAGTGGAGTTCCTATTGATGCCCACCCTAGCCCATCCTACACCGAATCACCATATGTGGGACACAGACTGTGCAGGTCTGTCCAATACCGGCCTTAGTTCTTTAATTTACATCCTTCGTTTTCTAATTAGAGATCCTCTACTTTTATCCCATGTTTTTTTGAATTCCATCACTGTTTTCCTCTCCACCACTTCCCTCGGGAGGGTATTCCAGGCATCTACCACCCTCTCCTTGAAGAAGAATTTCCTAACATTGCTCATAAGTCTTCCTTCCTGTAACCTCAAATTATGCCCTCTAGTTTTACCATTTTTTCTTCTCTGGAAAAGATTTGGTTCTATATTAATGCGTTTCAAGTATTTAAACATCTGTATCGTATCTCTCCTGTTCCTCCTCTCCTCCAGAGTATACATATTTAGGTCTTCCAGTCTCTTTTCATATTTCTTTTTGTTCAAACCTCTTACCATTTTCGTCGCCTTCCTCTGGACCACTTCAAGTCGTTTTATATCCTTTGCCAGATACAGCCTCCAAAACTGAATATAATACTCCA
This sequence comes from Geotrypetes seraphini, assembly GCF_902459505.1. Lineage (NCBI taxonomy): Eukaryota > Metazoa > Chordata > Amphibia > Gymnophiona > Dermophiidae > Geotrypetes > Geotrypetes seraphini. The sequence goes on along the minus strand of NC_047084.1, from coordinate 470,502,097 downwards.
AGTGTGGCCTCTCCAATGACCTATACAGGTGCATCAATACCTCCCTTCTTCTGCTGGTTGCTCCTCTTTCTACACAGCCTAACATCCTTTTGGCTACAGCCACCACCTTATCACACTGTTTAGATGCCTTTTAGATCCTCAGAAACAATCACCCCAAGGTCCCTCTCTCCATCTGTGCTTATGAGCCGCTCACCTCCCAGCACATACGGTTCCCTCGGACTTCAACCTCTCCCAAATGCATCAATCTGCACTTTCTTCACATTGAATTTTAGTCGCAAGATGCTAGACCATTCTTCTAACTTTTGCAGATCCTTTTTCATGTTTTCCACTCCCTTTGGGGTGTCCACTCTGTTACAAATCTTGGTATCCTCCGCAAAAAGGTTAACCTTACCTTCTAACCCTTCATCAATGTTGCTCACAAACATATTGAACAGAATTGGTCCCAGCACCGAGCCTTAAGGCGCTCCACTACTCACCTGACTCTCCTCTGAGCGAATTCCATTTACCTCTACTCTCTGGCATCAGTCCGTCAACCAGTTTCTAATCCAGTTCACCACTTTGGGCCCTAACTTTAGCCCATGGAGTTTAAGAGCCTCCTACGAGGAACCATGTCAAAGGCTTTGCTGAAATCTAAGTAAATTACATCTAGTGCATGTCCTTGATCCAATTCTCTGGTCACCCAGTCAAAGAATTCAATCAGATTTGTTTGGCACGATTTACCTTTAGTAAATAATAATAATAATAGCTTTATTTATATCCCGTCGTACCTTTTCATGTTGCCTCGGATCTTGTAATCTATTAGATTCTAAGAATTTCACTATCCTTTTCTTCAGCAACATTTCCATTATTTTTCCAGTAACTGAAGTTTCCCGCTTCATCTCTACAACCACTTTTGTGAAGAGGGACCACATCCACTTTTCTCCAGTCCTGTGGAACCTCTCCCGTCTCTAAAGATTTATTGAACAAATCTTTAAGAGGACCCGTCAAAACCTCTTGGAGCTCCCTCAATATCCTGGGATGGATCCCATCTGGTCCCATAGCTTTGTCCACTTTTGATTTTTCAAGTTGTTCATAAACACTTTCTTTTATGAATGGTGCAGTATCAATTCCATCCTCAGGTGTAACTTTGCTGACCAATTGCGGTCCTGCTCCATGTTTTTCTTCTGTGAACACTGAACAGAAGTATTTGTTTAGCAGATTTGCTTTTTCCTCATCACTCTCCACATAGCGGTTCGTACCTCCTTTCTTTTTTAGTGGGCACATCCTTTTTCTTTTTTAGTGGGCACATCTGTACTAACTAGCTAACATGTCTACATTCCCACATGCTAACCTGTAGCATGAGGTTAATACAGGAGCCCTTAGTGCCTCCTAAATAGATAACTTTTTTAAAATGGCTGCACCTTAATGCTAATACTATACATTCATATATTCTCTACATATATAGACACATTTCTTTCATATTAGGACCCCTGAGGAAAGCGTTGCCAGCCGAAACACGGACCGTGTTGGGTCTGCATCAGTGTTAATGTGGATAAGTTTTTGTATTCTACAAGTGCATAAAAAGCACTTTGCATCAAAAACATCTTTTCCACAGAACTATTTGTTTTCTTAATACTAGCGCATGGCCATATATTAAAAAAAAAAAAAAAAAAAGAAAATAGCCCTTTTGGATGGCCACAGTAAAAATAGCCATGGAGGGGCATAATCAAAATAAGCGTCTAAGTCCTCTTTTGGCCTAAGTCCTTAAACGTTCAACGCAGAAGCAGGGAAGTGTCCATAACCAAAACAAACGTCCTTGTTTTGATTATGGCCTTCCTCTGCCTAAACGTCCAATCTCCACTACGTCTACAAGTACACCTACACGACATCTACACTTTTTAGCCATAATGAAACAAAAAAATGCCTAAGCCCCAAACGTCCAACAGAAGGGCTTTTAAGCGAAGGAGGAGCCAGTCCTTCGCCTAAAAGCTGGATTCTGTAACCGGTGTCTGTCAAAAACAACACCGGTTACAGAATCCCCCCCCCACAACTATCTAGGCAGGAGGGTGCCCAAGCCTTCCTACCATGTCGAACCGTGACCCCCCCTCCCGACAACATCGGGGCAAGAGGGAGCTCAAGCCCTCTTGCCCCGCCAATTAACATCGGGCCAGGAAAGAGCCCAAGCTCTCCTGGCCCCGGCGACCCCCCCCCCGCCGCTACATGAATGGGCCAGGAGAGAGCCCAAACCCTCCTGGCCCAGGCACCCCCCTGCCCCCACCCCCCACTACAATACGGGCAGGAGGGATCCCAGGCCCTCCTGCCCTTGACGGAACCCCCCAACGATCACCCCCCAGCTGACCCCCGACGACCCCATGATCCCCCCACCCCCACCCCCCTTCCCCGTACCTTTTTTTAAGTTGGCCGGACAGACAGGAGCCAAACCCACCTGTCCGGCAGGCAGCCAACGGCAGAATGGGGCCGGATTGGCCCAGCTGTCCCAAAGCCCCGCTCACAGGTGGGGCCTAAGGCATCTGGGCCAATCAGAATAGGCCCGGGAGCCTTAGGCCCCTCCTGGGGGCGGGGAAGGGGAAAGAGGAGAAGTGCCAACACCCCACTAAGTAGGCACCCGGAATGCTTTGCCCCCTGCCTCCCTGCCACTGACCTTCTGCTCTGTATAGGCATTTATGTGACCATTTGCTAAGAATTCTGGTATAGACACACATTCAAGGAGATAAAGAAGGCCAAGAAGAAAAAAACAGGAGTGGTCAGAATAAATAAAATAAAAAGCTGCAGAGGCATATAAAAAAATTATAATTCTTAGATTCCCATTACAGTCTTAATCAGTCTCAGTTTTATATGCATCTAAAAACTTTGGCAGTTGCAAAGATTCCTTTACTATTGTATTTAGTAGGAGATTTCAATTAAAAAAAGAAGTACTTAGCCAAAGACTCCTGGCTCAATGCAAGAAATTAATTCCTCTGTTCCTGGAAGGCTTTAGAAAGATCAGGAAAAATCCATATCTTTTGACCAAGAAAAAGAATGTGTCTTCTACAAAAATATGGTCTCATGATATGCTCTTTATCAGAAGGAAACAAAAATGACACACCAACATTAAGTCTCTGCCAGGCTTTAGAGGTAGTCTCATCCAGACTCCTGTCAAATAACAAGGAACACACAAACCTGTCCACTCCTTATACAAATATATAGGACTCTTAACCCAATAACAGAGGAGGGCCTTGACAAAATTCTGAGAGGTATTCTACCAGCCAGCTGCTCCCTTGACCCTTGCCATCAAAGAGAGTACAGCAGGCAAGCAGGAGCCTCCATGGAAAGAGCCACAAAAATTGTGAACTCATCTCTTTCTACTGGAAAAATATCAACAGCACTACAAAGAGCAGTGATGCATCCCCTGCTGAAAAAGAACAACCTTGACCAGGACAAGCTTGGAAGTTACTAGCCAGTATCTAACATCCCAGTTCTAGGAAGGTTCTAGGTTTAGCTTTAATACTAGTGTTTAAGCCCGTTATATTAACGGGTGCTAGAAAAGATGTGTAGACTTTTAGCACAATGGGGCGCTGAGGCCTTTCTTTCTTTCTTTCTTTCTGTCTCCCTTCCCCCTTGTCTGTCTATCTTTCTTTCTTTCTGTCTCTCTCCATGCCCCCTGTCTTTCGGTGTGTCTGTCTTTCTTTCTTTCTGTCTCTCCCTGCTCGCTGTCTGTCTGTCTTTCTTTCTTTCTGTCTCTCTCTCCCTGCCTGCTGTCTATCTTTTTCTTTCTTTCTGTCTCTCTCCCAGCCAGCTGCCTCTTTCTTTCTTTCTGTATCTCTCCTTGCTCGCTGTCTCTTTCTTTCTGTCTCTCTCTCCCTGCCTGCTGTCTTTCTGTATGTCTGTCTGTCTTTCTTTGTCTGTCTCTCTCCCTGCCTGCTGTCTGGCTGTCTTTCTTTCTGTATCTCCCTGCCCGCTGTCTGTCTGTCTGTCTTTTTCTTTCTTTTTGTCTGTCTCCCAGCCAGCTGTCTCTTTCCCAGCTGTCCGTCTTTTTTTTTCTTTCTGTTTCTCTCCCAGCCAGCTGTCTCTTTCTGTCTCTCTCCCAGCTGTCTGTCTTTCTTTCTTTCTGTCTCTCTCCCTCTCCCAGCCAGCTGTCTCTTTCTGTCTCTCTCCCAACTGTCTGTCTTTCTTTCTTTCTGTCTCTCTCCATGCCCCCCCTGTCTTTCTGTGTGTCTTGTCTTTTTTTCTGTCTCTCTCAGGCAAGATGTCCGATCGCAGCTCTCCTCCCTTTTACCTCCGGTTCCTTGGCTTTCTGGCAAGAGAACCCAGTCACAACACTGAAGAGCCGCGGTCATGTTCCCCCACGCCCGGCGGATACCCTCGGGCTGGGGAAACCCCGTTAGTCCCTGTCTGTGTGCCAGGGACTAGCCTTGACTCCTAGAGGCCTGGACTCCTAGAGGCCTTGACTCCTAGAGGCCTGGACATTTTTCGTTCATCGAGGCGCAGGCTGGCTGTGGTGTGGAAGGGGGGAAGCCATTGCCGCAAATGCACATGAGGACGGAGGATGATGGAGAAACCGCCACAGGCTCCTACGCGCATGCGGCAGCACAGAGCACAGATGCATGGAGTTTCAACTGCACATGCGCGCTAAGGGTTTTATTATAGTGGATACCACAACATCTCTAAGTGGTTTACAAACAAAGATTTACAATACAGAAAAAAAGAGGATAATAAAACAGGGGACAAGAAAGACACAAAATGAGAGCCAGGTTATAATTTTAGCTTAATAGGGAGATAGAGGGAAGTAGATAAAATTAACCTTAAAAACACAAAAGGAGGAGAAAAGAGACATTCAAATACAACACAAGTGTAGCACATCTCAGAACTTTACAAGAGAGGGAATCTAACAATAACAAAACCTGGCTGCAAATATATTTTAAGTGGGGTTAAATGCATTATTTGAAAAGAATGTTTTTAGCACTGCCTTAAAATTATTAAAAAAGAATTCTAGCAAAAAACTGAGAGGTGCAGAGTTCCAAAGCATAGGGACAATAATGGAAAAGCAAGCAGATCTAGCTTGGTGGGAATGAATTCATAGGTGTGATGGAACAAGAAGTGCTGGTCCATGGAACACAAGGTATGCACTGGAATATATGGAATAAGTGATCTAAACTGAGGATCCCAGAATGCAAAATCTGATTGGTTAGTCCCAATACTTTAAAAGACATATAGTGATGAATAGGGAGCCAATGTTCCAATTTCAGAAGGGGGGGGGAGGGGGAGGTATTACAGTGTTCCCGCTAAGGTGCGCTGGCCTGCGCTCGCGCACAAAATATTACATCGCAGCGCAAAGTTTCTCTTCACAGCGCACACACGCGTCGCAAAGGTAAGGGGAGGTAAGGTAAGGGGACGCATTGGGGGGATTGCACTTCCCCACAATTGCCATGCTTCGGTTCCTCTTCTTCCTTCCTTCCTCCCCCCCCGCCCCCCCCGCGGGACCCTGCGGCACCATCAACTCTTACTCCCTCTAATGTCGGCCCTGCAGCTCCAGACTTCCTCGCACCTTCTCCCCTCCCCCTTTGGATCGCTATTATTTTAAATGTTATAGCCGCGGAGCTGTATCCATCAGTGGAGATGTCTAACCTCGGCCTGCCCCGGAACTCTTACTGCAACAGTGACTTCCTGTTCCTGCCTAGACGGGCGGCTGCTGCAGTAAGAGTTCCGGGGCAGGCCGAGGTTAGACATCTCCACTGATGGATACAGCTCCGCGGCTATAACATTTAAAATAATAGCGATCCAAAGGGGGAGGGGAGAAGGTGCGAGGAAGTCTGGAGCTGCAGGGCCGACATTAGAGGGAGTAAGAGTTGATGGTGCCGCAGGGTCCCGCGTGGGGGGGGGGGGAGGAAGGAAGGAAGAAGAGGAACCGAAGCATGGCAATTGTGGGGAAGTGCAGAGCTGCAGGGAAGAGTGTTGCGGTACCCAGCTGGAGGGAGAAGGAAGATGAGGGAGGGAATTAAAGGAGATGCCAGGGCTTGGAGCATAGGAGGAAGGTATGCCAGTCTAAGGGAAAAGGAAGGGGGAGATGTGAGAGCATGGAGGGGGAGCGAAAGATGGAAGAAAAGGAAAGGAGAGAGATGCCAGAGAATCAGGGAAGGGGAGATACCAGACGATGAGGAGAGGTGTGGGAGAGGGAAGGCGAGGAGAGAGATGCCAGACCAATGGGGTGAAAGGAGAGATGGAAGGGGGAGGCATACAGTTTCTGGAAGGGGCATAGAAGGAGAGAAGATGCCATATAGGGGAAGAGAGACGGCAGACAGTGAATGGAAGGAAGAGAGTTACAAGAAGATGAGGAAAGGAGAAACCACAGAAGACAAAGGTAGAAAAAAATTTCTATTTATTTATTGCTTTAGGAGACATGTGTCACTGTTTCTGTGAAGCATTGTATGCAGAGTCCAGCTTCTTGCTGGTTCAATTTAACCTTTGTCTATGTATTTTTATTTTATCCCCCCTTTTACAAAACTGTGAAGCGTTTTTAGCACCAGCCTTGGTGGTAGCAGCTCTGATGCTCAGAATTTTATGAGCATCAGAGCTGTTACCTCCGTAGCTAAAATCCACACTACAGTTTTGTAAAAGAGGGAGGGGTTAGTTTGTGATTACATATTCCTTACTAGGCGAAGGTGTTTTCTGTGTTCTGTGTGTTCGAAAGACATGGTTTTCTGTTAGGATTGACGGTGTAGGATTGATCTGTGCTGGTCTGGCTTGTTTAGTTTTACAATGGGTGTATTGATGTACTGCTCACTGCAATATGTAAGATGCTGCCTTTTCCTAGGTACTCATGTGTGACGTGTGGTTTGTTACTAAAAATCATGTTTTTCTTACAGATGGGGGGGGGGTGCCAAAAAATGATGGGCCCCGGATGTTACATATGCTAGGTACGCCACTGTATGTAAAGATACCAGAAAGCTGGCGTAGCAAAAACTTCTAAGTTTTGAGTATTTAACCCTCCCACAATCTCACGGGCACTCGTTTCAAGTTTATTGAGATTTTGATTTAAACGCAATATCAAATATTTTCAATGCGTATAACAAAAATAAATTTGGGGAAATAAATAAAACCATTTGAACCAGTGTTCCCGCTAAGCTGCGCTGGCGTGCGCTGGCGCACAAAATATTACATCGCAGCGCACACGTTTCTCGTCACAGCGCACGATCGGAAGAGGCGTACGGCAGATGGCAGGGCGGCGAGAGGAGAATCGGGCGAGTTGGCTCATAACTTGCTGGCGCCTGATATTTTTGGCTCACGGTGAAAAAAGTTTGCTCACAACACCCGCCCGCTTAGAGGGAACACTGGTCACATGTGCCCCGTGAATAAGCTTAACTGCAGTATACCTTTGGGAGGAGCCAATCAGAGCCTTACGCCCCTCCCCGGCGCATCCCAGGTTGCACCAAGGAGAGGAAGGCCCTGCATTTTGAAGAGGCAGGCCCACTGGCCAGAGGGAGTAGGCATCCCTCTGGCTGGCCTTCGAGAACAAGCTAGAAAGGGCGGGGGAGGGGGGGAGGGGGTCATCTGAGGCATCATGACAGGGGGAGGGAGTGGGCATCCTTCCTGCTGTCAGTTGAGGGGGAGGGGTGCATGTGTGTCAGGAGGTAGTTGCTTGACAGTGGCAGCAGCAAGAAGGAGTGGACATCCCTACTGCTGCCGGGGGTGTGTGTGTGTGTGTGTGTGTCGGGGGGTTGCTTGATTGCGGCAGCAGGAGGAGTGTATGGGCATTCCTCCTGCTGCCGGGAGGAGGGGGTGTTGGAGAAGGTTGCCTGGCGACGGGAGGAAGAGGCCACATAAGACACACCTATAATACACATGCTCAAACAAAACCAGCTACTATAATTTATGTGAATCTTGTATTTTTTTTTCTTGAGCACAGTCAAAACACATGCTAGAGATGCGCTTTTCACAGTGCCAGTACAGTACCAGCACCCCCGGACCAGTTGCTGATTTTTGGTCACCAAAAGCCAATGCCGTGTTTGGAGAATCACTTGGTGATGATGAAGAATCGCCTGGAGTGTTCGTTTAAATATTTATGAGTCCATATGCATGGTAGAATCGGAGACTGCTAGGAAGCTCGAAAAAGACCACGGTAAGCCATTTTGCTAATCTGCCGCTAAAATACATGCATGCTAAACTGCCTGGAGCAGATTTAGCGACCGCGTTAAAGGAAATGTTTTGAGAATCTTCCCCTAAGATAGGGGAGTCATCTCGGTATTAGTACTACTGGATTTTTCTGCTGCTTATGACACTGTGGATCAGATGCTAGCATGATTGGCAGAAACGAGTATTGGCACAATAGGGCAAAAAAAACCCCAAATATCAACACAGTACTTGCCTAATTCAGATCCTATCAGGCAGGCAATAGTCCATATTATTTGACAGCACCTCATGGCCCCTATGGGTGCTGATCTGTGGGGTGCCCCAAGGATTGATACTGTCACCTATTTTGATTAATGCCTACCTCAAGCTAATAAAGCCAAAAGAGTATCCTTCAAAGAATGGAAAAAGGATCCAGATGAAGAAAATAAGAACCAACACAAGCCCTGGCAAGTTAGATGCAAAGCATTGATAAAGAAGGCTAAAAGAAAATATGAAGTGAAATTTGAGCAGCAATTCACAGCAACAACTTTTTCAGCTACATCAAAATCAGAAAGCCTGTGGGATTGTTAGATCATCAAGAAGTGAGAGTAGTGGAGGAGGAGTAGACAGTGATCCTGGGGAGCTGGATTCAGTGGCATAGTAGGGGGGGGTGTCTAATTGCTTTCATTGTGGGGAAGCTAACAATTCTGATGCAATCACTACGGAATGCAAGTAAATAAATAGGATAAATCCAGAGTGCTACATTTAAATTCTGTTACACACATTTTTATTTATTTATTCAATTTTCTATACTGTTATCCCAGGAGAGCTCAGAACGGTTTACATGAGCTTATTCAGGTACTCAAGCATTTTTTCCTGTCTGTCCCATTGGGCTCACAATCTATCTAATGTACCTGGGGCAATGGGGGGATTAAGTGACTTGCCCAGGGTCACAAGGAGCAGCGTGGGTTTGAACCCACAACCCCAGGGTGCTGAGGCTGTAGCTTTAACCACTGTGCCACACTTTCCTTGCACTGTTTCTAGTTGGAGGCAGTTGCCTATGGTCAGCTACTGTACAATTAATTACCGGTACTCCAGATTTAAGTCTACAGGCAGAAGATTTCAGTGTATTGTCTACGATGCCACCTAGATCTTTTTCTTGGGTGCCAATTCCTAGAGTGGACCCTAACATCTGGTAACTATGATTTGGATTATTTTTCCTACGGTGCATCACTTTGTATTTGCCGAAAAGGGGAAGTCGTGAGGCAAGTAATGTCAAACACTCAGCGATGTGTACTTTATTGGAGAACAAGTTTCAAGTTTCAAGTTTACCTTTATTTGATGAATCGCTTATCACAATATCTAAGCGATGTACAGTTAAAAACCATCAGAGTGTGGTAATACATTTAGTTTACAAAAATCACTTAAGAGACAGACATACATTTAGTTTACAAAAAATCACTTAAGAGACCGACAAAGATTGACGAACATGAAGGGGTGGGAAGAAAGGGGAGAAGTTACAATTTTGTTATCTGTTAGAGTTTGACATCAAAGGGTAAAAACACATTGGGTAGTAATGGGTTAAGATGAAAAAAGAAGAGTACGGAGACCTAAAATGACTATGTTTTATAAGTCAAATGCGTCCTGGAATAAATATGTTTTTAAAATTTTCTTAAACGCAACAAGGTCTGTTTCGTTTTTGATAAAATTTGGAAGGGAGTTCCACAGTGTGGGTGCTTTTACAGAGAATATATCATTGCGTCTTGTGCCTATGATTCTTAGCGAAGGGACTGAAAGCAAATTTAATGAAGAGGATCTTAAAGAACGAGCAGATTTGTGTGGACTCAACCCTGGCAGTGTTTTGGCAAGCTTCCGAGCCACGTTTGATTCACACGTTTTCAGTTTGTGTCCACAGAAGCATTTATAAGAAGACAGAATAGCTATTATAGATTCTTGACAAAGGCAGGATTGCCGAAACACTGCCAGTGTCGAGACCACTTGTTTGATACAGTGCTGTTCTTCAATAAAGTGCACTTTGGAATAACCCATTGCTGAGTGTTTGACATCCTTTGCCTCATGACTTTCCCTTTTCTGGATTCGCCTTCACTGTCGTTGAGATCCATACCTGGCTCTCTTTTTGAGCGTCTTCACTTTGCATTTGTTCATATTAAGCTTCATCTGCCATTTAGCTACCCGGTCTTCCAATTTCCTATGGTCTTCCTGCAAATTTTCATAGTCCACATGTGTTTTAACAATTTTATTAGTTTTGTGTCATCTGCAGATTAATTACCTCACGTGTTGTTCTAATTTCCAGATCATTTAAAAATATATTAAATAGTACTGGTCCCAGTACAGATACCCAGGCACTCTTCTATTCACCCTCCTCCACTGAGAAAAATGGCCATTTATCCCTACCCTCTGTTTTCTATCCCATAACTACTTCCTAATTTACAACAGAACATTGCTTGTTCTAATTTTCTCAGGAGTATCTCATGATGGACCTTGTCTAAAACTTTCTGAAGATCACACTGGCTTACCTATATCCACATATTTATTCATGTTTTCAAAGAAATGAATGAAATTGGTGAGGCTGAATCCATGCTGACTCTGCACATTAAACCATGTTGTCAATGGGCTCAGTGATTTTACATTTTTAAGTTGCATTACATTAGTATTTATCAATTGCTAATATGCCCTTGAAGAGTTCAATGCAATTTACAATTTAGAAGAGCCTGGCCATATCCAGGAATTACATTATTTCAATAGGGTTCATGACACAGATAACTTGGTTTGTGTTCATGTAGGCAAATGAATATGGCATACAGTTTGGAGAGAAGATTGGTTATATCTGGTGTTGTAGTCTTGATATTACAGGTTCTGGTATGGGTGTCTCTTTCCTGGTTTATAGGGAGCTTGGTCATCCATTGAGATAGGAGAGGTGGTTTATGTCATGTTTGGTTTCTGGTGGTCATAGCCTGTTGTTTTTTTTTGGGGGGGAGGGGTTAGTAAGGTAATTTCTAAAATAGATAGTTTTTAGTTTGGTAGGAATTGTATTGTTAAAGGATTCTACCATTTTGCTGCCAGGTATGGGAAGGTTTTAGAGTGAATAGTTTTGTATTTTATTCCTCTAGGATTTGGGAATCTTATTCTCATATGGTTGCTGATCAGGTTATATTTGTCTATGGGTGGTGTTTCCATTAAATTCAACATGTAGTCTAGTAATATCAAAATTAGACAATTGCAATTCACTATTAAAAGGAGTAACTCAAAAAAAACCAAGGTGCTTTCAAATAATCCAAAACGCAGCAATAAACTTTTTTCTGGGAGGCACATATGCTAGCATTAACCAAGAAAATATTCACAACACTAAGAAAACTGAAACGAATCTGGCATTGCTTCATCAAAGAAAAATTTCAGATCTTGGTTCAGTCACTGGTATGTACTGCTCTAAACACATCCAATCAAAACACTGAAACACGTTAAAAACTTTCAACTACTTTTCCATCTTTGTAATTACTGTCCCAATGTTTTATGGAATAACTTGCCATCTTAGTGATGTGATGATTCCTCCCTTTCCATATTCAAATCCAACTTGAAAGCATTCCTGTTTACAGATGCCTTTGATTGTTAATTTCTCCCCAGCATTTCTCAACACACAGGATTTGAATCCCCCCTTACTGTGTTTCCCTTTTAGCTCTCTTTCCTATCAAATATTATATTTCTTCCCCTACCTTTCCTGATCGTGTCTGCATGTTCTTGTCATTGTGATCACCTATTTTATTTTATATTTTTAATAATGTACATTTTTTAAAGCAGTATATCGCATTTTAATAAACTTGAAAGTTATTGCACTCTTGGTATACCGGCTTAATTTCTGCTATGAAACTCTTGCATTTTTCTTCTCAAAATTTCAGCAGTTCCACTGTTGTTTGGAGGAGGCTCATAACCTCTAACACAGATGTTTCTTCTCTTTCAACAGCTGCAATTTTGACCTGGAAGATGGACATTAGTGAGTGCAGGAACCATTCTTGATCACAACTGGTGGTTGATTTACAGAAACAAAATATTCCTTCAACTCAGGATATAACCTCAGTAGCCTTTCTATAGCTGGAAATAAGCTAAGTCATTTGGCTTTGCTGTGTTAGAGCAGCTGTTGATTGTTAATATCAACATACTTGCAAAACTCTTTCAAGATCTCTGACTGAACATATAGACAGAAAAGTACTTGAATATATTCAAAACAGTTGCCTCAACATCAACTTTCATTATGGGGCTCAGTTTGGAAACTGAAAAATGCCTAAAAAAACAGCATAAAGTGGAAGATGAACTTTTTTTTCACAAAAACGTCCAAATTGCTATTTTTGAAACTCATTTTTAAGACATTTTTCTCCACAGTTTGTCCACAGTACATCTAAATCTAATCTTCTATTTGTGTGTTGCGTATACCTATACAGGCTCAAGGCGACTTACAGGGAAATGAAGAGATAGAGAGGGAGAATTAGGGAGGGAGGGAGGGTGGGGCATGGTGAGGGTGTGTTTTGGGTGAGACTAGGGTGGACTTATGATTTGGATGTTTTATCTCAATAATGGAATGTTGTAAAAACGTCCAGGGCCAACAATAGGATGTCTTAGGCTAGACCTGTTTCAATAATGACTAAGTGCCAAAAGATACCCAAACTGATCAAATGACCATTAAAGGAATAAAGGCACGATCTCCCCTTAATCCTCCAGTGGTCTCCCACTCCTCCTGTAGGAGGTGCCTTAGGCATCTTGGCCAACCGGAATCTTAGGCCCGTCTCCCAGCGCATTCTGAGATGTACTGGGAGTGGCCTAAGATTCCAATTGGCCAGATCCTCAAGGCCCTTCCCATCCCTTCTGCCGTGCATCTCTCAGCAGCCATACTGTCCACTGATATGACTGAGGATGAATGACTCTCTCATACAAAAAAGAAAAGATTTTTTAAATTGCGCTGTTAGTAAGTTTTACGGGGCGTCTCAATCATCCAACCATAAAGTCACATTGAAATCATAAGCACAAAAACAGTGGAGAAAAACAGACCTCAATACACAGACCACCGTGACAATCAGTACCCTAAGCAGTCTGTAAAAAAACTCCACACATATATATACTTTCTCATACATCCATAAGGCTTTTATATCAAAAATGTAAATGTGCTGTTTTTCTCCACTGTTTTTTAAAGTTTTTTTGCTTATGATTTTAATGTGACTTTATGGTTGAATGATTGAGACGCCCCACAAAACTTACTAACAGCGCGATTTAAAAAATCTTTTCTTTTTTTGTATTACATTTATACTGCTGTTATCTACTTTAGTGATTTGACTGTGTCATGCCAATGTTGCTTTGATAACATGCACTAGCAAATGTGACATCAATTTTTTGAATGAAGTTGAAAGCCTTTTTAGGTTTCTGTGCTTCTCACTGTCAACATGATGCTCCAGATCAGTTGGATCCCTTATTGGCAATGGACAGATATCATAATAGTAACAAATCAAACATTTTGATTCATTTTCATTGTGTCCTTCCACAAAGCACTGATACTTATGGGTCCTTTAACTAAGCTGCAGTTCTGTTATACAGAGGAGTCTGTACTGTAGTTGTTGATTCCCACTACCCATGAAACTGCAGAAGGGTATCACTTTAAGAACTTGAATTTCTCTCCTTCTGCAATGGAGATCAGCTCTATCCTCAGAGGCTACTCTTCACGCCTTTACTAAGTTCTACAGAGTGTATGTGGCAGCTCGAGAGGATGCCGTTTTTGGGTCCTTGGTTCTTCAGGCAGGCTCATCTGTCCCTCCAGACATCTGGCACTGCTTTGGTGCATCAGCTGCAGCACAGACTCCTGTGTATCCACAACAGAACAGGTGGATTTTTTTTGTGATTCACCTGATTTCTGCCTCAGACATTGCCAATGTCCATCTCGGGACCTCTTCTACTGTATCGAGATTAAGCAGAAACATTGTTAAAGGAACAGCGGCTTTCCTTTTATCTTTCCCCCTTGGGAGGGTCCCCTAACCCCTGTTAATCCACTCCTACCTTAGCTGATATCATTTTCATGCATATTTACTGACTCCATATGCAAATAAATAAGAAGCTTTGCTGTATTAGCTTCTTCACTTTTAAGAAATTTCTAAATACGAGTCATACTGCAGAAACATTTCTCTGTGGAGTTCCATGCCATGAAGTTTTCTCTTTTTCTAGATGGGAAATAAAATGCTTTATTAATAGGTGGAAATAGCCCTGTTTGATTTCAAGCACCTGCCAAAAAATATCCCTTAAAAGTTTCCACTGGCAGCATCAGGAAAATTGATGACTCTCAAATATAAGGCCTGTAGATGATTTCCCATAATTTTCTGTGAATGGCCAACTTATCTTGAATCAATCCTGCCTGTATAGATGAAACGGTGCCATCTTTGTGATCCGGAGCGACTTGTGTCACAATGGCATCTCCACTACATTCCCCTTTCTTGCACTGCCTGCTTCATGGTCACATCTGAGCCACTTGTAGCAAGAGGAACAACTGTCTATTAAGCTTCAGTTCTTTGAAAGAGTGAAACAACCAGCTTCAGATGGGATGGGAAGGGAGGGGGAGGAAGAACTCCCATCTCCACCTATATCAATGAGTCCTTTCAATCTGGATGTCTTTGGAATAAGCAGGAGCCATTCAACGATAGAGGTTTGGCAAAAAGGAACCTGTGAGGGCTGTGAAAGGATCTCCTTCAGGTTCCTTTCCCTCTTATACAATAAGTAGAAGAAATAAAAGAATCCACCAGCACTTTGAGGAGCTCCTTCACACACTTCTGCTCAATATGCCATCTTGGACCCTAGTACTACAACTACTACTTTTTAACATTTATATAACGCTACTAAAGGCTCCTTTTACTAAGCTGCGCTAGTGGTTTTAGCGCGCGCTAGATGCTAACGCCAGCATTGAGCTGGCATTAGTTCTTGGCGCGTAGCGTGGGATTAGTGCGCACGGCAATGCAGCGCACGCTACAAACGCTAGCGCACCTTAGTAAAAGGAGCCCTAAATGTATGAAGCACTGTACACTTAGACAGATATAAGAGACAATCCCTGCTTGACAGAGCTTACAATCTATTCAAGCTCTACAACAGGACAGATTAGATATTAGGGAGTTTATTTTATTGTGGGAAATGATTTACAGAAGAATAAAAGGTTAAAATTTAAAAGTAGCCTTAAGAAGATGGACTTTTAGTCTGTATTTGAATAGAAAACAGAGGAGCATGACATACTGATTTTGGCAGTCTGTTCTCAGTGTACAGTGCAAGTAAGGTAAAAAGAAATGTCTGATATTGATGGTGGAGATGAAGGGCACAGATAAGATTAACTTACATAGAGTAAAGCTCCTGAGGAGGGGTATAGGGAGAGATAAAAGAGCTGGAGAATGTAGGTCACTAGGAGAAGTTTGAAATATGTATAGAAATGGATATGGAGCCAATGATGTGACTTGAGAAGATGGGTTATGTGAGGATAGAAGATAAATTGAGTAGCAAAATTTTGAATAAAATGAAGAGAAATGGTTCAGGTTTGCAGTAGTATAAACAAGAAATTCAATAGTAGATTGGAGTGAGGTATTGATGCCCTGTATAAGACTCTGGTGAGACCTCGTTTAGAAAATAGTATACAATTCTGGAGACTGCACCTTTAAAAAGATATAAACAGGATGGAGTCAGTCCAGAGCAGGGGTCTCAAAGTCCCTCCTTGAGGGCCGCAATCCAGTCGGGTTTTCAGGATTTCCCCAATGAATATGCATGAGATCTATGTGCATGTACTGCTTTCAATGCATATTCTTTGGGGAAATCCTGAAAACCTGACTGGATTGCGGCCCTCAAGGAGGGACTTTGAGATCCCTGGTCCAGAGGAAGGCTACTAAAATGGTGTGTGGTCTTCATCTTAAGACGTATGGAGACAGACTTAAATATCTTAGTATGTATACTTTGAAGGAAATACGGGAGAGGGGAGGTATGATAAAGACATTTAACTCAAAAAAAATTTACTCGCCAGCAGTGGGTTACCACAATAAGATCTAACATTAAGATATAAAACAGGTGGAGAAAAAGCTTCAAAAACTTATATCGCGCAGCAATCTTTGATGATTTTCAGCTGGTGTTCTTATTGTCATTGACAAAAAACTCATTTAAATATCTATGTGACATAAATGTGCATGAGGCAAATATCTTTCATTTGAAAGGAAGCTCCGGAATGAGAGGGCATAGGATGAAGTTAAGAGGTGATAGACTCAGGTCCTCTGCAGAGTGGGAATATGAATGTAGGTAACAAATTCTAGAGACCTGCCAAACCTGGGGTTTGGCATACCTTACAGCAGGGGTATCCAACCTTTTGGCTTCCCTGGGCTGCACTGGCCGAAAAAAAGTTTCTGGGGCCGCACATATTCGCAAATGCTGCAGCAAGACAGAGGAGGAAGCTGGCAAGATGGTAAACACCCAGGGGCAGCAGAGGAAAACACTGCATCGCCCTCGACCAGGGCCGCACAAAATACTTCACGGGGCCGCAGGTTGGACACCCCTGTTACAGGATGAGAAATGGGAGGAGCAAGAGGCCAATATTCAAAACTATTTAACTGACCAGGAATGGCTCCTGGCTGGTTAAATAGAATTTTGGCACCTAACCGTGAATATTCAGTGAGAAATGACCAGTTATCTCCCCAGTTAGTATCTAACCACTAATTGGCTATATTGCACAACTTATCTGTTTAGGTGCCAATATTTAAGGCCTAGCTAGATAAGTTTAGAAGTCAAATAGGACTGCACCATGCCGGTCTTCTAAAAAAGGTAATGGGGAGATCAGATGGAAGCCCACTAGACCACCAGGGATTTGTCTTGGAGGTTAGGCGTTGTAATTTGCCAGTGTATTCGCCCCTTATTATGTAAGGGTCTCTTGACTATAAATCGCCTTGACCTAAACTGGAAAAGTGCAATACAGAAATTCAGATTAGATTAGATTAGATTTAAATCATTGTGCCAAAAGTAGATGTTCATCCCCCTTATTCTATTACTACAAGTGTAAATTCAGGGGGAAGGAAATGGAATTTGATATACACTTCTCCCTCCGTATTCGTGGGTTTAAAACTTGCAACTTTGGTTATTCATGAGTTTTTGCCTCCCATTTATTCATGAGTTTTTGCCTCCCACACGACAGTAATTTTTAAAGGCTGCCTCTGATTGAGCAGAGTTTTAGTTCTACCCTGCTCATAGGTGCACTGAAATGATGATAATTGTACAAATATTCCAGATAAAATTTTGTTTTATCAAAATTCAACAGACAGTCCTGTTTCAAGGCATTCATTTGTACAATGGAGGAACATTACAGGTCAGAGAGTGTAAATGCAACTTTCCTGACATAACACCCTCAAAATTCTGTTCTTCCAGGTTCACTTAAATATACCTAATACATGACGCCATTTTACTGCCTGTATCTAATTGGTCATGAATACTTGATACCATATAAGGCGCTTATATGCATATTGGGGGAGTGTCCATCCCCCTCACACAAGAATTCTTAAAAGTTACATTTTAATACTAGCTTATCTAATAAAGAAAAGGTACAGAAGAAACCAGGAAAAAGTATTACAATATACTTACAGAGGAAAAATTATCCATTCACACAGCTTTAAATCATTTCTCTTTAAGAGTCAAACTACTGCTCCCATGTTACTGAGTCATTTAAGAGCATGCACTGAAAATCCCGTGTCTCGGTGAAAAGGGGAGTGGCCAATCCACTCCCACAGACCCTACATTTTCCTATATGTCTCCTCCAGTATAATTGTTAGAGGTAATTATATTTCAATCTGAACCCTTAAATATGAAAATCCCTACGCTATTAGTTTACTAAAATTTAATTCATCATTTTGTATATCCAATTAACATTTCTAACTTTACCCTGCAAAAAAGGAGAGGGAACCCCCTTCCCTGGAATGTAATCTCTGTAGTAAGAAGAAAAGTCCATCTCTGTAGCAACCAGGTCAAAAGCCAAATCTTATCTGTTCTGCAGGTCTCTGGAGATCAGACTGGACACACATTGAAACAAAACTAAGCTACAGCCTGTGTGTATCTTCTCTGGTCTTCAACAGAGCTTATATATTAATTCTAGTGACATGAGAGAAGGTCTACTCCTGTTTCCAGTGACCTCAGCACAAAACACATATTTAGGTCAATATATTATCCCCTGTTTGTCTTATCTGGTTTGTGTTCTGGCTTCTCCAATTGTAATTTTATCTAGCCATTTAAACCCTCCTCCTTTGCCCTTGGATAGGTCCTTAGCTTATAAACAAATCCTGACTAGTAAATCCAGAGGAATGGAAGGAAAATATAATGGCTTGCCCATTCCACCACATAGCCGTCTATTTTTAATAGGCTGCCACGCCCAGGTTCAAAAGAGCCTCATCATGATCCATCCCTGTCTCCCTCCTGCATCCCGGACCTCTCCAGACCTTACCTGGTAGTCTAGTGATGACGCGGGGCAGGAGTGATCTTCCTACGCTCCTGCCCCGTGCAGAGCCGTCAACAAAAGTGGCTGCCGTGAGTTCCTGTTGTAGTCTCATGAGACCACGGCAACTGACGGCAGCTTTTTTAAAGGCATATTTCCATTAGTTTTTATTCCCGACCACTCTAAGAAACCACTTCAGTTTAACAAACTTTGTTAAACTTTAAGTTTGTTAAACTGAAGTGGTTTCTTAGAGTGGTTGGGAATAAAAACTAATGGGAATTGTCACAACCCCAGCCTTAGAGCTAAGCTTGTGCCCGATAGAACTCCTCAAAACCCAGGCCTTACCCTTAAAAGGGCTGATCAGTGTGACAGGTTCTACTCAGACAGACAAGTAGGTTCTGAGTTCCAATTGAACAACCATGGTACAGAACCCTGGGGAGGGGAAGATGAGTGGGAGAACAGCCTGGAGCAGCAGGAGGTGCCTTGCAGAAAGGGACAGCCTAGGAGGCAGGCTCCTAGCTCAGGGAGTTCACAACTGCTGGGTCCAATTAAGGCCCAAAGGAAAACTCAGCAGAAGCAGCAGGTTGCCCTTCCCCCTCACAGGTTAGGGCGTGGCCAGCTCAGTGCTTTAGAAGCTGAGCTGAGAAAGACCAAGTCAGTTTATCCTGGGCCAGCCCAGGAAGGAGGCTCCCGGGACTGGGCTCCTGAGTCTTCACCAAGCCAGGACATTGAGATGTTGGATGCAGCTCCTGTCCCTGAAGCCAGCCAGCCCAGAGGCCATGGAGTTTATGGACACTGCCATGGAACTGGAAGAAATATTCATGGATGAAAGCTAAGTGTAATCGCTTGACCTTTTCTCTACGTTTTGGATTTTGAGATTTTAGTTTTGGACTGTCTAAAAGCACGGGCCTGGAGCCAAGTGAGCAGTGCTGAGCTCACAGCTGCATGGGGTGCCTGATTTTTGGGACATTAAATGAAATGTGGCTTTGTTTGGCATTTTTACTTTTTGCCTTTTCTGTTGCTGTTTGCTTGGGACTTGATTGCTGAAGGTGTGAAGGGATAGTAGTGGGAGAATCCAATGAAGATCCTCGGGTTGGGATTGTGGGGCCAATTTTTGGCAAATTAAAAAGTATAGTGGATTCAGCTACTCCCCTCCCCCACCAGCTGCTTGTTAAGTTGGCTGGGGAAGGTCTGTTAGAAACCAGGCCTGAGCAACGCGTTCCAAAAGTGTGTAAAAACAGAATGAAGAACCAGTATAAAGACTGAGTAGTGCTTGTAGCCTGATTTTGCCCTGTTGAACTGTGTGACTGGTAGGGCAGAGCTACAACTCAGCCACTGGGGCACTTACCTGCAAGAAAGGTGTGGGCTATGTTTTTGTAAGCCCGTATTTTCTGTTTGTGTTTGAATTCAAAGACTAAACTGTAGCAGTTGCTACTTGGGAAATGAAGTTGGACTCAAGTTTATTGAAAAACTTTATTGTTCCTGACCGTTTGCTTCATTTTACTCTTAAGAACCAGCAGGACCTTCAACTTCTTTTGAAGGCACGTCGAGTTCGGTGTTTGTTGAGCCCTGGTCGGTGGCCATTTGCAAAACCCGGCAACGGCAAGCTTACAGAATACGCCTTTGAAAAAGCTCCAGCGAAACATGGCAGAATATTCCCAACTAAAAGAACCACAGCGTTAAAATCCAAGTACTGCTTTGAATACTGTAAGATAACCAAGCTAAGTTTGAAGCTAAAAATAGAAAGCTAAGTTTGGCTACTATAAATTAAATAAGAGAAATATATAAAAATTTACAATAATTTATTGATAAAGCATTTTGCACTTTAAAAATAGAGCCTGTGAGGATCATACACATCAAGCTTATGGCATTGATTGAGTGAGCCTGGAGTGGTGTTCTGAGGCTCAAGCTAAAATATTTAGAAAGCTTCAGACGGTTAACATATGTTCTTACAGAATATATATAAGAGATTAAGAATTGAAGATCCCTGAGGCTTATAGGAAATAGTGCTGGTCATTCTTATCGAATTATAGGATAAGCAGGATATAAATTGTTTAAATAAATAAATGAAACATAACCCCTCTGGG
The DNA here is from genome assembly GCF_902459505.1 of Geotrypetes seraphini. NCBI lineage: Eukaryota > Metazoa > Chordata > Amphibia > Gymnophiona > Dermophiidae > Geotrypetes > Geotrypetes seraphini. The sequence continues at coordinate 470,481,439 of NC_047084.1, read as the reverse complement.
AGTAAATTCCAGAGCATGGGGGCTACTCCTGAGAAGGCTTGTTGGCGGGTATCATATTGTACTATTTGTTTTGATGGGGGTACAGATAGTGATGCTCCTTGAGAGGACCTCAGAGGTCTCGACAGTGTATAAAGGGTTAGCTTATTCCTTAAGTATTCTGGTCCATTTTGTCCTTGGACCTTGAAAATCAAACATACAAGATTTAAATTTAGCCCTGTAAGGTACTGATAGCCAGTGCAGTTTATGCAGGAAGGGTGTGATGTAGTCTTCTATCAGTTGTACTGCAGCCTTTAACTATCGCCTTACCCCTTCTTCTAACCTGGAATACAGCACTTCCCTGTTACCAAATTGATATCTTTCCACCCCACTGCATCAATTCTCTATGGGACCAACCTAAAATACTAGCCTAATCCCTTCCCAATCTAGCTCACAGAGACTCCTATTGCAGCCATGTTTCTATTCCAGACTGACTTCTTTCTTCTTAGGCCAGGGGTCGGCAATGCAAAGCCAGTGAACCACAAGCTGATCCTTGACCATTTGGCTGCAGCTCTTCTCAGAATGATAGATGCTTTCAACTCATTCATAATGTCGCCCCCACACTTTTCTTGCTCAAATGGGTTAGCGGCAGTGATTCCTACAGCTGCCTGCTGCTAATCCAGAAGCCTCTCCTCTGCTGCATTGCGCCTTCTGTCAGAACTTTCTGTTTCTGCTCATGCGGGATGCAACAGAGGAGAGGCTTCCGGGTTAGTGGTAGGCAGAGGTAGGAATCACCGCTGACCTGTTGAAGCAAGAAAGAGCACAATATTTGTGAGTGGGGTTGGGGGAGGGATGAGAGTGATGAGAGAGGGAGAAATGGGCATGGGGTGGAGAAGAGGGAGAGCTGGTACATGCTGATGAAACAACTCTGTGTGGAATTACAGTGTCAAAAAGTTTCATTAAATTGTTTTTATGCTAAATGTAACACATATCGCATTAAATATTATATCTAAAACCCCTTTCTCTACCCACTGTGGCGCTTTGTAAACCTTGGGTCAGACATTTAGAATAAAATGGGTCTTTGCTTTAAAAAGGTTGCTGACCCCTGTCCTAGCCTGTAATAATATACAGTACAACTTAATCCTCATAGCTTTTTTACTTCTAGACCTTTCCCCAAATCTGTTGACCCAGTCTTTTACCTTTCTCTTATCGGGGGGTTTCCTTTGTGGATCACAGCCTTAGCCACTGTAACTCATGTCCTTCCTGCCTCCTTTGTTTTCCTCTGTAGCTTTTTCATATATTGCCTGTTTTCCTTGCTGGAGTTCTCCAGCAATGCCCCTTTCCTGGAGTGCCACACTAGTATCTTTCCCCCCTAGGGAGAAACAAGTTCCACTTCCTGCACTACTTTTCTAATGAGGTTGAGCTTCCTTTCCAGACTGCCTGCTGGGTCTCTCCCTCACATTCTCTTTCTAGTTACCTTTCTCTCCAAAATTTTCTCTGGCTAAAGGTTTTTGGAGGTTTTTTTTTTTTTTTTTCTGGAACTGGATTGTAGAACTATCAGGTAAGGATGATCTCAGTCTTTATTTCTCCCTTTTTTTTTCCTCTTAGAAATTTGAGGTTTACTTGAGTACATAAAGGAGCTATTCCTTATCTCCCTTTTATCCCAAGCTCCTGACTCATCTTGTGGGTCAGAAAAGGTGGGACCATACAAGTATTATTCAGATTCACAAACCATTTTTATCCTTTTGTTTGAGAAAATTGCATCAATATTGTTTCAATAGCTCTATTCAGTGTCAAGTCACATTCTCTTAAGAGAAGGCAACGTGCACTCATTGGCCATCCCAAGAACTATTTATTTTATTCTGAATGCATTCATTTTTCAGTGGGCCGTACTCAATGCTTTCTCTCTGAAATGCATGACATAGTCGTCAATGAATTAGCCCTCTTCTTGTTTGCAGCTGCCAAACGTGTTATATCACATTTGTGATAGGGTTGAAGTCGTTTTTAATTCATCTAGGATAACTTCGGTATTCTTCCTCTGCTACAAGCTCAAATTGTGCTTATAAACATTACAGCAGGGGTGCCCACACTTTTTGGGCTTGCGAGCTACTTCTAAAATGACCAAATCAAAATGATCTAAAAACAATAAAATTAAAAAAAAAAACACAAAGCACACTGTACGCAGAGAAAATGTTAATTATCATTTATACTCCGTGGGTTTTCAAAGAGGTCAAGGCAGGTGACTTTATGCAATGTTGCCTCAGAAACAACTATACAAAAATAGACAAATATACTCATTCCCTTTTTACTAAACCACAATAGCGGTTTTTAGCGCAGGATGCCCTGTGCTGCTCTCGACGCTCATAGGCTCCATGCGCTAAAAACCGCTATTGCGGTTTAATAAAAGAGGGCCATAGTGCAAAATATAGACAGCAGATATAAATTCTCAAAACGGACACATTTTGATCACTAAATCTATATATATAAAATCGGAGGTATGTATGTGTGTATGTATGTGTGTGTGTATGTGCCGCGATCACGCAAAAACGGCTTGACCGATTTGAACGAAACTTGGTATGCAGATCCCTCACTACCTGGGGTGATATGTTCTGGGGGTCTCGCGGCCCACCTGCACACGTGGGCGGAGCTACAAACAGAACATCAGATTTCACCCATTCATGTCAATGGAAAAAATGTAAAAAGCTGCCATTCTCACAGTAATTCAAAAACGGCTTGACCGATTTGAACGAAACTTGGTATGCAGATCCCTCACTACCTGGGGTGATATGTTCTGGGGATCTCGCGGTCCACCTGCACACGTGGGCGGAGCTACAAACAAAATCAGATTTCACCCATTCATGTCAATGGAAAAAATGTAAAAAGCTGCCATTCTCACAGTAATTCCAACTATAAAACACTTTCTATGACACTATAACCATTAGGGACATCGTTTCTATTCTACCACGGACACCATACATATAGAGTTTGTATGTTCTAACTGTGTTTGTAACTGTTTCCTTCATGCACCCCAGTTCATAATGTTATTACATTACATGAGTACTCACATATGCTGAACTAGGAACACAGGTTCCATTCTGAACCGGGAAAAAACTGCATGGAGTTTCTTTTCAACCTGAGTTTCCACATATTGAGTTGTTTAAATCAATACTGAAACTTTTGGATGCCACTTATTCCAACAGATCTTCCTTTTCAGTTTAAGAGATTGCAAATTCCAGTGAGACTTGCATTCTCTATCACAATCAACAAATCACAGGGACAGACTATTACATACTGTGGAGTGGATTTAAGATCCCCCTGTTTTTCCCATAGACTTCTGCTCTGAAAAGAGAAGATGGAACTTCTATCTACGTGGGTGTAGTCTACAGACCTCCGACTCAATCGCAGCAAATTGATAAGGATCTGATTGTGGATATCCAAAAGTTTGGAAGGAAAGAGGAGGTTCTGCTGTTGGGAGATTTCAACCTGCCGGATGCGGACTGGAATGTTCCGTCTGCGGAATCGGAAAGAAGTAGGGAGATTGTGGATGCCTTTCAAGAGGCTCTGCTCAGACAAATGGTGAAGGAACCCACAAGGGAAAAAGCGAAATTGGATCTGGTCCTCACAAATGGAGAGAGTATCTCTAATGTTCGAGTGGGTGCTCACCTGGGTAGTAGCGATCATCAAACGGTTTGGTTTGATATAACGGCTAAAGTTGAGAGCGGCCACACGATACTTAAAGTCCTAGATTTCAAACGTACGGACTTTAATGCAATGGGAAAGTACCTGAAGAAAGAGCTGTTAGGATGGGAGGACATAAGAGAAGTGGAAAGACAGTGGTCTAAGCTGAAAGGAGCGATAAAAATGGCTACGGACCTTTATGTGAAGAAAATCAATAAAAACAAGAGAAAAAGGAAGCCAATATGGTTCTCCAACCTAGTGGCTGAGAAAATAAAGGCGAAAGAGTTGGCGTTCATGAAATATAAAAAAACCCAAGAAGAGGAGAGCAGAAAGGACTACAGGGTGAAACTGAAAGAAGCCAAGAGAGAGATACGTTTGACGAAGGCACAGGCGGAAGAACAAATGGCTAAAAATGTTGATGAGGAGAAAGCAAATGTGCTAAACAAATACTTCTGTTCTGTGTTCACAGAAGAAAATCCTGGAGAAGGACCGAGATTGTCTGGCAAAGTTACACGAGAAAATGGAGTAGATTCTGCGCCGTTCACGGAGGAGGGTGTTTATGAGCAACTTGAAAAACTGAAGGTGGACAAAGCGATGGGACCAGACGGGATCCATCCCAGGATACTAAGGGAGCTCAGAGAGGTTCTGGCGAGTCCTATTAAAGACTTGTTCAACAAATCTCTGGAGACGGGAGTGATTCCTGGGGATTGGAGGAGAGCGGATGTGGTCCCTATTCATAAAAGTGGTCACAGGGATGAAGCAGGAAACTACAGGCCGGTGAGCCTCACTTCAGTTGTTGGAAAAATAATGGAAGTGTTGCTGAAAGAAAGGATAGTGTATTTCCTTGAATCTAATGGGTTACAGGATCCGAGGCAACATGGCTTTACAAAAGGTAAATCGTGCCAAACGAACCTGATTGAATTTTTTGATTGGGTGACCAGAGAGCTGGATCGAGGACATATGCTAGATGTAATTTACTTGGATTTCAGCAAAGCCTTTGATACAGTTCCTCATAGGAGGCTGTTGAACAAACTTGAAGGGCTGAAGTTAGGACCCAAAGTGGTGAACTGGGTCAGAAACTGGCTGTCGGACAGACGCCAGAGGGTGGTGGTTAATGGAAGTCGCTCGAAGGAAGGAAAGGTGACTAGTGGAGTCCCTCAGGGTTCGGTGCTGGGGCCAATCCTGTTCAATATGTATGTAAGTGACATTGCTGAAGGGTTAGAAGGAAAAGTGTGCCTTTTTGCAGATGATACCAAGATTTGTAACAGAGTAGACACCGAAGAGGGAGTGGAAAATATGAAAAAGGATCTGCAAAAGTTAGAGGAATGGTCTAATGCCTGGCAACTAAAATTCAATGCAAAGAAATGCAGAGTAATGCATTTGGGGATTAATAATAGGAAGGAACCGTATATGCTGGGAGGAGAGAAGCTGATATGCACGGACGGGGAGAGGGACCTTGGGGTGATAGTGTCCGAAGATCTAAAGGCGAAAAAAACAATGTGACAAGGCAGTGGCTGCTGCCAGAAGGATTCTGGGCTGTATAAAGAGAGGCGTAGTCAGTAGAAGGAAGAAGGTGTTGATGCCCCTGTACAGGTCATTGGTGAGGCCCCACTTGGAGTATTGTGTTCAGTTTTGGAGACCGTATCTGGCGAAAGATGTAAGAAGACTTGAGGCGGTCCAGAGGAGGGCGACGAAAATGATAGGAGGCATGCGCCAGAAGACGTATGAGGAGAGACTGGAAGCCCTGAATATGTATACCCTAGAGGAAAGGAGAGACAGGGGAGATATGATTCAGACGTTCAAATACTTAAAGGGTATTAACATAGAACAAAATCTTTTCCAGAGAAAGGAAAATGGTAAAACCAGAGGACATAATTTGAGGTTGAGGGGTGGTAGATTCAGGGGCAATGTTAGGAAATTCTACTTTACGGAGAGGGTGGTGGATGCCTGGAATGCGCTCCCAAGAGAGGTGGTGGAGAGTAAAACTGTGACTGAGTTCAAAGAAGCGTGGGATGAACACAGAAGATTTAGAATCAGAAAATAATATTAAATATTGAACTAGGCCAGTTACTGGGCAGACTTGTACGGTCTGTGTCTGTGTATGGCCGTTTGGAGGAGGATGGGCAGGGGAGGGCTTCAATGGCTGGGAGGGTGTAGATGGGCTGGAGTAAGTCTTAACAGAGATTTCGGCAGTTGGAACCCAAGCACAGTACCGGGTAAAGCTTTGGATTCTCGCCCAGAAATAGCTAAGAAGAAAAAAAAAAAATTTAAATTGAATCAGGTTGGGCAGACTGGATGGACCATTCGGGTCTTTATCTGCCGTCATCTACTATGTTACTATGTAACTCTATGTTGCTTGCTCAAGGGTGGGTTCACCCATGAATTTATATGTTCTTGCTCCTGGAGGTGAAACTAAAAATGTTGTTTATAATCAAGTTTTGTGTTAGTTGTATTGTATTCATTTTGTCAAATATTTCACATTATAATTTGAATATTGTACTTTTTATAAAGCTGTAAAAAATAATTTCATTCACCACTATAAAGTATCTTTATTTGAATCCATTTACAGTGTTATTGCTATAATTAAATACCCGTGCAACGCCGGGGCATCAGCTAGTTGAAAATAAAATCATTTTTCCTACCTTTGTTGTCTGGTGATTTCATGAGTCTCTGGTTACACTTTATTCTTCTGACTGTGCATCCAATATATCTTCCCTTCTTTCAGCCTGCTGTATGCTTCCAGACCTCATTCCCTCCGCCAACTTTTTCTTCCTCTCTCCCTGTCCCCTCCCCTTTCTTTCTTTCTGTCTCCCTGCCCCTCTTTCTTTGTCTGTCTTTCTCTTTCCATGCCCCCTTTCTTTCTTTTTCCCTTCTTTCTTTCTGTCTCCCTGCTCCCCCTTCTTTCTGTCTCCCTGCTTGCTCCCAAGCCACTGCCGACGCCATCGTGGAACAGGCCTCCAAACCACCGCCACCCCAAGCTCTCCCTTCTTCCCCACACAGAAGCGTCGAGCCAACCAGATTTCCTCTCCCCGATGTCATTTCTGAAATTGGAGAGGAAGTTCCGGGCCAGCCATGCAGCGATTGGCTGGCCCGGAACATCCTCTCTGACGTCAGAATTGACATTGGGTGGGGGAAGTTGGTCGGCTCGGCGCTTCTGAGTCGGGAAGCAAGTAGAACGTGAAGGCAATGTGATCGACTCGCGTTGCCTTTGCGATCTTCCGATCGATCGCGATCGACCTTTTGGGCATCCTTGCATTACAGCATTCAACACTCATCACCCTTCTCATCATAACAGCCTGCACATCAGCTAGCTTCTTAAGTAAGCCTGCTACTAGAGAGGAATCATCAAAGTCTGCTCTAAAATTTTCTCATTTGTCATTTAAGTCACCACTAATCTTCATGTCCTTTGGGGGTAGAATGCTATTATCAACTGTGCTGAAGTTCTAATGCTCGTGCGCTTCTGTGTCAAGAAAGAGAATGTGCAATCTTAGGCTCATCAATGCTACTGAAAGCATTGGTGTGCGCTAACAATTTTGCAGCCCACTGCCCTCTAGAAATTCTCTTCATTAGGAGAGAAATAAAGTCACACTAAATGCAGTTGGTGCACAGGAACCATGCTGTATTTCAATTAAAGATTAAAGGTGACAACCATCAGGAAGTAAGAAACCTGTGAAGATATAAAAATAAACCAGTAGGTAGCCTCAGCATAAATTGACATCTGTAACACCAGCTTGGGTCCATTGTCCTTTACAGAAGCCAAGCTGTTTAAAATAGAAGACCTTCTTAGGCTTCATTCCCTGGTGGCCTAATGATAAGAGAAAACCACAAAGAGTTGAGTCTTAACTCTATCAACCGTGGTGGTAGACAGTAATGTTAAGAGAGGTTTATGCTAAAATGACCCAAATTCTTTATTCTTGAAAATTGAGGCTTTATTGGTGTGACCCAACACGGTCCGTGTTTCTGCTACCCAGAGCCTTCTTCAGGGGTCATGTGATCAATGCAACCAATGAGAATCTAGAGTTGACGATGTTGCGGTTTTAAACCAACTAAGAAAAATATCGCTCAGCTGTCAGGATCCGGAACTTCCATGGATATTAGAATAGAAGCTTCTGGTAGAACCGCCACATTCCAGCCATGGTTCTGGGTTATTATATTGTAGCAGTTAATTTACATTCTTATGCTCATTGCTTTTTGTATCGGATAAACTTCCTAGGTTCTTAGCGTAAGCATAAGTGTGAATTAACTGCTAGAATATAATAACCCAGAGCCATGGCTGGGATGTGGTGGTTCTAAGATTAGCACGACAATAAGGCAAGCATGTTATCTCAGAAATTGTAATGATTTTATTACAGATGTTATCAATTGATTTGTTTTACTAGATTATTCATTGTTATTACATAAGAACATAAGTATTGCCGCTGCTGGGTCAGACCAGTGGTCCATCATGCCCAGCAATCCTTCCTAGGGATTTATTGCCATTTTTTGTCCATGTCTGTTTTGTGAGAGATTCCCTAACCCCTATTTCACTGTTTGTTTTAATTAGATTGTAAGCTCTATTGAGCAGGGATTGTCTCTTGCATGTGTAAAGGTCAGCGCTGCATTCATCTAGCAGCGCTATAGAAATGATAAGTAGTCATATTTCCTCAATAACTGCTTTGAATTTCAACTAGAAATTTTTCTAGTATTTCTTTATTTATATACAGTAGCCATTATGCTCATGCATTACTGTTAAACAATATTTAATTATCTTAAACTATTTTGATCTTACTGACATTTTAGCATTACTTCTTGGCAATTTTGGTCCATTATAAATGTTTGAACTAAAACAAAGTAAAATAATGTCATTCAAATGATACAATTAACAAGCTTTAACAAAGGCCTTCAGTCACTTTGGCAAGTTCTTAAAAACCTTGTCAATTGGTCCCTATGGCAGGCTGTCCCAGTTAATCTGTAGCGCTTCCTTGAGTCTGGCGATTGTTTGTGGCTTTGGGTGGACCTTGTGATAAGCCTCCTCAGACAAAAGGGGTAGATTCTCTAATGTTTGCGGTAAAATCTGACGTGCTGCTGTCGCGGCCGCTGTTGTAACAATTTCAAAAAGATGAGTCATTCTTAAAAACCACTCATGTAAATGAGGTTCGTGGAGAGTCATGAAGGGTCGCTAAATTTGCATAGGATGAGTCACTAGTGAAAGTGATCGGTACATGTGCAGAATACACCCGCAAATTTTAAAAAAAGACCCCATATTGAAGATCAGCAGGAGGGAGGCCCATTCCCTCCCAACCACTGCTGTCAAATAACCTACCTGACACACACACCCCAGCAGCGGGAGGGATGCCTACTCCCTCCCGCCATCAAGCCCCCTGGCAGCGGGAGGATGCCCACTTTCTCCTACCACTGCTGTCAAACAACCCTACGATACTCTTCCCGACAGCAGGATAGATGCCCACTCCCTTCTGCCACTGCTATCGTGCCCCTGACAACCCCCCACTCTCCCTATCTTCTTTATGAAGGCTGGCCAGAGGGATGCTTACTCCCTCTGGCTGGCAGGTCTGCCTCTTCAAAATGGCAGGCCTTTCCCTTCCTGGTACATCCTGGGTTGCACTGATTGGCTCAGGCGCTTAAGGCCCCTCTGGTGGCGGTGGGAGAGAATGGGCATCCCTCCTGCCGATCTTTGATTTGGGGGTCTATTTATTTATTTATTTATTTGCGAGGGTCTGAGCTGTCAAATCTTACTTTCCTGTCAGTACCTGAGCCAATCTTATATAGCACGCACACGCGTATACCGCGCATGCTGCTAAAACCTCCTCCCACCACCCCCGCTTACCCAGTGCTCAGACACTGATCGGAAAGTAAGGTTATGACAGCTCAGACCCTGCCAAAAACCTTTCCTGCAAATGTACTACAACAAGGTTAGAAAATCACCCGGCGATGATAATAGTATTGCCTGGAATGTTCATTTTAATATTAATGACCTCATTGTACTACATTTGCATGGCAGAATCGGAGAAAGCTAGGAAGCTCATAAAAAGAACATGGTGAGCCATTCTGATAATTGGCTGGTAAAATACTGCTCTCTAAACCAGGTGGAGCAGATTTAGCGACCACGTTAAAGGCACGTTAAGTTTAGAGATTCTAACCATATGTCACTATGACTTCATGAACAATTCACTGGTGCCACGCCCCCTTTTTTCTTCAACGAATGTTAATTTTACAGTGCAAATAAGTGGCAAAGAGAGACCATGACCAATTCAATTGAGCTGTAAAATTTCACATTGAAATTCCAAGCACTTGATGACAAAGCAGCAAAAAACTGTAGGGGGTTACCTTTTTTTGCCTCACCCTTTATTAATGATTGAATCAAATCTGTCATTCCCAGTTTCAACACTCAGGGCTCCTTTTACAAAGGTGCGTTAGGGCCTTAACGCGCGGAATAGCGCGTGCTAAATTTCCCCGCGCGCTAGACCTTAACGCCAGCATTGAGCTGGCGTTATTGTAGAAGCATACCGCGCTAAAAACGCTAGGGCACCTTAGTAAAAGGAGCCCTCAGTATATGTCTGCCATGCTCTTGTTTGTACTGAGAAAAGTATTTGTCTTTGAACTGACATGACTGATGAAGGTCAAAATGATTCTCTTATTTCGTAATGCAACAGAGGCAAAAGAATAGAAACCCCTTTATCTATTTTTTAAGTCTGATACTGTCTTTTTTCTACTTCATTAGCTTAATTCAGCCAAGAAATGCCCTCTTCTTCCTATAACACTGCCTTCCTTTCCAGGCTGGAAATTAAAGATTGCAGCACTTATAAATATGTTACATGAACAGCTGGACCTTCTCCAGAGGTGCCGCTCCCATACTTGAGATTTATGGTAGGAAACAGATCTGAGTGCGTTCCCTTGGGATACGTCATTGTAGCATTTCCTGTAAGCCTGCGGGACAGCAGTGAACCAATCTTACAGGTAGCCAAATGGAACGCATGCCTTAGAAATGATTGACTAACTCTCAAGAGTACAGGGAAAGTTTCACTACTATAGTGAAATTAATTGGAATAAAAAGCAATTTTCCACACCAACTGTGGCACAGTTTGTTTTCAAAATTATTTTGGTGGTGGTGGTTATTTTAACTAGGGTGGCTTTATTTTTTATTTTTGCAGAGAATGCTAAAATTGCAAATTATTTAGTTACAGGGAAATACTTTTAAAATCAATAGGAGGAAATTTTTTTCAGTCAGAATAGTTAAGCTCTGGAACGCATTGCCAGAGGTTGTGGTAAGAGTGGATAGTGTAGCTGGTTTTAAGAAAGGTTTGGACAATTTCCTAGAAGAAAAGTCCATAGTCTGTTATTGAGAAAGACATGGGGGAAGCCACTGCTTGCCCTGGATCGGTAGCATGGAATGTTGCTACTCTTTGGGTTTTGGCCAGATATTAGTGACCTGGATTGGCCACTGTGAGAACAGGCTACTGGGCTTGATGGAACTTTGTTCTGACCCAGTAAGGCTATTCTTTTGTTCTTATGATAGACGTTGAGGAGAAATTTAAGGGTCCTTTTACTGAGCTGCGGTCAAAAGCGGCCTGAGCATGCCCTTGCACAAGATTTTCCCATTTTTCCTATTAATGGCCCTGTATTAATGTTAAATGCCACAATCATTCAGTGAGTTCAGAAATTAGAATGATCTCTGTTAACCATCAAAAAGGGGAAAAAACACTTCAGTGGTTTCCACAGCACTGTTTTTCATGCGCTGCTTCACCAAACATTAAGGCCACATCATTAAATCATTATCAGTTTCTCAGCCTCACAATTTCAAGATTTTCCAGTCTCCTGAACGTATCACTTACATAATATACAGTTCAGGCAAACAATTTTAAACATGTTGCTTAGTGAAGCCACCTCTACTTCTACTACTTATCATTTCTATAGCACTACTAGACATATGCAGTGCTGTACATCAAAACAGAAGAGACAATCATAAGAACAAAAGAGTAGACTTACTGGGTCAGAACCATGGTCCATCAAGCCCAGTAGCCCGTTATCACGGAGGCCAATCCAGGTCACTAGTATCTGGCCAAAACCCAAGGAGTAGCAATATTCCATGCTACCGATCCAGGGCAAGCAGTGGCTTCCCCCATGTCTTTCTCAATAACAGACTATGGACTTTTCCTCTAGGAACTTATCCAAACCTTTCTTAAAACCAGCTACGCTATCCGCTCTTACCACATCCTCTGCCAATGCATTCCAGAGCTTAACTATTCTCTGAGTGATAAAAAATTTCCTCCTATTGGTTTTAAAAGTATTTCTCTCTAACTTCATCGAGTGTCCCCTAGTCTTTGTAATTTTTGACAGCGAAAAATCGATCCACTTGTACCCATTCTACTCCACTCAGGATTTTGTAGACTTCAATCATATCTCCCCTCAGCTGTCTATTTTCTAAGCTGAAGAGCCCTTGTTTTAGTCTTTCCTCATACAAGAGGAGTTCCATCCCATTTACCATCTTGGTCTCTCTTCTTTGAACCTTTTTCTAGTGCCACTATATCTTTCTTGAAATAAGGAGACCAGAATTGAACACAGTACTACAGATGAGGTCGCACCATGGGGCTATACAGGGACATTATGGCATTCTTAGTCTTGTTAACCATCCCTTTTTTAATAATTCCCAGCATCCTGTTTGCTTTTATGGCCACCGCCACACATTACATAGAAACACGGCCCATCTAGTCTGCCCACCCTAATGACCCTCCCCTACCGATCTCTTTGTATAGATCCCACATGTCTATCCCATTTGGCCTTAAAATCAGGCACGCTGCTGGCCTCAATAACCTGAAGTGGAAGACTATTCCAGCGATCAACCACCTTTTCAGTAAAAAAGAATTTCCTGGTGTCCCCGTGCAGTTTCCCGCCCCTGATTTTCCACGGATTGGGCGGAAGATTTCATCGTATTGTCTACAATGATACCCAGATCCTTTTCTTTGGCGCTAACCCCCAAGGTGGACCCTAGCATCCGATAACTGTCATTCAGGTTATTCTTCCCAATGTGCATCGCTTTGCATTTGTCCACATTAAATTTCATCTGCTCAAAAGAGCCTACAATCTAGTCAAGACTGACAAACTGAATAAGAAGGTGCATCAATAAAGAAGGTGCTGGGGGAAGGGGGGGGGGGCATTTAAATTACAGAGTGAATGATAAGGCAGATATTGGTGCTTAGAAGGTAGGTTGGAGTTTGGAATTGAAAGCGGTTTCAAAGAAGTGGGCTTTTGAGTTTGGATTTGAATACTGCCAGAGATGGAGCTTGACGTATCAAGTCAGGCAGTTTGTTCCAGGCATATGAGGCAGCCAAGCAGAAGGGCCAGAGTCCGGAGTTGGCTGTCTTATAGAATCACTGAATGATTGTGGCATTTTACATGTGCAGGTGAGACTTTGCCACCTGTTTGGGTGTGCCATGTGTTAATGTGAATACAATAAGTTTCAGGCTTTAAACCTTTTGTAGTAGTTCCACTTAAGACAGATATCATAAAATATAAAGCCTTAAGGTGACACCTCAAAGACCTCGGCGGTGCAGCTTATATGAATATCAGACTTTCACATAAGAACATAAGAAGTTGCCTCCGCTGAGTCAGACCAGAGGTCCATCTTGCTCAGCGGTCCGCTCCCGCGGCGGCCCATCAGGCCTAGTACCCGAACAGTGGTCCCTGATTAATTTTATAACTTACCTCTAATCCCATCCCTATAATCTACCTCTACTCTTATCTGTACCCATCAATCCCTTTGTCCTCCAAGTGCCTATCCAAGGCTTCTTTGAACCCCTGTAGCGTGCTCCTGTTTATCACATCCTCTGGTAGCGCGTTCCATGTATCCACCACCCTCTGTGTGAAAAAGAACTTCCTGGCGTTTGTTCTAAACCTCTCCCCTTTCAATTTTCTCTGAGTGCCCCCTTGTACTTATTGATCCCCTTAATTTGAAAAATCTGTCCCTGTCTATTTTTTCTATGCCCTTCATGATCTTGAAGGTTTCTATCATGTCTCCTCTAAGTCTCCGCTTTTCCAGGGAGAAAAGCCCTAGCTTTTTCAGTCTGTCAGTATATGAGAGGTCCTCCATGCCCTTTATTAGCTTAGTTGCTCTTCTTTGAACTCTCTCAAGTACCTCCATGTCCTTCTTGAGGTACGGCGACCAGAACTGAACACAGTACTCCAGGTGCGGGCGCAGTATAGCACGATACAGCAAGTCAGCACCAAACTCGTCATTATTTGTCTCCAAATCTCATAATTATAAGTAAACTTTTTATAAATATACTTTAAATAGTTTCAGAGTAGAAAGATACTCATCTTAGTCTACGCGGATGGAAGGAGACTAAAATGAGTATCTTTCTACTCTGAAACTATTTAAAGTATATTTATAAAAAGCTTACTTTTATTTATGAGATTTGGAGACCAGTGACGAGTTTGGTGCTGACACGCTATACGTGAAAGTCTGATATTCATACAAGTTGCACCGCTGATATCTATGAGGTGTCACCTTAAGGCTTTATATTATTAGCGTATGTGTTAATGTGGCCATTAGTGCACTCTCATTAATTAAAATTTCCATATGAGCACTTACCGACACCTATTTTGTAGATGGTAAGAGCTCACATGGTAATCCTGAGCTAGCAAGTTAGTAGAGGGTAATGTGAATGCATTAACTGATTGGCACAAGAATGCCCACTTTCCACCCCCCCCCCCCAAATATGCCCCCTCCAACAAAAATGTATTTTAGCCTGCCGGTAGCAAGTGCTGATTTGGAACTTACCACAGAATGTCACTGAGTGTGTCCCATGGTAAAGCCATTTTAAACTGCAGTAAGCACTAGTGCTTATCACAGATTAGTAAAAAAGACCCCTTAGGTGTCATTGTCAGAGCTACATTATCAGATCAGTGATCTTTGCCCTTGAAGATCTAAAGATCATATTTTTCTCGATTAATAATACCTTCCCTTGTCTCTTTCTGATTAGAATCATCCTTTGATAAATTGAAGGCCCAACTAAACTGCATATTTGTCGGCTCGATTCGGTAAGATCAGCTTCAACAGTCACTATCATGTTAGTAAGCAGCAAGGCAAGCCAATGAAATTCTATCACCGCCATGGATATTGAGATGAGTTACATTTATTTACATTGAGTATTTATTGTTATTAATTATCTTCAATTACAGGTAGCTGGGACAGTGTATGCATGAGATCTATGTGCATGCACTGCTTTCAATGCATATTCATTGGGGAAATCCTGAAAACCCGACTGGAATACGGCTCTCAAGGACCAGAGTTCCCTACCCCTGCTATAAATATCTAGTCATAGACTAATACACCCCCAAAAAGGATTATGGTTATGTGTGGAGATGTTTTCCCAGTTACTTTTTTAATCAAAATTTTTAACTTAGATTTCAACTTTAAGGGCTCCTTTTCCAAAGGCACGCTAGCGGTTTAACGTGCGTAATAGCGCGCGCTAAAACGCCAGATGTGCTGCCTGCTACCGCCTCCTCTTGAGAAGGCGGTAGTTTTTGGCCAGCGCGGGGGTTAGCGCGTGATGAAAAGTTGCACGTGTTAACCCTGCTAGCGCGGCTTTGTAAAAGGAGCCCTTATTAGTGTCGGCAGCGGCGTTAACTGCTCCGACACTCATAGGAATTCTAGAAGCATTAGAGCAGTTACCGTTGCTGCCAGCGCTAAAACCCACGCTACGGGTTAGTAAAAGAAGGGGTTATATATTTATATAATGTTTGCAACAGGTGAACAGGACTGATGGTTGTTTTACTTAATTTTGTATCGTAGCTTGTTAACAGTGCTCAAAGACAATATTAGAGCTTGGCTCTCTCAACGGAGCGTCCCCGTTTCACTCTTCATAGAGCTTTGTCAGGAGAAAATTCAACCCTGTTGTCAGCAAACGCTAAGGAGTGATTGTTTCTCCTCAGCCGGAAAGACGCCTCTGTCATATATCACTGGGTATTGGGCCTGAGCACTTCACAATACATATGTATTTATTTGTTAATGATAGTTAATAGTTAAAGATTCTGTGCTTATTTGACTTTATTGTATACCATCACAGATAGTAACCGTGTGTTCCCCATATATTGAGTTTGTGAGATGCTTTTGGTTTGTCACAACCATAATGATTCCTGTAGATATGGGTTTCAGAGCATCGCTGATACAAGGAGAAGGTTAGAGAATGACAAGGAGACAAAATTTGTCCCTGTCCCCGCCAACTCAGTCTGATCCCATTCGCTCAAGCCTTAAACAGTTATGATTTTATATTTAAATCATTTTATTAAAGAATGAAAAGAAACCATACTCTGTACAACTATCGTTTTATACCTTTAAATACAGAACAAGGATCATCAAAACCCATTTCCCCTCATAAATGTCCCCCCCCCACCCCCACTATCGGAAAAACTTGTCGAAAGCCAAATTACTACAGAATGCTACATAGAAAATAATTCTTAACAGAATACCTCGTTTACGTACAGAGAACATAAATGGCAAATACATAATAGCTGACCAAAAATGATAAACATAAATTAACCCAAAATCTCAAGAAACCACACCTTCCATGTAGTGAAACACAAAAAAAAAATAAGGAAGAAAGATCCATTTCCTCCTATATTGTACAAAATGTAAAGATCACACATACCAGGGATGTTGTTAGGGGAATGCAGCTAGAGCAACTGCCCCCTGACCAGAGAGAGCCCTAAACCTGCTGGAAGCTGAAGGTAGCACGGCCTGGCAGTAGACTTTGAGGGTCCCTTCCAAATTTCTGCCCATGTCTAACACTAGCACTGGCAGAATAAACACTTAAATTCTGACATATTCTAATCACAAAATAGAAAATAAAATTATTTTTCTACTTTTTATTGTCTGGTCATTTTGTTTTTCAAGTCAGGTCAGTCTCAAGCTCTGGTTTCTGTTTCCCTCTATCTTAACACACTCGCCATGGTCTCCTGCACATTTAACTTTTCTTCTCTGTGCTCACCATCCATCTTTCATCTCTGTGTACCTTTTTTCTCTGTGTCCCTTATACTTCCCTGTCCAGCATCTCCCCTGTATCCATTTCCTCATATTTATCATCACTACGCTATGTCCCTAACCCCTTTCCGTGTCCAGCATCACTCCTCTTTGTACCTATGCTCCCCAAGTTCAGCATCTCCAGTCTGTGTTCCTATTATTCCCCATAGCATCTTCCCTCTGTGTCCATATACCCCCTCCCTTGTCTGGCAATTCCCTCTACGTCCACATACCATCCTCATGCAGCATCTCCCTTTGTGCCCCTGTCCCTATTCTCCTCTCCATGCCCATTATTTACCCTCTGTTTTTTTATACCTCCCTGTCTGTCTCTCCCCCACCCCTCTCCTAAGCTCTTCCCTCCAGCTCTATCCCCTCTCCTGTGCCCTTCTCTCCAGTACCTCTCTGCCTTCTATTGTCTTTCCTTCCCTCCCTCTTTCCCATGGGTTTAGCATGCTTCTGATCTCCAGCCACCTCCCTTGAAGGTCTAACAGCTCCTGCCCCCTCCCCCGTATCTGCTTCTGCATGCAGCACTGCACCACACTGCCTTCTCTCCCTGCCACTGGCAGGTACTTTCTGGAGCCAGCTGAGCACCACACAGACCTGCTATGCAATGCAGGTAGGACTATTTGCTTCTGCCAGTTGGAGGTAAGATGCCTAAGTAGTTAAAATGTTTGGTGAGCATATCTGCATATTTTCTCTGTATTCTTTTTTCCCCAACACCGTTTGAGAGATCACTAGGTTGCAGTGGAATCTGTAATAAGGTGTGTAACAGGGACTAACGCCAGTCTCGGCACTACGGGGAACCACAGTTACCCCTACTGTGGACAATGCTCAGTTTGTTCAAACCAGTCAAATCTCTTGAGATTTGTGTTGTAATCTTTGCATTTGCTGTTTGTAGTCAGAGCTATCACTGGGCCAGGGGGAAGAGGTGAATTGCTAAAAATACACATCCAGGCTAGAATATAAAACATGCAGTCCTTTTAAGCTGGGCCAAACAGTGAGTCTAAGAATGGCTTGTGCTCGCTTAATGATATGTAAACAGTGTTCTTTATCAGTGGCTGATGACAGATTCTTTTTGGCAGAGGAGGAACTCGGTAGACATCGCTTGTGCTCATGTTTGAACTGGATGAGTCATGTGTCTGCTGTCTGGACTGACATGTACTGTACATTGTGTGTGTTTGTGGAGGGGAAATATTAAAAAGGTTTTTCCACGTGTAAAGCCTGTTCTACACATAGAAAATGTCTTTTATAAAATTGTTCAGCCACATACTTGTGTATAAGCACTTGCGGGTAGGCATACAACATATATTTATTTATTTGGTTTTATATCCCGTCGCATTAGGGCTCTTTTTACTAACCACGGCAGGCCGGCGAGGTAAATGCTCCAACGCACATTCAATTCCTATGAGCGTTGGAGCATTTACCTCCCTGGCCGCAGTAAGAAGCTCTTCCGCAGTTTAGTAAAACCCAGCAAAAGGCATTTAGGTAAAAATACAGGTACATGAACACATTCACACCAGCTTAGGGTTACCAGACGTCCGGATTTCACTGGACATGTTCCTCCTTTTGAGGACATGTCTGGGGGTCTGGACGGCTTTTCAAAATCCAGTACTTTGTCCCGGTTTTGAAAAGCTTCCAACAAAGTGCCGTCGAGCAGAAGGGCATCCGCATCTGGTGGCAGGAAGAAGTGGGCATTCCTCCTGCCTTTTGGGGGGAGAAGGGGGGAGGGTAGTAGATGATTTTGGTGGATGGCACCTGGTACGGGAGGCAGACCTTCATTAGCAGGGGGAGTTAGCATGGCCGGAGAGAGCAGGCTGTGTGTGTGGCATAACCGGATGGAGTGGGCATCCCTTCTGCCAATTCTTACTAGCGCATGGTGGGGGAGTCCATCCCTGGTGCCAGTTCATCAGGGGGATGTCAGGGAGGGCAATCATTGGTGGGGTGGGGGGCTTTTTTCTTCTTTTTTTAAAATGGGGTAGAAATTGAGCATATGTTACACACACACAACATCTGTTCCCATTAAAAAAAAAATGAGTATGGCATGTTATAAATATTTTTGTATTGGTGGGACAGGTAAGCAACTGGTCTTGACCAGTCGCTTTTTTTGGATCGCTAAAAACAATCGCTTTTTTTGTGCATCAGGAAGCCATGTTAGAGCATCAGTCGTTCTGCTAGTTTATATGGCATTTCAATATTAATGATCTATTTGCATGGCCGGATCGGAGAATGAACGATCCTGCAGAAAACCACACAGTGAGCCGTTTTCTGCACCGGGCCTGCAAATCCAATCGTCGCTAAACCAGTCAAAACTGGTTTAGTGACGGTCATTTGAGGATCCCTGACTCTAGTGCATCTGGACCTTGGTTGGTTGGGCTGAGAACTTTTCAGCACCACCTCGTAGATTTGATGCTAATGCTGTCCCTAATATAAATGAATAGAGGATTGTCACTGCTATGACTTAGGAAGAGATTCTTTACCCTGCTGTCTCAGTAGGAAAGGTGCAAGATGCCAGCCACTCCTCTTTCTGTTAACCGAGTCATTAGCTATCTTTATTCATGTCGTCTTTGACTTGCTTAGTCAGCTAGGGAGCCGTTCCAAGGGAAACACTGAAGCCACCTGGGGCATTTTCCTGATGTAATTCTTTCACTGGTATGGTATCAGCCACCTTGTTAGGAAAGGTCTGCGAAACCTGCATAAGTATTTCTTATCTCCATTGTGCAACTTATGTGAAAAGCAGAAGTGTTTATACAAACGAATAGGCTGGTACAAATATTTCAAGGAAGAAGCATTTCATTTACTGTATGTTCTTGCATTTGAAACTCAGCTTGTTAACCAGTTTGGGCGGGGGGGGGGGGGGGGGGAGGGGTGCGGTGATGGGGAGAGGAAAGGTTAAAGGGAATATTCCTTACTCATTTTTACCATCCAAGGTGTATTTTTAGGATTATGACTACAGTGGAATATGCCGACAAGGAATTAAACATATGTTTCTAAAACTAGACTTATCAATATTTATTTACTGTATTTTATTTATTTAGTTTAAAGCTCATCCTCCCCAGGATTCCAGAACAGGTTACAGCGGTACATTCACAGTATCTTGGAGACATCCTGGTGGAAGTCTCTAAGCTGGTACAGGAGGAGGAAGTGACCCGCTGTGCAGTGGAACTCCTCTCGTAAGAGGAAAGACTAAAAAGGTTAGGGCTCTTCAGCTTGGAAAAGAGATGGCTGAGGGGAGATATGATTGAAGTCTACAAAATCCTGAGTGGA
Organism: Geotrypetes seraphini; assembly: GCF_902459505.1. NCBI lineage: Eukaryota > Metazoa > Chordata > Amphibia > Gymnophiona > Dermophiidae > Geotrypetes > Geotrypetes seraphini. The sequence goes on along the minus strand of NC_047084.1, from coordinate 470,461,506 downwards.
GTAAAAAGTGGATCGATTTTTCACTCCATCAAAAATTATAAAGACTACATGACACTTGATGAAGTTACAGGAAAATACCTTTAAAACCAATATGAGGAATTTTTTTTTTTTCACTCAGAGAATAGTTAAGCTCCAGAACACGTTGCCAGAGGATGTGGTAAGAGCGAATAGCGTAGCTGGTTTTAAGAAAGGTTTGGACAAGTTCCTGGAGGAAAAGTCCATAGTCTGTTATTGAGAAAGACATAGGGAAAATCACTGCTTGCCCTGGATTGGTAGCATGGAATGTTGCTACTCCTTGGACGTTGGTCAGGTATTAGTAACCTGGATTGGCTACCATGAGAATGGACTACTGGGCTTGATGAACCATTGGTCTGACCCAGTAAGGCTATTTTTGTGTTCAGAATTCTATGTGTTCTGTTATAGAATCCTGGCATAATCCAGCATTGTTGCACCAACAATTTAAGTGCCCACAGTTATACCAATCAAAGGCTTGACATAACTGCGGGTGCCTTACTGTGGCAAAGGTGCATATACTTTTAAAGTTATGTGTGTAAATCAGAGTCCTGCCATGCCTTTGCACCCACCCATGTGTACGCAAGCTTGCAGATGCACATTATAGCACTTATACATGCCCTTATAGAACAGATATTTTCAAGACATTTGCGATGTGTAGCTGCCCAGTTATAGGAATTACCCTTCAGGTTTGTACCTGAGACAATGAAGGATGTACCCAATAAGTTGCCAAAATTTGTATGCGCAAATCCAATTAAATAACAAGGCTTTAACAATCAAATCCTGTAGTTAATTGGCAAAAATGTGGCTTGCGCATGAGTTTTCCCTGATTTCTGTTCTATAACATCAGCACCTAACTTTCCTAGCGAGCAGCTCAAAAGGGTGTGACTATGGGAAAGCCACTGGATGGATCAGGGGCATTCCAGAAGTTAGGTGTAATGTGATAGGATACCGCTTTTTGCATGCTCATCTCCAGGAAATTAAGGGCCAGCATTTATGCCAGGTTTCAGCAGGCGTAAATGCTGGGGCCTGATGTGGAGTGCGGAAATTGACGCTAAGTGCTGTTCTATAAAGGATGCTTGCACTTTATAGAATAAGGCTTAGTGCGGATCCTGTCTGGCACCCAACTTTCAATAACCACTTGTTTGATAAGGCACAGCCGTAAAACAATTCCAAATATTCAAAAACTAATACGTCCTGTTTTAAAGTCTTTGCTAGAATTTTCACATGCATCCACTTAAGACAATCACAGTTATATGCCTAAAGGCAAGGGGAGAAAACCAGACCTCAATCTTTTGGCTCACAAACACCAAGGGCTTCTTTTACTAAGCCGTGTTAGGGCTTTAACATGCGGAAAAGCGCGCTAGACCTTAACACCAGCATTGAGCTGGCGTTAGTTCTAGAAGCGTAGCGCACGGTGTAGCGCGTGGTAATTTCCTGCGTGCGCCAAAAACGCTAGCGCACCTTAGTAAAAGGAGCCCTAAAAAAGTGCCAAACGAGCCATTATCATCACAGGTGCTGAAAAAAAACCTCCATTTAGACATCATACTTCGCTGCTTTCAAACTTGTGCTTCCAAACGTGTGTTTTACTGTAGATTATATAAAATGTGAAAAATCAATAGCAAGAAACTTGTAAGTGGTGATAGCAATCTAATTGTAGGAGGCAAATATGCAAAAGAAAAGGGAAAAAGAAAAAGGGGCTAGCAAAAGCGCAGTACAGTCGATTCCGCTTAAATGCATGCCCTTCGGACCGGATCTCCACATGTGCTTAAATGGAGTGTGTGCTTAATAGGAGTGGGGGGGGGAGGGTAGGCTGTAGTTAAGCCGGCTCAGTTTAAATATGGCGTGTGGGCTGCTGGAGCCTAAAGTACAGGAAAGCTATTCCCTACAGCTTGAGTGGAAGCGGAGCATGCACTTTCCCAGCTCTCCCGGCGCTTAAGCTGCTGTGTGAAGCCTAGCCATTCCCAGTCGGAAAGTGATTGCATCTAACTGGAGTAAATGTAACATGAAAGAATAGAGGTTGGACCTATGACATCAGTGCGCATAAGCGGATTCTGTGCTTATCCGAATTGCAAATATCCAAAGTTTACGTCCATTGACTTTAATGTAAAAAAAACGGGACCGTGGTGGTAGGCTGCGGATAACCGAAGCGTGCGCTTAACCGACATGCACTTAGGCGGAGTTGACTGTATAACAACACTGTCTCAAAGAGAAAAAAAGCAAAAAAAGTAACCACTTATCTAAGAAGGTCTGTCATACAAGGCAGGCCAATGTCTAGCAGTCCATTGCACAACTTCTCAACCTAGCTATCAGTGCCATTTACTGAATCCCCCTGCTAGGGGCCCTTTTACCAAACTGTGGTAAAAATTGGTCTTAGCGCATCTTTACACCTGCCATTTTCACATGCCAAGGCCATTTTTACCACGTGGGTGAAATGGTTGATTTTTCTTTTCTCCCCTTTAATGGCCGCCTGTTAATTGTCCCACTAGCGCGTGGCCTTTAGTGTGTGAGCCCCTACCGCCACACGTTATTACATTACATTAGTGATTTTTATTCCGCCATTACCTTGCGGTTCAAGGCGGATTACAGAAGAGGATTTCTGGACATGTCCAGAGGTGTTACAGAGTAGAGCGGGTTGCTTCAGAGGACTGAAAGGTTTCATTCATTCGGTGTTAGTTAGTCTTCATGGATTTCTTGAATAGCAAGGTTTTTATCTCTTTTCTGAACGTTTGTAGTCTGGGGTCGCGATTAGTAGATTGGAGAGTTGGTGGTCTAGTTTTGCTGCCTGTGTGGCTAAAAGGCCATCGTACAGTTTTTTGCCTTTTGATGTCTCTGATTGGAGGGTATGTGAATGGTGTCTGGGTTCTCCTGTGTCTGGTTGTGGTAGTTCAGATTAGGCGGTTGTTCAAGTAGGCTGGGCTGTCACCATTTATGGATTTAAATAGTAGACAGTAGAATTTAAATAGTATTCTTGCTTGAATTGGGAGCCAGTGTGAGTAGAGGTATGCCTTGGTGATGTAATCGTGTTTTCTTAGTGAACAGATTAGTCTCAGGGCTGTGTTTTGTACTGTTTGTAGTTGTTTTATCATTGTTGTGGGGCAGGGGAGATAGATGTTTCAGTAGTCAAGGAGATCTAGGACTAGGGAATGGACCATGAGCTGGAATTGTTTTCTTCTTTTTTTTTTTTTTTTTTTTATTAATTTTTATTCATTTTTTAAACTTATAATAAGTGTAACATATAATACAATCATTTTATACTTTAACATTACTTAATATATCATCAAATTCTAACTCACATCAAATATCCCCCCTCCCTTATACCCAACAATTATTCATAAGCAAAAGAAATCATAAAATATCCCCCCCACCCCCCCGGACATGTATATGAACAAAAGGGAAAAACTTAATATTTATTCTATGCAGTAATTTCAATCTTTACAGTATCTTGTTAATGGCTCCCAAATAATCTGAAATTTCTTAAAATTTCCCTGCTGCATGGCAATTATCCTTTCCATTTTAAATATGTGACACAAAGAGTTCCACCAAAAGCTATAATTCAGCCTGTCCCAATTTTTCCAATTATTCATAATCTGTTGTATGGCAACCCCTGTCATAATGAGTAGAAGCTTATTATTATTAGAGGATATTTGACTTTTAGTCCTCATTGACATGCCAAACAATACAGTGTCATAGGATAATGCCACTGGATTATCTAACAAACTATTTATTTGACCCCATATTGATTTCCAAAAAGCAAGTATTAATGGACAATAGAATAACAAATGAACTAATGTCCCAGCTTCAAGATGACAATGCCAGCATCTATTAGATTTAGAGCTATCTAACTTCTGTAAACGAATTGGGGGTCCAAAATGCTCTATGTAACAGAAAAAAAACAAGTTTGTCTCATAGATGCAGACACTGTACATCTCATCCTCCGAGTCCAAATACATGGCCATTGAGATGCAATAATTTGATGCTTAATCTCAATGCTCCAAATGTCCCAAAGACCATTTTTTGGTTTCTTATTTAAAAATCCAGATATTAATTTATACCACTGAGCGACCTGATGTCCCAGGAAGTCCACCTGAAAGCATAAGAGCAGCAAACTATACTGATTATTGAGTGCAACATCTGTCTATCGTTATTCCCAGAAGTTTTAGAGTGAGTGAGTTTATTACTAGGTTTGTTATGGTTGGGGTTTTATTTTTTTCAAGAAGTATGAATTTTGTTTTGTCTGGGTTCAGTTTTAGTTTGTGGTCTTTCATCCATGTTGCCACTGTTTCTAGAGTTCTGTGTAGTGTGTCTGTCACGGTGGGCGTTGGTTGATCAAAAGGAAGGAGAATGGTGATGTCGTCTGCATAGCTATAGGAGGTTAAGCCTATTTTGTCTAGGCGGCTGCCGAGGGATGCAATGTAGAGATTGAAGAGTGTTGGGGATAATGGCGATCCTTGGGGTACGCCACAGGGTTTGGACCATGGTTCTGATTTTTCATTGTTTGTCTTTACTCTATAGGTCCTGGATTGTAGGAATCCTTGAAACCATGTGTTTACTTTGCCTGTGATTCCTATTGTATCTAGAATTTGTAGCAGGATGTTGTGGTCTACCAAGTCAAATGCTGTGGTAAGATCTAGTTGTATAATCAGCATTTTTTTTGCCTGTGCTGAGGTGTTATCTAGTTGTGTCCAGAAGGGAGCCTAGTAGTATCTCAGTGCTGAAGTTGGTTCTGAATCCAGACTGTGTAGGGTGGAGCAAATTGTGGTTTTCTAGGTAGTTGATGATGAGTTTAGCTTGACATATAGTGGAATTGAGGCTATGGGTCTGTAGTTGGATGGTTGATCTATTACTCCTTTTGGGTCTTAAGATCGGAGTGATGATGATTTCGGAGAGGTCTTGTAGGAAAAGGCCATCTGTGAGCATGGTTTGTATCCATTGCATGAGGAGAGTGCAGAATTTTAGGCTGGAGGTTTTTAATAGGAGGGCATTGGTTGAGGTTGCAAGCTGCGTGGCTGTATTTTTTATAGAATTTGTTGAGGTCGGACCATTGTATTGTGGAGAAGTGGGACCAGGTTCTATCTGCTGCAGCTGAATCTTTTTCTGTGCGGGGCATTGTGATCTCTTATAGGTGGGTTAGGGTTCCTGCGAAGTTTGTCCTGGCGGTTGTAATTTTGTTTTTAAAGTATTCAGCTGAAGGGGGAGTGTTGTCATTTTTGGCTAGGTAGGGTTTGGTGTTCATGAGTTCTTTTAGTAATTGGATAATTTTTTTGTGTCTTGGGCTTCTATGCCTATTTGGTTTGTGTAGTATGTCTTTTTTTTTTCTTTTAGTTTTAGTTTGTATTGTTGGTTTAGTTTTTTTCCATGCTGCTCTTGTGTGTTCTTGGTTATTTTTTCTCCATTTTCTTTCTAGTCATCTGCATTGTCTTTTGAGTAGAAGTAGTTTGTTGTCGAACCATTTGTCTGATCGTCTGCTGATTCTGTTTTTTGTTTGTATTGGGGTTAGCTCGTCTAGGGTAGTTGTACTTATATTGCACCATTGTGAGATGAAGTCTTTGGGGTCACATTCTTGGATTGTAGCGTCTGTTTTGTTCCTGAAGGAGTTTAGTACGAGTATTTCCAGATGCATTTTCTTTGTCTATTCAAGGATGTGGGTCTTCCTTCCTTCCATAAATTTCTCCCTTTCTATCACAGGCTTGGGTAGAGAGGCAGAGAGTAGAGAAAAATAAACCCGAATGATGGGAGGCAGCCCAGAGGGTCCCTGGGCCATACATTGAAGTGCACTGTCATAGAGGAAGCCTAATTCAAGATACACGGTGAGGTGTTTTTTAACTGAGCTCTTTGTTATCACTAGAGATGATTTATCTCTTTGCTCCTTGTTGCTCATCAGCTAAAACTCCCCTAGGCTGGAAGACTATTTATTTCTGACTCCTCCCCAGAATGAGCAAACCTGTTGGTTTGCATTTCATTTTGGTGAACACAGGTGAATACGTTCAACGTGTGATAGTTGCATGAATCATCTACAGCTGTTTCTGTGCAATTAAAAATGATCTCATTTGGTTTTCTGTCTTTGGTAAGAGCACAAGGACTTCCGATCAGTGAAACATTTGTCAGCTCCTCAGCTGTAGGTCAAATTTTGGGAAACTGGGTTTTCAGTCAAGTGATAAAGCAGCCTAGTATAGACCCAATACCCAAAGGCAGCATTGCATTTTATGTCAAAATACTTAAATATTCTAAATTGGAATAGATATGCAAAAATAAAGTGGCAGTATAAGACCACATCATGACATGAAAGAAAATTCCAAAAACCAGCCCTGACCTTGAGCGCATGAGGGACAAAACAGAGCAGCCATATACATGAGGGATGATGCGTCCCAGAATGCACAGTTGTTAATCAGAGAATACAGCAACACAAGAAATGATAGCAGAAAAAGACCAGCATGGTCCCTCCATCCGCCCAGATAGGTGGCTATTCCGCGCAGCACCTAACTTTGTTGTAACAGTTGTTATCAGTAGCACTGTGCAGGTTAAGCCTTCAATGCTCACTTGCTCTCTTTTTCTCTTTATTTGTGAGAACCAGTTATGTTTTACTTTGACTGGGACAATTTCTCTATCTCTCTGCCACATTTTTGTGGTCTCTTCATTTGTTGGTACTGGAAGAGATTCTCTATCTCCACACACAGATTTGTTTGGTAGTGACACTTCTGTTAATAAGGGTGTTTTTGTGCTTTACTCATTTACCATATTTACCATAATGGCTGGCATGGCAGTGTGTTAGCAGGAGGTCTCACCTGTAGAAAGGAGTAGAATGTAGTGCTGAATAGGCATGTAGAAGATTAGATGGTGGTAGGTTATTAGAAGAAGTTAGAAATACTTTTAAAACAAATAGGAGTAAATATCTAGAACTCATTACCAGAGTTGTTATTTAGTTAGTTTATTTATTTAATTTGTTTTCTATCCATTTTCCCCAAAGAACTCAGAATGGGTTACAAGTTAACATACATAATACCTGGGTTTAAAAAAGGTTTGGACAAGTTCTTGGAGGCAGACAGCACAGTTACTTACCGTAACAGGTGTTATCCAGGGACAGCAGGCAGATATTCTTGACTGATGGGTGATGGCACCGACGGAGCCCCGGTACGGACAATTTTAGAGTGATTGCACTCTAAGAACTTGGAAAGTTCTAGCAGGCCGCACCGCGCACGTGCGAGTGCCTTCCCGCCCAACGGAGGCGCGCAGTCCCCGGTTAGGATAAGCCAGCTAAGAAGCCAACCCGGGGAGGTGGGTGGGACGCAAGAATATCTGCCTGCTGTCCCTGGATAACACCTGTTACGGTAAGTAACTGTGCTTTATCCCAGGACAAGCAGGCAGCATATTCTTGACTGATGGGTGACCTCCAAGCTAACAAAAAGAGGGATGGAGGGAAGGTTGGCCATTAGGAAAACAAATTTTGTAAAACAGATTGGCCGAAGTGTCCATCCTGTCTGGAGAAAGCATCCAGACAATAATGAGATGTAAACGTATGAACTGAGAACCAAGTAGCAGCCTTGCAGATTTCCTCAATAGGAGTTGAACGGAGGAAAGCTACAGATGCTGCCATAGCTCGAACTCTATGAGCCGTGACAGAACCTTCCAGTGTCAGTCCGGACTGAGCATAACAGAATGAAATGCACGCTGCAAGCCAATTGGACAGCGTACGTTTAGAAACAGGACGTCCCAATTTATTCAGATCAAAGGACAGAAATAGTTGAGGAGATGATCTGTGGGGCTTAGAACGGTCTAAATAGTAAGCTAAAGCCCGCTTACAGTCCAAAGTATGCAGAGCCTGTTCTCCAGAATGAGAGTGAGGTTTCGGAAAGAAGACAGGCAGAACAATAGATTGGTTGAGATGAAATTCAGAGACAACCTTCGGGAGAAACTTTGGATGTGTACGCAGAACCACCTTGTCATGATGAAAGACTGTAAAAGGTGGATCAGCAACTAGTGCATGCAGCTCACTGACCCTCCTGGCAGAGGTAAGAGCAATAAGGAAGAGCACCTTCCAAGTGAGAAACTTGAAAGGAGCTGTAGCCAAAGGTTCAAATGGAGGCTTCATTAAAGCGGAAAGAACCAAATTGAGATCCCAGATTACTGGAGGGGGCTTAAGAGGTGGTTTCACATTGAAAAGACCCCGCATGAATCTGGATACCAAAGGATGAGCTGAGAGAAGTTTCCCCTGAACTAGCTCATGAAAAGCAGCAATAGCACTGAGGTGGACTCTGATGGAAGTAGACTTGAGACCAGAGTCAGACAAAGAAAGAAGATAATCTAACAAGGTCTCCACTGCAAGGGAAGTGGGATCATGATGAAGAAGACACCAAGAAGAAAACCGTGTCCACTTCTGATGGTAACATTGCAGAGTGGCCGGTTTCCTGGAAGCATCCAGAATAGAACGAACGGGCTGAGACAGAAGAGGATCATGTGAAGTCAGCCCGAGAGATACCAAGCTGTCAGGTGCAGAGACTGGAGGTTGGGATGCAGAAGGGTCTCCTGATGCTGTGTAAGCAGAGAAGGAAACAATGGAAGAAGAATAGGCTCCCTGGAACTGAGTTAAAGTAGAAGGGAGAACCAATGTTGCCTGGGCCACCGTGGAGCAATTAGAATCATAGTGGCTTGTTCCCTCTTGAGCTTGAACAAGGTTCGTAACATGAGAGGCAGAGGGGGGAAAGCATACAGGAACAGATTGGACCAATCCAGAAGAAACGCATCCGCTGCCAGATGGTGAGGAGAGTAGAGTCTGGAGCAGAAGTGGGGTAGCTGATGATTGTGAGGAGCTGCAAAGAGGTCTATCTGAGGAGTGCCCCATTGAGCGAAAATGGACTGGAGAGTCAAAGGATCGATAGTCCATTCGTGGGGTTGGAGAATTCTGCTGAGATTGTCCGCCAAGGAATTCTGCTCTCCCTGATTGTAAACAGCCTTCAGGAACAATTGGTGATCTGTTGCCCAAGCCCAAACCCTCTGGGCTTCCTGGCACAAGAGGCGAGAGCCTGTCCCACCCTGTTTGTTGATGTAGTACATCGCAACTTGATTGTCTGTGCACAGTAGTAGAACTTGAGGAAAGAGAAGATGTTGGAAGGCCTTGAGGGCATAAAACATCGCTCTGAGTTCCAGGAAATTGATGTGATGCTTCTTTTCCTGGGCTGTCCAAAGGCCTTGCGTTTGGAACTTGTTCAAATGAGCTCCCCAGGCATAAGGGGAGGCGTCGGTGGTGATGAAGTTGATGAGGAGGTAGATGGAACAGAAGACCTCTGGAGAGATTTGAGGATATCAACCACCATTGTAGAGACTGACGAAGAGATGATGTCACAAATATGTGTCGTGAGCAAGGATCCGTCGCTTGGGACCACTGGGTAGCTAGGGTTAAGAACATAAGAACATAAGAAGTTGCCTCCGCTGAGGCAGACCATAGGTCCATCCTGCTCAGCGGTCCGCTCCCGCGGCGGCCCATCAGGCCCATTGCCTGAGCAATGGTTTATACCTATCTATACCCCCCAATCCCTTTTTCTTCTAGGAATCTATCCAAACCTTCTTTGAAACCATTTAGTGTTTTCTTGTCTACAACAGCCTCTGGAAGCGCGTTCCATGTATCTACCACCCTCTGAGTGAAAAAGTACTTCCTAGCGTTTGTTCTAAACCTGTCCCCTTTCAATTTCCCCCAATGCCCCCTTGTACTTGTGGTGCCCCTTAATTTGAAAAATCTGTCCCTGTCTACTTTTTCTATGCCCTTCAGGATCTTGAAGGTTTCTATCATGTCTCCTCTAAGTCTTCGCTTCTCCAGGGAGAAAAGTCCCAACTGCTTCAATCTGTCGGTATATGGGAGATTTTCCATTCCCTTTATCAGTTTGGTTGCTCTTCTTTGTACTCCCTCAAGTACCGCCATGTCCTTCTTGAGGTACGGCGACCAGTACTGGACACAGTACTCCAGATGCGGCCGTACCATTGCACGATACAGCGGCATGATAACTTCCTTCGTCCTGGTCGTAATACCCTTCTTAATGATACCCAGCATTCTGTTTGCTTTCCTAGAGGCTGTGGCGCATTGCGCCGATGCCTTCAGTGTTGCGTCTACCATCACTCCCAGGTCTCTGTCCAGGTTACTAACCCCTAGTGGTGTTCCCCCCATTTTGTATGTGAACATCTGGTTCTTTTTCCCCACGTGCATGACCTTGCATTTCCCCACGTTGAAGCTCATCTGCCATTTTTCGGCCCACTTTTCCAGCTGCGTTAGATCCTTTTGGAGCTCCTCTCAGTCTTCCTTGGTTTGAGCCCTGCTGTATAGTTTGGTGTCATCTGCAAATTTAATGACTTCACACTTAGTTCCCGCCTCTAGGTCATTTATGTAGATATTGAACAAGAGCGGTCCCAGCACCGACCCCTGCGGAACTCCGCTCGTGACCCCTTTCCAGTCTGAGTAGTGGCCCTTTACGCCAACCCTCTGCTTCCTGTTTGCCAGCCAGTTTTTGATCCATCGGTGGACCTCCCCTTGTACCCCGTGGTTCCATATCTTTTTAAGCAGTCTCTCGTGTGGCACCTTGTTCATTGAGGAGTGCGCTGGTGAAGACGTGCGAAGGGTGTGACATGAACTGTCGAGGCCATGTGACCCAAGAGTATCATCATTTGCTTGGCTGGGATGGAACGTTGTGGAAGCACCTGCTGACATAGAGATTGAAGAGTGTGAAGACGGTTGGACGGCAGGAACGCTCTCATGAGGACTGTGTCCAGGACCGCTCCAATGAATTGAAGTCTCTGAGTGGGGATGAGATGAGACTTGGGTAGATGCGCGGTGCGGCCTGCTAGAACTTTCCAAGTTCTTAGAGTGCAATCACTCTAAAATTGTCCGTACCGGGGCTCCGTCGGTGCCGTCACCCATCAGTCAAGAATATGCTGCCTGCTTGTCCTGGGATAAATGGGAGAAGACACTGCTTATCCTGGGACCGGCAGCATAGAATCGGTGGAGTAGCAAGGGTGGGAGGTGCCTGTGCCAGTGGCACCCCCCGCTCCCCCCATGCCAACCCTTCCTTCTGCATCCCCACTCCACACTGGTGCCCTCCCTTCCCACCCCATACCTCTTAAATCATCGCCACTGTGAGCAACTTCTCCGGCCTGCTGTTTGCACTGGCATTGACTTTCTCAGTGATGTCACTTCCTGAACCCGTGACCCAGAAGTGGTTTCAAAGCAAGCCAGGCTGTCACAAGCAGCAGGCTAGAGCAGTTGCTCATGCTGGTGAAGATTTTAAAGAGGTACGAGGAGCGGGGAACGGAGGATGTGAGTGAGGCATGTGGGGGGACAAAGAGGTGCTGGTGCCCGGAGCAATGTGCCCCCCCACTAAACCACTGCAAAGAATGTTGTTAATATTTGTGTTCCCAATCAAAAAGAAAACAAGGACAGAAACTCACAAAATCAAAACATTCTCAAAAATTCCCAAGTGTTGACGATTTAAGTAAGTCCACAAAGCTTCTTATCTAACACCAAATAAATAAACCACAGGAAGAGGGACATCAGGCTCATTAATCAGAACTGGATCATAGGGCCTCCTATAAACCATAGTTATTCCAGGTCCCGATCTCAAGTCCAAGCCTCTAATCATGTGACTCTCTTCCCTCATTTATTTATTTATTTAATTCAATTTATATCCTATCCTCCCCAAGGAGCCCAGAACGGGTTACATAGTAACATACATAACAGCAAACAAGACACATAACAATTAACTGCAAGGAACAGAAGACTAAGATAATAGGGTACAGTGAGATGTTTCCAGTTCAATTGTTCTGGATTAGCAGACACTTGGAGCCTGAAGCTTGCACAGGGAGAGAGTCAGTTGAAAATCTATTAAGAATACAGTGGTTTGGGAGTGACAGTCTGAATGTTAGCTTGTCCTGAGGAGTCAGATGAAGAGGTAGGTTTTTATTGCTTTTCTAAAGCTCAAAAGTCCATTAAGGGGTTTGATGTCTTTTCTGAAGCTCAAAAGTCCATTAAGGGGTTTGATGTTAGGAGGTAAGAAGTGAGAGTATAACCTTCATCTGGCACTTTCTAGTTGGCGGCTCCGACGATGTGTTTCCTCCTGGGAGTGGAGGGGTCTGCTTGGGACATAAGGTGGGAGTTTGGCTGATATGTAGCTGGGCACCATGTGGTGTAAGGACTTGAATGCAAGTACTGAGCCTTTGAAGATGCAGCATTTGGTTATGGGTAGCCAGTGGGCTGACGCTAGTACTTGGGATACTGAATCGTGGGTGCGAAGTTCTTCAGTAGTCTGATTGTTGTGTTGGGAGAGGATGAAGGCGTAGAGAAGTTGTGTAAAGTCTGTTTCAGAGAAATAGTTTCTTATTTTCCATAGATGTCGTAGATAGTAGAACGAAGATGAGACCACTTGTGAGATATGGTCAGTAAGTGACAAGTTAGAGTCGAGAAGTACCTCTAGGCTGCTGACTTGGTCTTTGGTGGTTATGGTAGATGATTCCCAGAGGAGAGAGGGGCGGTTGTAGATGCAATGTTCATTGTGAATCCAAAGGAGTTCAGTTTTTGAGGCGTTTAGCTGGAGCTTGTTTTTGGATATCCAGATTCTGATTTCTGAGAGACAGTTTTGAAGTTTTGCAATCTGGGAGTCACGGTTCTCTCCTACTGATAGGTATAATTGGATGTCGTTAGCATAGGAGTGAATCTCGATTTGGCGTTTGTGGGCTATATCCAGGACAGGTGTGATGTAGAGATTAAACAGCAGAGGGGATAATAGTGTTCCTTGTGGTACCCAGGGCAGGATTAATTCATCGAGGGACCCTAGGCACACAAGTCCCCTCATGATGTAACTTCCTGTTTTGGAGGAGAAGGGAAGTAGATATGCAAAGTATTAGAGCAGCCCCGCAGCATGGATTCAATTTGCTTACAGGCTGCGGCAGTGGCAGGAGAGAGGGCAGCTCCTGATTGGTAAAGCCCAACTTTAGTGCAGGAAGAGGCGGTCAGAGCATACCATGAGTGATTTCTTTCACTCGCCAGTGCTCCGGCTGCTCTCTCCTGCCCGGTCGGAAAATCCGCGAATGACCGGGGGAACACTGTAGTTAGTTGAGTACCCTATTTTCCAGGATCTTTGAAATGAAAAGTAGGTCTGGGTCAAGTGTGGGTTTCTTCAAGAGAGGTCTAATGATTGCTGATTTCCAGCTTGTAGGTACAGAGCCTGTGTATAGGGCCAGATTCAGTAAATGGCACCTAAAAATTACTCCTGAAAAGATCTGCACTAAGCTAGTATTCTATAAAGGGTGCTCTGTGCAGATTGCCTTTTACAGAATAGCATTTAGGGTCTGATTCTAGAAATGTTGTCTCGGAGAATGTTCCCTACCCGCCCATCCGTTGAAGCCATGCTGCCGCTGCCGCCGGGGATCCCTCCTTGCTGCCCGCCCCACCCACTGAAGCCACGGCTGGAGATCCCTGCCTTCCCCCCCAATCTCCCTCCCGAAGCCGACCCACAGGGCTTCCCTCTGATGTCAGAACTGATGTCAGAGGAAAGCCTTCTGGGTCATCAGCAGCACAGTGTGTCTACTCTGTCTTGGAACATGAAGATGTTACTGGCCAGACTTTATGGTAAATATCCTGCAAAGAGGATGCTTGGATAGGCTGGAGTGAGGTTAGATGTCAACTTCAGCATTTGGAACCTAGGACAATACCAGGTGGACTTTACAGTGTATGACCCAGAAATACCAAAGAAGAAACAAGTTAATTTAATCATGTATTTGTAATGGGGATAACTAATGGGCAGACTGGATGGACCATTCAGGTCTTTATCTGCTGTTATTTACTATGTTACTATGTTAAATCAGTAGATGCCTAGGGAAATGACATCTACCGCATGTCATTCAAAGTTAGGCACGTTTATAGAAGTGCACGTGAGTTAGGCACTGGAAGTTATCAAAAACTTAGATGTTGGTAAATCAGTGTATTGCAAACTGTGTGCTGCGGTACACCAGTGTACCGCGAAGTGCTGGTGAGGAGGAGAGGCGCCGGCTCCAGTTGACTGCTTACAGGACATGCCTCATGGCGAGAGGCATGTCCTGTTGACTGTCAGCCAGTGCCGGTGCCTCTCTTCCTCACCGGCATCTCTCCTCCATCAGTAACCCCTACTGGCATAGAAATAGGCATGTCATGCATGCACGTGATGTCATCACGTTGACGTCCACACATTTCCGGATGCCCTCCAGCCACGGCACCGAGTTCAATGTGCCGCAGCATCAACATGTTTGCGACACACTGGCTAAACGGACAGTTTTCTAAATGGAGGAAGGTGAACCATGGAGTGCTGCAAGAATTTCTACTGGGACTGGAGCTTTCTAACAGACTTATAAATCATTTGGAAACGGGAATAAGTGAGATGAACAAATTTGCAAATGACACAAAACTATTCAAAGCTGTTAAATCGTACGCAGATGGCAAGAAATTGCAGGAGGTCCTTGAGAGGTTGGAAGAATGGACATCTAAATGGCAGATATTTAACTGTGGGTAAGAGCAAAGCGATGCATATGTATTAGAAAGAATAACCCAAATAAAAGCTGCATGATGCTAGATTCCACATTAAGAGTCATCACTGAGGAAAAGGATTTAGGTGAATTCTTTTGCTCAGTGTGCAGCAGCATTCAGAAAAACAAAGAGAATATTAAGAATTACTAGGAAAAGACTGGAGAAATAAAGGCCACACCTTGAGTTTTGTGTGCAATTCTAGTTACCAGACCTCAAAAAGATTTAGAAGAACTGGAAAAGGTACAGAGAAGGGTGACCAAAATGATTAAACCAGGGGCATACCCAGTCTCCTGTTTTATTTTCTTTTTTTCTGGGAGGGGGGGGGGGATAGTGGTGAACTGGGAGGAAGGCAATATATTTTCTCCCTCACTATCCCCCCCACATGTTAAAAATATTGCCTTTGCTGGTGAGGATGCCAATGCCCTGCCAGCCAAAGTAATTCTCTGCATGAGATGCCTCCCCCCCTCCTCTTCGTGCTGGTCCAGTAAGGAGAAAGTCAGTGGCATGCCTCCAGCCACCAGTGCTGAGACTCCTCACGCATACACATCTCGCCAACTTATTCATTACTGCAGCAACACGAGGAGGTGCAGAGCAGCTCAAGCAGCAAATCTCTTTAGTTGGTGGGGTTTTAGCATCTCCCCCAGTCCTTTAACAGGTGCTGAATATTTGGAGGGGGCCTAGACCAATGTGGGATTGGGGGGGCGTTAAGCCCAGGCCCCCAAGGCTTCCCCATGACTGCCACTGGATTAAGCAGATGGAATTACACTTTATAGAAGGCTAAAGAGGTTAGGACCCTTCAGCTTTTAGAAAAATTGGTTGAGATCTATAGAATCCTAAATGAGGTAGAATAGGGTAAATGTCAATTGATTATTTTTCAAAAAGTACAAAGTACTATGAAGTTTCATAGCAGCACATTTAAAACAAATAGCAGAAAATAGTTTTTCACTCAATATATAGTTAAACTCAGGAACTCATTGCTGGAGCAAGCAGTAAAAGCAGTTAATGTAGCTGGATTTTTAAAAAGGTTTGGACAAATTCCTGGAGGAAAAGTCATTAACTGTGTTGAAGTAGACCCAGGGAAAGCCACTATTTATCCCTGAGGTTAAGAATCTTGCCACTGGGACTTTGCCAGGTATTTGAGACTTTGACTGGTCACTGTTGGAAACAGGATACTGGGCTAGATGGATCCTTGGTCTAACTCGGTGGGACAACTCAGTGGGACTGTATGTTCCAACACCACATCCAAAAGAGAGGTAAAAGTAAAGGAGTATCTGTGGTGGGAGCATAAACATTAAGCATTAAGACTTTCTGATCCATAATCTGAAGTAAAATAAGTGCCAAGTTGTTATTACAGGTCTCTCTGATTTTAACATCCAAATTAGAATTCAAAAGTATCATAACTCAATTTTTTTTTCTTCATTTATCCATAATTAAAGATGTTCTAGGGCAGGGGTGTCAAAGTCCCTCCTCGAGGGCCGCAATCCAGTCGGGTTTTCAGGATTTCCCCAATGAATATGTATGAGATCTATTAGCATACAATGAAAGCAGTGCATGCAAATAGATCTCATGCATATTCATTGAGGAAATGCTGAAAACCCGACTGGATTGCGGCCCTGGAGGAGGGACTTTGACACCCCTGTTCTAGGGTCAAAAAGATGAGTTTCCTGTAACAATATTATAGCAGGATGGGCTTTTTTGATATCCTGCATCACTTTTATTTTTTAGTCTTAACAAGGGTGCTTAGTAAGTCATGGTCATTTTAGTGCATTAAGATTTGCCATGAGGACAGTCTGAGAAAAAAAAAAACCCATACAGGTCATAATGATGTATAGGTGCAAAGGGCCAGATTTTATAAATGGCACCCTAATTGCGGATGACTAACAATCTACATGCAACCCTGTCCTGGTTCATAGTACACATCGCTACTATTTTGATAAGAAATAAAACATTTACATGGAAAGAGCACAGCTGAAAGGTAGCTACCAAATTCAAAACTGACTGACAAAAGGCCAGAAATTTCTTCCAAGTTGCGTCCATTTAGAAACATTGGGATACAATGCAATTCTAACACCCCCCCCATTATGAACCTTTGAGAAAAATCTTTAAACAATAAGAAAAGCTAATGCAAGATCAAGTCAGTGCAGGTCTCCCCAAACTGAGTTGTACAGATCATGTAGCTTTAATAAGAGAACTGCAGCAAATATAAAGTTATATTTCCCAGTCATGTGGTCAGCCTGGGATACTTTTTTCCCTCTGCAATTTATATGTTATGATTGAGTCACTTTTGCATAAATGGACTTAACTGAGAAAACTAACACAATGGGAGCATTTAGAAGATCTGCCATTAACAGCTTTGACCTTGGCAAACTGAAAAACAAAGCCATACTTGTAATGCTCGGACAGAAATTCTATGTGCGGTCTTCTTCACAAAACAGCTTCCTAGCTTGGACACTACACGATATCATCCAGTTTTGCAAATGAAGCTGAGCGGCGCAAACAAATGATCATAAGAGCTCCCAGGGCTTAAATGCTGCTCACCACAAAGTACTGTTAATAACCCTGAGTCATGCTGCACAGCTGAAACAAGTCACTTACTGCATGCTAGGATCAGGAACTTAGATAAAAGTCCCCTTAGATTTGATCAATTTCCCTTAGATAAAAGTTCCCCTTGACTCACAGTAGTGAGTCACTCCATAAGATACGAGGCTCGCAGACTTATTCTGGAGTGTCAAACCTTTTGGTGGTATTATTTAAAACAATAGTAATCCGTACTGGATATGGAAGCCCTTATTGTGCTCTAACTTTCAGATTCTATATTTAGTTCAAGGTACTGAAGGGGATAGACTTAGTAGATAAGGACAGGTTGTTCACCCTCTCCAAGTTAGAGAGAACGAGAGGGCACTCTCTAAAGTTGAAAGGGGATGGATTCCGTTCGAATGTAAGGAAGTTCTTCTTCACCCAGAGAGTGGTAGAAAACTGGAATGCTCTTCCGGAGTCTGTCATAGGGGAAAACACCCTCCAGGGATTCAAGACAAAGTTAGACAAGTTCCTGCTGAACAAGGACGTATGCTGATGGGACTAGTCTCAGTTAGGGTGCTGGTCTTTGACCAGAGGGCCGCCGCATGAGCGGACTGCTGGGCATGATGGACCACTGGTCTGATCCAGCAGCGGCAATTCTTATGTTCCCAAATTTGGGTGTGCTGCCGAGATGTGTAATGAGCTGTTAACCATCAACAACTGGGTGCCAAAAACCAATTATTGATGTTAGTTGGCTCTCAATTAAATTTGTGCATGTTTCTGGCTGCATTCTATTCTATAAGGCATGTTGCCTAACTCTACTAGCATGTAACTCAAAAGAGGGCATGGCCATAGGCCTGTCAGGGGGGGGGGGGGGTTTCCAAAAAGTTGCATGCATAGGCCCACTGAGACAATATTCTATAACTATCTTCAACACCAGCATTTACACCAGGTTTCAGCAGGCGCAAGCCTGGCAGCTAAACTTAGGCGCAGGAATTGGCACTACACTCTACTCTGTGAAAGGCACGCGCCCTTTATAGCATAGCGCTTAGCACCTAGTTTTTTCGGTGCTCATTTTTGAACACCATTTACAGAATTCCCTCCTAGTGCCTTCAAACATGATCACATATCCAGAAACTTCTTCTGCCACTGGGCGGTGGTCTTGGTAAGATCAGGATCTATCAAACATTCCTTCCGTCTATTTGAAGCACTTCTTGAATGTGAGCCAATATTAAAATTTGCACACTTGAGGATAGTGCAAACGTTTAGCCATTTATTGTGACCCACTCTTGACAATGTGTCGGGGTCCTGTGAGCTCTCTATTTCTAAGGAATAGTCAAATTTCAATTACTGTATAATATATTTGGCAACCAGATTTCGAGAAACTGCCTCATGAGATTGCTGCTGGAAGTCTCGGCAGCTATTTTCGTTGCTGAAAGAGCATGGGCAGGAGCGAGTGGAAATTGGTCCTGCCCCAGCACGCTACTAGACCACCAGGGAAACAAGGTGGTTTTTCCTCTGGGTTTGGGAGGGGGGTTGATATTGTCTGTTTGGGGAGAGAGAGGGAACACTCTCTTTTCTTGTAGGAGGTGTGCTGATGGTGGGGGAAAAGTCTCCTGGTTTGGGGGAGGGGGGCTGGGTTTAAGGCAGTGGCGGCAGAAGCAGAGAAAGAACACTAGTGGGAGAGAGGGTGATAAGAATGATACTTCAGGGGGAAGTCAAATATAAACTGAGACCCCCGAACAATCTGGATAATCAGTGTTCAGATATATGGTATTCTACTGTATTCAAATCCCCTTGCTGCCTTATATAGACCGGAAGCTTTTTCCATTCTGCAGGACCTGCACATGAGAAAACACTCACTCTAGTTTTTTTGCAATCATTTATTCAATATCTTTATTCATTTTGAAGCCATAAATAAGTGCAACATATTATACAATCATATTACACTATAAAAGCACTTAGATTCAACCAAAATTATAGTCTATGACAAATAGATATATCACCCTCCCATACTTATATTCAAAAATTGCACTCAAATGAAAGAATTAAAAATATTTTCCAACCCCCCTCCTACCCACCCACCCTGGACGTGCATGATCAAAGGCCAAAATCACCCATCACTCTTTGCCAAATTTTGTCAATGGCTCCCAAATCCTCAGAAACTTCTTATAATGTCCCTGTTGTATAGCCATAATACGTTCCATTTTAAAGATGTGACACAAAGACTCCCACCAAAAGGTATAGTTCAATCGATCCCAATTTTTCCAATTCCTTAAAATAAGCTGTATGGCAACCCCTGTCATAATAAAGAGAAGTTTGATGAGAGCTAAAAGCCAAATATCATCTTACAATAACAAAGTGCCAAAACAGCACAGTGTCGTATGTTAGTGCCACTGGATTTTCCATTACTTTATTCACCTGATCCCAAATGGATCTCCAAAATTGAAGTATCAAGAGACAATAAAATAATAGATTATATAAATATCCCAGGTTCAAGATGATAGTGCCAACACCTATTAGACTTGGAACTGGTGACCCAGGAAATTCGTCTGAAAGCACAGGAACGGCAAACTATGAGTTTTAAGATTTTTCCAATCAGAGAACCCCTCCTGAATGGGCCTGCTTCAACTGCAACCACCTATAAATTTTGTTAACTATTGTTTTGCCGAAGCCAAATAAAGATCCTATGTTGGTTTCAAATTACAGGTCTATTTCTTTGATAAATGTAGATGGTAAACTTTTGGCTGTTATTGGCTTTGCGCTTGGCTAAGGCTCTCCCTTATATTATCGGTATGCACCAAACAGGGTTCGTTGCTCAAAGGCATTCTTCAAACACCAGGCTGGCTTTTCACATGTTAAATTTAACAAAAGCCATGGATGATCCAGCCTTCTCTGTATCCTTGGGTAGAATGGACCTTTTAGTTTTTTACAATCTTATTTCTTTCCTTGTTGGTAAATATAATTCACAGTGTCCAACAGAACAAAATTTTTGGAGCGGAGCATAAGGCAAAATGCTATCAATCAGATATTTTGGTGCCAACTGATGCATGCTCAAACAAATTTAATAATAACAGTTTATATTGCACCCTGTACTCCATTTTAGGCCAATAAAGTTTGACCTAGTAATCCGACACATGATCACATTTTCCCATCCCAAAAAGAGCTCAGATAATAGAATTTTGGGTAACCAGCAAAGTATGCATGGCAGTTGAAGAAACTCCCAAGAGTACCAAGTTGCAATAATTAAGGCTGAACAAAGCAATTGCCTGAAGAACGTGCTTATAATCGTTCCCAGAGAGATATAATTGAAGATGATTTAATAGCCACAGTTTGAAATATATCTTTCTTATCATTGCCTGGGTATGTTCTTTAAAGGACAATTGCGAATCAATGATTACACCTAAGTATTGAATCTCAGTTGAAAATTTCATAGCTGTGCCTAATGCTTTAACAGGAGTTGGAATATCTATATCCGGATTCCTTGACGGACACATTACCTTGGTTTCCCCAATGTTCAGCATTAACTTATTAACATCCATCCATTCTTTTATTTCAGCCATGACCTCATTCAGCTGTCTGATGGATTGTATTAAGGATCAATCGATTGAAAAAAAATGTTATGTCATCTGCATATAGTCTGTTTGATACCTCAAGCCCTTGCAGCAACTTACATGAAGGAAGAAGATATAGATTAAACAAAACAGCCAAAAAGAATGCCGGCCTTATAGAATGCCAGTTTTTACCGTCCTTTGTACTGACAGTTGCCCCTCAATGTTCACTTCCTGTTTCTAATCACATAAAAAATGAGTGGAACCACTGAATAACAATTCCACAGAATCAACAATCACTAAGGGTTCCTTTTACAAAGGTGCGCTAGTGGTTTTAGCGCGCGCTTAGTGCATGCTAAAATGCCACACGTGCTAGCCGCTACTGCCTCCTTTTAAGCAGGTGGTAATTTTTCGGCTAGCGCATGCTATAGCGCGTGCTAATCTTGTGCGTGCGCTAAAAACGCTCGCGCACCTTAGTAAATGGAGCCCCCAAGTCTGTCTAACAGGATATCATGATCCAGTGTATCAAAGGCGGCAGAGATGTCAAGAAACACCATCAAATAACCTTTCTCATGATCAAATCCACATCGCATTTCATGTGTACTATGATACTTTCAGAATGTGTATTGATGAGAATCTAAAATCTCATATTTTTTTTGGTAAATATTTATCCAATTGGATATATACTAGTTTTTCAACAATGCAAGTAAAAAAATCAGCTGGTAGAAAATTTTTAATCTCCTCTACTTCTAACTTTCTGTCTTTGATCATAGGCTGAACAGTTGCAATTGTTAGCATGTCAGGCACTACCTCATCTTCTAGCATCAAATTCATCATCTGTATAATTACAGGGCATATTCTGTTATCCAACTCCCCTAGTACAGCAGGAGGGCACAAATCACCTGTTCCAACAGTCGATCTACATGCATGCAATAATCTACTTACTTCTTACTCTTCCACTTTCTCAAAACAATCCCAGGATCCATTTACTTCTAGCTGGATAGTCTTTTTACAGATTATTCTTGGAGTTGCCTTGACAATTGAATCTACCTTCCATTCAAAATATTACATTCTGATTATCCTATGGAATAAGCAGTACATTTCTCAAAGTCCATCTTAATAATGGTTCATTAACCTTTGTTTAAGGAAATTAGCCAAACCTTTTTTTAAAACCCTGTTAAGCTAAATGCTTTCATAAGAACATAAGAATAGCCTTACTAGATCAGAAATGGTCCATCAAGCCCAGTAGCCTGTTCTCACGGTGGCCAATCCAGGTCACTAGTACCTGGCCAAACCCAAGGAGTAGCAATATTCCATGCTACCGATACAGGGCAAGCAGTCATTCTCAATAACAGACTATGGACTTTTTCTCCAGGAACTTGTCCAAACCTTTCTTAAAACCAGCTATGCTATCCGCTCTTACCACATCCTCTGGCAACGCTTTCCAGAGCTTAACTATTTTCTGAGTGAAAAAAATTTCCACTTATTGGATTTAAAAGTATTTCCCTGTAACTTCGAGTGTCCCCTAGTCTTTGTAATTTTTGACGGAGTGAAAAATCGATCCACTTGTACACGTTCTATTCCACTCAGGATTTTGAAGACTTCAATCATATCTCCCCTCAGCCGTCTCTTTTCTAAGCTGAAGAGCCCTAACCTTTTTAGTCTTTCCTCATACAAGAGGAGTTCCACCCCTTTATCATCTTGGTTGCTCTTCTTTGAACCTTTTCTAGTGCCGCTATATCTTTCTTGAGATAAGGAGTCCAGAATTGAACGCAATACTCCAAATGAGGTCACACCATGGGCAGTATAACATTCTTAGTCTTGTTAACCATCCCATTTTAATAATTCCTAGCATCCTATTTGCTTTTATGGCCGCCACCGCACGTTGGGTGGAAGGTTTCATTGTATTGTCTATGAAGATACCCAGATCCTTTTCTTGGGTGCTAATCCCCAAAGTGGACCCTAGCATCCAGTAACTGTGATTTAGGTTATTCTTCCCGATATGCATCACTTTGCATTTGTCCACATTAAATTTCATCTGCTTCTTGGATGTCCAGTCTTCCAATTTCCTAAGGTCTGTCTGCAATTTTTCACAATCCGCATGCGTTTTAACAACTTTGAACAGTTTAGTGTCATCTTCAAATTTAATCACCTCACTCGTCGTTCCAATTTCCAGATCATTTATAAATAAGTTAAATAGCACCGGTCCCAGTACAGACCCCTGTGCCACTCCACTGTTTAGTCTTCTCCATTGAGAAAAATGACCATTTAACCCTACCCTCTATTTTCTATCCGATAATCAATTCTTAATCCACAACTGAACTTTGCCACCTATCCCTTTCATCACATTCTCCGGCAATGAATTCCAGAGTTTAGTTACACAACGAGTGAAGAAATATTATTTCTGTTTTGTTTTAAATCTACTACTTAGTAGCTTCATTGTTTTCCCCCTAGTCCTAGTATTTTTGAAAGAGTAAACAAATGATTCATGTCTACCTGTTCTACTCTACTTGGTATTTTATAGACCTCTATCATATTTCCTATAAACTGTCTCTTTTCCAGGCTGAAGAGCCCTAGCCTCTTTAGCCTTTTCTCATAGGAAAGTCATCCTATCCCTTTTATCATTTTTGTCTCCCTTTTGCTATATCTTTTATGAGATGCAGCGACCAGAATTGCATACAGTACTACCATGGAGCGATACAAAGACATTATAACATTCTCATCTTTGTTTTCCATCCCTTTCCTGATAATTCCTCTATCTGTCGCCCCCTACCACCTAAGCCCTCCTCATGTCTCTTCCCCCCCCCCCCCGCTTTCCTCCCCTCTCCTTTCCCCTCATGATCTCTGTTCAGTCGCCTTGAGCTTGTTGAGGTTTGTGCAACTCACAAATGGAAGATTAGATTAGATTTGAATTCCTAACATTCTATTTGCTTTCTTACCTGATTAAGCTACTGCTCAGTTAAAGCCAGCCATAGGATCCTTATTACTCAAAGAAAGCTGTATGCAGTGCCACCTTTTGCTCATATTGTGAGTAGCAGTTCTTAAAACAGATTCCTTCATGAAAATTACTTTGTCCATGTAAAGTTTCAGGAAATATAATATAAAACAGGTTATTAAATTGACAGGCCAAATTGATTTAGAATATTGGAAAATACAATATGAGCTCTACTGGGGAGAAATATCCATATGTAAGTTGAATGATAGGAAAGATCACCTTCTATTACTCTATGAATCAATGTCAAAAATGCAAATTTTGTCCTCCAAAAGAGAAATCCAATGCAATTTGATCAAAACAAGTGAAATACGATCAACACTGCCAACTCCAGACTCTGTCCCTTCTTTCTTGCCTTGCCGTGTGCCTGGAACAGGCTGCCAGAGTCAATATGTCATGCTCCATCTCTAGCGTAACTGGACTGCAGCTTGCAGGGCAAACCTTTGGGTGGACATGTGAGGCAAGCCTCCTGTGCGCTACTTCAGCTGGTGCTAAAAGGATTGGATTACATGGTAGATGTCCTATATGACCTTTTCTTGGTCATGAGCAAGGTATTGGTGTATATAGTCTCTGCTCATAGAATGCTCTGGGTTAGGCAGTGGATGGGCAACTCAGCATCCAAGGCAACCTTAAGCAGACTGCCTTTTAAGGGGCAGATGAATTTTTGTAAGGGCCTAAACAATCTCATGGTCAGTGTGATGGATTGCAATCCTATGTTTCTGCCAGAGAACAGGCCACGCTGACTCCAAAGAGGGAGTAGAGGTAGTTTTCATTCCTCCTGCTGTTCTCGCCAGTACATGCCAAGTTCCTCCACCCAGAGATTCTTCCAGGGTTACGGACTGCGATTTAGCAACTCCAGATGCCAGTAACCCTTAGGGTCTCATGTCAACTCGCCCTTCAAAAAGTCCCAATGATGCCAAGTTGGTGACTGCACCTCCACACATTGGAGGGAGGCTGTCAGCATTTTGGAGGGAATGGGAAAAATTTATTTAGCCCAATGGGTGCTATATCATCCAAATGAGTCACAAAATCAAGTTTTATCATCATCCTGCGGATTTGTTCCTCGATTCTCCAGTCGGATGGTTGGAAAAAGAGGCCAAGATCAGAGCCACACTTCAAGAGCTCTTAGATATTCATGTCGCAGAACTTGTCCACATGAACGAATTGGGCTCAGGCAGATGCTCCAGATATGATCCAGATACTTCATTGTGCCTAAGAAAGGCACAAAAAAACTGGAGGCCCATCTTGGATCTCAAGGCAGTCAGTGTTTCTAAGAGGCCAGAATGTTCTGTCTGCAACTACAATATCAAACATGTTGCAAGCCTGCTACAACTAGATAATTTATATTCTGTGGTGATCATGTCTAGGCAGGGCTGTCAGAAGGGGCAGTCAAGATGGGTGCTTGCATGGGACACAAAGCCAGAGAGAGACGGCGCCAGTCTGCCAAACTATCACTGTCTTTTGGATTCTGACACATTCTAAGTACTTTCAAGTGTATAGTTCATAGCATATAAAGAGTATTTTGACAAATATTATTTCTCCATCATATAACGTGACCATACAAGACATCTATAGGTGGAAAAGTATCACTGTCAGCACAACAGTGGAAAAACTTCCCATGTGGACACTGTCATTGGAGGGCACCGGCCAGTCATGTCATTGAAGAGGAGACCTCCATATGACCCCACAGGGTGTCATTTTGCCTGGTTGCAGTCCTGTATCTCAGAAACCCACTGTGTCATCTCTCAGTCTACTAAAGAAAAATCTTTGTATGGGAAGGGAGATAAATAGGGCTGAGTGTTTGCTAACATTTGGGACATACAGAACAGTAATCTGTCATCTGAAACTATATCTTCAGCCTGAAAACTGGGTGTCAGGAATGGGGAAAGAACATGTTTTTATTAAGGGAAAGGGGCTTATTTTAATTGATTTGAGGATAATTGGAGACTAAATGGTCCTATGGTCTTCTCACCACCTCACATTCCCTCACATCAGCAGGTGTGAACTTTTTCCCATACTAACTAACCCTGTTAACTTTGAACTACTAAGCACAGGGGAAAGTGCAAAACTAATGGCCCCCTCCCCCCCAAAAGTTTTTAAAAATGTGCTTTTCTTTGAATAGCCTTTACGATCTATGAAGGTCTATTTTGGATAGGTTGTAGAAATTAGAATTGAAATGTCCAGATTTGATATTTACCAGAATAGTGATTTTAGAAAGAAAGGAGGGGGGGGAAAGCATCCTGATCTCACAAATTATGCATCACAGCAGTCAGCAATATTGCAAGTTCCCAGAGCCTTCAATCCCACAACAGGCTATCCATACATAGTCATACCCCCCCTGCATTCTCAACAAGCCATGCATACAGTAATACTCACTAATCCTCCTGGTATACTGTACATATTTACCCGAATTCCCTCAACCCTCTCCCAGTACCCATTAGGATTTTCCCTGGTGGCTAATGGCTCAATGCTCCTGGAGAGAAAAGATAATACCAGCTGAAATCTAGAGCTATCTTTCTAAGAATATTGCAGCTAGAGCATAATAATAAGGTGCTTTATATCTCATTATAATATATCTCTATTTGTGGGCCAAAATAAGCTCTTGTTTTCAATCTTTGTGGGCTTCCTGAGGGAATACTCCAAAATCCCTCTTACAGCTAGAGTCCATCTGAGTTTAGTCTCTTAGGTGGGAATTCATCAATGGGCACAAATTGTATAAGCGTGTGCTAAATGTTAAAGATGCCCATTATATGCCTATGGGTGTCTTTAGTGTTTAGTGTACACTAATTGTTAGCGCCTGTTGATGAATTCCAACCTCCCTTAGCCTCTACAGCTTCCATAAACCTAACCAATCAGAGCAAAGCTGCTTGTGGTCTGCTCCTAACCTACCCTGGGTCTGCTACCCTCTTTCAGCTTCTTCTCCCTGAGTTGTCTATCTGGCCTAAACTCCATGAGCCATTAGAGAGGCAGTTCCTTTTGTTGTTCTTCTGAATCTCCTGGGCTCTCTCCAGTTAACCTGCTGTTTGGGGCATTATTTTTACGATTAGACCACAAAGAACTCCCTCAAAGCTGCGACTCCTGTATGTAAACAGGAGTCGCAGCTTTGAGGGAGTTCTTTGTGGTCTAATCGTAAAAATAATGCCCCAAACAGCAGGTTAACTAGTCTTTAAGCCCATTACATTAATGGGTGCTAGAATAGATATGTTTGTCTGTCTTTTTTCTTTCTCTCTCTCCTTAGCTGCTGTCTGTCTGTCTTTCTGTCTCTCTCTTTCCTCGGCTGTCCACCACCATCCCTTGCCTGCTCACCCTGTCCAGCAGTAGCGCTTTCTTTCTTTCTGTCTCTCTCTCTCTCTCTCCTTGGCTGCTGTCTGTCTGTCATTGTTTCTTTTTTTCTGTCTCTCTATCTCCTTGGCCCCTGTGTCTGTCATTCTTTCCTTCTTTCTGTCTCTCTCTCTCCTTGGCCGCTGTCTGTCTGTCTTTCTGTCTTTCTCCTTGGCTGCTTTCTGTCTGTCTGTCTTTCTGTCTCTCGCTCTCCTTGGCCGCTATTGGTCTGTCTTTCTGTCGTCTGTCTCTCTGACCCCCTGTCTGTCTGTCATTCTTTCTGTCTGTGTCTCTCCCTGACCCCCTATCTGTCTGTCTTTCTCTCTCTCTCTCCTTGGCCGCTGTCTGTCTTTTTTTTTTTTCTTTGTCTCTCTGGCCCCCTGTCTGTCTGTGTCTCTCCCTGGCCCTCCTGTCTGTCTGTCTTTCTCTCTCTCTCTCCTTGGCCGCTGTCTGTCTCTCTGTCTCTCACCCTGCTCCCTGCCTGCCTATCTCTCTCTGTTGCGCCATGCCTGTCTGTCTCTCCGTGGTCCCCTTCTGTTTCTCCCCAGAGCAAACCAAGATTGCTGTCTGGCCCCCAGCACACCCCTCCTCCCAAAGCAGCCCCCTTTCCCTCTCCCCCTCAACTTCCCTGTGTAGCAGTAGCACATCTTGTAATTCTTACCAGCATGGGAGGACTCATTCAACAACTAAACACCTTCTGAAAACCGGACGTCTTGCAGCACCCGCAGGAGACAAACCACTGCAAACAGCCGCACACGCCATGCATCGCAAACAGCCGCACACGCTGCGCGTTGCAAACAGCTGCACGCACAGCGAATGGAACACAGCCACGGAGGCAGGGATCATGGCCTTGTAAGTGCACATGCGTGTTTAGGGTTTTATTATAGAGAATATATATGTATATTTATTGAGAAACAGTACAGCAGAACAATATAAAGAGTACAACAAGTATTGAAAAATTGCCATGCACAGCAGTATATGAATAAAAAGGCAACCATCATTTTCCAAATCCCCCCACCCCACCTTCCCGGATAACATACTGCAGCTGCTTAAATTCAAAAAAAATAGAAGAAATAAGCGTAACTTTGAGTAATCACAGATTCAATAATCTACTCCGGGCAACCGGAGTCAGTGAGTTCCAAAATGGTTCCCACATGGATTGTAGTTTTCGCCCTGTAGGAGTGTCTAAATCAGGGATTCGTCGGTGTTCCATCTGCAGATATTGTATGAGCAGGGCTCTCCACTGGGCCAGTGAAGGAGGCTCCGAGTCCAACTAATGAGTCAGAATAGCTTTCACACCCAATAATAGAGAAAGTTTTAAAAATCCTCTTAATCCCTTAGAAATTTGAGCCACAATGGCACACCGGGAAAACAGTAATAGTGAGGTTAATTTACATCGCACCTTTCAAAGATCTGAAATATGGAGTAAAATCCTCTGTCAAAAACGCTGTATGTGGGAACAAGAATAAAACATTTGTCCTAAGGTGGCGGCCGAATTACTACATTTCGGACATGCAGAATCCTGGCAAAAGTATGATCATGTTTCCCCTTTGTTGATAAAGCTTCACTTTAGGATTCAGTTTAAATGTGCATGCATAATCTTCAAGCTTCTCTATGGAATATCTGATCTTTTTGTTCCCTTATGTTGGAATACATTTAGACTTTGCCATTTGAGAAACACACAAAGATATAAGTTAGCCTTCCCTTCCTTTAAGGGAATTAAATCTGCTGGGAAGCTCAGTCGATCTTTTGTTTTCAAGTTTGTAGAGATCTGGAATGAACTTCCTGACTCCATTAGGCTTTTAGGCCAGCTGCAATTATTTTGTAAATTCCTGAAAACTTTGTTGTTCTCGCAATTTTTACATGGTTTAACTATAGCCTCAACGAAATGATAATATTATAGCTATTTTTCTTATGCTTTTCTTATGTACTTTAGTTTTTAATTAGTTCTTCCTTCTATGTTTTCTGCTATGTACTCTAGTCTTAATTATAAGTGAACCGAGTCGAGCTCCATTGGGAGATGACCCGGTATATAAACCAAAGATTAGATTAGATTAGAATATTCATTAATGGGCTCAAGTAGACGAGATAGAAAGATGTAGGACCATCTTATAACCAATTTTCCACAGGGATACCAGAAGTTGTAAAGCAGATAGCATACGAAGATACTGTTTTAGTGTATCCTCTGGAAGCGACACACCTAGATCAGTCGACCGGTGGGCTACGGAATTCGAGTAATCAAGCTGAAGCTGCACATGAATACTCCTGTCTAATGATAGACAAGCAGGCTCATCTTGCATTACCTCAGTGAAGTACATTAAGTCACAATAGAAGTAGCGACTCAAGAAACTTCCCTATTGTAACAAGTTATAGACCAGTCAATGTAACTGACCAGTAGTCTGGGATTTGTGATTCCCAGAGGGTAATGATTTGAGGGGGGGGGGGTCTATTATTTGGGGGTTTATAAATCCACCTCTTTGATTCTGATACATCATGATTTGTACACTTTAGCAAGTTTCCAAGTTTATTCGTTATTTGATAGACTGTTTATCCAGAAATACCTAATGTTTACAATAATGCATTGTACTTAAAAATATAAGAGCATATAAAATCAGTTTAAAGAGGGGAAAAAATTGCAGAGGGGAAAACTAATGACAGAGACTAACTGGAACAATAGGGAGGAAAGGGAAGGAAAAAGGGAAGGAAAGAAAAAGGGGAGAGCACAGTTGGGGGGGGGTGGGTCGCTTCTAAAGAAGCATTTTACTTTCTGGGCTTGCAGGAAGTACAAATTTCAAAGGAAAGCAATTCAGGGGTTGAAGGCATCCCTGAAATGGAACGTTTTAAATTTTGATTTGATTTTGTCTAACGAGGACTCTAACTTGATGTGTATTGGGAGGGAGCATGATTTAGTTATCTTTGTTGAAAAAAGGGCAGACACTCATACAAATTATAAGGGATGACCGCAGTTTAGATCAGAATCAAAGGGGTGGATTAAAAATGAAAAGAAAATATAGATCCCAAAACATTATACTCTGGAATGCGAAATACTAGACCTCTGATCTTGGAATTTGGAAAATACAGTCACATGCCAGGAATCAGTGGAGAAAATCTTATTACATATTTGTTGAGATAAAATGCAGGTATTCTTCAATTTGGGCACAGGTAGAATAATTCATACAAATTCTTTATGGCCTCTAGAGGGCAAACGGAGATAAAAACTGGAATAACAAGTATGATAACAGCAGCACACATGTACTATGATATATGCTGTTATTTCACAGCCCTAAATGTTGTTAATAAATAGTTGGGGTGTACTTTGCTCATATCCATGTATCTTCAGCTTGTTATATATTGCATCTCAATATAGACCATTGTATGTACCTTTAAAATTCAATAAAAAGTTTGAACTAAAAAAAAAAAAAAAATTGTTGGTGTGCTCTGAAAAGGTTCATTTGATTTTTGTTTTTGTTTCCACTTCTTTTTCTTTTAGTTACTTATCTCATTTAATCAGTGGTGACATATTTCTTTGGGATAAACTTTTAATTAAATCACATAATTTCTACATAATTTCCCATTTCATTTAGAGGTGGTGGAGACAGAGACTGTGGGCTCCTTTTATCAAGCCGCGCTAGCGGGGTTAATGCGCTTGACTTTTCTTCACGCGTTAACCCTGCACCGGCCTAAAAACTACCGCCTGCTCAAGAGGAGGCGATAGCAGCTAGCACAGCTGGCGGTTTAGCACGCACTATTACGTATATTAAACCGCTAACACTGCTTGATAAAAGGAGCCCTGTGTCTGAATTCAAAAGGGTCTGGTATAGGCACGTGGGATCTCTCGGACAGAGAACAAGATAATGGTGACTGCGGATGGGCAGACTGGATGGG
This sequence comes from Geotrypetes seraphini, assembly GCF_902459505.1. Classification (NCBI taxonomy): domain Eukaryota; kingdom Metazoa; phylum Chordata; class Amphibia; order Gymnophiona; family Dermophiidae; genus Geotrypetes; species Geotrypetes seraphini. The sequence goes on along the minus strand of NC_047084.1, from coordinate 470,430,692 downwards.
CCATTTGACCTTTATCTGATTTTATTTTTTTAATTTATTAAGGTACTAAGCTTCCAATCAATTTATGATTATTCATACAATCAAATATATTGTGTAATTTCTATTCACCATATTGTAAGTAATAGTACTGTGTAATCACTATCTTCTACAAGGTTGTATCTTTTGCCTAATGCTTTTATTCTGAATTGTGTTTTCTCCTATTTTAATAATTGTTTTATGACTTTGTATTTCTATTCCCTAGTGTAATATCATTGTGTAAACCGCTATGAACTGATGGTTTGATGGTATATAAAAATAAATTTTTATTATTACCAGTATGTTCTATGAAAATGATGCAAAGATAAAACAACGTTAAAGGCAAAGTTAGAAAAGATCATTAGGAGCTGACACTCGCTTCCTTTCTCCCTCCTTCCTGCCCTCTCAGTGGTAAAGTTAAATCCTTTTCCCCTCCTTGACAGCCTATTTTACTTCCTACTGTCCCCCCCCCCAATAAAGTTAATCCTATCTGCTTCCCTTCCCTGCTGACCAATTAAAGAGAATGATGGCCTTTGTTCCTGTTCAAAAAATACTTTATTTACTTATCTAAAACTTTTTTATACCATTTACAAAAAAAATTAAACAGTTTACACCAATTAAAACATACATAGGATAAAAACAAACCATATCATAAAATTTACATGATTAAACAATTTTTTCTCTTCAAAAGTCAACTAATAAATCGCACAAATGTAGTAGCAAACAGCTGAGTTTTTAACTGTTTCTTAAATTGAAACTGGTTTACATATAGTCGCAATTGGTCCACCAGAGCATTCCACATTTTAACACCAGAAATACAGAAAATCATCGCTCCAGTGTCTGCATAATTTCCCTACGCTGCTGTAATTAATAGCTTTTGATTTTCAGATCATAAAGATCTTTTAGGCTTATAGAGTGTCACAACTTGTTGAAAGTACCATGGTGTTTGACGGTAAATAGTCTGCACATGAAATACAACTGGTAACCAATGTAATTGCTTCAGAATTGGCGTAATATGTGACATCCTGTCAACTCCCATTACTAACGTAGTGTGGCATTTTGTATAGTACTCTGCCTACACTCTCCTTTTTACCAGCATAGAAGGATGGAGGTGATTTCTTTTGGCCATTTGGGATCAGAAGGAGTGACGAGAATAGCTGGGGTTAAATTTGTTTTAAAGATGAGGTGTGGGGGGAGATAAGAAGTAGGAACTCATGAGTCTTTTTAATTTTATCATTAGATAGATAGAAGAGAGGAAGAAAGGAAGGAAAGGGGCATTGATTCCTGTTGATCTTTTGAACATTGACTTTGTTCCAGGCAACTTTTTTTCTCATTTTTAATATCGGACCACTGGGAGGGTTTAATTATCTCATGCTTGTCATTTGACTCATGAAGCTTCCACATGAAATCTCGGCGGCCATTATGAAAATATCTTAGTGACAGCAGAGGACAAGAAAGACCCGAAGAGGCCACTAGACCTCCAGAATTTTAAAGGTAGGTCTAGGGAGGAATGGCTTATCCCCATTACCGTGGGATTACCATGGTATCGGTACATGTTCCTGTGACAATAACGCTTGTCCACTTGTACAGCAGTAATACCGGGTAATTCCTTGACATGGTCCCCATTACTGTGGTAATTACCAAGGTCGGTGACCGCATTATCACTATGGTAATGGCTACCATGTCACTTTCTAATAAGAACATAAGAGTTGCAATGCTGGGATAGACTGAAGGTTCATCAAGTCCAGTATCCTGTTTCCAACAGTAGCCAATCCAGGTCACAAGTACGTACCTGGCAAGATGCCAAAAGAGTAAAGCTGATTTTACACTGCTTATCCTAGAAATAAGCAGTGGATTTTCTCAAGTCCTTCTTAATAATGGCTTAAGAACTTTTCTTTTAGGAAATTATTCCAACCTTTTTTTAAACCCCGATAAGCTAAATGCTTTCACCACATTCACTGGCAATGAATTCCAGAGTTTAATTACACATTAAGTGATGTCACAATGGCTTGGTTTCCGTATAATTGTGCCTATGTACTAGATGCATTTGCCTCATTGAAATGAAAAGTGTCAAGAAAAGTGTGGAATAACTTGTAAGTTTCATGGCTCCACATTATTCTCTTGATTGGGCTGAGAACTTTTCGGTGGCCCCTTGTATTTGATGCATGCATGGCATTCTGAAAAGTGACATGTAAAACAGCACAGAGAGAGAGAGGTGTGTGTGTGTGTGTGTGTAAAGCAGCACTTGAACAAAAAGATAATTAGGAAGAAGACCATAGACACACTAAGAACAGAAAACAAAAATCTTATATTTTGCTTAATATTTTATTGGGAGACAGTGTAGAGAGAGAACTGGAGAAGTAATAATAATATGAGAATAACAGGGATACTGGAATAATTTTAAACAGTGTGGGTCATGGAAGATTATTCTTAGAATGAAATGAAAATAAACAAACAGTAGCGCATCAGGTTCACTCAGAGTACATTTCCTATTCCAGAGGACATGGTGAAATGACCTGGCTTCTAATCAGATGGGCAGGCATGATAATGGATCAGAGGCTCAGTTATCAGAAAGAATTGTTTCTTAGAGGCAGTGTTCCCCTTCTCAGAAACACTACACTACACTATATTGAATTTTGATGTTAATCAAGCCCTGGCCCCTAAAAACACTTTTCACAACAGGTGGATATAATTTTTTTTATATACCCTATATGAGAATCAGCATAAAGAGGTTGATTAATCAAGTAACCCATAATGGAAAAAAGGACCAGTTAAAAAACACACAAAAAAATTCCAATTGTACCTAGAAGCACAATTGAAATACAATACATGTATTACCTAATATGTTGGTGTGTTTTTTTAAATTTACACAAATGATGATATAAAATGCAAGCTTTTGCTCATAAAATTTAAGGTAAATTTAAAGGCAACATTATGAAATATTTTTCAAAGGGTTATACACAACTGGAATGCCGTGTGACACAGTAGTTAGAGCTACAGCCTTATCACTTTGAGGTTGTTGGTTCAAAGCCTGCACTGCTACTTGTGCCCCTGGTCAAGTCACTTAATCCTCCTTTGCTCCAGGTACACTAGATAGACTGTGAGCCTACAGGGACATATAGAGAAAATGCATGAAGTACCTGTATATACTGCTTTGAATAAGAAAACAGGAATAGCCTTACTGGGTCAGACCAATGGTCCATCAAGTCCAGTAGCCTGTTCTCACGATGGCCAAAACCCAAAGAGTGGCAACTTTTCATGCTACCGATCCAGGGCAAGCAGAGGCTTCCCCATTTCTTAATAACAGACTATGGACTTTTCCTCCAGGAACTTGTCCAAATCTTTCTTAAAACCAGCTACGCTATCCGCTCTTACCACATCCTCTGGCAACGCGTTCCAGAGCTTAACTATTCTCTGAGTGAAAAACAATTTCCTCCTATTGGTTTTAAAAAGTATTTCCCTGTAGCTTCATCGAGTGTCCCCTAATCTTTGTAATTTTTGATGGAATGAAAAATTGATCCACTTGTACCCGTTCTACTCCACTCAGGATTTTGTAGACTTCAATCATATCTCCTTCAGCTGTGTCTTTTCCAAGCTGAAGAGCCCTAACCATTTTAGTCTTTCCTCATACGAGAGGAGATCCATCCCCTTTATCATCTTGGCCGCTCTTCTTTGAACCTTTTCTAGCGCCACTATCCCCCTCTTTTACAAAGGTGCACTATGCTTTTTAGCGCTTGGTAAATATTATTGTGCACTAAACGTGCTAAACGCTAATGCAGGCATGTTATCCCATGGATGTGTTAGCGGTTAGTGCATGCGTTGATTCAGCGCCCACTAAATCCATGCTAAAACGCTTAGCACGCCTTTGTAAAAGAGGCCTTATATCTTTCTTGAGATAAGGAGACCAGAAATGAATGCAATACTCCAGATGAGGTCGCACCATGGGGCAATACAGGGGCATTATAACATTCTTAGTCTTATTAACCATCCCTTTTCTAATAATTCTTAGCATCTTGTTTGCTTTCTTGGCTGCCACCAGTTCCTTTATGTTGGAAGTGGTGGGGACAAAAACAGTGACTGAATTCAAAAAAGTGTGGCATAAGTAATGTGTATACAACCTAACACTAGTTATCCCAGCAGCATATAAACTAATCCAAAAAACTTTTATATAATACTGCTTTAAACTGGAACCTACATATCACAACACAAAGCCCAGTATTATCCAAGAACTCAGGCCTCAGAAACGGAGCCTACGCTCAGTCGTGAATCACAGACTGGAAGGATCCGCGTAGTCAAACAGCCCCTGCTCCAATCATTGGCCAATAAATACGGCTTATTTGAAAAAATTTTTTAAACATATTTTTTTAAGCAATTTAAAACTCTAACATCAATTAAAGAAATGTCTTGCATATGTGGTAGCCAGGATTTGAAAAAAGGACTTATCTCAGAGTTCAGCTTATTTTGTCTGCCATTTGTGTCTTATTTTGCCGACGCGGCCACGTTTCGCGGAAATTTTAACATCCGCTGCGTCAGGGCCATCCAGACACTCAAAATCACAGGCTCAAACCATTCCACCCGTCACAAATTTTCAAACTTTTTTTCAAATTTGAAAATTTGTGACGGGTGGAATGGTTTGAGCCTGTGATTTTGAGTGTCTGGATGGCCCTGACGCAGCGGATGTTAAAATTTCCGCGAAACGTGGCCGCGTCGGCAAAATAAGACACAAATGGCAGACAAAATAAGCTGAACTCTGAGATAAGTCCTTTTTTCAAATCCTGGCTACCACATATGCAAGACATTTCTTTAATTGATGTTAGAGTTTTAAATTGCTTAAAAAAATATGTTTAAAAATTTTTTTCAAATAAGCCGTATTTATTGGCCAATGATTGGAGCAGGGGCTGTTTGACTACGCGGATCCTTCCAGTCTGTGATTCACGACTGAGCGTAGGCTCCGTTTCTGAGGCCTGAGTTCTTGGATAATACTGGGCTTTGTGTTGTGATATGTAGGTTCCAGTTTAAAGCAGTATTATATAAAAGTTTTTTGCATAAGTAATGTGACCATTTTATTTTTTTCCTCAAAATGGGACAGGACCCCCCTCCCCCTGTTCAAAACGGGACATATGGTCACGTTAAATATAGTGCAAAATATAGACAACAGATATAAATTCTCAAAACCGACACATTTTGATCACTAAATCAAGAATAAAATAATTTTTCCTACCTTTGTTGTCTGGTGATTTCATGAGTCTTTGGTTGCACTTCCTTCTGACTGTGCATCCTTTTTTTCTTTCTCTTTCTGTCTTTCTTTCTCTCTCCCTGTCCCTCCAAGCCACAGATTTCTCCAAGTCACCGCCGCCATAGCAGCAACAGGCCAGGTGCATGCAATGACTGCACAAGCCTTCCTCCTCCCCCCCCCTCCCCCCCCGACGTCAATTCTGACATCGGAGAGGAAGTTCTGGGCCAGCAAGGCAACGATTGGCTGGCCCGGAACTTTCTTTCTGACATTAGAATTGACATGGAGGGGGTGGGGGTGGGAGGGGGGGAAGGCTTGTGCAGTTGCTGCATGTACCTGATCTGTTGCTACGTCAGCATTGGGGAAGCAGGGAGAAATCCCAGGCTTCATGATCGACTCGCGTTACCTTCAGATCATGATCGGCGTTATGGGCACAGCTTTGGGATGCTCTTTCTGAAAATAGGACATTTTGGAGACCCGAAGCTGTGCTTGGGGACAACGGGACAGGCTACGTAAAAATGGTATGGTCCCGTTCAAAACAGGACGTATGGCCACGTTAGGCATAAGCACAAAGGATCCCTTTATATCAAGAGGATGGAAGCAATGCAGAACAAATAACTTTCACACTTCAAAAAAAAAAAAAGGCAGAACAGGGCATAATTTGTACTGAGCAGCAGGTATGATCCTAAACAAAGGCCTAGAGGAGATAATCTGCATGTTACCTAGATGTTCTTACCTTGATTGTCTTTCTATCAGATAACGAATGTAGCTCCTCCCCATCTTCCCTCCATGTTCCAGTATGTTTGGTTATTTTGGAATTATGTTTGTGGTTTTAGCATTGTATAGTTTTCATTTTTGTATTTTGCCTAAAAATTTCTGATAGGCGATTATATCAAATTGCAATAAAACTTGAAAACTTGAGCAGTAGGTACAACTTTGGCCACCTTATCAGACAGACTAGAAAGACCCTGCTGGTCTTTATCTGCCATCTGTTACTATAGGACTGTTCTGCAATATGACTCACAGAGACATTGAACAGAATTGGCTCCAGGACCAGTCCCTGTGGAACTCCATTAATTGTTTTTTTTAACTCAGTGTGAATTCCGTTTATTACTACCTTCTGTCATCTATCACTCAGCCAGTTTCTAATTCAATCCATCACCTTGGGAACCTTTCCCAGCTGTTTAGTTTATGTATGAACCTCCTATGTGTTAAAAACCTTTGCTGCACCTTCTAGAATTTGTTATGACTAGGCCTCAAAGGGATCCTAGGCTAGATTCCCACAACCTGCCACGCCTCCAAGCCTGTGACTCCAGAGCAGTGGCAATATGACATCCTTTACTGTCACATTCAACTGTTACTTTAAGGCAATGGAAGAAAAGTCACTGATACTGGGAAGCTATGCAAGGCCTGACTTTTGACTATATTTTTCCTGTTAGTTTTGAAGCATAGTTTGTTTCACTGTTGGTATAGTTTGTTTCATTTAGAGGAGGAGCAAAGGGTAGAGTGTGGCACATTAGCATATCATTTCCATATCATATGAGGATGGTTTGAAAAGCTTGGTATAAAGGTAAGGCAAACAATATAGGGCTCCTTTTACTAAGCTGCGCTAGTGGTTTTAGCGCACGCTACATTGCCCCGCGCACTAGACACTAACACCACTATTGAGCTGGCGTTAGTTCTAGCCGCATAGCACGGGGTTAGCGCACGCTAATATTCTGCGTGCGCTAAAAACACTACCGCAGCTTAGTGAAAGGAGCCCTATAGTCTCCATCAAGGGCTATACACTTAGGGCTCCTTTTACAATGGTGCGCTAGCAGTTTTAGTGAGCGCTAGCCGCTACCGCCTCCTTTTAAGCAGGCAGTAGTTTTTCAGCTAGTGTGTGCTAATCTTGTGCGTGCGCTAAACCGCTAGCGCACCTGGCGGGGTGTGAGGGATCAAGATGGCTGCCGACTGACTAAGCTGAGCATCACGTGTCAGTGTGCTTGCTACTTACTCAGACTCTGCCGGATCAATTTACCCCGAGATGTCCAAACAGAGAGGCAGGAGCACGGGCAACATAGAAGAGCTAATCTGCCGCATGCAGAGCACCATTCAGAGGTCGGAGGTTGTCCCGCTAGAGACGCCCCGAACGGGCGGAACTGAGGCGATCTCTTTGGGACTAGAGACCACACTCTAAGGTCCGATACGAGGGTTGTGCCCCCACGCCCTCAGGTTACCAGCTCCCCGAGGGCGGGGGAGCTCTCCGAAGAGGGAACTTGTCCTGCTCTGGAGGGAGGTTATATTCATGAAGGGAGCATGGAGCCAGACTCTCTGCGTTTGCAAGAGAGTCTGTATGCAGGAACTGAGGAGTCAACTTCTGATGGGGACAGACAGACCCAGGAGAGTGCTCAACAGGGAGAACCATCATCTGGAGAAGAATTTGCAGTCCATTTTCCTCAGCTTCAAAAACCCTGAGAGGTAACATTAGATTCTATCTGGGACCTGGTTGCTAACATTCCTAAATTAATAAACCCACAATTCATTCAAATAGAGGAGAAAATAAAAGGTCAAGCTAAGGATATTCAAAATTTGAAATTGGAAACATCAGAGTCTAAAAAAAGCAATTGTCAGCATTAACCAAGAGTTATCTAAGACCAAGATGCTCCATGAAAAAACGGCTATTGAGACTTTTCTTTAAAAATAAACAGAAACTTTTCTTAGGAATGCAAATACAAATGTATCCGGATCCTTTTTTTTTAATTTTTATTTGCATTTCAAAATACATTTACAAGAATCCACTTGTTAAAGTAATACTGAGCATAAACCTTCAAAAAAATTTTTGATTTAAGCAATACAGGAAAACATAAAAGAAAACTTTAAATAAACAGAAGAAATATTATTAAAGCTTAAGTCAAAAAAGAAAAAGGAAAATTATTTTAAGAATACTATTTCTCTTCCTTAGACCCCAATTACATCTTGGGAGAGACAAGTAATAACAAGATAAGGAGATCTATTTATAATATAAAACAAAGGAAAAGGCTTAACATGACCTTTCCGGCTTACTAATTATAGCCCTATTTCACTTTTCATTAATTTTTTCATATCCAAAAAATTCCGTAGCTGATCTGGTGTATAAAAAAACATATTTAGTACCAGCAAATTTGATTTGACATTTGCAAGGGTAACTTAAAGGAAAAACAGCTCCCATATTTAATACTTCTTGACGCATAGCTAAGAATAATTTTCTACGGTCTTGGGTTGTTTTGGTTACATCCGGGAAAATCCAAATCTTCTGTCCCATGAATAAACTTTGAGGAGAGCGAAAAAAGGCTTTCATTATTGAATTAAGATCCTGTTCAAAAACCAATGCAATGACTAAAGTTCCTTCATATTCGATCTCCTCACTTGAATTCTCCAATATACCTGTTAAGTTATTGAAGTCAATTTGTTGCGCTACTTCTTGTTGTTTAACTTGCAAATCTTATTTCTTCTTCGGTAGATAGTAAATTTTATATTAATTGGAGGTACTATTTCAGAAGAAAATTTTAAAGTTTCCATTAAGTATTTTTTAAACAAGTCCAGTGGAGTAGATAACATAGTCTTGGATGGAGGCGCTGCCAGGGGCTAGCTCCCAAGTCCCTTTTTATTATTCTTCTAAGCTAATGACATCATAGTAGCTCCTTCATTTACACATCTCATGATTGGTGGGTACAAAAGTACATGGTTTTACATTGGTGGATACAAAGATAGGTACATGCTTATACATTGTGATCACCCTCCCTTTACCTCGTGATCATCCTCCAACTCAGCACTTAGACAAGAGCCTGATTAACACATGGACAGAGCCTGAGTCTTTGCACATATGCAATGCCTGTCAGCTGATGTCCTTTCCAAATAAGGACATCTCAAATAAGATAAGCATGTGACAGTCCAAGGTTATAGTGCATAATCCTTAAGCTCTCTTGATTAGCCTTACCACAGGGCCTGTTCAGGCAAAGTCTGATTGTTGCCCATATAAGGAATAAGGGATAAGGGTAAACTTGTGTCAGGTTAATATGTGACAGGGGTCTTGTGACAAGATACTAGCATTTTCCTTTACTTAGAATGGCTGCATGGCAAAAAGGGAGAGGGAATGGGAATAATTCATAATTCTTTCACAGGGGCTCAGATCCTCACACAAGGCCTAGATCCATACACAGGGCCTAGATTAGTGTGCTGACCTGGCCTGGTTCAGAACTGCCTGTATGCTGACCTTGCTTGTGTTCTGATGCCCTGGATCAGAACTTATCAGATCTCCATCCCTACATTGGGGAAATTCAATATACGGAGATTTAACCTCCAATTAAAGTTCTCCAACTGTTCAATTTTTCTTTGGAAAAGGAGTCTATCTTTGACTACAGTGGCTGAAACATTTTGCAAAGCGGAAACTTCTTTACTAATCTGGTCAAACCTAGATTGTGATTCCATTTTAATACTTTGAACTGTAGCAGATAAGTCATCAAATTTACTCACAAGTTTGGACATTTCACCAGTTGATGTTGATACCGCTACTTCTAATCTTTGGAGTAATTTCCATATGTTTGGTAAAGTTGCCAGTGAGGAGTCGGGGACACCCGCTCCTCTGCTCGTTGTAAACTCGGCTTCTTGGGCAGTATGCGTCCCCCTCCGGAGTGCGTTGGACATCTCGGGTCCTCGGCATTCCTTCCTGCAACACTGTCCTGAGCCAGATTGGGCAGTGACCGGGCTTCCGGGGGAGACAATGATGTTTCAAATCCTAAGGCTCCGATGGCTCCTTCCACTGGAGCTACTGCAGGAAGCTCTCCCTGCTCACTACAGCCGGTGAGCTCGTCAGGAACGGCTCCATCGGAATTTGTCCTGGTATGGGGGGATCGAGCCAGACAATCCCCTTACATTTGCTATGGGGCATAATGAAGCTTTCCTCAATGAATGAGGAAATCCAAAGTGCGCTGCCGGAACATCCCAGCCTAAGAAAAGTAAGGTAAGACGAAACTCTGGCTCCTAGCTGCTCTCCCGCCACCACCATCTTGCCTCTCCTATGTATCCGGATCTTGCCAGAGAAACCCAGAGACATAGTAAAGAATTTCTATTATTAAAACCAGGAGTGTTAACCTTATGGGCAACCTTTTATTTACGCCATCCATGCAAATGTATAGTACATTATTCCTCACAGAAATATGTTTTTTTAACCTTTCCAGCTAACGACTTTCCTGTCGTTGTCACGCCTGGAGAGAGAGAAAGATAAGATCTAGCCCTAGATAAAAAGTATTTTTAGGGAACCCTGAGCTCAGTCTAAATCAGTCATGGCATTTTTCCTCTATGATATATTTTTCTTGTTATTAAAATTGTTCTTGTTCCATCTTGATCTGGTTTGGAGGACTTGAGTTTAAAATTCAAATGAATTTCATGTTATGGATTTAATTCTGATTAATATGGTTATATATTATTGATTTTATATTCTTGATTTTAATTGATTAAAATGCTTATGTACATTTGACTTGAATTTTATTTTCTGTACAAGTTTATACTTGATAAATAATTATAAAATGATAAATTTTAAAAAAACCACTAGCGTACCTTTGTAAAAGGAGCCCTTGGTCCAGCGTGTTTCCAGTTTTTTTATATCATAGGAAAATACGTTTTGTCAAATTCTACAAAGTACTCATTGATGACTTAATGAACTGTGGTGCCATCTCATGGAAATTTACCAAACTTTTCAAACCACTCTCATACATATTCATTATGGTTATTCAAAAACAAAAACAAACTGAATCCAATATGTCAAAACAGTGAAAAAATATATAAAAAATTTTTTAAAACTGAAAATTAGCCAACAATGGGAAATTTCTGTTATTATGCCCCTTCTATTCACGTGAATTAGCAAGGGGGGAGCACACTTTCCCTGTCTTCTTTGCCTAGGCATGATACAACCACCTTTGCCTGCTCTATTTTTTCTCACTTCTTCCTCTTTACCAAGCACTTTTTCCCTCCCCTCATCGTGGACCTTAGAAATACACAAGCTCTAGATGTAGAAATATTGGGGAAGCAAAATGACTGACAGTGATAGCAAGTAGTTTCAGATTAATGTCTTCAGATGGAATGGCTCTTTGTATTCCATACCCTCGCCTCATACAAAAATCAGGGATGGCAAAAAACAAGCAGGCAAAATTTGAAATGGAGACTCCCTTCCCCTCTGCCAAAGAAAGTCAAACTGTATAAGCAGTGCAATTCTGATACAAAATGCATTTTCTCCTGTTCTCTGCTAAAATACAAAAATAGATAAGAAGTACATTTCTCAAAACAGACACGTTCCAGTTATTAAAAATAATTAAATACAACTATTTTATTAAAAGAAATAGTGATGAATTAGAGAAATTCAGAGACAGAGAAGGATAAAATAGAGGAAAGAGGAAGAATGGGAAAGATCAATATCCGACACTGAAGGAGGCAAGGAAATGATGAAGAAAGATTGAGAGAAAAAGTAAAATGGAGAGGGAAGCATGGAAAAAGTGTTGAGAAGATGAGAGGAAAGTCCCCCCCCCAAAAAAAAAAAAAGAAAAAAGAACCTGGAAACAGCATAATTAGAAAATAAAACAAAAAACCACCAAAGAAACAAAAAATCAAAACAAAACAAACAACCCTCAACTGGACAACAAAGCTAGAGGAAAATATTTTGAAAAAATTTTCAACCTGACTGGTTTGCTGAGATACCGTATTTTTCGCTCCCATAAGACACACTTTTTCCCCCCCAAAAAGTAGGCGGAAATAAGGGTGCATCTTATGAAGTGAATATTAAAAAACAAACAAACCAAAAACAAACAAACCCTGGTGTCACCTCTAAATGTTGGAGGTTGGTGGACGGCTGCCTGCTGCTTGTCGGGGCCCGTGGCGCACAAGTGCGCTAATGCCTGGGCCCGGACACCTCCCTAATTGGGCTGGTCGCTGGTGCTTTGCAGGGCTGCTGCCTGCTGATTACCGGCACATCGGGGCCAGCGGCGCACAAGCGCGCTGCTGTGTGGGCGGGCGCCACTTCTGAATGGCTGCCTCAGTAGAAAATCTCTGGAGTAAATGTATAGCCCTCGATGGAGACTGACCCAAATTTGTTGGTTAGGCTGAGAACTTTTCAGCGGCACCTCATATAGTGCTCATTTCCCTGTAAGTTGGCCTTCTGTGCAGTTTCTGCTTCAGCTTTGAGTGTCAAAATTTGTACTACCTGGCTGATCTGAGTAGCTGCAAAATGCGTGACTGTAGAGGAATCATTTTACCACATTACTTATGATTATATTATATTATACATTACCATTATATGGTGTTTCGGTGTGGGATGAGCTGGTTAGGGCATCGATGGGGGCTCCACTAACTTGGAATGTGAGGACGTTACTGGCCAGACTTTACAGTGGATATCCTGCAAACAACGGGATGGTTGGATGGGCCGGAGTGAGCTTAGATGGCAACTTAGGACAATACTAGGTGGACGTCATTCTATGGCCCAGAAATATAGAAGAGACAAGTTAATTTAATCATGTATTTTTTAATGAGAATAACTAATGGACAGACTGGATGGACAGTTCAGGTCTGTATCTGCTGTCATTTATTATGTTACTATGTTTACTTTAAATCCAAAATCCAAACTGTGATGCTTTTATTGATCTTCCTGAATGCACCTACTTTTAAAAGCATTAATTTTATCAATTTAGATGAGTCACAGTCTTATAGATGTTCCCAAATTGTTCATGCTTCATTAAACCAGTGATCCTTCTACACGGCCTTCACCTACGTTGTTTTAGGAACAACTAAATTCTATATAAATTGTTAAGAGAGGAGGGCAGATTGCAGCTGAATAATAAACCATTGCAGTTTACAAGCTGAGTGCTATGTTAGATGCAGAAATAATAATTAACAAATAATATATATATATATATATATATATATATATATATATACCAAGGTGAGGCACAGTGAGATAAATTCCACCTCCACCATTTGTTTCAGAGTGCACTCTGAGGTCCTTTATGCAAATGAATTTATTCTAACTCTTAAGCATAGAAATGGAAATGGTTGGTTTGGATGACCAAATCCATAAACTAGCTAGGCTTCCTGGAAGAACATTATTTTTTTCAGGTTGATTTCAGAAATGGATTTACAATTCCAAAGAACCTAAAGACCAAAATGCACTTCGCTCTCTCCTTCAAGTTGCCTTGCTTTGTTCTAGTCCAAAGACATTTAAGAGACAGAATCAATGAAATGATGCATGAACTACAGAAAGAGACACACACAGAAACAGTGACAAAACGCTTAAGGCCCATATTCTATAAACGACCCATTTGTAAGAGCATCAGGTGGGACACAGGTAGGCAGGCAGGGAGCAATGCCAGACCCACAAAGTGGGGGAGGGAAAGGAGGATGGAAAAAAGAAAAAAAAAGATCAGCCTGAACTAATCAAAAAGAGGGAGTTGCATGGTGGCTGCACAGTCAGGAAGAGCCTGAATGAATTATATTGGAGCTAGGTGGGGGACAATGGGGCTGCTTACCGCAGAATGCAGATGAAAAGGAGAGAGAGGGGGGAGAACCTGGAAAAGGAGGTAGAGGTGATTGCTGAGGGATGCAGGTAAAAAGAATAAAAGAAAGGAGACAACCTGGATATGGGCAGAGAAAGAGACACAGCAAAGAAATGGATGGGGAAAGAGCATAGGAACAGAAGCAGAAGAGCATTGCTGCACATGGGGAGCATACAGGGATACAGAGGAATAATGTTGGATGCAAGGGAAGCAAAGAAGAAAGGGATATACACATGGATGGAGAGGAAGGGAAGGGGAGAGAATGAGGGGCATATGGATGGAGGTGAGAGAAAGCGAAGAGAAGAGGGAGGAGATGATGCACATGGATGGAGGGTAAGAGGAGAGAGAGAGACAGAGGGGATGGTGCATATGGATGAGGAGGGGAAGGGAAGCAAAAAGGGAGAAGATGGTACACATGGATGGAGGGAGGGGAGAGAAAGGGAAGCAAGAGTAGAGATAGTGCACATGGATGGTGGGGAAGGAGAGAGAGAGGGAATGGTGCATATAAATGGTGAAGAGGAAGAGAAGGAAAGCTAAGTGGGAGGAGATAGTGTATATGAATGGGAGGTTAGGGGAAGGGAAGAGAGAAGAGGCACATGGATAGAGAGGATTGGAGGAATAGAGGTGCACATGGATGGAGGAGAGGTGCACATTGAGGGGAAGTTAGAAGAAGGGAGGAAAAGAGAAGCTGGAGAGGTCCATATGGATGAAGGGGTAGGAAGGAGAAGAGAGGGAGGAGAGATTCACATGGATGAAGGGGAAGGGAAGGGAGAAGAGGTACTAATGGTTGAAGGGGAAGAGAAGAGAGAGGGAGGAGATGCTATTCATGAATAGATTGGAAAGGTAGATAGATTTGAGATGGAGGCAGAAAAATGGAAGAAAGCTGAATATGAAAAAATCTGTGCCAAAGATGGATGAGGACAAAAATTAAAGAAGGAGAGAAAAGAAACAGCAAATAGGAAAGAGTTAAAAGCACAAACAGAGGGAGGTGCAGCCATAGACTGGGAACAAGATGATCAGAAAAATAAAATTACCAGACAGCAAAGATAGGAAAATTGATTCTGTTTTCAATTTGACAATTCAAATGTGTCAGTTTTGAGAATTTATATCTGTTGTCTTTATATTTTACACTATTAAGGAACAAATTCATTTCTTTCTATTTCTCTGGTGTTGTACTGTATGCAGAATCTGGCATCTTAGGGTTTCATTTCTGTACATTAGTAGTTTTAGGTTCTGTATTTGAAGAGAGTTTATCTGTTCCCTGCATGTATAACCAAGCCCAGGGGTAATGGAAGGGAAAGAGAGTACACAGATGAGGGATCTGCTGTGGGGTGAGGAAGGAGGGAGGGGAGGAAGAGAGGTGCTGATGTGCGTCGGGTATGTGTGTGTGTGTGTACACTGGAAGTTGGAAAGAAGTAGGTGATGGAGCTGACCTGTAGAGGAGGGGGCTGGAAGGAAGGGAAAACTGGTGCTAGACCTGCAGATGAGGGGCTGGAGGCAACGGAGAGAGGTGCTGGTTCTCGAGAGGTGGGGCTTGAGGGGAGAGAGGTGCCAGAACTGATTCTGAAGTGGTTGGGTGGGGGGGGGGGGGAGAGGAGGGGGGTTGGAGGGAAGGGAAATATGTATCTTAATTTCTTTTAAAATGTTACATATGATTCCCTATTAATTGCCACTTCACAATGCGATTAATCATCATTTAAATGTTTAATCTGCCTGCAGTCCTAGTATAAAGTAAATAGGACCCTGTGATGTACAGTAGTTGAGAATTACTGAACTGTCTAAATTTGGCTTTTTTAAAACAGAGAATATATGATTGCAATTTTCCACAAAGAGGGGAAAACCCCAGTACTCAAAGCTCAGATTAATCATAGAAAATGGAAATGGCAACAGTCCTAGATTTTTTTTTTTTTTAGTAAATAGGTTGGCAGTATGTCTGCAGACACAGAAGAATTCTTCATTGTAGAAAGAGCTATGGAAAATTAAACAGTGGATATGGAGTTAAATTTAGCCTATGCTTTGATGGGAATACAGAATTCCCAATGTGCAGTGCAAAACAACAGTTTGGAATTTGTGAGGCAGTCATAATCACTCTAAACACGGCTGTGAATTTAGGTCTGAGGAAATCACCAAAACTGCCTTAACATTGATTTTTACAAAGCCACAGTAGAGGTTTTTACCACGGGCCAGTGAGGTAAATGCTCCAAACGCTAATAGAATTCCTATGAGTTTCGGAGTTTGTTCAAGCTTTTTTAAGCTAATATTCTGCTTCTTGAGTTAATATTTTACTTTCTGAATATCATCTTTTTTGCAGGTGCTGCTTTATTGAAGTATGGTAGTAAATGAGCAGTTGAGATTTAATTCATAGGTTGAGATGGTATAATCTTATGGTTTTTGCTGATGTATGGGATCTTTATGCTGTGCAAATCCTGAAATGTGTATGTAGTACTGTGAGCCGCCTTGGATAAACCTCTACTGTGGCTTTATAAAAGGATCCCTTAGATTGGTAGGAAGCAATCAAAGATGAGACCTGAAGCTGTGACCTAAGATTAAACACTTAATAAAAGATAATGGATTCATCTGCAGTAAATGGAGGATAGTAGTCAGTCAGAGTTAACTGTCTGAGGTATTCTGGAAAAGACAACAGTTCTTTCTAGGCTGCCAGTCAAAGTCACAAATAAGGCAGGAAAAATAAGATTTCTTGGTCGATAAAGGGGATGGGACTTGATTTGCCGCTTTTTTCTGTGCAGTTACAAAGTGCTTTCGAAAGGTACGCATTGTGCACCAGAGGCAATGAAGTGTTAAGTGACTTGCCCAGCATCACAAGAAGCTGCAGAGGAAATCAAACTCGCATCAGAGTGTCGAGGAAGCTGCTCTAACTACTATGCCAGAAAAATTTGTAGTGATAGAATATGACAATCCTTACAATAGGCACAGGTTTGAATGCTCTCTGGCTCCCTCTCAGTTCATTAGGTATATTGCTACTGGGGAACTGATTGAATTTCCTAAAGGAGCTTATTCTCTTAGCAGGCTCTGGCTCTAGCATGGGTTCTAGGTCATGGTCATGCTCCTCAGGATAGGCAGCCCTGCCCTCAGCAACCTCTGGGGCTCTACTTTCAACCGGTTTCCTGCCTCGAGGAATGGATTTAGTACAGGTTCCTCCTTAGGAATGGAAATGTCACAATATTCATTGGGGAAATCCTGAAAACCCAACTGGATTACAGCCCTTGAGGAGGGACTTTGACACTCCTGGAACCTGTAAGAGTCCAGCTTATTTCAAAATTCCCAGTAGCAGGTATATGGGAAGATTAATTACTTACCTCCATAATCTTTTCTGTTAACAAGTCCTGACAAGTGGGGTTAAGTCCCCCAAATCTAATAGATGCTGGCACTGTCATTTAGACATTATTTTATTTATTTTTATTTATTCAGTCTTCTAATACCATCCTCCCAGGGAAGCTCAGAATGGTTTACATGCATTTATTCAGGTACTCAAGCAGTTTTCCCTCTCTGTCCCGGCAGGCTCACAATCTATCTAACGTACCTGGGGCAATGGGGGGATTAAGTGACTTGCCCAGGGTCACAAGGAGCAGATTGGGTTTGAACCCACAACCTCAGGGTGCTGAGGCTGTAGCTTTAACCACTGCGCCACACTCTTCCCTGGACGCTGGATCATCTGTTGTTCTATTGTCCTTTGATACTTAGCTTTTGGAGGTCAATTTCGGGTAGAATTAATAACATTTTGGAATCATCAATTCCTCTAACGTATGAGGCTGTCATTTGTGGTAAAATATTACATGTTAAATTCCTTATAGATCAATATAAAAGTCGTCTTTTCCTTATAATGACTGGGATAGCCATCCAGATGATCACCCGAAATTGGAAGAAATGTGATCGTTTAAATTTTTTGTTCTGGTTGGCAAGTCTTTGCTCTAGTTATAGATTTGAAAGAATAAATGCTGAAAATTTAGGACATGGTAATATATTTAAATTAATATGGGGCCCATTGGCATCTTATGTTACCTCATTGTAATTGTTTGTTGACTGTGAATCAGTTTGTTCTTTACTATGGTTCATATCCAGGGCGGGGGGGGGGGGGGGGTGATGGAATTATTTATGTCATAAATTGATTTTTGAATATTTATAATTGGGATGGGTGTGAAGATATTATTCAGAATAGATAGGATATTTAAGATAATATATGTTTGTATTATACGGAATGATAATTGTTTGGGTGGATGGGTGGGTAGGTGTGGGGCGGGTGGGGGGGGGGAATGGATGATTATGGACATGAGAAAGATGAATGTGCTTTTACTGTATTACTATGAGTTGCATTGGTTGTATTGCATTGTTGTAGTTTTGAAAATTAATACAGAATTAAAAAAAAAAAAAAAAGAAAGGAACATTTTCCATAGACTATAAAGCTGAAAGGCTACACACAAAAAGCAAGTGGAAAAAAAAAATAAATTTTTACTTTGAAAATAGATTGTGATCCCAGTGGAACAGATAGGGAAAAATTATCAAGTACCTGAATAAATTCATGTAAACCATTCTGAGCTCCCCTGGGAAAACGGTTTAAAAAACTGAATAAATAAATAGTGTGAAAAGTTTCAGCCTCTGATAACCAGAGCTGGTATTGTGACATCATAATGCCTCATTCCACCAATGCCTAAGAGCCAACCTCATGAGTGATGTCACAATGGCTTGATTGTCCTATACTTGGCTCATTTTTACCATACTTTGATTTCTAAAGTGGCGCAGTGGTTAAAGCTACAGCCTCAGCACCCTGAGGTTGTGGGTTCAAACCCACACTGCTCCTTGTGACCCTGGGCAAGTCACTTAATCCCTCCATTGCCCCAGGTATATTACCCGCTGGGATAGACGGGAAAAATGCTCGAGTCCCTGAATAAATTCATGTAAATCATGGGTCTCCAAAGTCCCTCCTTGAGGGCTGAATCCAGTCGGGTTTTCAGGATTTCCCCAATGAATATGCATTGAAAGCAGTGCATGCACATAGATCTCATGCATATTCATTGGGGAAATCCTGAAAACCCGACTGGATTCGGCCCTCAAGGAGGGACTTTGGAGACCCCCTGATGTAAACAATTCTGAGCTCCCCTGGGAGAACAGTATAGAAAACTGAATAAATAAATAAAAAGATTCCTTCCAAAGTGATAGAACTTGCAAGCATAGGATATACAACAGTAACCCCAATGGTGGAGAGAATAAGAAAACCATAGAGACTTGAGGCAGCATAATGGACAAGTACAGAAGGGCAGATGGGGTGTGTGTGAACCAAATGGTCCTTTTACTGCCACCATCTACTATGTTTCTATGTACTTGAAAGTGCAAAACTCAGAAGTTTATGCCTGGAAAGAAAGCTTGGAGTGTAGCACAAAAGGTAAAGAGATGTATAAAGTATCACACGTACTGTATGTCACTAGATTGTGTTGCTTAATGCTTTGTACTGTATGTCAAAAGAAGTGTGGCTGCCTGAGCAATTAAAAGAAATAAAATCTTTCTTGCCTTTTGACCCTAGCACTCCCACCCTAAATGCTAAACTAAACATTCATGAAAAATTGATTAGTTAGGAAATTAGTGCACGCTCATATTTCAGACAGTGAAATTGCACCAGCGTCCTTTCACTGGCACATAAAAGTATGTTGATAGGCTGCACGTTTATTGGCCTGTAAACCTCTCAGCTGCTAACCACTCCATACCTGGCCCCCGATACAGCCCAGGATCATACAGCCACAATGCCGAGACATAAGAAGCTGATTGCCTCTGAGAATGATGGTACTTATTTTAAAACTTCATTTTCTTATTGCTTTATTAATGATCGTTTTTGTTGTTTTTGGTTTGGTGCTTACTATTGTTTTCTGATTTTTATTTTTATCATCCAATTTCCCTCCTGCTTACTGGTTTTTAAATGATAGTTTATTTACCTCCCTTTTGTCAAGCTGCGTTAGAGGTGTTTAGCACGGGCCGGTGAGATAAGTGCTCCGACACTCATGAGAATTCTAGGAGCATCGGAGCATTTACCGCGCCGGCCTGCGCTAAAATCCTGTAGTGCAGCTTGATAAAATGGGGTGCTGTTTATTTTATCAAATGAAGCCCTTGTTGCAGTTTAACAAATCACAATATTGCAATTAGCTCAGCGACAATTAGCTCTAGTGATAATAATAGCTCATTTTAATTGCTGGTTTTATTTTTCTTGGTAAGCCTATCTTGAAATTATATTTTGTCATAAGGTGGCTCTTTCCATTTAAAATGTGAAGAGCAACACAGTAGCTCTGCATCGTCAGAAGACATTTGAGGGGTAACTTTTATAACAGCACACAGGCATGTATATGGATTTATCAAATCTCAAAGTAAAAAAAAAAAATTAATTAACTAAAATATATATATCTATGTGTGTGCATACTTCTATTTGATAATTCCCCCCAGAAATATTGTGCATTTACTTTTCTATCTCATCGGCACTTTATTCTGCGTTAACTTACATGCATACCCATGAATTTTCAAAAGTTTGGGAGTAAGTGAAATCCTACCCCCATCCTAAAGGCAACCTCTGCTTGTTTTAGATTAAATCATGTACATACAAGTCAAATGTGTCTTCTTTACTTGCTTATCAAATGAGAGCTGGTATAAAAATCTATGTCCACAACTGAAGCACTTTGAAAATTACCATCTAAGAAGGAAACTATTACTGGGTGCCTAGGAGATTTCAAAATGATTAGGGGTGCCAAACATAATATAATTACCCTGGGCACAATGAAGGAGCTTGTTCAATATTAGGGTGGGGTTGCTTCGTTCCCACAGACACTCATAGAGCTAGCTTTTTTGTACAGAGGGAAATGGAAGATGAGATTGGGGGAAATGCTGGACACAGGAGACCACTAAAGACACATCTATTCTCACTGAGATCCAGGACTTGAACTCAATATTGTCTGATCCTTGATGTTACTGTATGAATCCCTTATTAATCTTGTTGTAAGCTGCAATGATTCCTTGCTGATAATTGCAGGGTATAAGAAACAATATGGTATGGAAGAGAAGATTGGAGGAGGAGGGGCTGGACACAGGGGGAGGTGGAAGGAGAGATAAATGAGATGATAGGAAGGGACAGGAAGGGGAGAGAGGAGAGTTATTCCACTAATCAAAAACTCTTAACAGTTCCATCACTAAAAGTTATCGGAACTCGTCCTGATATTTTTTCTGTAATGGCTCCACAACTATGGAACACTCTGCCTCAGTATCTAAGAGAGAAGAGCGATCTGAAACATTTTAAAGGCATTCTGAAGAGCTTCCTTTTTAAAGACGCTTTTAATTTATAATCATATTTAATAATTACCATTTTTTTTCCCCGCTCTGATCCTCTTTTATTTTGTTTACCTTACCTGCTGTTTTTACCGTTTATGTTTTCTTTTATACATACAATTGTAGATCTGCCCTTTCTTCCCTCATGTATCTGTTAGTTTGTATGATAGTATGACAAATTTATGCAATCTTTTATAAATAATTTAATCTGTACACTTTTGTTCTTTTATTTGTAAATCGCTTAGCAAATTAAATTAAGCGATTCAATAAGTTAAAAATAAACTTGAAACTTGAAGGTATAGACAGAATCAGTAAAGAGAGGGAGCTTGAAGATTGGATGGTGAGAGAGGGATAACATTTGAGTAGATTGAGATATAGATAAAAATAAATGAAAGAAAGTTCAATGTGAAAAAATCACTTCCTCCCCTACATTAATTTTCGACTTTGAAGAAAACAAGAGAACAAAATAAAAGGAGACAGGACAGGAGAGCTTGAACAGTGAGCTAAGAAGATAGTGGAAATAAGAACAAGAGGCTGTGACACAATGGGCTCTTTTTATCAAGCTGCGGTAGGGGTTTAACGCATGGAATACCGCGCGTTAAACCGCCTGCCGTGCTGGTCGCTAACGCCTCCATTGACGAGGCGTTAGTTTTTTGGCTTGCTGCGGGGGTTAGCGCGTGATGAAATGTCCAATGCACTATCCCCCTTAGCGCACCTTGATAAAAGGAGCCCCATGTGATTAGAAAATTGAGATCACCAGATGACAAATGTATTTTCCATTTGGTGTTCTGAATATGCCAATTTTGGGAATTCACATTTGCTATCTTTATATTTTGCACAGTACAAGAGCAAACACAACTCTTTTTATTTGTGTGGTGTTGCAATGCAAACAGAGTCTAATTTTTTGAAATTTCAGGTTAAATATTTATGATTTTAGTTTGTGGCCAATTATCCTGGATTTGGAGAGGTTCTATTTGTTTTCTGCATATGTGATGAAGTCAGGTGTTGAGTTGGCACTGTGTGTCTGTAGGGATCTGTAATGGTCTGGCTTGTCTAGACAAATATGCAATGCTGACTTTTCCTTGTTGGTATTGGTTTGGATAGTATATTTGCTTTATAGGCCCCAGGTGAGATTTTCTTTTTAATTAATTCATTATATGCCTGCTACTAGGAAGAGGTCATGTGGCTGTTATTGACTTTTTGTATGGTGAATTCTGTGGGGTCATACCCTAGTTTTGCTCTACAACCATTGCTGTGATAAAGGCTTCTATTGATGTAGAATATGTGGAAGGTTATTTTCGATAGGACGTTTAAGTCTGACTTTACCTGTAATTTGTCCAGTATTACCTTGAAAGATATTTGGCAAGTGGCTGATAGGACTGAAGAATGCATAAAGACAGCTGTGTACTTTTTCTCAACAAACAGTGGAGAAATTTCATGAGGTTGATACTAAGATTCGCAAGTTGGATATCAGTCTGTCTCAGATTTCTTCAAATTTGCCTAATTATTATTCGGTTTCCTAAGCTTTTGTAAAAGACAGTCTGATTATGCATAGGCAATTAGAATTTCTTGAAAATCGAATGATAGCCAAAATATTATATTTATTGAATTTTCCTATGTGTGATCTACTGTCACCTGAGATCTTGTTAAGCAGATATTTGAAGGAGGTATTGCTTTGGGACAAAGTTGAAGAATTAATTATTTCTGATTATAGGTATGTTTCTGTGCCAAAAGCTGAGAGTGTTGAAGGTAATGCAAAGGAGGTGCTAAAAATCTATTAATTTAACAGATTTCCTTGAATCCTCTCAAGAGGAAATTATGACTAGAGCAACCCTCCTTGCAACCTTTTCAACAGAACAGAAGAAAATAAATGTTTTAAAAAATATTTCTAGAATTAAAATTATCAGTTTTGTGGTCAGCCCATCTGGATTTTTCCAGATGTAGTTAGGTCCACACAACTACGCTGCAAGGAGTTTTTGAAATTGAAAGATATCGAGTTACGTCTTTGGGAGGTAATTTTTTTTTCTTCAATTTCTTTGTAAATGTGTAATAACTTTACAATCTAATAGATATATTTACTTTGATTCTTCTCAGCTTGAGAGATTGTTGATTGAAAAAGAAGTTTCTGTAGTGGGTAGGGGATTTAGAGGAAGTTCTGCTAAAGGAAGTTCTGGTGTGAAAAGATGATAAGAGTCCATTCCTAGGTTATTACTAACAATTGTTAAATAATTTCTTGCTGCCCCTTCTCGTTGATGTGGACTATGAATTTCATTTACTTTATTTCATTTGAAATCTGTAATTACATAATGACTAATTTTTTTAAAAAAGCAGAAGAAGTACAGAAAGCATTTGGCTAGGGCCACTTTTGATTCTTTTGATGTGGCTTCCAGGCTTTCTACCATAGGTATCAGCATGTACAGGCTCCCCTGTCTTGGACCAGAAGTTCAGGAAAATTTGGCGGATGACCCTTGCCAATAATCTTATGGGGACAAGGTGGAAGAGGTAGTAGACTTCGTAATGAAGTGAACTGATATCATCAAGTCTCTGTCTTGGACCGTTCCTTCTGTGGCCTCCACTTCTCTGAGGTTTTTGGGCGGGAGTTGAAAGAGGCCATTTTAGGTTGATGGTGCAGATTGCGATATTGTCTTCTCAAAATGATTACAACTCTTTATATTTGGGAATCTCTTTAAACTGCAAATGAGACTATACTTAATTCAGAGCACAGCTAAACTGATGTGTGATACAATGAAATTTGGCCGTGCTATGCCTCGTTGGTGAAGCTTCATTGGCTTTCCATGGCAGCTCTAGTTGAGATCAAAATCTGATGCTTAACATATAAATCTTTATTTGGCCAAGCCCTTGAGGTTTTTGCTCCCTGGGTTTTATTATTAAGATCTTATTTTATCAGCAGGAGCAATATCTGGTTGCTTTAGACTTTTTTCTACTACTAAAGATCTAAGATTCAGGTCTATTTATGAGAAATTGTTTCCTTTTTATATAGTGAAAATTTGGAATTGCTTACCATTAAATGTTTGTCTTGCTTCTACGTCTACTGTATTATTTTCAGAAGTTATTAAAACACCATGGGGCTCATTTTAAAAAAAGGAAAGATGTCCAAAAAAAAAAATGATGCTTTCTCTCTCTGTCCTTTTAAAAATCAGCAGAGGGCTAGGAAATCAAGATTTCTAAATTTTGCTTATCATAGATTTTTTTGGTTCCAGATATCCTGTAAACTGTAAACTGTCACTAAAATTGTCTGTAGTACCTGAAGATTGGAGGGTGGCTAAAGTTGCACCGATTTTTAAAAAGTGTTTCAGAGTTGATCTGGGAAATTATCAAATGTTAAGCCTGACTTTTGTGCTGACAAAATAATGGAAACTATTATAAAAAATAAAATTATGGAACATGTAGACAAACATGGTTTAATGGGACAGAGTCAGCATGGGTTCAACCTAGAGAGGTCTTGCCTCATCAATTTGCTTGATTTCTTTGAAGGTTTGCATAAACATGTGGATAAAGGTGAGCCATTTGACGTAGTATATCTAGATTTTTTAGAAAGCTTTGACAAAGTACTTATGAGAGACTCCTAAAAATATTAAAGTCATGGATTAGGAATTAGTGGACAGAAAACAGAGGGTAGGATTAAATGGCCATTTTTCACAATGGAGGAGGGTAAATAGTGGAGTGCTGAAGGGATCTGTACTAGGACCAGTGATATTTAACATATTTATAAATGATCTGGAAATTGGAAGAACAAGTGAGGTGAGTAAATTTGCAGATAACACAAATCTATTCAAAGTTGTTAAAATACATGAGGAGTGTGAAAAATTACAGGAAGACCTTAGGAGATTGGAAGACTGGGTATCCAAATAGCAGATAAAATGTTTCCTAATGTCTTTTCATTGGGGAGCAATTTCTCAAAATAGGTTGGAGATGATTCCTTTAGGTTCATGAGGGGGTAACTTTAACCAGGGAAGGGGAAAGGTTCTTCTAAAGGTTCCATGTACAGTGTGTTATTAAATATCAGTCCAACAGATCCATCTTTTGAACCCTTGCAACTTTCTGCCTTTCTTGCAGGGAAATAATGGCTAAGCACCCTTGCAAAATACTTCTGCTAATTAAGAACAGAAGTTGAATTTAGAGCTGGGCTACTCAAATAATTTGAAACAAGATCCATAAAGTTCAGTCATCTGAAACCCGGGGTTCACAAAGTGCCACAACAGTTATAAAGCACTATTGTTCCAAAGGTAGTGGGGACTGGGATGGGAAAGGATGTACATTTCACAAAGTTGACATATTAATAAATTAATATATGCTTTTTTCCTACCTTTGTTGTCTGAGCCTTGCATTGGCCTTACATGTCTCTCTTCTGCTTTTCTCTGTTTTTCCTCTCTTCAGAGCTCCTGTCCTCTTGACATTCCTTCTATCCTTGTCATCAGCAGCAGATGAAGCCAGAGGAGTGAGTTATGACTATCCATCAGCAGGCGGACAGAAAGAGATTTAAACTGAGCTCTGTCATATAGAATGGTAAGCTCCTTGGCGAACCAGTATTTTTCTATCTCCAGCAGCCTGATAGATAGTATCTCTCAAGCTCCTGGTTTCATATTCTGCTCAGCTCTTGTATTATTACTACCATTAATTATTTCTATAGCGCTACCAGATATATAGTGCTATACAAAGTCACAAAGAAGACAGTCCCTTCTCAAAGAGCTTACAATCTAAACAGACAAGACAGACAAACAGGATGTCATGGATACAGTTAAGGGGGAATGGCTAATCTACTGGCTGGGTAGGAAGGCAGTGGAGAGTAGGGTTATGGATTGAAGGCTATATCAACAAGGTGGGTCTTCAGTCTGCTTTTAAACAAGGGAAGGGAAGGGGTTTGGTGGACAAACTCAAGTAATTTATTCTAGGCATAGGGGGCAGTTAGATGAAAGCAACGAAGTCTGGAATTGGCAGTGGAGGAGAAGGGTACAGCTAAGAGCGGCTTATCTGAGGAATGGAGTTCTCTGGGAGGTGTATAAGGAGATAGAAGCGAAAAAAGACATTGAGGGGCAACAGAATGAACACACTTGTAGATCAACAATAAGATCTTAAACTGTATGCAATGGCAGATAGGGAGCCAGTGAAGTGACTTAAGGAGAGGGATGACATGAGTGTAGCGAGGTTGGTAGAAGATGAGTCGTGCAGCAGTTTTGCACAGATTGCAAGGGGGAGAGACAACACTGCAGGAGACCAGTTAGAAGTAGATTGCAGTAATCTAAGCATGAGGTTATGAGAGTGTGGAAAAGGGTCTGGGTAGTGTGCTCAGAGAGGAAGAGGCGAATTTTGGTGATATTGTAGGGATAGAAATGACAGGCCTTAGCAGTTTGTTGGATGTGCATAGAAAATGAGAGGTCAGAATCGAAGATGACTCCAAGGTTGCAAGCAGATGAGACTGGAATGATGACAGTATTATTTACTGAGATGGAGGAGGAGGAGGAGCAGAGGGTTTAGGAGGAAAGAGGAGCAGCTCAATCTTGGACATGTTTAGTTTCAGATGACTGCAGGACATCCGGGCAGCATTGCCATCCAAATAGGCAAAAACTTTTTCTTGGACTTTAGGTGAAAGTTTAGGTGTACAGAGGTAGATCTGGGAGTCAACAGCATATAGTTTTCTAACTCAGTTGAGCTTTGGGTTGCAGTTGTTTTTGTTCCTGCTAAGGGTACACCTGGCAGTGCCAAATCCCTACCCACCTCTCTACCCTCCCTATGGCTGCCATTCTCCTGCTTGCCCTCCTCACATAAATATAAAAAAGGGCAATATTGGAAAAAACATCCCATGGGAAGCAGCCTTCTTTTCTTAAAAAAAAAAAAAAGTATGGCTTTACCAATCAGGAGGACTGAGCAACACCTTCTTTACTCTGCTGGCATGAGCTGTCAGTGTAAGTCCCTTATCTGTGCCATAACTGGAAGCAGAAGACTTCCTGTGTTGGGCACCGCTATTCAACTTAGGGTACTGCCAGCATGCTAGTGCCAGTGTGAACACTGGCCTTCCTGTGGTGAGTACCGCTCTTTCCAGTTGGGGCTTTGTTGGAGCTCCAGGGACCCAGGTTTTATCTGAGGTGGCAGGCCTCATTCAGTGCTGCCCCAACGCTGAACATCCAACCAACACAATCAAACACCGCCAGTCATTTTGCCTTATGCATTAAGTTCTGAATACTCTATACATCCAGCCATTCCTTGTAGCATAGATGCAAATATTCTCTTTTACTTTATAACAAACTAATTAGAAACCATCAGAAGCAGCTCTCTCATGGGAAAATTACCCAATAAGAATCATTGTTTTGGCTGCAAGCTTCTTCATCGGCTTCAATCATCAAATCACTTTTGTCCGCCAGTGTAAATAATCACCCAAATTGAAGGGATTTACCAATGCTGAGCAGTGGCATGCAGCATCAGGCGGTGAGCCCCTGTGTGGAGCCGGGAGATGGCGGACTCTGCTTTGTCAGCCTCATTTCAGTCATGATTACTTTCACGGTGCTGCCCTTCAGTGTTTCTCTCACTATGGGCTCCTTTAACTAAGGTGCGCTAGCGTTTGTAGTGCACGCAGGAAATTACTGCACGCTACGCCTCTAGAACTAATGCCAGCTCAATGCTGGCGTTAAGGTCTAATGCACACGGCAATGTAGCACGCATTATTCCGTGCGTTAAACCCCCCTAACAGCTGTGGGGTTTCCCCAATCAGCAGCATAGTATCTGCTGCTGTCATAGGGACAGATATTTGGGAAGGGAAAGGGAACTTGTATACCACCTTTTTGTAGCTTTGGCATTTCATAGCTGACATTCAAAGCAGCGGGCACCACAGGATTGAGTGACTTGCCCAGGGTCACAAGGAGCAACAACCAGGATTTGATCTTGCAAGCTCTGTGTGTAGAGGCAGCAGCTCAACCAGCGAGAGGTTCGGGGGGGGGGGGGGGGGGAAGGGGGAGGGGGAGGGGGGAAATGAGTGACCTCTGGGGGAGGTGTGTGGGGGACCATATTTTTATCCCTCTAGTAATCATGTGGATAGTTTGGATACCTTTTTGGCCCTTATTTGTTTTTGTTTTTGTTTGTTTTTTTAATCTTTATTCCTTTTTATTTCTTTCAACAAGTGTACAGTATTATTACAATTAATTTACATAACACACTTGGCATTCTTAAACAATATTATTATACATGTTTTTATTTCCCCCCCCCACCTCCTACCCTTTTCCATATCAATAAAATATTCCTTCCAAATTTATATATAATTATACATCCCTTTTTGATAATACAATTAATCTGACATGAAATCTGTCCCTCCCCCCATCCTTCTTCCTCAAACACTTTAAACATTTTATTATACCCAGTAATGCACAACAATAAATATCCCATCCTATTACATATATCTCCTTATTTTTCATAACAACATCTTTCCAATTTTTTTCCCTCCCTATCCCTCCCATCCCATCCCATTTCTATATATTATCCCCTAAGGAAAAAGAATAAACTTTACTCGTTATAATATTCAATTAATGGCCTCCACACCTCTTGAAATCTTTTAAAATACCCCCTCTGTATCGCAAAACATTTTTTTTTTTTGTTTTAAAAACAGGTCTTGCCCAAAATGTCCAAATTGTGCCCTGGACGTTTTGTAAAGTGTTTGAGTGTTTGATTATCGCTGTAAAATGTCCCAAGTGCTAAGCCTGCCCAAAACATGCCTGTAATACGCCCCTTAATATTGAGACGCACTGGAGATAAAACGATCAGAAAGTCGTCGAGAAAGTCAGTTTCAAAAATGCCCACTTGGACGTTATCACTAGTAAGATGTCCCAAGTGCCGGTTTATGCTGTCATTTGGACATCTGTCTTTTTTTTTGAAAATGAGTCCCATATCCTCTGATGAACTCAAGATCTGAGAGGTTTTCAGTTCTACAATGAAATTATCCATGCCTTGCTCCATTCTTTTGCATGGATAAACTGAGCCATGTTGGCTGTGAAAGGTTAGTTCAAGCAGCCTTTGCCTATAAACCACATTCAACCGATAAAGCACTGCTCTGTCTTAATATCTTCTTTCATAGCCACTGCATCTGTATATCCAATTGTAATTTTCCATAAGGTTATGCAGAAATGTTTTACTCTCAGAACGCACAGTGTGAAAATAAGTGCTCTTTTGTTCTTGTCAGACACATGCCTTCTGTTGTTTGCAGTATCTGGGCCTACATTTTGTAAAAATCCTCATATGCCTAATAGGACTGATAATAAAGACTGGCATTTATGAAGTGATACTTTGTTGACGTCAAAAGGGAAAAGCCTTTTAAATTTTGAGTTTTGCCACTCTGACCTGCTTTATTCAGAGAAATTCCCTAAGCAGATGTATTAATGAAATACGAATAGCTTGCAGTGTAGATTTTCTTTCAGAAAGTGGATAGTGCTTTAAAGAAAGCTGTAAGTAATTCAGAAAGCTTGCATTTTTAAACAGCCATAGACATAACACAAAGCACCTTCTCAATCACAGTGCTTTGTTTTTACTTAACTTTTCGGGCGCCTGTCATCCAAGTGATAGCACCTATTGGGGAGTCTCATAATAACATAGTAAATGAATGGTCCATTCAGTTTGCCCAATAGTCACACTCATTATTAATTCAAGATTAAATTGTCTTTTTTTTTTTATGGGGCATTTCTAGGACATACACCATCAAGCACTGTCCTTAGGTTTCAACTTCTGGAATTGCCATTGAAGCCCACTCCAGCCTATCCAAACCTTCCTGTCATTTTCAGGACACAGAATGTAAAAGTTTGCCTGGCGCTGTCCACCCAGAGGCATTTTAATATTCTCTGTTTTATTCTCCATTCTCCTCCCCAAAATTCTCAACACTATGGGCTCCTTTTACTAAGGTGCACTAGCGTTTTTAGCGCACGCAGGATATTACCGTGCGCTACGTGGCTAGAAATAACGCCAGCTCAATGCTGGCGTTAAGGTCTAGCGCGCACGGCAATTCAGCATGCGATTTCCGCGCGTTAATGCCTAAATTAGTAAAAGGAGCACAGTGTCCGCTCCCCTAGTCATTACCACACACAGAGCTGATTTCAACATAGTGCTACAGGGTTCTTGTACTGGTACTGGTGCTTTTTTAATAGATGTATAAATTATCTGGAAACTGGTAAAACAAGTGAGGTGATTAAATTTGCAGATGACACAAAACTATTCAAAGTTGTTGAAACACATGTGGACTGTGAAAAATTGCAGGAAGACCTTAAGAAATTGGAAGACTGGGCATCCAAATGGCAGATGAACTTTAATGTGGCCAAATGCAAAGTGATGACAATAAGAAGAATAATACAAATCATACTTACCAGGTGCCAGGGTCCACCACCTTAGGGGTCAGCACCTAAGAAAAAGTTCTAGGTGTCATTGCTGAAATCTTCCGCCCAGTGCCAGGAGTTTCCAGGAAAGGGACAGTAAATAAGACCAAGAATATCAAAATGCCTCAGTATCACTCCATGGTGCGACCTCACCTTGAGTATTTCATTCGATTCTGGTTCTTTCAAAGCAAAAATAAATTTGAATAACTTCTATTGATAAACTCCTGTATGTTAACTTAGCTTGTCATTCCTCTCATGCTTCCTTCCCTCTGTTTATCAAAATCCCATAGTCCCCTTGGTTCTGTATGCCAGTAAACCCGCGACTCGAGTCTCACTTGAGTGACACTTCTTCAGGAGGGAAATTACAGCAATGGGACTGTTAATCTGAACGATCAGAGGATGATCAGAGGGTAATTGGTTGGTGTCCTCTGATTATTCAAATCAAGAGTTCCGTTACTGTAATTTTCCTAATGAAGAAGCATCACTCAAGTGAAACTCGAGTGGAGGGTTTACTGGCATACAGAATCAAGGGGACTATGGGATTTTGATAAGCAGAGGGCAGCATGAGAGGAATGATTCACTCCGTATAACACACTAAATTAACATCCAAGTTAGGAGTTTATGAATAGAAATTTATTTAATAGGAGAGAAACTGGACAGATAATGTGCTATGATTG
Source organism: Geotrypetes seraphini (assembly GCF_902459505.1). Lineage (NCBI taxonomy): Eukaryota > Metazoa > Chordata > Amphibia > Gymnophiona > Dermophiidae > Geotrypetes > Geotrypetes seraphini. Next base: position 470,399,527 of record NC_047084.1, on the reverse strand, counting down.
TTCCGGCAGCAACCTCTTCTTAAATTTACTATTAAAGCACAGAGGCTGAGGGTCTGAGCATTTATCACTTCACATTATTAGAGAATTTGATTTATTATGTACAGAAGACATAGTTATGCTGTGTCTAATTGATCCAGTTTTATGATTGAGTGAATCCTGTGTTGATTAAAGACAACCACTGTAGCTGCATCCACAGTATTTGTCTGTCTTTTTGTCCATCCATATGGCTTTGTTTGTACATGTGCAAACAGATATGTATAACTTCCACAGAGCAAAGCAAAGATGAGTGGGGCAGCAGGAAAAGTAAAGAGCCAGCAGAAATCCTTACATCCCACCTGTGGCAAAAAGAAAAAATGACACTGTAGTGCCAGAAGGAGACCAGGTCCCACTGGCTCAGAATGGTTCTGGCAGCAAAGAGCATATGAGTGGTGCTGCAGGGTCACTGGGAGTCCCCCGGTTCTGCTGGAAGCAAACTGAAAGTGAAGTAGAAGACAAAATATCTGGTGAGGTGATGAACATTAGCAGTTTGGTCTTGTGGTTTGAGGTGGGGAATAAAGATGGGAAGAGATGGGAGTGTGTAGTGCGGTGGTTAAAGCTACAGTCTCAGCACCCTGAGGTTGTGGGTTCAAACCTACGCTGCTCCTTGTGACCCTGGGCAAGTCACTTAATCCCCCCATTGCCCCAGGTACATTAGATAGATTGTGAGCCCGCCAGGACAGAGAAGGAAAAATGCTTGAGTACCTGAATAAATTAATGTAAACCGTTCTGAGCTCCCCTGGGAGAAAGGTATAGAAAACTGAATAAATAAAATAAATAGATAGTTTCAGGAAAAGAATGTATAGTGGAATAGGAAATAAGAAGAGAACCTGCAAACTTTAATGTGCACTGTTAAGCAGGCTTCACCTGGCAGGTAGCTGAAGAGAGTGTGGCATAGCCAGAGTAGAGGCCCAAGAAGATCAAGGTGGATAACTGGAGAGATATGCGCATGGGCTGCAAAGCTCCCCAGCACCTAGCAGGCAGCTAGAAAGAGCAAGAGGTAGCAAGATCAGAGGCCCAAAAAAGCTGGGATGGATCAGGGCATCACCCAGGAGGACACTGGGAAGAATATGCTAAACCTCCTAGCACCTGACAGATGGCTGAAAGGAGCACTGGGTAGTAGTAGGAGAGGCCTGAGTGGATGAGATGGATCCGGAGGCACCCCCGGAGGATAATGGGAGGAATATGCAGATGGTCTGCCAAACTGAGCTGTAGTAACATGGAAATAAGTGGTAGATACAATTTTCCAGGCTCATTTTGTACCTCCTGCAACTTTCAATCAACTGATTTTCCAAAATTGGAACTATGAGGAAGTTATTTTAAGTGAATATCTTAGGATATTTTTTCAAATATATTTATCTTCTGATGGACCTACAATAAATGACTAAGCTCACTTGTTTGTGGCTGGATCTATTTATATGGTTTATTTGACAGAGATACCCCCTGCACTGAAGTATAATACCTTAAAAGATACAAAACTTTAGACTCCAGTTTTTATTTTTATAACATAGGCATCCTGTCACATAGGCAACCCATAATAAAATCATTTCCATAATGAGGGCTTCTATTCCATAAAGGAAAACTGATGCCTACTTTCCTTTATAGAATGCTAATGTAAAAGGTAAAAACATAGGCCTATAATTTAAGCCAGCCATAGAGCACCAGAGAGGTGTGTGTAAATTATAGTATGCTATAAGTTACAAACGTGAAATCTACCCATGCTTCACCCAGACTCTGCCCATGTATACCTGTAAAATAAACCCTAAGTAAGATATGCACATATTTACAGAATAATGCTTGGAATAGTGTTGAGCCCAGATCCCGTACCTAAGTTTTGGGTGCCAGACTTACTTCTGCTAAAACCTAGTGTAAATGCCTTCACCCAAGATTGGCATGGCAAGGCATTATTCTGTAATTCTGTGTGCAACTTTTCAGAATGCCTCTTACCACGCCCCCTTTCCAGATACATGCCGCTCAGCCTTATAGAAGAAGATCATGTAGCCAGTTGCATGCTCAAATCTTAATTGATGCCAATTAACTGCAATAATTGGTTATTAGCACCCAATTTTGCTAGTTAAGGGCTTGATAATTAATTTGCGTCCACAACTTGGGTGCGCACCCAGATTTTGGCGTGCAATTTTAGGTGCCATATATAGAATCTGGGGATTGGAGTCTAGAAGTGCAATTACTGTAATTTGTAAGCAGCTGTCACAGCCCAGTCACTTGCTTCTCTGTACAACCCAAAACATTTAGATCCCAATAACATAAGCTAATCAAAAGGAGAGTACATCATAATTAATTGGATGATACCAATTACTTTTGACAACAAACTGAATTTTCATGATCACATCAGTAATATTGTTAAATCCACCTTTTATAGATTACGTAGGATTCGATCAATTTCAAAATTCTTATGTCCAAAATCACTAAATATTCTTATTCACTCTTTGGTGATTTCTAAAATAGACTATTGCAATGCTCTCTTTAAAGGAATATCATTGAATGAAATTAAACGTCTTCAAATTATTCAAAATGTTTCCATTAAACTCATAACCAAATCTAGAAAGTTTGATCATGTTACACCTCTTCTAAAAAACGCGCACTGGCTTCCAGTTATTCATCGGATAACATATAAACTTTGCCTGCTTACCTTTAAATCTCTTCTCAATAAAACTCCAGCATTTATATATAAATTATTAATTCCATATCATCCAAACAGCTTTAAGATCTAATGAACAAAATCTATTAACTATTCCTTCGCTTAAGATTATCAATACTAGACGGCAGTTTATTTTTTCGGTAACCGCCCCACAGACTTGGAACGCCCTCCCAATTTATTTACGAAAGGAGCAGGATCTAGGAAAATTCAAAAGTCATCTAAAAACATTTCTTTTTAAAGATGCCTTTGGTACTTAATTTAATAATCCTTAGGCCATTGATTTTATTGTATGTTTTCACTTGTTTCCCTCTAGTACCTTTCCTTTGTATTGCTTTTCTATATTGAACTGTATTTCACAATCCCTTTTTACCTTGTGTTATGAAAATGATGTGTTAGTCTTTAACCCAATGTTATTATTTAAAGTTTGTACTGTATTGTTTTCCATTGAATGTATTTTAAATTTTTCATCGCTTTGAAGTATGATTAAGCGATTAATCAAGAGAACTATTAAACTTGAAACTTGAAACTAGAGTCTCAAATCTTAGGACATCCAACTTCAGAAAAATAAAAATCCTAATCTAATAGATTGTTTTAAAAACAGCATTGTTACTGTTCACATTCTCTTTGTTCTGTTTCTCTGTAGTTACCATCCGTGTGGACAGTGAAGGAGGGAGTTCAGGAGATGGAGGGAGGGCAGATAAGAGTGATGATGAAGAGCCAAAAGACAAGGAAGGCAAGTTAACAATCATAGAAATTCTACCTAGGAGGGTTGATATATAAGAGGAATTCTATAAATGGTACCTAGAGTTAGGTACAAGGAAGATCCACACTAAACTGATATTCTGCAGTAAGTATTCTGCAAGGAGTGTCCTTTATCAGCAGCATGGCCATGGCTGGACCTGGGTGAGCAATAGCAGCACACTGCTTTGATAGCTAGCAGGATCCCCAAGATCTGCCAGCTGAAGATCTCCCCGAAGGAGCCAGAAACATCTGTCCAGCTCAGCAGTCGGCAGCTGCTTCCTGAGCCGCCAATGCTGGTACTCAGCAAACCCTCAGTTTTCACGCATGAGCAGATACTGAGGGTGCCAGTGTTGGCAGCGTAGGAAGGAGCTGCTAACTGCCGAACTGAAAACGAAAGTGTCTGGCACTTTTGGCGAGATCGTCAGCTAGTGGAGCTTAGGGATCCCCACCAGCTCAGGTACGTGTAAATTGTTTTTGAGAAATTTCTTAGCGGTAGTAGAGTGGAGCAGCAGCAGTGAAGGGGCAGAGGAGGGTTAAAAAACACATTTTTTTGTTCCCACCCATTTTCCCCTTAGGTCCAATTAAAATGTGATCTATACGCTACTGCCTTTTATATTATGGTAGTTTAGAATGTGGATCTTGCTCTTAATTTTGGGTACCACACTTACAGCTGCTAAAGCCTGGTGTGTTAATGTTGGATCACAACTAATAGTAGTTGGGTGTGTAACATAAGAACATAAGCATTTGCCTCTGCCAGGTCAGACCAGGGGTCCATCGTGCCCAGCAGTCCGCTCCCGCGGCGGCCCCCCCAGGTCCATGACCTGTAAGTGATCCTTTACCTAGATCGTTTATTCCCTATTCATTTAATATCCTGTATAATTACCCTCTATCTGTACCCTTAAATCCTCTTCTCCTTCAGGAAATCGTCCAATCCCTTTTGGTAAATGACCCTATAACATCGTACCTAATTTCTATGAATGCCCGTAACCTGTTGTGCCCTTCCCATGGCCATGACCCCTCTTGAGTTGCACACTATAAACGTTTTGGCCTAAATTCACTAAGCAAATCGATAGTGTACCGATTGGTTTGCGAACCCTTTATGATCCCGACCCGATTCACTAACCTTCTTGCAGATCCTGTCTACACCCGATCCGATCCACGCATGCAAATTAGGGAATTGGCATGCAAATCTAGCAAGGCAGCGATTCACCAACATTTCTCAGGCTGGCCGATCAGAAACAAAGCAACTGGTGAGGACTAGTCGCTCACTCCTTTCCTGCTCTATCCCGCGCTGAAATACCAGCCCTGCAGGCCTGAAACTCCCTGCTTACAGCTGACCATAGGATACGAGAAACTCCACTTTTTATGTGTGGTGTGGGGCAGCCATGTGTGCTACGTGGAGGAGCCATAAGAAGCACTTTAAAAATTGTACTCTCTGCCTTTCTGTTGTTACAAGCTCAGTCTCGTACTCGTGAGCCTGCTGAGTCTGTGTTTGGAAAAATGCTGCCACGACTCTCCTGCTCTCTGCCGTCCTTTCCCGCAGTGCAGCCCCACTTTAAAACCACGGGCTCGTACTGTGGGGAAGGGCAGCAGAGAGCAGGAGAGTCAGGGCGGGTTTCGTGTTCAGTTCCGAAGTCTGGCAGTTCCCCCCCCTCTGCTTCTAGAGGCTGCATCGAGTCCGCCTTTGCCTTGCTTGCCTGCCATTACTTCCCCAACTCTTACCCCTTCTTCCGCTGGTGCAGGAGAGTGGCGCACGCAGGATCACACGTACAGCCATCAGTAATGGTCTGTGCATGCGTCGCGATCGGTCTTCAGCAATCCGTGGGATTGCTTGTGGGCGTGTTTACGATTAGTTGATTTACATGGGGAGCCTTTAGTGAATGGGTCGCCCAGCAAGACTCGGAAACGAAGCGGAACAGGATCGGACAGGTAAGAGGGCTTTAGTAAATCTAATCCTAAGTGCGCTTTTAAGTGCGCTTTTATAGAATAGGGATCAGGGCAGATCTGTGTGTAAGTCCAAATGAGTGCCAATTAACGCCAATTATTGATTGTTAATGGCTCATTAATTAATCTGGGATGCCCATATTTTGGCACATAATCCAGGGGCCAGTGTCTCTTTTAGATGCCTTTTGTCTTTGCTTTCAGAATCAAAAAGGAAAGAGCAATTAAAAATCTATTAAAAAAATTATCTATAGGTCAATATTGAGCCTTAGCAGTCAGTGTTCTTAAATGCCAGCCACTGCAGCTAAAAGGAAACTAGATATTCAGTGCAGTGTCCAGATAGGGAACAATTTTATAAAGGACACTAAAAAGTTAGGCATCCAAAATCTAGGCACTAAAAGGAGCATAATCAAAAAACAAAGATGTCCAAAAAACTGCTTAAGTCGGCACTTGGACGTTCTAATCACTGGAAAGTCCAAGTGCCGATTTTTGAAACCAGTTTCCTGGACATCTAGCGAAATGTTTCTCTCACTGTGTGTCCAGAGTTCAAGGGGGCGTATTGGGAGATGTGTTATAGGCGGGCACAAGCGTGCTTAAATTTAGACATCTTGAAGCAATAATCAAACCTTTCACAGGATGTCCTGGATAGAACTTATCCCTCTCTTGGAAACAATCTCTGATCTAACTTTGTTAACCCTTCTTCCATAACTCTTTTTGTAATCCGCTTTGAACCGTAAGGTAATGGCGGAATAGAAATCTGTAATGTAATGTAATGTAATGACCGGAGCTAGACCTGTTTTAGAAGCATCTAAACACATTACATTAGGGATTTCTATTCCGCCATTACCTTGTGGTTCAAGGCGGATTACAAATGGATTGTCCAGAGATTAGAAGTAATTAGGGAGTAGTTTATACATTTCTTTGAATTGCTAAGGATTACATCTGAGTTGTCATGATATTGGAGGTACATATGTAGTAGTTGCAGGTGATGCATGGGACATTCCTGATTGTGTTAGTTCGGTTTTATGTGTTTTTTGAATGAAGGGTTTTTATTTCTTTCTTGAAGGTTTTGCAGTCTGTGGTCGAGGTCAATAGGTTGTAGAGTTGTGGGTCAAGTGTTGCAGCTCGAGTGGCTAGGAAGTTGTCATACAGTTTTTTTTTTTCTTTGGCGTTTTTGGTTGGAGGGTTTGTGAATGGTGCGTGGGTTGTCCTATGTCTGGTTGAGGTGGATTGAACTAGTCAATTGTTCCAATAGGCTGGGCTTTCTCCGTTTATTGCTTTAAATAGTAGGCAGTAAAATTTGAAGTGTATTCTCGCTTGTATTGGGAGCCAATGTGGGTCGTGGTATGCCTCTGTGATGTGGTCGAATTTCTTCAGTGAGTAGATCAGTCTTAGGGCAAAGGTACCCAAATTGACCAGATGACTACTGGATGCATGAAGTTATGACCCCCCCACACACACACGCACTCCCCCAGAGGTCACTGACCCCTCCCGCCCCCCTAAAGATCTAAATAAAACAGTGCACACCTGTCTCTAGAACAGCAGCATCTGGCATAGGGAAGCATAGTAAAGCAGCAAGCAGGTGTGTGGAATTACTTAGTAGGTGGTGTAAGGAACCACAGAGAGGAGGAGCCAGGCCTATATCCTACTCTATCCACTACATATATGGTGGAAAGTGTGAGCCCATCAAAATCCAACTATACAGCTATATGTGGCACCAGGAGGAATGAGGGCTAATGGAGCTGGTAAACAGGTGGGTATAGTGGGCTTTGGGGGAGTTATGGTAAGATGAACATCTGACACTTTTTGTGACGTTCACAGCAGTGTCTTCTAAGGTGCTCTACTGCTCTGTTTGCCTGTCTGTATGGCCAGTCCATTACAATGCTGGCCCTTCCCATGTCTAAATGGCTTGAGTTTGGACATTTTGAACTTGGACATTTTGTGGTTGAAAATGCCTTAAAAAGTTAGATGTCCTGTAGTTGAGTGAACAAATCAAGACGTCTGATAGGGGATTATCAAAAAATTTGGATGTCTAGCAGTTCATGTTTGTATTGCTTAATTGAAAGTTCTATCTGCTTTCATTACCTTTCCCATGTGATGTCATGTGTTGTCACAGTAGTCACAGCTGTCTATTCTTGGAAACAGTTGTATATCTCCTGACAATTGTCATTTTGATGTACCATTTTGCTGCTGTTGATAACCTGTTTTTCACAACATGGCCTTGTCATGTTTGGATTAATAAACATTATTAACATGTCCCTTCTGTCACATTTCCTTCCTTGTTACATGTATCTGGGAAACAGTTGTTTGCACATTTTACAAGGCCCCATCATGCATGATTCTGCTGGCTCAATGGCCATAGTCCCTGATGGCTACTGCTCTTCCTCTTTGGCCACTATGCTGTTTCAGTGATTTTTATTTTACTCTATTATTATTATTATTATTATTATATGAAAACATCCAAATTTTGGGGAAATACAAATTAATATAGACATGCTAGAATACTTGTTAACAAAAGAGTAATACAAGAATAGGCATAGAAAAAATTGCTTGTTAAAGCTAAAATGATATCAAATGAGTCTTAAGTGGAGCAACACAGGTCTGCCCAATTAAAGAAATGTATTTAACAATGTCCGATCTGTTCAAAGAAGAATTTCCTTTCTGACCCTTAAATAGTTTATTTCTCTTAGCCTGGCACTATTCAGTGAGCATTTTCTCAATGTCAGTAATTACTTGGTATGGACGGGCAGGCTTCTGGGAATCACATCTAGCCTTTTGAGGACATGTGTGGGGGTCCGGATAGCTTTTCAAAACCTGGCACTTTGTCTGGGTTTTGAAAGACCTCCTCTAAATCACGTTGGGCAGGAGGATGGGTGGAACTGGGCGGGCCTGGAGGCGAATCTAAAGGTCTGGATTTCACTGTAGTAAAAGCTGGCAATCCTATCCCTAGACCATCTCTAACCTAGCAAGTTAAGGAATGGCTGGTTAGCAGAGATATTCAATAGCACTACCCAATTAAGTGCCTCTGAAAATTGGCCACCAGCCAGCTCAGCAGAGTTTAACTAGGCAGCAGCCTCTCTTGCCCAGTTAAACTCTTTTGAAACATCAACCCCTTAATTTTTGGTAAATAGGTGGAGAGCCATTTTAGATAGTGTGTCTAAGTCCAAATTGGATGTCTTGATGGAGAGGGAATCAAGATGGCATCAGAGTGAGTCTTGTCGTTAGTGACTCCTGCAATCCTTGGCAAAATTATTTTAAAAAAAGCCTTCTATTGGGATTTCTTCTTACTTACCGAGATGCCGAAGCGCAGGGGTAAGTGGAGGAGTGATCTTCCTGCCTCCTCTTCCACCTCGTTGAAGCGACAGACAGTGATAATGTACTTTGCTGTCCATGTTGGAATGGCTGACTCTGCAGACCGAGGTGGGCAGACCTCGGTTTTAGAGGGCGATGTTTCGCTAAGCCCCGCTGGGCCTGGAGCTCCCCCACATCCCGGGACGATGTTGGGGATGCCTACAGCAGTTCAGAAAGCCCCGGAGCTGTTGTCTCTGTCGACGCTACAGCTTTCACCCCTGACCCCGGATAGAGATCTCAACTTCACGACTCCTCAGCAGTTGGCGTTAGCAGTTGGAGAGCTCACTGCTCGAAGTGTGGCAGGGAAGGAAGGCTCTTTCTTTCAATCTTCGGACTCGATTTCTACGGCGATTTCAGCGATTTCTCTCCCTGTTCCACTGATTAAACCATCAGTGGTGGACATGGACACTATCTGGAGGGCTATTGAAAATTTACATAAGGTATGCACCCACTTTATATCCACTGTACAAAATACTTCAATTTAATTCAAAGATTTTGAACAGAAATTTCAACAACAGGCTTCTAGAATGGATAAAGTTGAGAATTCAGTTACAGAGCTTAAAGTTGCTTCTAAATTGCAATTAAAAGACAAAAATTTACTATCTAGGAAAATTGAGAACCTGGAAAATTTAAATAGGAATTTAAATTTAAGATTATTGAATTTTCCTGTATCTAGATTACATTCTTCCAGGGACTTATTTCAATTATTTCTTACCTCAGTGTTAAAATATCTAGACAATAATATACCACCCTTATAAAAATTATACTACTTAAATGTGCCGAAAGACAAAGTTAAGATGGAAGAACAACCGGGAGACTTGGATCTCACTGGTATCTTGGAATCATCTCAGATTGAGATTACGGCTAGAGCTACTTTACTAGTAACTTTGGTTTTTCTACAAGATAAAGAAGCTATTCTTCGTGTGTTCTATAGGACTGATAATGTTGAATTTCATGGAGGTAAAATCACAATTTTTCCTGATGTTTCTAAGTGGATACAAGTCAGGCACAAAAAATTCCTGACTTATCGTCAATCAATTTAAATCTGGGAGCAACCTTTCAATTACGTTTCCCCTGTAAATGCTGCATTACATACCAAGCTAATAGATATATCTTCTATGAACCTGAACAGTTGCAATTCTTTTTGGAAGGTAAAGCAGCAATAAGAAAGCCAGAAGCTTCTGTGGAAACCACCATTCAGGCTGTATAAATAGAATTATCCAACAGTCCTCTGTATTTCTTTCAATTGTTTTTATTTTTCCTTAAAATCCAACTTCCCTTGGAAGTGATTGATTTCTCTCTTCTGATTTGTGGACTGTAATCATGGTATTGGCTATGCATAATTATTGATTATTTTTCTTATGAGATTATTTAATTTCCTGTCAAGTCGTGTATTTTCAACTTGTTAAAAATAAAATAAATAATAAGGCAAATTGGATGTCTTGAGAAATGCGTCCAAAAATCGGGAGGCAAAAATGTCCATTTTCAAAATCACTAGATGTCTATCTTTCTTTTTTAAGAAAATGACCTATTTAGATGTTTTAGTCCTTAGGATATCTAATTTTTTTGGCCATATATATAAAAAAGAAAAGTCCAAATCCAAGACATTTAGACAAATGTGGAGTCATTTATACTACACTAGCCACACAGACATTCCAGCAGAGCAGTGGAGCACCTTAGAGGGCACTGCTGTGAACTTCACATAAAGGGTGCCAGGTGTATATCTTACCAGAACCCCCTTATAATGTATGGTGAGCCTTCCAAAACTCCCCTAAAACTTACTATATCCACTTGTTTATCACCAAAATAGCATTTATGGCTGTAGAGGTCACCTATATGGCAATACAGTAGATTTTTGGAGGGCTTACACTTTCCACCATAAGTGTAGTAGTTGCATGGGATATGGGCCTTGGTCTCCCTTTTTTGGGGTCATTACACTGCCCACCAAGTTACTCCAGATACCTGCTTGCTACTCTAAAGGATTTCCCATAATATCTGCAGCTTTCATAGAGGCTAGTATGTACTGTTTCATTCAGATCTTTAGGGGGTGGGAGGGGAGTGTGGGTGTATGTGAAATGGCCAAACAAGGTTACAGCCAAGAGCCCTCCAAACATAGCCAGGACACCCTTTGCAAGTGAACAAAAGGTTTATTTACACACACCCTTGAGCTTGATGTTGCTCAGGTAGGATTGCCAGATTTCCTTGTTGAAAAAAAGACAATGCCTGGCCCTGGCCCATTCCGCCCCCAGTGCCACCTCATTCTTCCCCCCAGCCCCGCCCCCACACAAACCTCCCCGAACTCAAAAGGCCGCATTTGGAAGCCTTTGCCAAGCGTGGATGTCGACGCAATGATGTTACGCGCATTCGTACGTATGGCATCTTCATGGTGACGACCGCACATGCTCAAAGGCTTCCAGACGCAACCTCCGAGCTCAGGACTTCCAAAACGGGGACAAACTGCAGGGATTTGGAAATCCCTACAGGTGCCCGGACAGTCCTCTAAAAAGAGGACATGTCTAGGTTTTCCTGGATGTCTGGTAACCCTAGCCCTTCCTTTTTATGTTTCCTGAGATCTGCTTCCTGGTCTCTTTCACTTCTCCCTCTCCCCCCCCCCTTAAGGAAGAAGCACAATTCTTAAAAAAGTGTCTCTGATTCTGAAGGGAAGTGTCTGTCAGTTTTGTTAGTGGCCCCCCCAATGTATGGTGGTAGGGGTTAAGTGAAAGGCGTACTGACAAACGCTGGCCCCAGGTTCAGTTCCCTCACAGATGACTCACCAGGAAGTAGAATAAAGAAGGCATAGCCAGAAGTGATTGCATAAAGAATATATTATAGAAATAGTCTTACAGAAAAGCAATATTTATAAGCATTACAATGAAGCATTTACAATTAAGTAGAGAGCAAAGCAGTTTCCCTGCCTTACAGAGTCCAGAAGGAAGCGTGAAGTTTCAGGGAAAGGCAGAGAGAGAGAGAGAAAAGGGGGATGGTCTAAGCTTCGTGTTCCATAGATAAAGAGAAGGATAGACAGAGAGATAGAGAGAGCTCAAGAGAGAACCAGAGTGCCAAGCCAAGAGTCAAGAGATAGCTAGATAGAAAAAGATAGATGTGTGTTGCAGAGAGGAGGCTTTTATACCTTGGAATCTTATTCTGAATAGAAAACTATTGAGCTTCAATAGAAGTTAAATCTTTCCTTCCTTAGTAAACAGCCGAAGAATAGGCTATGGGCATATATGTATTTCCAGTCTGTCTCTGACAATAGTTTCTGATTAAGTTATCTGTGCACCTCACAGTGTCCAAGAGAAGGAGAGGTAGAGCTCCATAGTTTCCTTCACATGAATTCTTAAGGGGGTGCTGAGTCTGTGGAGAAATCTCCCAAAGAGGGAGAGGCAGGGTTCTACATACTCCCTCACAGGGGGTTATGACTTAATTTCTCCAGTGGTCATCTGATCAGTTTGGGTACCTTTTTGGCCCATAGATGGTTTTAGAACAGCTCTAAGTCTGGATGTCTAAATGGCACCTTGGACATATTTGTAAATGTGTATCGCTGCAAGATGTGTAAGCCTAAGGTTACTAGATTTTTTTATTGAAAAAAGAGGACATATGACGCCCCCAATTCCACCCACAGCCCCACCATGTTCCACCCACAGCCCCGCCCTGTTCTGGACCCCAGCCCAGGCCCCACACAAATCTCATTTCTTCAGAGCCGCATCTGGAGGGCATCTGTGTATGTGTGGATGCCCTCCAGATGCGGTTCCAAGCTCAACGCTTTTCAAAACCTGGACAAACAGGTTTTAAAAAGCCGTCCAGACACCTGGACAGTCCTCTAAAAAGGGGACATGTCCAGGTAAATTGGGACATCTTTGAACCCTAGCTAAGCCCACTCATTCACACCCCCTTGAAATTTGGATGCACTGCAGACAGAAAGTCTAGCAGGATGTCTAGGAAGTCAGTTTTGAAAATTGGCACTTAGACATTTTGACAATTAAAACGTCCCAGTGCTGGTTTATGCTGTTTTTTGGATGCCATTTGCATGTGGCAGAAAGTTCATATTTCTTATATTTGGCATTGCACATCCCCTTTGTTGGAGATAGCAGGTATGCAGTGTTTGTTGCAGTTTACTATATTGACCTTGTGCTGAAAGCAATTATTTTGATTTAGGATTTAATTTTTTGGGCAAAGGAAATTATAATCTGTTGTGTGCAAATAAAAAAATAAAAGTTTCCCAATTTTATCCCCATAAAGGTAAAGATCACTGTGATTCAAAAGACAAAAATACTGAAGAGGAAGAAGATGAAATGGGCAATGCAGCTGAAAAATACAGGCGCAGGAATAGGAGGGGACAAAATAAGAGGCCTACGAATGAAGGTGGAGACGCTGATGGAACAGAAGAGGAAGATGGAGGTGCCTGTAAGACCAGAAAAAATAGGGCCAATGAGCGATCAAAACAACAGGGGGCAAGAAAGGGCGGTGTACCTGGTAGAAAAGGAAGAGGCAGAAATGTGAAGAAAGAGGACACTACTGAAGAGAATACTGACAAAGATGGCAAGACCAAGAAAGGGAAGCAAGAAAAACCGAATAAGAAAAAGAAAGACAAGAAGAAGAAAAGTGGCTCAGGGTAATGTATAATTGGAGATACAAAAACTATATCTTTCGTTTGATTATTAGACCATCTTAGTTCCTGTCAGTTAGGCCCTGATTCTATAAACGGTGCCTAGCTCCTAGACACCATTTGGCACGGTTGTCAATCAACCGCTAAACACTGTTTATAGAAATCGCACCTATCCTAAGTGCCTAACGGCCTCTTTTACAAAGCTGCGCTAGCGGCTGCCGCGCAGCAACAACCCCAAAGCCCTTTACATCTCTATGAGCTTCGGGGCCGCTAGCGCAGCTTTGTAAAAGAGGCCGTAAGTGTTCTTAGGCATTGAATCCTTAGGCATACTGCCATTTAAGCCAGGGTTTTCGTAGCCTAAATGAGTGCACCTAAGGTAGGTGCTTAGTGGTGCCTAAATATTTTCATGCTCAAACTCTGCCCCAAATCTGTCCCTAACCACACCAACTTTTTGTGTAGGTGCCAGTGGGCGCCTTGATGTAGATGACTACTGGCAAATTAAATTTTTAAATCATTTTTTAAATTGGTTTTTAATAGTACTGTCAATTATCAGGGCTGATTGAACCAATTAAAAGAAAATAAGTTATGCACCTAGATCAGTTAGGCTAACCAATTTAGATACCTAACTGTAGGCATCGTTTATAGAATCAGGGTTATAGTGAGCATCTGTAGTTGTTCAGAAATATAACATAACATATAACATTGGTTTAACTCTCATGTTGGGTTGAGTCACCTTGCAGTTAACTGGTCTTTTCCACTATTTTGTTACGGCCTTTCTGGTTATAGGCTCAGGCTTGTCCCACCTGAGACTTTTCCAAGCAGAGCTGGGCTGCCTTCCCAGCCTTCTTCAGCCTCTCCTGGAGGGTAAGGATGAACTCGGCTAAATTCATCCCTTCACTGGGTTATTCCTCCCAAGTTTCTCAAACCACATCCAGGATTAGTCTCAGCCTCTGCCCATATAACAACTCAAATAGAGAAAATCTTGTCTAGCTCTGGGGTACTTCTCGAATGGCAAACAGCGCTTACAGAAGGAAGGAATCCCAGTTCTCCCTATCTCAGCCACAAACTTTCTAAGCATTTGCTTAAGAGTTTTATTAAAACACTCCACTAGGCTATCCATCTGTAGGTGGTAAATGGCCGTTCATAAAGTCTTCACCTTTAACACACACCTCCTTCATGACCTTGGATATAAAGATGGCTCCTTGGTTGGTCAGTATTTCCATAGGGATTACCATCCTGGAGAAAACTTCTCAAATGGCAGTGGCCATCTTACTGACTTTCAAGTTACACAGAGCAATGGCCTCTGAATATTGAGTAGCATAGTCTAAAATGATTAAAATGTAGTTATTTCCCTGAGTGGTGTGCTCCAGGGATCCCACAAAGTCCATAGCCACTCTCTCAAAAAGGGCTGTCGACCAAGGGCATAGGCACAAGAGGGACTGGTGGAATCCTTGCAGGACTGCTCAACTGGCATGTTGGACAGGATTGACAAAATAATTCTATTTGTTCATGTCTGGCCAGAAAAACCGAGCAATAATTGGTTCCTGGGTTTTCTCCTTCCCCAGGTGACTATGAGCTAATTGCATGACTTCCACAGCCCTGTAGTAGGGCTGTGGAACTAACAGCTGCTTTATCTCTTCACCCTCCAGGGTTCCCTTGTCCATATAATACACCAAGTCCCTCTTACTATGATGTACAGGGTTGCTATCTTGAAGGGGTCTTGATTTCCCACACAGTTCCCATCCACAATCACAGCCTTAGCCCTTGCTTCTCTAAGGGACTCATCCTTGACCTGGGCTCTCTTAAAATCCCTTGGGGATCCATCCCACTCCATTCAAATAGGCTATCCAAAAGGTCTGAGGTATCCTATTCCTCTCCCCCTTCTACTGAATCCTCATGAACCACAGCTCCCAAGTTCAGGGGGCAGTGCATTTTTTTCTCACCACCATTTTCAGTGGGTTTTAGACACCTTTGAATGCTCTCTCTATATATAGGTCATAGTCCTCCAAAGGAAAGACCTTGGAGAAAGGTTCTTCCTCCTTTCTCTGAGGATCAGCAGTTAACTGTGCCCAGATAGCTTCAAACTTTGGGAAGTTCCTGACCAAGACAACTGTGTAGGGAAGCCACAGCAGGATTGCTGATTCTACCTGGGCTTGCCCAACTGGAGTCTAGAGGGACAACTGTGCTGTAGGATACTGCCTGTGATCTCAATGCACACACGATAGCACCATGGATGGCTCATAATTTACTTGTAGTCAGGTAATGGTCTCTCTACATACAAGAGTCTTGACATTGCCAGAGTCTATCAGCACCTGGTAGAGGTTCCCATTCAGTTCCACTTCTATCAGGTAATTTCTGCCTCCAGGTTGAGGGACCTCCATAATATTGCAGTTATGTGGTTCCACCATATTCGCAGCCATCTTCACTTATCCCCAAGCAGTCTCTTGCCAAATGTCCCTTGGTTCCGATAAGGGAGTTTGGGTCTTATCCCTGGTTCCACAGGGGCCGGGGTGTCCTAGGTGACTCAGGCCTCCATTGTTCTGACCGTCCCAGCTTGATGGCTATATTCTTTCTCTGAGGTGCTCAACCCTGGTCATCTCTTCCTGCTTTCAGGGACTCCCCCTGGCCTCTTCTCTCTCCCTGGTTCAGTAACTGGTTGGGCTTGGTAAAATATTTCAGCCGTTTCCAGGGCAGTTTCTAGTGTTAGCTTGGGGAGTTACCTCATCACTTTCTCATCAACTGGGGCAGTTCCTACAGGAACTTTTCCAGAGGACCCACACTTACTATCTCCACCCCAGACTTTTTCTCTGGTTACAACCACTTCCACTTTGGTCTGTGGAAAAAAACTTTGAGGGCTATCTTTCATTTGGAGGATACTTTTCCAAAACCTTTGTCTATAAGATTCTTGGGTATGCCCAACCCATCCAAGATTGCTTCCTTAACATTTTTATAGTTAGCTTGGCTGTCAGGGTTGGTGCTTTGGAAGGCAATTTGGCTGCCACCAGTTAATAGGTTTCTCAGATATGTAGTCCATGTTGCTGCTTCTGTTTCAAGCACACCTGCATAAACTGCTGCTGCTTCTTCTACTGCTGCTGCTGTGTCTGAATAAATCGATGCTGCTGCAGTCCCTCCATCATGATCTGGATTTTTTTTTCCATGTTTTACTGGCAGAACTAGTATAAGAAAAAAAAAATTCCTGCCTGTCTGGCATAAATTGTACTGATTCAGGTCTCTTTCTTGGAGCTAATTCCCTTATCCTCAAAGTATGGCAGGATATTAAAGGCCCAGGCTCAGTTCCTGAAGTTTGTGGGGGTTCACTTCTTCTGGTGGGTTGAACATAATCCCACTTCTTACACCACATGTAACATCATGAGTAAGGTTTGAGATTGAGCCTGGACACAGTCAGACACAAGCGCCAAAGGTAAAGGAAACTCTTTATTAACTCAAAAATCATGAGTCCTGTTACTTCACAAGGCCAAGCATACAAGGAACAGTCTCCTGGTTCAATAAACAAAGGTCCCAAGATGGGTCTGGAGCTGGTACCACCATGCCCCAACCACAGACTTCAAAAAGTCTTCCTCAAATTAAGTAGTGAGGTCTGGTCCTAGCCAGACCTTAGAACAGGGCTTACATGTAGTTAGCCTAAGATGTTGGCTTACCTCAGCCAAGCAGAATGTCTGGAAGAGGCAGTCAAGGAGTATGCTGAGGCCACTTCTTCCTCCTACTCTCCTGGGCCTCCTTAACCTATCTCTAGCCCTGTCTCTCATATAGGGTTACCAGACATCCGGGAAAACCCGGACATGTCCTATTTTTAGAGAACTGTCCAGTTTCCCAGATGGACTTTTGGAAAGTCCTGAGCTCCGGCCACATCTGGAGAGCCTTCAACAAGCATGTGCAGATGATGTCACATGCATCTGCAGTCTGGAGGTCAGAAAAAAGAGATGAGGCTTTATTTGGGGTGGGACTGGAGGCCGAACAGGGCGTGACTGGAGGCAAAATGGGGCAGGGCTGGAGGCAGAGAAAGGTGGGGCAATGCATCCGGGTTTGTCCGGTTTTAAATCCAGTAGCCCTACTCATATACTTCCTGGTAGCTGCTTCCCTGACTCCAGCCCATGTCACTTCCCCTTAAGGAAGAGATACCTATGTTAAGGTGGTTATGACATTGTGAGAGAGGAGGAGTGGTAGTGTCCTATAGTCTCCCTCACAATATAATACATCAAAAAAATAGACTTGAAGGGAAAACAAAATATTCAATGTTTGCATCTTAAACCCCCCCAAAAAAATTAACAAGCAAGATAAGGACATTCATCCAACTTTTCTTTGTAGAACACTAGTGCCAGTGGCAGAAAACATGTGTATTTTTAAGACACAATAACTAACACCAACCCTATTGCTGGTGTAAATGCCCAAACCTAGATATTAGCCAGAGTATGTGTTAATTAATTATACCATACTACATATTGTGAACCTTCCGGTGCTGGGTTTTGCAACTGGCTCCCGACCAGGGCTCAGCAAACACCGTCCATAACGTGCCTTCAAAGGAAGTTGAAGGTCCTGCTGGTTCTTAATTGTATAAAGAAAACAAATGTCAGGAACAATAAAGCGTTTCAAAAGACCTTGAGTCCAACTTTATTTCTCCGGTAGCAAAACAGCTACAGTTTTGAGTTAATAAAGTCTTTGCACTCAAACAAACATAAAACTTGGGCTTACAAAAATACCGTCCACACCTTGCTTGCAGGTAAGTCCAAAATGCTTCAATTGTAGCCTTGCCCTGTCAGTCTCACAGTCAAAAAGGGCAAAATACGGCTACCGGAACACCCAGCCTTTATACTGGTTATTCCCAATGGTTTTTAAACACTGTTGGCATGTGCTGCCTAGGCCTGGTCTTTAACAGGCCTTCCCCAGCCAACTTAACAAACAGCTGGTGGGGGAGGGGAGTAGTTGAATCCACTTATTTAAAGCTTGCCAAAAATTGGCCTCACAATCCCACCCTGAGGATCTTACGTGGATTCTCCCCACTACTACCCCTTTCTCCCGGGCAGCCACAAAGTCACCTCCAAACAGGGAGAAAAAACAAAATTGCAAATGTTCAAACAAGAAAAAAAAACACTTTCTTCCCTGACTCAGGCAATAAGGCACACCTGCAGCCGTGAACCTAGCACTGCTCATGCTGCTTGCACTGGCCTTGTGCTTCCAGACAGCCCCAAAAGAAAACCAAATTCAAAAGCAAACAAAAACTGCAAAGAAATCCAACTTAGCTTTGATCCATGTAGCTTTCTTCTGGTTCCAGGGAAGTATCCATGAGTTCTATGGTGTCCTGGCTGGCTGGTTGGTCTCAGGGATAGTGGTAACATCTGCCATCTCAATGTCCTGATTCTGAGATGATTCAGGAGCCCAGTCCCTCGAGCCTCCTTCCTGGGCTGACCCAGGGCAGACTGAATTGTTTCTCCTCAGCTGAGCCTCTAAAGCCCTGAGCTGGACACGCCCTAACCTGTAAGGGGGAGGGCCAACCTGTTGCTTCTGCTGAGCTTTCTGATTAGCCTTAATTGGGCCCAGCAGTTGTGCCTTAGCTGAGCTGTGAGCCTGCCTCTTAGGCTGTTCTTTTTTGTAAGGCATCTCCTGCTGCTCCAGGCTGTTCTCCCTCTCAATCTTCCCCTCCCAGGGTTCTGTAATCTGGTGGTTCAATGGGAACTCAGACCCTATCTGTTTGTCTGAGCTTAGCCTATCACTCTGGTTAGCCCTTTTCAGGGTAAGGCTTGGAGTTGGAGGAGCTTGACCTGGCACAAGCCTAGCCTTAAGGCTGGGGTTGTGACAATATACACAGGGATTAGCCCTGTTGTTAATATTTATATGCTGATACTAGACAGACTTTTACAGTCTGTGTCCTGCAGATGAAAAGATAGTTTGGATAGGCTGTAGTGGGCTTTGACAGCAGCTCCAGTAGTTGGAACCTAAGAATAGTACTAGGTGGATTTCTATTGTCTATGTCCCAAAAATGACAAAGAAAGACAATATAATCATGAATTAATAAAGTGTGTGACTGTTGGGCAGATTGGATGGGCTGTCAATTTACTATGTTAAGGCATGCCAACCAAATAATGTTAGAGCTCCAACGGTATCACTGATGACAACCAGGAAAAGTTCAATTTGCACTGATGTAATTAATCAAACCACAAATCCAAACCAGGAAAACGAAAACATAGAAAGAAGAGAGAAACTGGACAAACAGTAGTAACACCCTGTGCTAAAATAATCCAACATTTGGTAAAATAACCCGACTTAACAACAAAGGACCTGCAAAAATATATTTTTTTTAAAAATTCCTAAATATTGATGCATTAAGGGCTCCTTTTACGAAGGTACGCTAGGGTTTTTAGCGCACATACAAAATTACCGCATGCTATAGCACATGGTAGCCAAAAATCTACCGCCTCCTAAAAAGGAGGCGATAGTGGCTAGCGTGCTCAGGAATTTAACGTGCTCTATTGCGCATGTTAAGGCCCTAGCACACCTTTGTAAAAGGAGCCCTAAATCTGAGCTTAGCACCTAGGAGACTCAAGAATGCCTCCAATGCCACTTGTAATTTTAATCTTGCCAATTTAACTAATTAAAACCCGCTTTTACTATGCCATGGTAGAGGTTTCTACCACGATCCAGGGTGCTAAATACTCAAACGCTGCTCTGACGTTCATAGGAATTCTTTGAGCGTGGGTATATTTTTAAAGGGATATATATATCTAGCTAAAACCTGATTTTTAGCCTGGTACCCCTTTGTATGACGGTGTTTAAGTGATGCAGTATAATTGTAAAGTGAGTATGCTAGTGTCCTGTTTACATGAAAGCTGATATATTTTGGAAATTACATTAGTCTGGTTTCTCATATGCCTCTCTCCCTCTCATGTGACTGTGTAGTGTGGCTGGGCGTAGTTTTGATGCTTGAGTCATACTTGCAACTGCGTAATTTTGAAGTTGGTAGTAAACTAGGTACTGAATACAAACTGAGCAGTTCCAAACGTTTGTGAACTAACATGTTTTATTACATTTTATCTTTTCCTTATAAGCAGTTCACCAAAACATCACACCAAATCAAAATCACAGGATCTTCTCTCCTATAGAATTCTAGGCCAGTTAGCTTTAGGTCAGTTCATAGCCTCATGCTTAGTCTGAATTCAAGTTTGCAAGAAAGTAGTTTTTAGAATGTTTAATGGTCGCTGGATAAGCAGAGCTATTGAGCTCAAAATGTTGTTGTGGCACTAGCCCTGTCCTGAAGAAGAATCGAAACGCGTTGGTGGGAGCAGTGCAACAACACAACTAAGCTAAGTTCAAGAATGAAATAAATGAATTGAAAGAAAATATTAAGAATGAAATAAGGAAAAAACAAACAAAATGAATAAGTGGCAAAGATGAATTGTATTTTACAACTGAGGAATGGATAAGAAGGAATAAGAAACACAGTATTATGAAATTTATATATTGAATTATTTATTTAAATTATCTAACTTACCTAATATAAAAACAAGTATTAGAAGTAGTTGTGATATATACCGGGTGAGATCTGTGACGAGTGCTGCTACGCTGATATTTTCTAATCAGAGTAGCGTTCTGAGAATCCCTAGTCTGAATTCAAACAGCAAACAAACAAACAAAAAAATATTCTTCCTTTTCTCTTTTCAATCACATTCCTGCCCTCAGGTAGGCTTTGGCCTAGCCTACAGCAGCTGCTCTAGGCCAGAACACGTCATCCAAGGCAAAACATATTAATTTCTTCATTACATCTAAACACTGCTTTTATGCTTTGCAGTTAGCACCTGAAAATTACCATTGAATTTTCCAAGGAGCCAAACTTAATGGCATGGGATCAACCACCCTTATTGATCAGCTATAATGATCCTACCCAAAATATCCCATTCACGCTCTTTCATTTCAGTGTACTCTGCATTGCTTATAATCACTGCAGCAGGCTTGGCATAGCATACATTTCTTATCCTCAATGAAGTTATCAATCAGGCCTTGCTCTTTCCCCAAAACACAGTGGCTTAGGGCTTGGACCTTTGTTAAATTGCACTGCTTCTCTATATTTTGTTAGTGAACTACGGTCTTAGTAGTAGTCTTCACATTGCTAGTTTATTCCCAAACAATTCCTTTTGAGTCTTTTCAGCTTCTTTAACTCTGCCTTCAGTAGATCAGGAAAATAGCACAGCTTTAAAGTTATCCTTTTAAAACAGTAAACTTTTAGCCTTCATTTTTTTAATATATTTTTTATTGGTAAAGCAGCCAGCACAGTAACACACACAGAAATCAAGCTACAGGATGAGTCATTTACATAGTAAGCAATCCGGTAAAAGTAATAAGAAGTGAAACAACAACAGTAGAGCAACAGGATAACAGCAAATATTAAACAGTGTCCACTTCCATCATACTTTCATTGGGAAAATAATCTGCTGGGCTTTCACTATAGTCCCTGAATTCATCTCCCTCCTTAAAATGCTGTTTGTTTTGCTCCCTTGCTTGAGCTGAATTGGTTCTCCAAACCCTACGTGAGTTGCTTTCAGGTCTCCTCCAGCTCTGCTGCTCATTGCTGCTGCTGTGTGTTTCTTCTGCCTTTCCCCTCCCTGCAGTAGGGAAGTTAAAGTCAGTCTCGGGTTTATGCTTTTTTTCTAACTGGCTGTATCTTCCTGAGTGCTATGTGCTGGTCTAAACCAGTTTTCTTCCTAAGGACAGGACATTGGAATATCAGGCGGGGAAGATGAACTCCTGGATGATTCCGTTGACTGTTCAAGTCAATTCTTAGCCTATTTTTAAGAAATTATTGAAAAACATATCTATTCAATAAACAAGATTGTTGAGAACTTTAAGATGTGTTCTTTTTAGGTTCCGCATTTCAAATGTACTTTTTACTATGTTTTATATTTTAAATGCATTTTTATCTGATTATGTATTTAAAGATGTAGTAGTTATGATAGCTGTTTTTTCAAAATTGTATTACTAACTGAAATGTTCAGTTTACTGTTGTGAACCTCCCAGAACTTCTGATACTAGTATCAGCAGTATATAAGAAAATAAATTATTATTATTAATATTATTTAACAGTAGCCTCTGCATTCCCTATTCTTAGCCTAGCAGAATTTTTCGGTTACTGGACCAAGAGCTAGGAAAAGATAAATAGGTACCAGATTGTTTAGATTCAGACTCTAAAGTACTTTTTGGCTGTGCCTTTTGTCTCTGCACTAACCTGGGCTGTGCAATGGGCTTATGTTTAAATAGGAACATGAGCTAGCTTAGCTGCACTTTATCAGCATCTGGCTTCTTTAGGTCTTCATTGATGGTCACTGGGACTTCTCTGTGACAGTAGGTAGGGCATGAATTAACTCCACTGCAATATTTTTTTTTTTTTTTAATGCCTTGAAGGTCTGACTCTGAATCCGAAGAAGAGCCATTACCGAGGAGGAGCTGGACAAGCTGAAAGGAAGCTGTGGAGGAGAAAAAGAAACTGATTGTGACAATAAAAAAATAAACCATGGATGATGAAACGGAAACTAGAAGTTCTTAAGTATGAGGTTTTCTTTATAATAATACTATACTATTCTGATATATTGCTTCACAATTTTATTTCTAACAGGCATATTGCACATGCATTACTGTATATAAAGTAAGAAAATCTACAGTCCTATGCACCGGTATAACTCCAAGAAGCTTAATGTCTCAAGCAGATATTCCCAACTGGTACGCTAGGACATTTTGTTAAGGGTCCTTCAGAGCCACAAGCATTGAAAACAATGTGTTACAGGGTCAACCCTATAATTAGGCCAGCTGTGGCGAATGGCTCAGGCACATCTTTTCAGAGGCAGTACTTTTCCATCCCCTGCAGTCTGGCATCTCAATTTCTCTCAACCAGCCCCCCACAGTCTGATATCTTACCCCCCCACTCCGCCGCTCCTATCCCCATTCTAGTCCAGAATCTCAGCATCTCTCAATCATCCCAGTCCCCTTCCTCTGTTTACCACACCTTGTGTTCATGAAGTTGTGGGCAGCAAATTGCACACTGCCCATCACCGATTCCAGTGCCCTCTTTCTACTACATCCCACCCTCTCTGGACTATGTCCTGTTTCTGCAGAGGCAAGACCTGTCAAAGAGTTGGCCCCAGTGCTGGTGGTGGGCAGTGGTGCCATTTCACTTTCAGCAAATTTATGATCACAACCTGAGGATAAAAGGGGGAACAGGGCACCAATCAAGAAAAAATGAGATGCCTGGACCGCAGCAGTGGGAGGGTGGTGCTGATTGAGAGTGGGTGAAGTGCTGAACCATTGGGAGGGGGAAGGAGGGAAGGTAGAGAGTATGCAGAGCAAGAGGCAGGAAGGAAAGAGTTTGAAGGAATGTTATGTTGGGAGGGGGAGGGAGGTATATGAGAGAAGTTGAACAATGGGAAGAAGGGTATGAGACTTGTTTGACACAGTGGTGGAAGGGAGGAAGGGAAAGATGCTGGACATGGGAAGAAGACAGGGAAGGAAGGAAGAGGTAGAGATTTGTGGACCCTAGGGGAAGCATTGTCAGGGGATATAGATTATTTGCTGCAGGATCCCAGAGGATGAGCAGCAGGGAAGTACAGATGCTGAATCCACTGGGGGTTGGGATGAAGGGTGGCAGAGACATTGGAGGAAGGATGAGGAAGAGCTGTTTGTTCCAACTGCTGGAGAATGTCAGAGACCAGGAAAAGAATATTAACCTATGTTTTTACCCTGGTCTTAAATTTACAGTGAAACTTTTTTAAAAGATAGATCTATGGGCCATTGGAGCAAACGACCAAGAAACAGTATTCCAAGCAAAATTTAGGCAAATTTTTGGTGTGAACCCCCCCTCCCAACAACCAAACAACCAGCAGATTTACTCGTGCATTATAAATAATATCAAAGAACAATAAGAATAGCCATACTGAGTCAGACCAATGATCCAATCTAGCCCAGTATCCCTGATTCCAAAGTGGCCAATCCATGTCACCAATACCTGGCAGAAACCCATGGTAGCAAAGTTCCATTACTACGAATCCCTAGGGCAAGCAGTGGACTTCCCCATGTCTGCACTCAAGAGCAGACTATGGACGATTTTCTTCAGGAAACTTGTCCAAACCTTTCCTAAACTCAGCTATGCTAACCACTGTTACTACATTTTCCAGCAACTGAGTTCCAGAGCTTAACTATACTTTGAGTAAAAATATTTCCATTTTTTTGTTTTTAAAGGTATTTCCATGTAAACATCCATATCAAGTTTCAAGTTTATTGATTTTTAATATACCGACCGATCAATCGAGTATCTAGCCGGTTTACAATAAAATGCTAAAATAGAGATAAAAATGGTACTTAAAAGTAATGTCTATGGAGAGAAAGGGAAGTGAACATTGAAGACATTGACAAGACGAACTTGAAAGTGATGATTAAAAGGGAGGAGTGGGGTAAAGTTACATTGTTAGAGATAAGAAGAAGAAAAAAAAAAAAGAAAAAGGGGGTTGAAAGGAGTTGGAAAGAAAGGGAAAAAACATTAGGGATAGGATCGCTTCTTGAAAGCTGTTGGTTGATTTAAAAAGAGATATTCAAGAGTGATTGAATGCGTCTTGGAATAAAAACGTTTTTAGGTTAGTCTTAAATTTATCGATTGATTTTTCATGACGGAGATGAGATGGTAGAGCATTCCATAAGGTTGGGGCTACCACTGAAAAATTTAATTTCCTAGTATAGAAAAATTCCTTTATAGAAGGGATGGAGAGTAAGTTCTGGTCAGCTGATCTGAGAGTTAATGAGGGGTGCGAGGGAATAAGGAACTTATCGAGGAAAGAAGGTTGATGGGAAAGTTTAATTTTAAAGACCAACAAGATAGTTTTGTAGGTAATGCGATGTGTGATGGGAAGCCAGTGAGCTTCTTTCAGAAGAGGGGTGACATGATCGTATTTCCCTAATTTGTATATAAGTTTTATTGCCGTGTTCTGAATTAGGTAGACGTCACAATTCTTTTTGAGTAATTCCATTATAAAGAGAATTGCAATAGTCAAGATGAGAGATAACTAAGGAGTGAATAAGGGTCGTGATTGCTTCCATGTCTAGAATAAATGTAAGGGAACGTATGAGTCAAAGCTTGTAAAAACAAGTTTTTACCACTGAGCTAATTTGGTCATGAAATGTTAGGTCTTTATCTATGATTACCCCAAGTAATTTTATTTTTGTTTCTATTTTTACGGGGTAGGATTTAATGAATATCTTTCCTATTATTGTTTCATTGTTTTTGGTTGGAAAGAGTAGACCACATGATTTATCGAGGTTAAGAGCGAGTTTATTAGTGTGAAGCCAGTCACTTATCTTGTCTAGTTTATTGTTAATTTCTTGAATTTCTGAGATATTTGAAGTATCAACGGGGTGGAGTAATTGAATATCGTCAGCGTAAGCGAAGATTGTGAAACCAATTGACTGTGCTAGAGTGAGGAGAGGGGACATGAAGATATTGAATAGCAAGGGAGAAAGAATGTAACCCTGTGAGACGCCGTACGTTTGAGTGACTGGCGGTGAGGTTTCCTCCTTTGAGTGAACTTTAAAGCTGCGTTCGTTGAAATATCCTACACTACTCAGGATTTTGTAGACCTCAATCATATCTTTCCCATCTGATGAGCCCTAACTTCTTTAGTCTTTTCTCTTTATCATTTTGGTCGCTCTTTGAACCTTTTCTAATTCCGCTATTTCTTTGAGTTACAGCGAATACAGCTGAGCACAATACTCAAGGTGAGGTTGCACCATGGAGCAATATAGAGGTGAAGAGTGCTTTCCCCTATAACAGCCTCCAGAAGAGCGTTCCAGATTTCTACCACTCTCTGGGTGAAGAAAAATTTCCTTACATTCATACGGAATTATTCCCTTTTAACTTTAGCGAGTGCCCTCTGGTTCTCTTCACCTCGGAGAGGGTGAACAATCTCTTTCTCTACTAAGTCTATTCCCTTCAATATCCTGAATGTTTCGATCATGTCCCCTCTGTCTCCTCTTTTCTAGGGAGAAGAAGCCCAGTATCTCTAGTATCTCATTGTATGGAAACTCCTCCAGCCCCTTAACCATTTTTGTCACTCTTCTCTGGCCCCTTTTGAGTCCTTCTTCATGTACGGCGACTAGTGTTGGACGCAGTATTCCAGGTGGGGGCGTACCATGGCCCGGTACAACAGCTTGATAACCTTTTCAGATCTGTTTGTGATCCCCTTCTTAATCATTCCTAGCATACTCCATGCCCTTTTCGCCACCACCGCCACGCATTGCACATATGGTTTCATTGACTTGTGTACAAGTACTCCCAAGTCTCTCTCCTGGGGGCTCTCTCCAAGTACAGCACCGGACATCCTGCATTCGTGCATACGATTTTTGTTACCGACATGCATCACCTTGCACTTATCCACGTTGAACCTCATTTGCCATTTCATGGCCCATTCCTCGAGTGTGTTTATGTCTTGTTGTAGGTCTTCGCAATCCTTCTGTGTCCTCGCTACTTTGAATAACTGTGTATCGTCGACAAATTTAATCACCTCACTCGTCCTGTTTGATGCTACATGGTTCCATCTTATGAAAAATTATACTGCAAAGGAAACTGTGAGCTGTTTAAATGTGAGGATATCTTTAATGGGATTCCAGTATCCAAAACGTTGCCCTGCTCTTAGCAAAAGTGTAAATAATCCATGTGCACTGAATTCATCAGAAGCCTCAAGTGTTGCAGTTCACTCTGTACCTTGTGAAGCCAAGCTGATGAAAGCATTGTTGAGAATGTGCTATCTGCTACTTTACCCTTCTGATAAATAATTAACATATTGCGTCCTTTACTTCCTCAAATATGCATTCACTTATTGTACTGGCAATTAGATTAATAGGGTTTCTCTGAATTTTCAAGACTTTTGCAGGTACAGGAAGAGATCAGTTGAGCCTTACTTTCAATATACTGTATGTAATGTGCCTGTAACACATGATACAAAGTGATTACAAAGCTTCGGCTTGTCTTGCTGTGTTGCTTTTGACACTTCTACATTCTGGTGTGGCTAGACGATTTTCTCTCTTGATGGCTTAATGTTTTTTTCTTTTTTAATCATTTTCTATTGGCTAGAAAACCAAACAGATTTCTGAACATAAGGGGTTTTGGAGGTAATTAAATGAATATTTTTGGTGCATAAAAGAAGGATCCTACATGCAGGCACTAGGGCCTGATTCTCTAAAGGCTGCCAAACTCGACAGCCGCCTAAGATGCAACCATCGATCATATGTCAATCATGCAACTGCATCCTTTAGAGATTCACATCTTTTTTTTCCCTAACAGGCGCCTTAAATGTAGGCCAGGATTTTATAGGCTTACATTTAAAGCATCTGTCTTGTGCCTATGAAGACGCATAGGGACGCTTACAGATGCCCAAGGCCACTTCTAGTGGAAACCATACCCATGCCAGCCTTGGGCACCAGTAGGTGTGCCTAGATGCCTCTGTGGGTGCGAGTCAGATGCCTATATTGTAGGCATCCGCAGCATGGACATTAAAAAAAAACAACCATGCATCCTGATTGGCTGGTGAGATGGCGGTAGGATGTCTACCTCCGCTTACAATTTGGATGTCATTTGAAGAATCAACCCCTAGATCTGTGTAAACCAGTAGAATAGCAGCATATATGTGATTATGTGTGCACATATGTGTGCATATAAGAACATAAGAGTTGATATTACAAGAACAGATTGAAGATCCATCAAGCCCCGAATCCTGTTTCCAACAGTGGCCAACACAGGTCACAAGTATCTGGCTACATAGGTGTTGAAATGGGGGGGGGGGCCCACAGGGGCCATGGTCTCCCTAAAAATTGTCTATCCTGTAGGTCAGGAGGTACGCGGGCTGACCACTGTCCTCCGCTGCTGCTGCTCCTGCCCACTACCGCTTGCTGCCATAACTTCAGGAAGAGAAGGGCCAGGTGCATGCAGCCAATGCACGGCGCCAGCCCACAAGCCTCTCTCCGACGTCAGAATTGATGTTGGGTGAAGGCTTGTGGGCCGGTGCTGATGCACGCGCATGGCTCTTCTCTTGTTGGATTTGCTGCAGCAGCGGGCGGCGAGTGGCGGCGGACCATGAGGAGGAAAGAAGAATCGGCAGTGGGTAAACCAGGCTTCGGCATGGCAAGGAGGGAGGGAAGCAGATTTGCTTTGGTGGCGGACCGGGGGAAGGAAGAATCGGTTGCGGGTAGACCAAGCTTCGATGCGGCAGGGAGAGGGATGCAGACTGGCTTCTGTGGTGGATTTGTGGGAAGGTGGGTAGGCCAGGCTCCGGTGCGGGAGGGAGACAGTCAGGCTGGCTTCAGGAGGGGACAAAGGCTGGAAGGCAGTGAGGGGGACATAGGAAGGAGGGAAGGAGGAAGGAAGGAGAAAGAGAGAGGAGAGAAAGACCAGGGGGGTTGTAAGCAGAAGAAAGACAGAGAGAGAAAAAGGCCTGCACCAAAGGGGAAAGATAGGAGGTAGATGCTGGACTATGAGAGGTGCACACAGAGGGGGAGAGACCCTGAGGAAGAACAGAGAGATGGAAGATCATAACAGAGGAGGGAGAGAGGGGGAGACCTGGAACAAAGGTAGTGGTAAGCAGTGTTCCCTCTAAGCGGGCGGGTGTTGTGAGCAAACTTTTTTCACTGTGAGCTAAAAATATCGGGCGCCAGCAAGTTATGAGCCAAATAAATATGTTGTCAAAGTTGCTGATACATGAGGACGAGGTATTCAAAGGAATTTTAGGCCTACACGCTAAATTAAATAACGTTAAATAATATTTTTAAGAACACAGAAATTGTAGGGATGAAATGATATTTTAATAAATGTTTTACAACAAATGTAGTTATGTCTGTTACATCCATATGTGTAAACTGTAAATTAAAAACAGTCCAGAAGACAATACGTTTGATGCTTTCAATTTCTAGACCAGTGTTTTTCAACCTTTTTTGGGCAAAGGCACACTTGTTTCATGAAAAAAATCACGAGGCACACCACCATTAGAAAATGTTAAAAAATTTAACTCTCTGCCTATATTGACTATATATAAAGTAATTCTCTTGAATAGGAATCAAATAAACACAAAGAAAGTATTTTATAATTACTTTATTATGAAATAAAAATTATAAAAATTATAAAATACTTTATTCAGTGCGAAACCTGGGCCTGTTTGGCTGAACACAAAGCTGATATTCTGGCTGGAATGGAAGAAAGACACACACGTAGCTCTTCGTCAACAGCTCTCAGTCTCTCTCTGTATTTGGTTTTTATAGCATACAAAAATAGACAAATATACCCTCCATCCTTTTTATTAAACCACAATAGCAGTTTTTAGCGCAGGGAGCTGCGCTGAATGCCCAGCACTGCTCTTGACGCTCATAGGCTCCCTGCGCTAAAAACCACTATTGCGGTTTAGTAAAAGGGGACCATATTGTAAAATATAGACAGCAGATATAAATTCAGAACTGTGCATAGTAAGTGAAGGGAAGTTTTCATCTCTGGGAATTTACCCAGTTAACTATTAAGTTATTTGGGCAAATTCCTTTGAAAACTGTGGTAATACTGCCTCCACTTTGCTAAATTTAAAATAAAATCATTTTTCCTACCTTGTCTGGTGATTTCTGGTTGCACTTTCTTCTTCTGACTGTGCATCCAATCTTTCTTCCCTTCTATCAGCCTGTATGCTTTCTCTCCTCCACACCTCATTCCCTCCCCCAACTTTTTCTTCCTCTCTCCCTGACCTTTCTTTCTTTTTTTCTGTTTCTCTTCTTTCCTTCTGTTTCCCTGCCTGCCCCCTTTCTTTCTTTCTCCCAGCCTCCTGTCCAGCAGTAACTCTCTTCCCTTCCTCCCCTCCCAGCAGCATCTCTCCGTCTCCCTCTCCAGTAGCAGCTGTCCCTTTTTTTTCCTTGCCCAGCAGCTTCCCAGATTCCTTTCCCTCCTCCCCTCCCAGAAGCATCTCTCCGTCTCCTTCTCCCTCTCCAGTAGCAGCTGTCCCTTTTTTTCCTAGCCCAGCAGCTTCCCAGATTCCTTTCCCTCCTCCCCTCCCAGATGCATCTCTCCTTCTCCTTCTCCCTCTCCAGTAGCAGCTGTCCTTTTTTTTCCTGGCCCAGCAGCTTCCCAGATTCCTTTCCCTCCTCCCCTCCCAGAAGCATCTCTCCTTCTCCCTTTCCAGTAGCAGCTGTCCCTTTTTTCCCCTGCCCAGCAGCTTCCCAGACTGATAGTGGTTTTCTCCCCTCCCAGCAGCTCTTCTTACTTCCCAGCGCAGCGATTCACGAAGGCAGCCTCGGGTCCTTTGTTGTGTCGCGCCGCCTCTGAGGAAAGAGGAAGTTGCATCATCAGAGGCAGCCGCGACTCAGCAAAAGCCCCGAGGCTGCCTTCGTGAATCGCTGCGCTGGGAAGTAAAGGAGAGCTGCAGAGAGGGGAGAAAGCCACTGTCGGAGGCTCCCCAAGATCTCTCCGGCCCAGCGCACGCTTCCGATGCTGATCTTGCAGAAGTTCAAATGAGTCAATCTTGCCGGTCCTGCGCTGTGACGAGAAACTTGTGCGCTGCGACCTAATATTTTGTGCGCGAGCGCACGCCAGCGCAGCTTAGCGGGAACACTGGATGCACAGTCAGAAGGAAGTGCAACCAGAGACTCATGAAATCAGCAGAAAACAAAGGTAGGAAAAATGATTTTACTTTCAATTTAGTGATCAAAATATGTCAGTTTTGAGAATTTATATCTGCTGTCTATATTTTGCACTATATTTGTCCATTTTTCTATAGTTGTTACTGAGGTGACATTGCATATTTTAAAGTCATCTGCCTTAACATCTTTGAAACCCCCCGAATATAAATGATAATTAACATTTTCTCTGCATACAGTGTGCTTTGTGGTTTTTAATTTCATGGTTACCATTATGAATTAATAAGATTATATTGTATGTATATGAAAAATGGATAGAAGAAATTGTATTACAATTAGTATTATTATTAAGGGAGTAAAGTCAGGGGCGGAGTTTGGATGGTCTAGGGCAGAGCTTTTGGGCCCCCCAAACAAAAACGTTCCGCTGCCTATTCCTGGCGAGATCCCAAGGAGTAAAACAGATTGTATGCTGCTTATCTATATATATAAAATCGGATGTATCTATATGTGTGTGTGTATGTACAGTATGTATGTGTGTGTGCATGTACAGTATGTTCCAGCATAACTCTGAAATGCATGGGGAGATTTCAACCAAACTTGGTATACATATCACTTACTATCTGGGAAAAATACTGTGAGATGGGAAGGGGGAGACGTGTAAAAATTATCAAAAAATACAGATATTACTTTCGAAATCACGGGTGCCCACACTTTTTTGGCTTGCGAGCTACTTTTAAAATGACCAAGTCAAATGATCTACCAACAATAAAATTTAAAAAAAACACAAGCACAAAAACACAAAGCACAAAAATGGATGAAAACTGGAATCAGCACAAACAACATCAACGCAGGTGCAATAAGGCGGTAAAAGGGGCCAAAAGAGATTATGAGGAAAAAATAACCAAGGAGGCAAAAAACTTCAAGCTGTTCAAGTTTCAAGTTTATTTAATATGTTTGATTCGATCGCAAAATCCAAATCCAATGCGATTTACATTTATATCAAGGAGAAACAACCCGTGAAGGAAGCGGTGGGACTGTTGGATGACCATGAAATAAAGGGAGCACTAAAGGAGGACAAAGTCATCGCCGATAAACTGAACACATTTTTTGCATCTGTATTTACCAAAGAGGATATACACAACATCAGACTATATGGTGGAAACGAAGACGGGAAACTGACAGGGTTGAATTGTCAGTCTAGAAGAGGTATGCAGGCAGATTGATAGGCTTAAGAACGATAAATCCTGGGACTGGATGGCATCCATCCGAGGGTCATCAAGGAACTGAAAAGCACTATAGCTGAACTGCTTCAACTAATAGCCAATCTGTCGATCAAATTGGGAAAGATTCCGGAAGACCGGAAGGTGGTGAATGTTACGCTGATCTTCAAGAAAGGTTCGAGGGGAGATCCGGGAAACTACAGACCAGTGAGTCTGAGCTCAATACCGGGAAAGATGGTATAGGCATCATTGATCACCTTGATGGACACGATCTGATGAGGACCAGCCAGCATGGCTACAGCAAAGGCATATCCTGTTTGATGAACTTATTGCACTTCTTTGAGGGAGTAAACAGGCAGATAGACAAGGGTGACCCGGTCGACATTGTATATCTGGATTTTCAGAAGGCATTTGACAAGGTTCCGCATGAGCGACTACTTTGGAAAATTGCAAGCCATAGAATCGAGGGTATAATACTCACATGGATTAAAAACTGGCTGGAGGATAGGAAACAGAGAGTGGGTGTAAATGGACAATACTCGGACTGGAAGAGCATCACCAGTGGGGTGCCGCATGGCTCAGTGCATGGACCCGTGCTCTTCAACATCTTTATAAACGATCTGGACATTGGTACGAGGTGATTAAATTTACGGAAGACACAAAGTTATTCAGAGTAGTGAAGACACAGGGGGATTGCGAAGATCTGCAACGTGACATAATCAAGCTCGAGAAATGGGCAGCGACATGGCAAATGATGTTCAACTTGGATAAGTTTAAAGTGATGCATGTCGGTAACAAAAATCTCATGTACGAATACAGGATGTCTGGGGCGGTACTTGGAGAGACCTCCCAGGAAAGAGACTTGGGAGGTTCTGATACGACAAGTCGAATGAAGCCGCTGCGCAATGTGCAGTGGCGATGAAAAGGGCGAACAGAATACTAGGAATGATTAAGAAGGGGATCACAAACAGATCGGAGGTTATCATGCCGCTGTACCGGGCCATGGTGTGCTCTCACCTGGAGTACTGCATCCAGCACTGGTCGCCGTACATGAAGAAGGACACAGTACTACTCGAAAGGGAGAGCAACTAAAATGGTTAAGGGGCTGGAGGAGTTGCCGTACAGTGAGAGAATGGAAAATCTGGGCCTCTTCTCCTAGACTGAGAGGGGACATGATCGAAACATTCAAAATACTGAAGGGAATAGACTTAGTAGATAAAGACAGGTTGTTCACCATCTCCAAAGTAGGGATAACGACAGGGCACTCTCTAAAGTTAAAAGGGGATAGATTCCGTACAAATGTAAGGAGGTTCTTTTTCACCCAGAGAGTGGTATAAAACTGAACGCTCTTCCAGAGTCTGTTATAGGGAAAAACACCCTCCAGGGATTCAAGACAAAGTTGGACACGTTCCTGCTAAACCGGAACGTAACGCAGCTGAGGCTGGACTCATTTAGAGCACTGGTCTTTGACCAAAGGGCCGCTGCGTGAGCGGACTGCTGGGCACGATGGACCACTGGTCCTGATCCAGCAGTAGGCAATTCTTATGTTCTTATATGCAATGTCACCTCATAACAACTATACAAAAATAGACAAATATACCCCCTCCCCTTTTACTAAATCTCGATAGTGGTTTTTAGCGCAGGGAGCTGGGCTGAATTCCCCTCGCAGCTCCCAACACCCATAGGCTTCCCTGTGCTAAAAAACCACTATCGCGGTTTAGTAAAAGGGGGTCATAGAGCAGATATAAATTCCTCAAAACGGACATATTTTGATCACTAAATTGAAAATAAAATCATTTTTTCCCTACCCTTTTTGTCTGATGATTTCATGAGTCTCTGGTTGCACTTCCTTCTTCTGACTGTAAATCCAATATTTCTTTCTTTCTGCCTTTCTTTCCTTCTTCCCCCCCCCCTTTTTTTTATTCTTTTTGTCTCTTTCTTTCTCTCTCCCCCCTGCCACCTCTTTATTTCTGTCTTTCTTTCTCCCCCCTGCCTTTCTTTCTCTCCCCCCTTGCCTGCCTGTATCTTCTTTCTCTCTCCTCCTGCCCCCCTCTTTATTTCTCTTTCTTTCTCTCTCCCACTGCCTGCTTGTCTTTCTTTCTCTCTCCCGTCTGCCCCCTTTATCAAGCCATCGGCCAATTTCTCTCACTTCCACAATTCTTTTTTCTCTCCTGCCCCCCCCCCCCCCAAGCCACCACACACCGATTTCTCCTTGCTTCCCCAAGCCAGGCCTGGCACATACAAGTGCTGGCCCATAAGCATTCACCTCTGATGTCAAATCTGACATCGGAGAGGAAGTTCCAGGCCAGCCAGGCAAGCGTTTGGCTGGCCCAGAACTTCAGTCAGAATTGACGTCGGAGGTGACGGCTTTGTGGGTCTGGCGTTGTACACACTTGGCCTGGCTCGGGAGGCAGGAAAACGTGTCATCTCTCGTTGCCATTTGCGAATCTACTGGTCGATCTCTATCGACCAGTTGGGCACCCTGTTCTAACCCATAGTGTTAGGCCTCACTGAGATGATGTTCCAACATAATTCTGAAACGCATGGAGAGATTTCAACCAAACTTAGTATACATATGACTTACTATCTTGGAAAAATACTGTGGGGGTGAGAAGGAGGTGACATGTAAAAATTATTGAAAATGACAGATGATTGGGATAAATAAAGATCCGGGCAACGCCGGGTAATCAGCTAGTCTTAGTAATAAGCAGTGGATTTTCCCCAAGTCCATCTTAATAATGACTAATGGACCTTTGTTTTCGGAAATTATCTAAAACTTTTAAAATCCTGCTAAGATTAAGTGCTTTCACCATATTCTCCAGCAGTGAATCCAGAGTTTAATTAAACGTTGAATGAAGAAGTGTTTTTCTCTGGTTTGTTTTAAATCTACTACTTAGTAGCTTCATTGCATACCTCCTAGCCCTAATATTTTTGAAAAAGTACACAAAATGATTCACATCTATTCTTTCCACTCAACTTAGTATTTTATAGACCTCTATCATATTCATATCTCCCTGAACTATCTCTTCTCCAAGCTGAAGAGCCCTGGCCACTTTAGCCTTTCCTCATAGGGACATTGTCCCATTCATTTTATAATTTTTGTCATCCCTTCTGTGCATTTTTCTAATTCACTATTCGGCCTCTTTTACAAAGCTGCGCTAGCGGTTGTTGCGTGGCAACAGCCCCGAAGCCCTTTAAATCTCTATGGGCTTCGGGGCCGTTAGCGCAGTGCAGCCACTAGCGCGACTTTGTAAAAGAGGCCGTATATCTTTTTTTCAGATGCGGTTACCAAAATTGCACAGTATTCAAGGTGTGGCTGCACCATGGCAGTGATACAAATATGTACCTGTGTGCATGGATTAATGAGAGAAAGCCAACATGGTTTTAGTCAAGGGAAATCTTGCCTCACCAATCTTCTGCAATTTCTTTGAAGGGGTGAATGAACATGTGGACAAGGTGAACCGGCTGATATTGTGTATTTGGATTTTCAAAAGGCATTTGACAAAGTACCTCATGAAAGACTTCAGAGGAAATTAAAGTCATGGGTTAGGAGGTAATGTCCTATCCTATATAATAAAACCCTTAGAGTGCTCATGCGCACTTGAAATTTCGTGATCCCTGCCGCCGTGATTTCTGATCCGTGGCAGCCAATCCAGCGGCAGGGAACATTCTGGCCACTCCCCTCCTCCCGCCCTCACTCACCCTGGAAGCCAGGCAAGCTCTCTCTCCCTGCCCGCGTCCTTGGCATGGGAACACAACTCGGCCCTCACTCGCCACCACCGCTGCTGATCCCTCCTGTAAAGAGCAGCCTGCGATGGTGGCCGGCCTTTAGCGAACTCACAGGCCGCTCTCCAACTCGGTAGCACGTTCCCTCTGACGTGATCCCGTGCGTCAGAGGGAATGTGCTACCGAGGCTGGAGAGCGGCCTGCGAGGTTCGCTAAAGCGGCCACCATCGCAGGCTGCTCTTCACAGGAGGATCAGCAGCTTAGAGGAGCCTCCGCCGGCACTTTTAAAGCTTTAAAATAAAAACCTTCTGCCGCAGCAGGCCAGCCCCGCGGGAAGGGAAGGGGGAGGGGCCGAACAAAGCAGGCCCAGATCGCAGAGAGGGGCCGAACGGAGCAGGATAGCTCAGGTAAGAGAAGGGAATTGCTTCAGCAGGGACCTGGAGGGGAAGGGAAATATCACTGCTGCTTCGGCAAAGGAAAGTGGGGGGGAGGAGGGAGAGAGAAGGGAATGGGGGGGTGGGGGAAAATGCTGCTACTACTTCACAGGGACCTGGAGGGGAAGGGAAATATCACTGCTGCTTCTGCAAAGGAAAGTGGGGGGGGGGGGAGAGAAGGGAATGGGGGGGGGGGAAAAAATGCTGCTACTACTTCACAGGGATGTGGAGGGGAAGGGAAATATCACTGCTGCTTCTGCAAAGGAAAGTGGGGGGGGGTGAGAGAAGGGAATGGGGGTGGGGAAAAATGCTGCTACTACTTCACAGGGATGTGGAGGGGAAGGGAAATATCACATGCTGCTTCTGCAAAGGAAAGTGGGGGGGGAGAGAAGGGAATGGGGGGTGGAGGAAAATGCTGCTACTACTTCACAGGGATCTGGAGGGGAAGGGAAATATCACTGCTGCTTCTGCAAAGGAAAGTGTGTGTGGGGGGGGGGAGGGGACAGAAAGAAATACAGACAGACAAAGGAGGCCAGGGAAAGAGACAGACAGAAAATAAAGACAGACAGGGGACCAGGAGAGACAGACAGAAAAAAAGACAAACAGACCAAAGGGTGCCAGGGAGAGAGAGAGAAAAATAGCAGGAGGGAGAGAGACAGGAAGCAGGGAGAGAGACATAAATAAAGAAAGACAGACAGGCATATATTCTAGCACCCGTTAATGTAACGGGCTTAAAGACTAGTTATGAACATAAGAACATAAGAATTGCCACTGCTGGGTCAGACCAGTGGTCCATCGTGCCCAGCAGTCCGCTCACACGGCAACCCTCTGGTCAAAGACCAGTGTACTAACTGAGACTAGCCCTATCAGCATACGTTTTTGTTCAGCAGGAACTTGTCTAACTTTGTCTTGAATCCCTGGAGGGTGTTTTCCCCTATGACAGACTCCGGAAGAGCGTTCCAGTTTTCTACCACTCTCTGGGTGAAAAACTTCCTTACATTTGTATGAAATCTATCTCTTTTCAACTTTAGAGAGTGCCCTCTCGTTCTCCCTACCTTGGAGAGGGTGAATAACCTGCCCTTATCCACTAAGCCTATTCCCTGGTTAAAAGACAGAAAACACAGAGTAAGTTTAAATGATCAATATTCTCAATGGAGAAAGGTAAATAGTGGGGTTCCCCGGGGGTCTGTGCTGGCACCACTGCTTTTTAACATATTTATCAATGATCTAGAGATGGCAATAACTAGTAAGATAATTAAATTTGCTGATGACACAAAGTTGTTCAAAGTTGTTGCATCGCAAGAAGATTGTGAAAACTTGCAAGAGGACCTTGTGAAATTGGAAGACTGGACATCATGCATATGGCAAAGAGGAATCCAAACTATAGCTACGTGATGCTGGGTTCTAAGATAGGAGTCACTACCCAGGAAAAGGACCTAGGTGTCATTGTTGAGAATATATTGAAACCTTCAGCTCAATGTGCAGCAGTGGCTAAGAAAGCAAATAGAATGTTAGGAATTATCAGGAATGGAATGGAAAACAAAGATGAAAATGTTATAATGTCCTTATTTGCTCTATGGTACGGCCGCACCTCGAATACTGTGTTCCGGAACTGGTCATCTGGCTCTGACTTCAGCCTAGACCAGACCCCTTTCTTCTAGTCTGTATGATTCTACACTTCTCCCTCCATATTCACGGGGGATGCGGGCACAACTAGGCGCGAATATGGGAAAACCGCAAATAACTTTTTAAAAAAGTCATTTGCAGTTTTTAGAAAAAGCTCTCGTTGTTGTAATGAAACCGTGAATAACTTTTCAAATGTTATTCGCAGTTTTTTGAAACAAGCCACTATTACTGTTTTTCTCAAACTGAGCTCCAATCACCAGTCAGTCCTCGACCCCGACCAAGAAAGCAACAAGCAGAAGAGTACCCGAGCAAGGAAAAGCTCCTTCTAGCAGGAAACCTCTCCGACCCGGGACAGAGGGAAAAGCTTCTGCCGGTATCTGAAGCAGGCACTCCATTTCAGATTTCCCAATTGCACAGTAGCTTGAGAAAGACTCGCAACAAGTGATTCCCTGGGAAACTCTAACGCTCCGGACATGCAAATGATGCCTAGTAACTGCACCATGGTGGAAGAGGAGAAGGGGGACGCACCTTTCTGAGCTCGGTTCTGCCTGAGCAGGAAGAAGCGGCAGGAAGGCGATAAGCCTCCAGAGGTTCCTGCTCACCACGATTCCTAGCGTTTTTCTCAGTGCACACTGGAAGCATGAAAGCAGAGAATTTGTGGGAGAAAGTTTATAAGCAGCGATTTTTCAGAGTTAATGGTAAAGCAATAAACTTTTTTATCGGTTCAGTACGGTGCAGTAAAAGGAAAAAGTACTTTAATGATGATGTAATTTTGAGGGGGCAGAGTCAGCGGCCAAAAAATCGCAAATAAGCGAATCTGCAGATACAGAAACCGCGGATACGGAGGGAGAAGTGTACTTTCATCTGATTTCTCCATTTTGACCTCCAGCCGAATCTTACTCCCACTGATTGTTATGGCTTTTCTTCAGTGTTTTTGCAGCAACGAGATCTCTTAAAACAAGCAGTGAAAGCAAAAGCATCAAACTATTTTCTATCCTTTCTTTCAGGGATGCCCAGCTTTTTGTTGAAAAATTTGAAGGCGCCCTTGGGAAAGGAAAAGGAAAAAGATTTTATGCATACAAAGTGATGATGGCAAAAGTAGGTAATCAGTTGAAACATTTTAATGGAATGCCAAGCAGTCCTCTGTGACTGAATGTTCTAGCAATTATTGTCACAGCATAGATCTTGACTTTCATGATTTTTAACACGCCGTCTTCAGTAAACAAAAGAGGACTTTAAAGAGTGTCAGTGTTCATGTACTTTCATTTATTAAAAAAGGAATACAAAGGGGTGCTGAAAAGTTCTCAGCCCAACCAACCAACTTCCTAAATTCTGAGTGTTATTTTGCTACTGTGATCGTATTTCATTAAGCCCCTGATGTCAAACCAAAATCTATAAGTCGGGCAAAGCAATGGTCTGATGAGATAGAAAGCCTGTACAGATTTCAGCAGGCTGGATATAGGGACGAAATAGAATATAAACAAGTGAAACATGTGGATACGGTAGATCGCTGGCCAGAAACAAGGTTTTTCAAGAAGCTTCAAAGGCGGAATGTGAAGAGTAAGTGACAATTTGCAGAAACAAAATTCTATTTTTTAGCATTGTATCAGATCATTGATTGAACCATATCCACGTCATTATCTTCTTGATTGGGCTGAGAACTTTTCAGCACCCCTTTGTAAATCGTAAATCATAATGCCTACATGTAAATCCCTTCATAACCAAGCTTATTAGACATGTTTTGCCCAAGTGATAGCGCCTTACCCATCTATCAGTCTGTCATCCTGTATGTATGCACACACATACATATGCAACACTTTACCATGTATTTTCACCAGCAGTCCCCAGAGATGCATGAATTTACGAATAGAGGAAGAGGAAATTCACCATTTTGTTATACTTAGGATAATTCTATCAAGGGGCATTTATATTTAGGCACTTATCAGGTGATTTTCAACCGGTGCTGGGCAGTGTGCTGTCCACCCCAAACACTAGCACTCAAGCTGGATATTCAATGCCAAGCCATTTCTGGCAATTAGCATTTTGAATATCTGGGGTTTTTGGCCAGCTCCAACTTAAATGGCTAAACAAATCTAATAGTGGGCAAAGATAGGACTGCTATTTATACAGTCTGATTTACCTGTTAAACTTAGCCCAGAGGTGTAGACACAAGTGGGCCTGGTTGGGCTTGTGCCCATCCACTTGTCTCCCAGGCCCATCCAGCACAACTGACCTCGGCCTGACTGGCAAAGAGAAAACCAGACATTTTTGCCAGTTTTTAGCAGATTACCAGACCAGGTGGCATTCTCTCCCAATTTGTACCTCTAGTGCTGCTGCTGTGATGTGCAACGGGCTGCCCCAGGGCCTGCAGCCAGGACCTAATCCTTAAAAAGGGTCCTAGAAAACAACAGGGCAGGCAGTCTACAGAATCCAAAATGGTAGTCAACAAAAAGCAGCAAAAAAAGAGAGAAATAATGTGATATGACTGGCAAAATATTAATCTATGGCTAAACAGCTGAAAGGCAGGGGAAGCTCCGAAGCAGCCTCCTGTCACTCAGCTTTGAGGGCAAGAAACTTTTTTTTTTTAAAAATGAACATAAATGTTGTGCGTGTTACCCATGCACAATATCTCCTCCATTAAAAAAAGTCATGCCGGCCCTCCTCCTGGCTACAGCCATCACCCTTCCCCCGATGACAACCGTGGATCCCCAAATCTTCCGACGATGACAGCCACCCCGCAAGAGACAGGAAGGATGCCCACTCCCTCCTGCCTCAGTAATTCATGGCAGCAAAAATGGTAGGAGGGATGCCCACTGTCTCCTACCAGGTGAACTCCCCCCCCCAGTAGCAAATATGGCAGGAGGGAAGTCCACTCCCACCTGTTAATGGAGGCCCTCCAAGCCAAGTGCCCTTCCTGCGAACCATCCCCTACCCTCCTCTTTCTCCCCCCAAAAAGGCAGGAGGGATGCCCACTCCCTCATGCCACCGGATGCTCCCCTGAACTTGTGCTTAGTTGTCCACGCTTGGTTGTTGGCGCGCCTTTGTCCTCATGCGTTTTAGACTATGACGGGTCAAAAGCGCGCAAGGACAAAGGTGCACCGACAACTGAGCGTGGACAACTGAGCACAGGGCTTAATTGCGCCGAAGAAAACCCGTATTTTAAAGGGCTTTGACGGGGGTGTGGGGGGAACCCCCCACTCTACTTAATAGGGATCGTGCTGCCTCACGCTGCCATGTTGGGGGTGGGGTGGGGGCTGTAACCCCCCACATACTGAAAACTTAACTTTTTCCCTAAAAAACAGGGAAAAAGTTAAGTTTCCAGTATAATGAAGGGGGTTACAACCCCCCAAACCACCCATAACACCAGTGCAATCTCTATTAAGTAAAATGGGGGGGTTCCCCACCAAAACCCCCCGTCGGAGCCCTTTAATATACGGTTTTTCTTTGGCGCGATGAAGTCCTGCGCTCAGTTGTCCGCGCTCGGTTGTCCTCGCGCGCTTTAGATTATGAACCGAACTTCCCCACCTCCCCCCCCCCCGTACCTTTGTTCAAAGTTGAGAGCAGAAGGGAAGCCAGTCCTTCCTGCTCTAAGGCTCACCAGTCCAAAATGGCGGACCTTCCCCTCCCCGGTACATCATGTGATGCAAGGGGTGGGGCCTAAGGCCCTGATTGGCTCAGACTCCAAGGAGAGGAGCCTTAGGTGCCTGAGCCAATCAGGGCCTTTGGTTCCTCCCTCTGTATCCTAGGATGGTATCAGTTTGTGCAAAGAACAAGATAAATTCAAACAGCAATGATTATTACTAGTTAATTAAACCAGTAAGATTTGTATTGCCTTTTCCAATTGCAGGGGAGCAGTTGAAAATTGAAGACAGACCTTTTCTGGAATGTCTATGCACAAAGATTATTTAAGGGAGAATTCATTAAAGCTTGTTAAATGTGTTAATGAACACAAATGCAT
Organism: Geotrypetes seraphini; assembly: GCF_902459505.1. Taxonomy (NCBI): domain Eukaryota; kingdom Metazoa; phylum Chordata; class Amphibia; order Gymnophiona; family Dermophiidae; genus Geotrypetes; species Geotrypetes seraphini. The sequence goes on along the minus strand of NC_047084.1, from coordinate 470,357,583 downwards.
GACCCCCCCCCCCCATTATATTCCTTTAGGCATCTTTAGTGGTTAGTGCACACTAATATAATTGCATGAGCTAACACACTTAGATCTGTTTGATAAATTTCCCCCAATAATTGAAAGAATGATTAATTGTAACATAGGAAATGACAGGGAAAAATGCTTGAGTACCTGAATAAATTCAGGTAAACTGTTCTGAACTCCCTTGATAGAAGGGTATAGAGAAAATTAAATAAATAGATAATACCCTTAAAGTCCCTTTCTTGGTCCATGTACATTACCTCTCGCCCCCTATCAAATATAGCTTCTTTGGATTTTAGCACCCCAAGTGCATCACTCTACACTCCCTGAGTTAAATGTTAAGTGCCAGGCATTAGGCCATTCTTCCAGTTTATGTAAATCATATTGTTCAGTGCTTCCAAGGTCATCTCCAAAAAAGATAAACCTTTCCTTCTAACTCTTTGGCGATGTCACTCACAAGTATATTGAATAGAATTGGCCTTATACTGATCCCTGAGGCTCTACACCACAGGTGTCAAAGTCGGTCCTCGAGGGCCGGAATCCAGTCGGGTTTTCAGGATTTCCCCAATGAATATGCATGAGATCTATGTGCACGCACTGCTTTCAATGCATATTCATTGGGGAAATCCTGAAAACCCGACTGGATTACGGCCCTCGAGGAGGGACTTTGACACCCCTGCTCTACACTATTCATCCTTTTCTTCTCCGCAGGAGGCTGTTAACCAAACTGTTTGTAGCTATAAGGCAGGGGGCCTAGCCCCTACATTCACTTGATTCACGAAAGTGCCAGTGGGCACCTAAGCGCTATTCTATAATGACAAATCTAACTACATAGCGTGTAAATGCAATGGGACATATACATGATGGAGCATGAGCAGCACATGGGTGGGACTCCCAATTATGCATGTGGATTACACAATACTCTAAGTTACATATATCCCTGCCACATTTACATGTTCGTAGTTTTGCCCGGTATGTGGCTGGTGTAGTTGTGGGTATGTAAATGTTAGGTGTGCCAATACTGAATTACACTAGTATTCTATAATGGAATCTGAGTACCCAGACAGGGCTCCTATCATGCATCCACAGTTGTAGAATTGCCCTCATTTAATGATTCGCTATTAGAATTTATGGGGCTCATAATCAAAACAGCCAGACATCCAAAAACCTGCCTAAGTTGGCACTTGGACATCGTAATAGCTGGGACGTCCAAGTGACGATTTTTGAAACCAACATTCTGGATGTCCAGCAGGACCTCTAAGCTGCTATGTGTCCAGTGCTTAAAGGGGCGTGTTGGGAGGCGTATTGAGAGGGGTGTTATGGGCAGGCATTGGGTCGGCTATGGAAATCCTGTGGTGATAATCAAAGCTTTCCCAGAATGTCCTAGATAGACCTGTTTAAGATGCATCTAAGTGCCTCAAAGGTGCCCAAACTGACCAGATGACCACTGCATGCATTATTGCATGACCACCCCCCCACACTCCCCTAATGCTTGCAGACCCCCTCCTAACCCCAAATATCCTAGTTAATGAGTACATACTTGTCTGTAGAATAGCAGCATTTGATATGGGAAAGCCTAATATAGCATCACACATGTATCTTAAGTAGCCTGGTGGATGGGATAGTGAACTATACTGTAGATACTCTAACCACTACGTTTATGGTGGAAAGTGGGAGGCCACTAAAACTCACCAAAATCCTACTCTACTTCCATATACAGTAGATGCCACCTACAGCCATAAGAACTATCAGGGTAGGAGATAGGTAGGTATAGTAGGTTTTGGGGGAGTTTTGGAGGGCTTACCCTAACTATAAGCGGATTTTGGTGAGATGTACATGTGGCAGCCTTTATATGAAGTTCACAGCAGTGCCCTCTAAGTTGCTCCACTCTTCTGTTGGTAGGTCTGTGTGGCCAGTCTATTACAATGCTGATCCCTCCTATGTCCAAATAGTCTGCATTTGGATGCTTGGAGCTTGGATGCATCTGTGGTCAAAAATGCTGCATAAAGTTAGATGTCTTCTCAGCCAAGATGTCCAAGAAGGCAATTTTCGGGAAAAAATTTGCATGTCCAGGATGTTCGAAAATAGATGTTTTTGCATATCCGACTTTTGATATCTAGCGATAAACCCAGAAAGTTGGACTTAGACACACTATCGAAAATTCCCCTCCACATTATAACCCTTAAAATAAAATATGAAAATTAACGTTACTCAAGACTTAGATCATCTATATTCTAATTGTAATGGATAAATAAAATAAATTTCATTACTAATCCAAAACCTAATTATTTTTCTTGCTCCTTACCTCTTGCGGACATTTTGGGATTGGACACGAAAGAGAAAGAAATCCTTAAATTTCAACAACCGATTAGGCCCTTGGTTTTCACTCATAGTCTTGGAGGGCCAGCAGTAAGTCAGGTTGTCAGAATATCCCTAATGAATCTGCTTGAAAGAAATTTGCATGCTTGCTATTTCCATTGTATAAAAGTAATTGATTACTGGAATAATATTAGTGAAACTATTTTGGAAGATATTGTTCCTATAATCACAAAAATTAGAAGAAGTAGGAAATCTGATACATGGTTAACTAAAATTATTATTATTGAAAAGAGCATACAGAACATTAGAAAGGAAATGGGAAAAAACCATTCATATGACAAAAATAAGATTAACTGGAGATTGGCTATCAAGAAATATACATTAGCACCAGTTGACAAGAAAAGGGAATATTTCTCTAAATTTATTGGGACTGCTAAATTAGATCCCAAAAAACTTTTCAATTTAGTAAATTTTTTGACTTTTGCAAATCATTGGGTGCTGCAACACCCAGTGCTTCTGATCCAGCATCATATTTTAGGAAGAAGGTGGAGCCGTTTTCAGACAAGTTAATTTTAAATAATACACCATGTACTATTTGACAAAATTACAGTATCAGAAATGAGACAGCTTCTGAGGGAGTATGTTAAATTTAATTGTATATTAGATAAATGCCCTGCCTATTTGATGAGGTCACCATCACCATCTCATTTGTATGCCATCACTCCATGGATTAATGCCAAATTTGAGACTGGTTCTTTCCACATTTTTGCTGGTAATATAGTGCTGCCCCCTACTTTGCAGAACAGGAAGGAGTCCCATGAGTTATCAGACTACAGATTAGTTGTCACAATTCCACGTTAAGGAAGGTTGGGTGACTAAACAACTGGATAATTATTTAGGGAGGCTTGGGATTTTGCATTCATCTCTGTCAGGCTTCCGCAAAGGGATTAGTTCATAAACGATAGTAACCTCTTTAATTGTTTTAAGTTCTCAACTGTTAAATCAAGGCCAAAATTTGTTGATTATTCAGTTTGATTTATCATGCACATTGGACCTGATAGAACATGATATTTTGATGAATATATTAAGTGGATTTAGAATTCAACAGAAGTGCTTGGATTAGTTTCAGGATTTTCTGTCTTACAGATATTATACTGGTTATTGATTGTATATTGCACTGTTTCCTCGATAAAAATATAAAAGAAAAAAGAAAATGCAAGGAGAATTATTGATTTCTTAGAGGACCTCCTGTGGAATGGTGCAGGGCTCCCCACTTTCACATACTGTATTTAACGTTTTGATACAGGCCTTTATTTATGCAGCTGATATAGGGCCTGTTTTACAAAGCCATGCGACAACAGCCCCGAAGCCCTTTAAATCTCTATGGGCTTCGGGGCCTTTACCACAGCGGCCCGTGCTAAATGGCTTTGTAAAAGAGGCCCTTAGTATTTTCCCTTTAACTAAAGAGAATAAAGGACTTCAATGGAAGATCTTAAATCATTTTTATTTGCTGATGCATATTTCTTTTTCATAAATCTTTATTTCTGTATTATTACAGGTTGTAATGCCAAGTTCGTTAGGTTGTCAGCACTTCACGGCATACAAAGAGACACATACTAGATTCAAGATAAGGCTAATTATGCTACTTTATTGGTTACATAACTTGCAGGGCAGTAATATACTGAGCACAGCTGATACAGACATAAATTGCAGCAGAGCAATATATATACACAGCACAAATAATTCAGAATAACTTCACCATGATTGATTATGACATCATTGTTCCTCACAACTGACTGAGGAATCCTTTTCCAGGCAGTGATGGACCGGGTTAACTGTGGGACTCCCTTTACAGCGTGCTGATGGATTCTAAAGGAAAAGCCCCAGGATGGCCTCTTATATACTATTTTATCCTGTCTCACACTCTGTTAGTTTCTGCAGTAAACAACAGGTGTTTCACTTATTTCCCAGCTGGAATGTTAGTTCTTTCATATGCCCACCAGATTCCCACAAGACTGCGCCTGGGAAATACTATCTCCTATCACAGTATCCTGAGACTCACAGTTCTTTCTCTCTCTCTCTCACACACACACACACACACACACACATACACACACACCAAATCCTGGCTTCTGGAAATGGCTGCATACAGGTATGAGTATTGGGACCCTTCCTTTTGTATTATCCTCCCTTACTTTTCTATTCATATTGTAGTTTTCCCCTCTTTCCACACATTCATTCATGTCTCTACACACTTTTATTTTTAGCTACTATTTTTATCTTTTTATTGTAAACCACTTAGACATTTTATGATAGGTGGGATATCAAATCTTAATAAAACTTGGAATCTTGGAAGCTACAGCTATGTGTAGAACAGATTGAAACATGGGTAACCTCATATGAGGGGCCACTGAAAAGTTCTCAGCCCAACCAACAAAGTTGGGGTAGCTTCCATCTTAGGGGGGATTTCTATAATCGGTGCTAATACTGGCAGCTGCTTAAGAAGTGGCCACCGATAGCATGTCAATCACGAATCCGCACTTATTATAGAATTTCATTTTTTTTTACACTGGCGCCTTAAATGTAGGTCAGCATTTTAAAAGCCTACATTTAAGGCTCCAGTGTCCCGCTTACAGAAGTGACTAGAGTGCCTAAGGATGCCTAAGGCCACTTCTGGTGCAAGCCATGCCCACACCGGCTTTAGGCATCCTTATGGGCCTCTAAGTGCTTCTGTAAATGTGACACTGGTGGCGTAAATGAAGACGCTGTTCTGCGCCTTTATTTTTTTTTAGACAACATGCTTCTGGTTTAGCTGTTTAGCCGGAGGTAGGGCTCCCTACCGCTGGCTAACCTTCAGGATGTCTTCGAGAATTTCCCCCCTTAGTCCAGCGGCTCTCTGGCTAAGATCATTATATTACATTACATTAGTGATTTCTATTCCGCCAATTTGCGGTTCAAGGCAGATTACAAAAAAGTTTCCAGAAATTGCATAAAAGTTTACATGAATAACATAAGAGATGTCATAAGAGTTACATAAGAATTACCAAAGAGTAATCGAGATCTTAAGGTGGTAAGTGTTGGGTAAATAAAGGTATTTTAGCATTGGTTGGGTAGATAGAAGCATATTAGAATATGCCATTAAGGGTATAGAGCGGGTAGGTGGGGTTTGGGTAGGAACTGGTCTTGTTAGATAGGTTTTATGTATTTTTTGAAGAGTAGAGTTTTAGTATCTTTCTTGAAGGTTTTGTAGTCTGTGGTTGATGACAATAGAATGGTGATTTGTCTGTCCAGTTTAGCTGCTTTGGTGGCTATTAGGTTGTCATATAGTTTTTTTCGTTTGACATTTTTGGATGGTGGGTGTGTGAAAAGAGAGTGGGTTCTCCTGTGCTGGATGAGGAGGATTGAGTTAGTCGGTTATTCCAGAAGGTTGGGCTTTCTCCGTTAATAGCTTTGAATAGTAGGCAGTAGAATTTGAAGTGTATTCTTGCTTGTATTGGGAGTCAGTGTGAGTCATGGAATGCCTCTGTGATGTGGTCATATTTTTCAATGAGTAGATGAATCTTAGAGCTGTATTATGTACTGTTTATAATTGTTTTATCATGGTCGCTGTGCATGGGAGGTATAATATGTTGCAGTAGTCTATTAGTCCTAGGATAAGAGATTGTACCAAAAGTAGGAATTGTTTCTTGTCGAAGAATTTTCGGATTTGTCTTAGATTTCTCATGGTCACGAATGATGCTTTTATTACTTTGTTGATTTGTGGTTGCATGGTTCAGCCTCTGTCAATTAGTACTCCCAGAAGTTTTAGTGTGGGTATGAGATCGAGTTTATTACTAGATTTGTTAAGGTAGGAGTTTTATTGTTTTCTAGGAGTATGAAGTTTGTTTTGTCAGGGTTAAGTTTTAATTTGTGCTCTGTCATCCATGTTGCTACTGTTTCGAGTGTTTTTTGTAATGTGCTTGACATGGTGGGTTCTGGGTGGTCGAAGGGGAGTAGAATAGTGATGTCATCTGCATAGCTGTATGAAGTTATGCCATGTTTGTCTAGATAGAAGCTGAGGGAGGCTATGTATATATTGAATAGTGTGGGTGATAAGAGTGATCCATGGGGAACTCCACAGGGTCAAATACAACTGTCTAAAAGGGTAGTATATCTAATCTAATCTAATCTAATCTAATCCTTAGGTTTGTATCCCGCATCATCTCCACGTTCGTAGAGCTCGACGTGGTTTACAGTAGGAGAAATAGGAAGGAACTACAACAGAGGGTTAGAGGTATATCTTTGGCCATTGAGACTTTGCTGACTAGCCGCTGAATATTAGTATAGCCAGCTGTGTCATGGCTGGCCAAAAACAGACTAGAAATTCAATGCTAGTTGCTAGATACGTTGCCGGCATTGAATTTCTGATATTACCGCAGACCTTGGTAGTTTGACGGTAATCTCCCTCAGTCTGAATATGAGCCTAACTGTTTGTAAATACTATCCAAATATGTTAGTGTTTCTCACATTGAACTTTATTAGTATATGCAGGTTATAAATCTTTTATAATGTAATGCAATATCTCACATCCATATTCATTAGGGGTATCTAAAATCCTTTCCCATTTGTAGCCCTCCAGGACTGTGAGTGAATATCACTGGATTAGGCAGATAGCAAAGGAGACAATATCTCAAATATATAGCATATATTCATCGCCCTACAGGCAAAACAAAGTACTTTAAACCAGGGTTTATACTGAATTGGAAGCAAATAACGATCTTTCTTTAAAGATCTTTCTTCTTTACAGTAAGGGTGGTAGATGTGGGAACAATCTCCTGGTGGAGGTGGTGGAAACGAGGACTCTATTTGAATTAAAGACAGGCATATGGGATTTCTTAGGGAGAGGAAAAGAAGGGGATCACGAACAGATCGGAGAAGGTTATCATGCTGCTGTCCAGGCCATGGTACACCTCCACCTGGAATACTGTGACCAGCATTGGTCGCCGTTCATGAAGAAGGACACGGTACTACTCGAAAGGGTCCAGAGAAGAGCAACTAAAATGGTTAAGGGGCTGGAGGAGTTGCTGTACAGTGAGAGATTAGAGAAACTGGGCCTCTTCTCCCTCGAACAGAGGAGATTGAGAAGGGACATGATCGAAACATTCAAGATAATAGACTTAGTAGATTAAGACAAGTTGTTCACCCTCTCTGAGGTGGAGAGAACAAGAGAGCACTCTCTAAAGTTAAAAGGGGATAGATTCCATACAAATGAAAGGAAGTTCTTCTTCACCATGAGAGTGGTAGAAAACTGGAACGCTCTTCCGGAGGCTGTTATAGGGGAAAACACTCTCCAGGGATTCAAGACAAAGTTAGACAAGTTCCTGCTGAACCAGAACATATGCAGGTAAGGCTATTCTCAGTTAGGGCACTGATCTTTGACCTAAAGGCCGCCTTGTGAACAGACTGCTGGGCACGATGGATCATTGGTCTGACCCAGCAGTGGCAATTCTTATGTTCTCATAATAGGTGATATGGATGGGCAAACTGTATAGGCCATAAGGCCTTTATCTGCTGTTATTTCTATGATTCTATGAGTAGTAATACGAACCTGTAAGCCAACACATGACTACACATTCATAATATTATGATATGTAGATTATAAGTCTACGACAAAGTGTAATTGCATCTCTTTTTTTCTCCACTTTTAGAAATGGATGAAATTTCAGAGAGATTTTGAGAATTTCAAAACAGCCTGCATACCATGGGAAATGAAAATCAAAGAAATTGAAAGTAAGAAACTTGCCAACAACAAACCCCCCAAACATTTCTATGGAGACCTTAGGGGTCCAAAATTCATTTCTAGCAATCATTACACGATGGTGTTACTTCACAACAGTGGTTCAGACCCCCTTTTAAGCTATACCACATTGGGATAAATGTTAGGCACCAGATTATTTTAGCACTTAGTGTCAAATCTATAAGGCTGGACTGCGCACACCTATCTGTAGGCAGTTAAGCAGGTAAATGTATGTTTTCTATAACATGTGTGTGCAAGTTCTGGACACGCCCCTGATCCACCTATGCCCGTTCCTGGTCCATGTCTCCTTTGCTATGAATTTTATCTACACATTTTATAGAATACTGACTAAGGTCAATTACACATGTCACTGCTAATTGGTGTTGATAGCACCAATTAACACTATTTAATGCCAATTATTTCTAGTTAACATGAATTATTAACTCCTGCAGGAAAGTGTTTGAAGAATCAATTATACATGTCTTTTTCCTTGTAGGCCATTTTGGCTCTTCAGTTGCATCTTACTTTATATTCTTGCGGTGGATGTATGGAATAAATTTGATTCTCTTTGGACTAACATTTGGACTAGTCATGGTGCCTGAGGTAACAGTATATCTTAAATTTCTAGTGATTTATTTCTTTATCTGTATCTCTGTAATTTTTTTTTGTATGGGATAATGATATTTTTACTTGAACTTTTGCCTCCTGAAACAAAATGGAGAGACTGGTTAGCAGTGGCTAGCAGAATAGTGTGTGATCAATATATTAGTTGTTTTTTTTATATATTGTCAAACTTTATGGAAGTGTAATCAATTGAATTTTGGATTTTTTTGATTAGTGCACAATTATTGGCACTGAGTCATTAGTCAATTAAATTGAATATAATGTGACTAAATCACATTAGTCAATGTGATTCTACCCCAAAATTTGTGTGCACAATTTTGAGTGTCATAGAATTTGGGGAAAAATGTATTATGCTAATCCAAAAAATAAGGTAACATCTTATATTCTATTTCTGTATTGTTTTATTTCTATTTATTACCTTTAAAATGGACTAAAATGGCAATCATACTACTTTATCCAAGACTGGAGGACATAGTTATCAACATTGAAGGGCATAGTTATCAACATGGGCTACTGTTAAAATGTGATATTTTATTGTTAAGCTCGTTTATTAGTAACTAGGTCTCATCACATAAAATGGGACCTGTGCTAAGATAGCACGAGTTAGTAGTAAAATAACACATCTTAACAGTAGCTCACATTGATAATTTCTCCTCTAAACGTAGATGCGATCAATTACATCTGCTGAAGAGCTGGTGTAACAGAAGCAAGTAATTTACACACCAACCAAACCAACAACCCCAAAACAGGGTCTCTTTTCTTCTCGCCCTTCACCGTCCCCACCGATCGATTTGGCGCATCAGACCCTAACAGGGAGTGCCCTTGCGGGCCGGCGAGTCCGGTGTTCAGGCAAAGCGGTTCCTCCCTCGTTGTGTAGGTCTTTTCCGAGTAACCAACCAAACCAACAACCCCAAAACAGAATCTCTTTTCTTCTCGCCCTTCACCGTCCCCACCGATCGATTTGGCGCATCAGACCCTAACGGGGAGTGCCCTTGCGGGCCGGTGAGTCCGGTGTTCAGGCAAAGCGGTTCCTCTCTCGTTGTGCAGGTCTTTTCCGAGTAAAGAGGATTGCGTGCGGCCAGGTCACGGCCCCCGTAGTCCGCAAAAAAAGTAACACCTTAGATGTTTTTTTAAAAATGTATTTATTCAATTTTCAAATATTACAAGTATAGAATTGATAAAAAAAATAGATAACACTTGAAAAACTCCAATAGCAATTAATTAAGGCAATAAGACAAAAGTGTAACTCTATATTAACCTCAATTTAAGGAAAAAAAGAAATAAATAGAGAAGAGACAAGATTACAGAAATCTTGGAGGATAGAACAACATAATTTCAAAACAGAAATTTTCCTTTTCGGACCATTGAGGTAACATTTTTATATCGCGAGATTTATATCATAGTCAGAGGGGGTGGATACAGCTATAGGAACTAGAGGTTGCTTTGCCTCTAAGAAATTCTTTAAATGATCTGGGTATAAAAATACATACGTTCTTTCATTCATTTTAACTATCCATTTACAGGGGAATTGAAGGAAAAACACCCCTTTGAGCTCCAGCATCTGAGGCCAAAAAGGCCTTCCTTCTCAGTTACGTGGCCCTACAAAGGTCAGGAAAAATCATTACTGACTGACCCAGAAACTTTATATTCTTAAAGCGAAAATACAATCGAAGAATCCAATTCCTATCGAATTCCAGAGCGAAGGATGCAATTAAGGTAGACGTAGTCACTACTGATCTAGAGTCCTCTAGGAAGCCAGTAAGATCAAAATTGGCTTCCGAGCTACCAGAGGTCACATAAAATGCTTTAGTAATTGGAAGGATTGAGTCAGAGGATATTGTAATGTCTCTCTTAGATATTTCTTCAACATTTCAATGATGACTGTGGAAAATTCAACAACCTCAAGTTCAACCTGCGTTCATAATTTTCCAATTTCTCCAACTTTTGATGAATATTCAAATTATCTTTAATCAAAACTGATTGAACAGATTGCATTTTATCAGATGTTCCTTCTAACTGCTGAACTTGAGCTTCAATACTAGTGGCTAAATCAACACCTTAATCTGCAACACCTTAGATGTTTATGCGGTTTTATCAGCAACCATTTGGAATTTCAATGTGAAATTTTACAACTTTGGGGGTTCTTTTATTAAGGCGCGCTAAACAATTTAGCATGCAATAAATGCTAAATCGGTTAGCGTGCCTTAATAAAAGGACCATGGAATAAAGGGAGTGCTAAAGGAGGACAAAGCCATCGACGACAAACTGAACACATTTTTTGCGTCTGTATTTACCGAAGAGGATATACACAACATACTGGAAGCCGACATGCAATGACCTAAGGGCCGTCGCGTGAGTGGACTGCTGGGCACGATGGACCACTGGTCTGACCCAGCAGCGGCAATTCTTATGTTCTTATTTGTTGTTACATAGAAATATAGAAATAGACGGCAGATAAGGGCCACGGCCCATCTAGTCTGCCCACCCCAATAACCCTCCCCTACCTTTCTCTGTGAATAGATCCCACGTGTATATCCCATTTGGCCTTAAAATCAGGCACGCTGCTGGCCTCAATAACCTGAAGTGGAAGACTATTCCAGCGATCAACCACCCTTTCAGTGAAAAAGAATTTCCTGGTGTCTCCGTGCAGTTTCCCGCCCCTGATTTTCCACGGATGCCCCCTTGTTGCTGCGGGACCCTTGAAAAAGAAGATATCTTCTTCCACTTCGATGCGGCCCGTGAGATACTTGAATGTCTCGATCATGTCACCCCTCTCTCTGCGTTCCTCGAGTGAGTACAGCTGCAACTTATCCAGCCGTTCCTCATACAGGAGATCCTTGAGTCCCAAGACCATCCGGGTGGCCATTCTCTGGACCGACTCCAGTCTCAGCACATCCTTATGGTAATGCGGCCTCCAGAATTGCACACAGTATTCCAGGTGGGGCCTCACCATGGATCTATACAATGGCATAATGACTTCAGGCTTACGGCTGACGAAACTCCTGCATATGCAACCTATGATTTGCCTTGCCTTGGATGAAGCTTGCTCCACTTGATTCGCAGTCTTCATGTTCTCACTGACGATCACCCCAAAGTCTCGTTCTACTTCAGTTCTTGTTAGGATCTCGCCATTAAGGGTGTTACCATCTATGTATATGTGCCAAATTGAATGAGATTATCTTTAAGCAGGGTGAAGACGTAGATTTTTTTTAGCATGACCACCCTACAGATTTTCATGTATTCAAAAATGTGTTAGAGGTGTAAGAGGAGCCTATGATTGATGTGCCTCAGCCTATGTGGCTGAAATAGGCTTGGTTAAGGCTGGATATACCTGGCCTGTGTTTCTGAGGCTTGTTTTCATTAAATGGTTATATACTATCAGTAGCCCTACTCAACTCAGTGTGTGGAATTTTGTCAGATATAGAAAGTGACTAGTAGTAGTGTATGTGACAAATATACCTTGAAATAAATTTTTGCATTATTAAACTACCATCATTTGATAAAAAATAGGGTACCAGCTTTCTATTAATGATGCCACATTAGAAAAACTGTTATTATTCTAGATTTTTAGAATTGTGCTGAATAGTTTTTTCCTGTCATTCTGGAATAAAATAGGCGCTGATGGGAAAACCATATGGGTCTATGCCCAGGAAAACTGTTCCAAGATCCGAAGAAGCAAATGCTATGAACTTTGCGACTCTGTGGGACTTCAGTGTAAGAGAATCAATAAATATAACTATATCAGTCCATGGTCATATTTATACCATTGATCTTTAAGCTTAAGCTAAGCACAAAGGGTGCCAATATTTAAATCATTTACATGCTTTGCACTGGTAAAATATAACTCTAGACCTTTCTAAAATTATGGAGGCAATTTTAGAAGACTGTCACAGAATCTACAGATGTAAATTGGGGTGTGTAGTCTAAAAAGTGTTTATTTAAACCTTTATTTGGCATTGTTGCTCAGAAGCAACCTGTGTCTTCTATGGCTCTTATGGGAGATCTCCATCTCCAAATGCCTGTTACTTGGCACTGCTACTCTCGTTCAACATCACGTTACATAAAGCAGCCGTTTCACCTTCTGCCAATTAAAGGGTTAATTTCCTGCGTCATTTATGGAAGCTTAGTTTTGTTCAGGCTAAAAACTTTAATTTGGAAGCAAGATTATTATTAATGTATACTATTTTTGAAAGAATGGAAAATAATGACCACTCTTTTGGAAGAGTGAATACTTTTCCCTGGGAGACTGCGCAATCATGCATTATTTATATACATGTACACCATTGAGAATGTGTGTGTACTCTTTAAAACAGAATGGGACAGAACAATTGGCAGGCCTGTTTGTCATGTGACAGAGATAAAGGAGACTTATTGCAGGTTTGGAGTAAGCCAGGGGTGTCAAAGTCCCTCCTCGAGGGCCGCAATCCAGTCAGGTTTTCAGGATTTCCCCAATGAATATGCATGAGATTTATTTGCATACACTGCTTTCATTGTATGCTAATAGATCTCATGCATATTCATTGGGGAAATCCTGAAAACCCAACTGGATTGCGGCCCTCGAGGAGGGACCTTGACACTCCTGGAGTAAGCTGTTCCTTTGAATCATCTGGCTATCATTCCTTGTGGAATCTGTTTCTGATCCCAGCCAGTTAAATGCCCCTGAAGCAGCCATCTTTGACGAAACGTGTCAGACACTGTTGCTGGGAGCATCTTGAATAAATCTGACATTATCTATAGACTGTCTACTGATTGTTGCATTCCATATTGGATTTATTAGTGGATTGCCTGCCTTGTTGATTTCTAATACCTACCGTGTTTCCCTGAAAATAAGACCTACCCCAAAAATAAGCGCTAGCATGATTTTCATGGTAGGTCTCAATATAAGCCCTACCCCCGAAAATAAGCCCTAGTCATCAGCAGCAGCAGCGCTTCCCCCGCGACCCTTCCATCTCTCCCACCCATCCGAACCCCGACCGCGAGACCGAAATACAGTACCTTATAACAAACTGCATCGTCGGCAGCACAGGCCCCATTGTGGCTTTCTCACACCCAGGCGTTCCTCTGCCACATTGCTGATGATGTCATCAGCAATGTGGCAGAGGAGCGTAACTGCAGATCATAAACAGTTCATCAGGTTTACCAAAAAAAAAAAGGCTGTCCCCATTTACTATCGCATTCCACCATCTAGTCAGTTTTTCTAACTTTGACAAGAGTTAGAAATCTGTGAAAGTTAGAAAAACTGATTAGATGATGGAATGTGGTAGTAAACGGGGACAGCCTTGATACAGCCCGAGAGGTGAAACATGTCGGCAGAAGTCCCCAGCTGACAGAGCGTCGGCTAAAAAGAACTTTAAATAATCAATAAGGATAAATAATAATAAAAAATAATTTACAGAATTAATAAAGGATCGATGACGAACTGATAAATGTTATACTGAGATTGCACATTACATGGTGTAATAGTCTTAGATACAAGAGTGATCATTGTTAGCTGTGCTAAGCACAGCTAAGCTTTCAGTAAAAGGGCCCCTAAATATTCTAATGTAGTGCTTTTCTTCCTTGTTTCTTTCTTAAGGTTTTCACTGTTTTGGAAATATTTGTGAAAAATTAAAATATTTTGTATTCTCTTTAGGGTTATGCACAATATTCTGTCCTCTTTTATGGCTATTACAACAATCAAAGAACAATAGGGTGGCTGCAGTACCACCAGCCGCTCTCCTACCTTCTAGTGGGAATTGGAACTATTGCATACAGTTTTATGGTTGTCATCAGAACGTAAGTTGTTTTTTTTTCTCTGCCTGGTAAGAAATAAAGTTTGCCAAGCAAAATAATAATAATAATTATGCTATAGGGTAAAACCTTTTAGTTGAAGGTTGCTCTTCAATGAAGTATTCAAAGGCAAGGAAACAGCACTCCAAATGAAAATCAAACTTGTCCAGGCACTCATTTTCTCAGAGGTCAAAAGCGGATGCGAAAGCTGGACACTATGGGGGTAATAATAATAATTTAAAAAAACATCTAAAAAGTGTCCTAAATGGCTACTTGGACAATCAAAAAGCCTGATCGTCCAAAGCTGGTTTTTAGACATATCTAAAAACAGCTTAGCCCTTTCCCCTGCCTCTAGACGCACAGAGAGAAAAGAGGTGTGTTTAGAGGAGGGGAAAGGGTGGGCAGTGGGCAGGAGGTGGGCCGACCTACATCTAGGCGTACAACGGGTATAACCAAAACATTTACAGGTTGCCTAGTCAGAACTTAGACCTTTTTGACTTAGAAGTAGTCAAACCAGGCCTAAGTGCCGAAAAGGGGCCGTTGAGCTGATGGCTGCTGACGCCATCAGTTCAGCGGCCCGGCAACCTACCCAACGCAACCATCGTGGCAGGGGAGATGCCTCATCTCCCCTACCGCGATGCCATCACTCCTCTACCCGAACTGTCGCGACCCGCAGCAGGAGAGATGCCCTATCTCTCCTGCCACGGGTCGCGACAGTTCCCCCAGCACTTCTTGTTGTAAACCGTCTCGAACTTTCATGGCTTTGGCGGTATATAAGAATAAAATTATTATAATTATTATTATTATCACTGGTGAAGGACATCATGTTTGGGAAGATCGAAGGAACCAGGCGAAGAGGGCAACCTGCAATCAGATGGCCGGACATGTTGAAAATACGCATGGGGATGAAGTACAAAACCAATTTCGCTTCATCAAGTCACTAGGACTCGAGCACAAGTCGATGGCACCTGACAACAACATACTACCAAATTTTAGAACCAGTGTCCAAACTTAGGTGCAAAATAGGGCCAGTTTTGAGCATAGCACAATTAACAAATTTGCACTAAATTGACAAATAATTGGTGATAAATACAAGCAATTGGCATTAATAAGCACTAATTGACACTAATTTGCAGTTGCATGTGTAAAGACCTATGCCATTATTCTATAAATGGTGCCTAAAACATAGGCGCTGAGGAACATTGTGCATAGTGCATGTCAATCTTGTTAGGTGCCATTTGTAGAATCATGTCTGAATCTATTTATGCCAGGGTTTTCATGGCCTAAATACCAGGGCCTAAGTCCAAAACATGCCCATGAGCTATCCCTAACCACATCTACCGATCTAGGCGCCTACCATCCAATTAATTTTAATTTAAGTCAATTATGAGGTGCTAATCGCTTGTTAACTTCATTAATTAAGATTTTTAAATAATTAAGTTAGGCACCTAGATGAGCTAAGGCACCGATCTAGGCACCCAACTTTGGTCATCATTCTTAAAGTCTGCCAGAGAATGCCTAAATTATTTTGCATGCAAAGGGAGAATTGACATGGGAGGGGTATTGGCATGTCGGAGGCATTTCAATTATTCTTCCTCGCACTTTATAGAAAGGTCACATTTACACATCCAACTGCCATATTTAGGCACCACCATTTACACCAGCCAAAGCCTTGGCATAAGTGATCATGCCTAATGTATTATTGATTAAAAAATTATAAATTCTGAAAACGTTTTGATAAAATGCAAGAGTGAAGAATAGTACGTTATAATTGGATATAATAACCGGACCCGATGACGAGTAGACACGTAAAGCTTGGAGCAATGAAATGTTATTGAGCTCCAAGTGGTGCCGCTGAGGATCCTTTAAACCTGATTCAAAGTGCTGCATGCATAAGGGTATTCTAATGGTGGTGAAGATATGCTGCCATTTGAGATATAGTCATGCCTAATGTATGGCATTTAACCCGCAACTCTGCTTCATAGGCAACCAAATCTTTGGGAAGGTTGTACCAAAACCAGATAGAAATGGAAGGCTCTATTTGTGATTTATAAACAGTTGTACAGAATATTGTCTCTTTTTGTTCTTTAATAAAAAGATTTAAAATATAAAATCATGTGTTTGAGGCTTGGCAAATGAGGACAGAGTCCAGGGGGACCCAGGGACAGAGCTCGCAGGGATTGGGTAGGGATGGAGACAGAGCCTGTAGGGATGGGGACATAACCTACAGGGAAGGGGTGGGGACAAGGTCAAAGTTTGCCCCTATATCATTCTCTACTTGTGACCCTGGACAAGTCAGTTAATCCTCCATTGCCACAGGTACAAAAAAAGTACTGTATATATGTAAACCACTTTGAAAGTGCAACCACAAAAATATGGTATACAAGTCCCATTCTCTTTACCCATCTCTTCTCTCTTGGTTGAAAGACCTAATAGGCCATGAAGAGAGGCAGCTCCACTTTTTTTTCCCTCAGAAGCTTTGAGCTTCTTGTACTCTAATAGCTGTCTGAGCACAAAGCTAGTGAAACCCCCTCAAGTCTAAATTAATAGAACCTTTCGTAGTTCCCTCAGTAAAACAGAATGGAACCTCCTACTACTGGAGATAGGCTGAAGGGTCTATCATACATTTAGGGGTTCCACTTACATGAATACGTTTTTTTAATGCATTTGTGCATGTGTATGCTTCTTTCCTATAATTTCCTTCTTAATCTCGTTCTGTTGTTTTTATTCTCTCTCTGTTTCTTGCAGAGGCTGGTTAGTCTCAGCTAGCCCATGTTTGATCTTGTTGTTTGATCTTTGTCTAATTGCATGTGGTGGATGGGATTTCCTACAGAATGGCAAAGAATGCTAACGATGAAGGAGGTGGAGATGATACCAGTTTTAATTTTAGCTGGAAAATGTTTACAAGCTGGGATTACTTGATTGGCAACCCTGAAACAGCAGACAATAAGTTTGCATCTATCACAACAAGCTTCAAGGTAAGTTGTGAATCAAGTGATGTTTTTGTAGTGTCTGATAGTAAAAAAAAAAAAAAAAAAAGCTGCGCTCCTAAATTTATGCTCTTACATTAGGCTCTTTAAATTTGTGCACTATTTTCAGCCCCCAAAATTATCATGTTAGTAGCATGAAAATTAAGCTCATAAATTTAAGCCTACCATTTGTTTGCCTAGAATTACAAACCAAATTCATGAGCCTAGAGCTGAAAAGCAGCGCTACGCTCTAATTTTCTTTTCCCCGCACTAAGGCCCTCTTTTACAAAGGTGCGCTAAGCGTTTTAGCGTGCGATAAATCAACGTGTGCGCTAACCACTAACACGTCCATAGGATAACATGCACACGTTAGAGTTTAGCACGTGTTTAGCACGCGCTAATATTTTTTGTGCGCTATAAAGCATAGTGAACCTTAGTAAAAGAGGGGGTAAATCTGCCGCTCTTACCAGCTGTTTTTTATATTCATAAATTTAAGAGTTCAGTGAAATTTTGAGTAAAAATTTATGCACCCAGACCTAGAATATTTTCAATTTATGAAGGTAACTCTCAAAGTTAAGATCATAAATCCTTTGAATACTGGGCCCCTCAATGTTTGCACTTCCAGTCAGTGGCGTACCAAGGGGGGGGGGCACTGTAGGGGGGGGCGTTCCGCCCCGGGTGCAAGCCATAATGGGGGTGTTCCCAGCCTTGGAGTCATGGTCCAGGAACTTCCCTTCTCACGGCCCGGTCC
Organism: Geotrypetes seraphini; assembly: GCF_902459505.1. Taxonomy (NCBI): domain Eukaryota; kingdom Metazoa; phylum Chordata; class Amphibia; order Gymnophiona; family Dermophiidae; genus Geotrypetes; species Geotrypetes seraphini. The sequence goes on along the minus strand of NC_047084.1, from coordinate 470,339,360 downwards.
CAAGGCTCTGGGTAGTCCCCGTGGCCCAGCATGTTCCCAGCCTTCTCGCCTGTCCGGTCCGATCGCCCTTTTCCTTCCGTGAAGCTGAAAAAACTGACGGCCTTGGCAGTGATTCAGCTACATCACCCGCGGCTCCCCTTCTTGTTTTCCACGTCTGCCAATGACGCAACTTCCTGTTTCCACCCAGGTGGATTGCGGCAGAGACAGACATGGAAAGCAGGAAGGGGAGCTGCGGGCGATGTAGCTGAATCACTGCCGAGGCCGGCAGCTTTTTCAGCTTCACAGAAGGTAAAGGGCCATTGGACAAGAGAGAAGGCTGGGAACATGCTGGGCCACAGGGACTACTCAGAGCTTTGGCACTGGGCCGTGAGAAGGGAAGTATTCGGACCATGACTCCCAGGCCGGGAACACCCCCTTCATGGCTTGCACCTGGGGGAACATTACTAAAAATATTTTTTTACACTGGTGGTGGTAGGGGGGGGGGTGTCAAAAATGATGGAAGGGATGTCAAAAAACAATGGGCCCTAGGTGTCACATACCCTAGGTATGCCACTGCTTCCAGTGAATTAGAGGCCTTATTTAGCAAAGGCCTTCTTTCTGGTGTTTGCAAGAAAAACTTGTGATAAACCAGGTCTTTCCTTTTCTTATCATCAAGTTTGAAAAGGATATTGCACCTGTGACCACCCAGTTCAACTGGTCATGTGCACACAAATATGTGGCTAGTTTTTTTGGGGGGGGTTTAACAGCAGTACAAGACACATCTCTTTTGGAGCCTCTAGTCATAATGGCTTTTATTTCAGAAACATCATCATATATATATTGTGACTTTTAAAAGTGTAGATCACCTACATGTGAAAATAGTAAATTTTGAAAGCTGGGTTCTACATGTAGTGATCCATAGCAAGGTGGTGTGCTTAGGGCTTGGAGAGGGAATGATTTTGGTGGCTTAATACTGTATACCAATGTGTACTGTACTCCCCATTTTACATACAAGTGCATGGGCAAAATGTTTTGTGTCAGCATTTGCACCTGTCCTAAGGAACTCAGTGTTTGCACAGAGGAAAGATACAAAGGCCGAGAGCAACCCCTCCTTCCGACCTCCCCAAACACCAGAAGCCCTTTTGATGACTCCCTCATACAATACCCCTTTCATTACCCTCCTAGACAATAAACTTCTATCCCTACCTTCAGTTCCACTTCTGACTCTTACCAAGGGTCCCTGGTGACTAAAAGGGAGCAGAAGCAATCTCCAGTCTCTCCTGCTCCATGAAATTCCAGGTTCAAAATTACATCAGTGAAATCACTACTAGATGGTCAAACTGCTATGTAACGGATTATTGCTAGAATCTTGGGTTCCATTTTGAACCTGGAACTTTGACAGTGTAGAACAAATGAGGATTGTTCCTGTCCCCACTAGATATTAGGGATCTGTGGGCCATAATGGGATTGGTGGGTGGGGGTTCCTTGCTTGACAGAATCAGAAGGGGCATTGCCATGTGTAGGGGGATCAGAAGGCGTGCTGATGTGTGTAGGGGGATTAGAAGAGATAATGATATGGGGGGATTAGAAATAAATTAATATATGGGGGAGATCAGAAGTGTGGTTATCTTTGATGTCTTTAGATCAGTGTTGTGGGGTGAGGGCATGACTGCTGTCAGAAACAGCAATTTGAAAAAGCTACTCCCACATACAAGTGGGATATAAAAGTACAGTTTTTCCCCACATGCAGTTTTTAAAAAAATTCATGTGTCTTATATTAATTTACTTGACCTTAGTTGACTATTCTTTTTTGTATATCTACTCATAGGAAGCCATTTTGGAAGAACAAGAGAGCCGGAAAGAAGAAAACATTCACTTAACCAGATTTCTTCGAGTTCTTGCTAACTTCTTGGTGCTATGCACCCTGGCTGGGAGCGGTTACCTCATTTACTTTGTTGTGAGGAGATCTCAAAAATTTGCTTTAGAAGGGATGGAAAAATATGGGTGGTGGGAAAGAAATGAGGTTAGTGTGACCTCAATACTAAGAAGAAATATGTTTGAGACGATCTTTTTAAAAGATGGTTATCCAAGAAAATGTGCCAATGTCTCTTCTTTTTTGCAGACCTGGATACTTACCTTTGGAACAAATATTCTTGTTGTCTTTGTCTCTTTTTCATCTACTATAGGCACTATGCAACATTATCTCATATATGAATCTAGTATTTCTGCATCTCCCTCTAATTAAGGCCATATACTTATGTTGACTAATATTCAAGCTAATGGCATGGTCTGGGGCCATGCCTTGATTTTCAGCTACTGAAAATCATTGCAGATAACCCCAGCATTATGTGAATTGCCCCAGATGGTTTGTCAGTGGAGCCAGGGTGGTCCTGTTACGTATCCAGTTAAATGTAATATTCAGTCCACTAACTGAGTAACCATTTGATAGTTAGGGGAACAAAAAGGCTGCCCTAACTTTATGCCCTTGTAACTCTTACATGTATTATTTCTGGGTAATTTACATCTGAAATACATTTCCAAGCTTCTATATGGGACTAAATTAGGGCTGCATTTGCTAATGGACAAAAGGGGCAGCTTCCCCAAGTCCCTGATGAAGGGGGCCCAGCTGCCCATAGGAGGGCAGCCATCAGGTCACAGGGCTGATCTCTCCTCTTTTCAGCTGCATCTGCCTACCACTGCTGTGCCTCTGAGTCTGAACCTTGAGAGCAATGATAAAGGACTAGGACCGTCTAAAGCAGAGGTGTCCAACCTTTTGGCTTCCCTGGGCCACATTGACCGAAAAAAATATTTCTGGGGCCACACAAACGTGCAAACACTGCAGCAAGACAGAGGAAGTAGCTGGTAAGGCAATAAACACCCAGGGGCAGCAAAGGAAAAAAATGCATCGCCCTCGACCGGGGCCACACAAAATACTTCACTGGGGCACATGCGGCCCTCAGGCCACAGGTTGGACACCCCTGGTCTAAAGAGAGCGGAGGACTTAACTTCCCTGATTTTTATCCCTATTACACATCATTCATTGCAATATGGCCTACATAAGAATACAAGCCCACACTACCAGGCTCAAATGTTTCAGACCTCCTTTAATATAAAGCAATAACTAACTAACTAGAAGGAGTCTTTCAACTTAAGACATTTAATAGTTATTCAGGCTAACAGACCTCAGAAGTACCATACTGTATGTCTATAAGCTTTTAAGATCATACAGACTCAATTGGCACCCATGGTCGTCATAGGCCTCTATAATACTTTTTTTCAATTTTTATATATATGAATATAAATACTTTAAATATCAAAATATACTCATCTTCATCTACGCGGGTGGGGGTAGGCACTCCGACATAGACTATGTTTCGCCCCGAACGGGCTGTATCAAGGAAAATCCCCCTTACATCCAACGGCTCATGCTTCCCGCGTTAGACTTTTAAACGCGGGAAGCATGAGCCGTTGGATGTAAGGGGGATTTTCCTTGATACAGCCCGTTCGGGGCGAAACATAGTCTATGTCGGAGTGCCTACCCCCACCCGCGTAGATGAAGATGAGTATATTTTGATATTTAAAGTATTTATATTCATATATATAAAAATTGAAAAAAAGTATTATAGAGGCCTATGACGACCATGGGTGCCAATTGAGTCTGTATGATCTTAAAAGCTTATAGACATACAGTATGGTACTTCTGAGGTCTGTGAGCCTGAATAACTATTAAATGTCTTAAGTTGAAAGACTCCTTCTAGTTAGTTATTTACTACATAAGAATAGCCGTACTGGGTCAGACCAGTGATCCATCTAGCCCGGTATTCTGTTTCCACAGTGGCTAATCCGGGTCACAAGTGCCTGGCAAAAACCCAAATAGTAGCAACATTCCATGCTACCGATCCCAAGCAAGCATTGTCTTTCCCCATGTGTGTTGGCTTGATACTCAAACAGAAGTAGTGGATACCCAAAGTGGCTACAATTTGAGCAAGCAACTGCTTGGTCAATTCTTATGTGATATTGTGGGCCATGGCTCTCCCTCCAACTCTTCAAAATCATTGTGTGCTTTCCAACACCTCTCTGGCATTACACTTTGCTGATAGCCTGCAACCCATTCCTTTTACTTGCAGCTTGGTGGCACCAATCAGGAGAAGCCCTCTAATGAAAATCAATAATAAACTGATTTATTGGAAGGCCTGATTTTGCAGAGATTGTCAAAGAACCTCATGAAAGACTCCTGAGAAAACTGGAAAGTCTGTATTTTTCGGTCCATAAAAAGAGGGTGGAAAAGGGGGTATGTCTTATGAAGTGAAGATGACACCCTCCTGGTACCTTTTTAAAACACTGCCCACCCGCCCTACCTTTTAAAACACCCTCGCCCGCCCTTCCTTTTTAAACACCCCTTCCTTGCAATACCTTTGTAAGTGCCCCTTAAGCCTGGCGATCCAGTGGCGTATGGGCCGGCAGGAGTATGCTGTCTGCGCTGCTGCCTGGACCCGCCCTGCTTTCAGAATGACTGCGTCAGCTCATCGAAATGATGGAGCTCTTCACTCGTCACTGAAAAACTACGTGGTTTAGCCCAAGGTCAGCATTGCTAGAATATAGAACAAAATGTAGTGAACAAGATGAAATTAATTGTGTCCTGAAATTCTCCCCGTTAGCTTTGTTTATTAATAAGATTCTAAAAAAAAACACTGGAGAATGCTGGAAGATGAAGAATGTTTCAGTAGAGTGAAATGTGTAACTGCATAGGTTTCAAGGTTTAATATTAGTATTTGTCAGATTGCTTATCAAGTGTAGGCATTGAAATCTTAGAGATCTGTTGTGCCCCTCTGATGTATGGTCTGCAAGGTTGAATAAAGATAAACCAGGACACTGGCGCTGTGGTACTTGTATCTATTGTAATATCATGGTTGAAGGTGAACGTAAAATCCCAGGGTGCCAGTCTTGGAAATTGAAATGCAGCATTAACTACTTGTCTAGGTGGGTAGTTTATGTGCTTATTCGCCCTTGCCAATTGATCTATATAGGGCATACATTGTATCCCTTGAAGATCAGACTTTCAGAACATAAGTATAACATCCAGAATGCATGTACAGTGGATATTTTTGTAAACTATTGTCTTGAGAATTCACATAATTTTTTGGACAAACCATTGACACAAATGCATGCCGTGGTGATTATAAGAAAAGATTAAGAACATAAGAATTGCCGCTGCTGGGTCAGACCAATGGTGCATCGTGCCCAGCAATCTGCTCACGCGGCAGCCCTTAGGTCAAAGACCAGTGCTCTAACTGAGACTAGCCTTACCTGTGTACGTTCTGGTTCAGCAGGAACTTGTCTAACTTTGTCTTTAATCCCTGGAGGGTGTTTTCCCCTATAACAGCCTCCAGAAGAGCATTCTAGTTTTCTACCACTCTCATGGTGAAGAAGAAACTCCTTACGTTTGTTCGGAATCCATCCCCTTTTAACTTTAGAGAGTGCCTCTTATTCTCCCTACCTTGGAGAGGGTGAACAACCTGTCTTTATCTACTAAGTGTATTCCCTTCATTATCTTGAATGTTTCGATCATATCCCCTCTAAGTCTCCTCTTTTCAAGGGAGAAGAAGCCCAGTTTCTCTAATCTCTCACTGTACGGCAACTCCTCCAACCCCTTAACCATTTTAGTCGCTCTTCTCTGGACCCTTTCGAGTAGTACTGTGTCCTTCAAGTACGGTGACCAGTACTGGATCCAGTATTCCAGGTGAGGGCGTACCATGGCCCGGTACAGGGGCATGACAACCTTCTCCGATCTGTTCATGATCCCTTCTTAATCATTCCTAGCATTCTGTTTGCCCTTTGTGCGGACGGTTTCATTGACTTGTCGACTAGTACTCCCAAGTCTCTTTCCTGGGGGGTCTCTCTGAGTACTGCACCGGACATCCTGTATTTGTGTATAAGATTTTTGTTACCGACATGCATCACCTTACACTTATCCACATTAAACCTCATTTGTCGCGTCTCATTTTTCGAGTGTGTTTATGTTACGTTGTAGGTCTTTGCAATCCTCCTGCGTCTTTACTATTCTGAATAACTTCGTATCGTCTGCAATTTAATCACCTCACTCGTCGTACCAATTTCCAGGTCATTTATAAATATGTTGAAGAGCACGGGTCCAAGCACCGAACCCTGTGGCACTTCACTTGTGATGCTTTTCCAATCCGATATTGTCCATTTACCCCCAATCTCTGTTTCCTATCCGCCAGCCAGTTTTTAATCCACGTGAGCATTTCACCCTCGATTCCATGGCTCGCAATTTTTCTAAGTAGTCGTTCATGCGGAACCTTGTCGAACACCTGAAAATTCAGATATGCAATGTCGACTGGGTCACCCTTGTCTATCTGACTGTTTACGCCCTTGAAGAAGTGCAGCAAATTTGTCAAGCAAGATCTTCTTTTGTTGAAGCCTCATCAGATTGTATCTGTCAAGGTGATCAATGATGCGGTCCTTTATCAGCGCCTCCACCATCTTTCCCGGTATTGAGGTCAGACTCACCTGTCTGTAGTTTCCTGGATCTCCCTTCGAACCTTTCTTGAAGATCGGCGTAACATTTGCTACTTTCCAGTCATCCGGAATCCTTTCTGATTTGATTGACAGATTGGCTATTAGTTGAAGCAAATCAGCTATAGCCCCTTTCAACCTTTTGGCCCTGCATCCCACAAAAGCACTAACAGTTACTCACTGCTGTCTTCAGCTTTTATTCAGTTGTTATCCATCAGGTCATTTTGTTCTGACATGTTTTTGGACCCCTGAGGAAGGAGTGTTTCTTTGATCGTGTTGGGTCTGGTCTTATCAGTCCTTTTGGATACAAACTGGTTTTTTTTTATATATACGAATTTAATGATTACAATATCAGATGATACCAGGAAAAAAGGATTCTTAAACATAATTAACGATATTTATACATACAAACAAAATTCCTTTCCAAGCCCACAACCATGAGAAGACATGCTACAATTTCAACTACAAAAATAAGAAGAAAACTAAAAAATTGGTTCTTGATTCATCCTTATGAATCTTTAACCAGTCCCTACTATTTGGGACTCTTACAACCTCCAATTTCTCAGTAGTGAAACGTGTTTAAAAAAAGAAAACTCATTTCTGTTCTCTAGCTAATAAGAATTGTTGCAATTGAATGGGATCCCAAAACACATATTCAATGTCTTTAATTTAATAAGACATTTACATGGAAATTTTAGATAAAACGATGCCTCAAGAGCTAAAACTCTTGTTTTTAATTTTAAAATTCTTTCCTTCTTAATTGCGTAGCTCTTGAAACATCGGGAAAAATTTTAACCAAATCTCCACAAAATTTTGTCAACGTATTTTTGAAGTAAAGTTTCATTATTAACATTTTATCTATCTCACTCATGCATGTTATTACCATAGTGGACCTACTCTGGATCACATTGTGACTATCTTCCAAAAACTCTGTCAAATTTATTTCATTTGTAACCAGATGGTCCACCTCCTGGCAGATTGTATTTTTCTTTGCGGAACATAGTAATAATTATTTAATGGGAAATTTTCCGTATTGGGTAATCCCAGTATTTCTTTAAAATATTTCCTTAACAAAATTTCAGAAGACAATAAATGAGTTACTGGGAAATTAACCAAGCGGAGATTCCTCGCTCTATACATATTTTCCATCATTTCCATTTTAGAATGTAACACCATAGAATCCTTAACAGCAGATACTGAGACAGCTTGAAGTGTATTACTTTGAGTTTCAACCACACTTAATCTTTTGTCCAAACAACTTAAATTGAAATCCACATTTACAAATTTTTGAGACACAGACTGTGAAAAGTCCAACATTTGTTTCACTATTTCTCTGAGAAACCCTTCAACTCTAGATATATCTAACCACAAATCTTTAAGGGTAATATCTTGTGTCTTCGCTGCTGGTGGTTGATCCTCTACTACACCTGAAAATTCAAGTGGTTTAGGTATTTCAGTAAAAGCTAATTTACTTGTCTGAGTAGAGGGTACCACATATTCAGTGGAAATAGCGGGAGTAACTTTCCCGCTATCACTTGATACTGGGTGAAGGGGGGGAGTCCATTCGAGGGGGCTCATTGATGCTCCCGATATGGGAGAGGTCATGTCAAGTAAAGTTTGTGAAGGATTATTAGCGGAAAATGTCAAATGCCTGTCCTTGGGACCAGATACGGTGTTGAACTCTTAGGTTTAATTTTCCTTTTCCCCATGACCTGACAGATTAATATTTATACAACCCAGAATTCCTGCTCCTCAGCTCCTCGTTGCTCCAAGGGGCTCCCAAGGGGCAGAACCTACCCCTTTGGGCATGCCCCTTCAGCCATGCCCTGCATCCGCAACCGCGGCAGCGGTGTCCAATTTGAGGAAATCAGTAGAGACGGACCCGATGACTCAGGGGTCCGTCTCTTCCAGTGCCTGCCCGATGGTTCCCCAACGTGGTGCCCAATGGTTCCCCTGCTGCTGCTGCGGGAGGCTCGGGGCAGCAAAAACAGAGTCTCCTCCAATGTCCCAGGGTGTAAGGCAAGTAGCAGTTCCCAGTAAACCATGGCAGCAATGTCCAATTTGAGGAAATCAGTAGAGACGGACCCGATGACGTCAGGGGTCCGTCTCTTCCAGTGCCTGCCCGATGGTTCCCTAATGAGCCCTGCCGCTGCTGTGGGAGACTCGGGGCAGCAAAAACAGAGTCTCCTCCAATGTCCCAGGGTGTAAGGCAAGTAGCAGCTCCCAGTAAACCGTGGCAGCGGTGTCCAATTTGAGGAAATTGGATACAAACTATTTTATGTGTTTTATGACTGTTTAATAAAGTCTTGGCATCCTGTACATCATCACTGCAGTCTCTGCTCTTTTTGTTCTTCAGTTTGATATTTGACTGCTGTCAAGTTGGATTTTTTAGATTTGTACTGACTTCGTGTTAATTCTTTTTTCTTTTTTTTTTTTTTGTGTGTATTGAACAATGAAAGGAACAGCCTGGCAAGGAAAGGGAGACAGGGTGCAGAGCCTGGCAGAAAGTGTGAGGTTGGGTGCAGAGCCTGGCAGGGAGTGAGGGGGGCTGGGTGCAGAGCCTGGTATATATTAGTGCTCAATTTGGTTCAGAATGGGTTTTTTCTGGTTTTCCTACTCTAAATCTAGGGTGCATCTTATGGTCCAGTGCATCTTATGGAGCAAAAAATATGGTATATAATTTTTTAAAAACATGAATGTAATATTAATTTTCTGTTTACCTTTTTAGTTCTAGTGGAGAAAAGACCTTCAGATATACTTTACACAATGCTTTCAAATATTGCATGAAATAGATGGCACATTATTGCCTCTATTATTTGGAAACATCTTTGATTTCCTTGGTTTTCTATTTTTGTATTATTTCTGCAACTTTTGCATATGCTTATTTTGGCTTTCACTCCTTTCCTCTTCATAGTTTTCGCATTGTAGAGTCACATATTTGAATTCTGTCCTTGTTTCCTTTCCTCATATGAATATAATAGGCCATGTTTCTCTAACACAGCTAGTTATTGCTCTGTTTAATTCTAAAATTATATGATATACTTCTTTGCTGTTACCATGTTTCCCTGAAAATAAGACAGTGTCATATTCATTTGGGGCCCAAAAAAGGCGGTAGGGCTTATTTTTTTCATTTATATTTTCATCTCTCCCTTCCTCTCTTTCACCCCAATTCTTCCTCCTTCCTTCTCTCCCCCACATGAGCAGCATCTTTCCTCCCCTCTCTCCCATCCTCTTGTGCCTTCCCTCTGCAGCATCTTTCTATCCCTCCCATCCCCCTGTGCAGCAGAACCCTTGCCCAGCTTCTATCCTTCCCTCCCATTCCTCCCTCCTATCCTTCGTGCAGCAGAATCCTTGCCCAGCTTCCATCCTTCCCTCCCATTCCTTGTGCAACAGAACCCTTGAGCACCCACCCCAACCCCGCTGCACAGCCAAACCGCCAAACCCCCCTGACCCTCCATCCTTCCCTCCCAAACAAACCCTGCCAACTGCGACCATAAATAATAAATACCTTCCGGCAGAGGAGCGTCGGGCCAGCAGCACTCACAGGCTGTTTCGCGGCCTTCTCGCTAGGGCCTTTTGTGTGCCGCATTACTGATGAGATCATCAGTAATGTGACAGAGGGAAATACCCAGTGAGAAGGCCGCAAAGCAGCCTGTGAGTGCTGCTGGCCCGATGCTCCTCTGCCGGAAGATATTTATGGTCATGATCAGCAGGTTCAGTTGGGAGGGAAGGATGGAGGGTCAGTGGGGGTTCGGCGGTTAAGCTGCATGGCGAGGGGAAGTGCAGCTGCCTATGACTAAGGCTTATTTTTGGGGGTAGGGCTTACATTATGACCTATCCCAAAAATCATGCTAGGGCTTATTTTCGGAGTAGGTCTTATTTTCGGGGAAACACGGTATATACTCAATACATGGAGTCATTGACTACCATATTTAGTTAAATTCTAAATGTAAAGATAACTTTCATTAGATGATGGATTTCCATTGTATTTTTTTTTTTTTCAGGTGAATATGGTCATGTCCTTATTGGGTATGTTTTGTCCTACTTTATTTGATGCAATTAGCAATTTGGAGAATTATCACCCTCGAATAGCTCTGAGATGGCAACTGGGACGTATCTTTGCTCTTTTCTTGGGCAACTTATATACATTTCTTATTGCTTTAATGGATGAGATCAATCTTAAGGCAAGCAGATCATACGAGTTTTTTTTTTTTTTAATTTGTTCTTATACGTTTAATTTTTTTAAGTATATCCTATTTAGCTCTGTGAAAACAATTCTTGGTCAACTTTTTAAACATACTTGCTTTTCTAGAGGGAAGAAGAAAAGATAGTGAAATACAACATGACGTTATGGGAAGCTAGTCTTTACAATGGTACATCATCTGAAAACTCTACATCTCATCCTATACAAGTAGATCCTGCAGATGTTCCCAGAGGACCATGTTGGGAAACAATGGTGGGCCAGGTAAGGTAGGAATTGTACTTAATTCTTGCGTTTCACTGAGGTGGTGGGGCAGGGACAAAATGGTAATTGGCATAAATCCAAGCCCTATAAATAAATTTAAATTTGATGGGGGAAAAAAAGTAGAACAGTGGAGAAGAGGGAGACAGACTTCATCATTATAAATGATCCATCATTTCAGCATGTCTCATTCTTGAGGAAAAGAGAATTATAGGATTTTGAAACTTGGGAGTTATTCTGGATTCTGTACTGACCTTAGAGCTACAGGTGGTTGCTATGGTAAAGAAGCGTGGTGGAAATTATGGATGGTACGGCAACTTTGTTCATACTTTAGAACAGTTATGAAATTATTCTCAGTCTGATAAAATATTGTAATACTATTTACATAGGACTTCCTCAGAAATATTTAGCACATTCATCCTCCTCCCACCCTTTCACTAAGCCACAGTAGAGGTTTCTATCATGGCCTGGAGTACTATATGCTTCGATACTCATAGAATTCCTATGAGCATCGGTGCAGCATTGAAGCATGTAGTGCCACGGGCTGAGGTCGAAAACTCTACCGCTGCTTAGTAAAAGAGGGCCTCGGACTTTTGCTACTAGGGTGGTGACAGAATATTTAGAGAGAAAGGGTCACTGCTTTGTTTCTGACCCTGTATTGGCTTCAAATAGAGGCTAGAATAACTTTAAAAAATGATTTGTAGGGTATATCAGACATTATATAACACAGGGTCAGAATATTTCAAAGGAGGGCATAAAGAAATATGTACCAAAGTGATCTTTGCATTCAGAGCAATACTTAGGGCCTGTTTTACAAAGCCGCGTTAGCGACTGCTGTGCCACAACAGCCCCAAAGCCCCTTAAATCTCTATGGGCTTCGGGGCTGTTGCCGCGTGGCAGTCGCTAGCGCGGCTTTGTAAAACAGGCCCTTAGGACTCCTTTTACTAAATCACAGAAGAGCTTCTTAATGCGGGCCAGTGAGGTAAATGGTCCAACTCTCATTCCATTTCTATGAGCGATGGAGCATTTATTTCACCCACCTGCAATAAGAAGCTCTTCCGCGGTTTAGTAAATCCCAGCGTTAATTTGATCATACGTGCCCAAGCCCTGCCCCAAATCTACCCAAGCCCCACCCTAGACCCCACTGCCACAATAATAGTACCAATTAAAAATGCCATTTCTTCCATTAATTTTTCATATACACACAATGTAATCTTATTAACAATACACAATGGTAACCTCAAAATGAAACTACACAAAGCACATTCTTTTGCCCTCCCCACCACTGCACTGTGCAATGTTTCCCTCTCTCTCACTGTCCACAATCTCTCTCTCTCTCTCTCTCTCTCATTTCCTCCCTTGCTGCAAAGGGAGTGGGAAAAAAGAGAGAGAGGGATCCAGGGTGCATCTCTCTTACCCCCCTCTATTGCTACATCCAACATTTCTCCCTCTCTTATCCCCCAGACTGTGTGCAGCATCTTCACCCTCGCCCACTAGCCCCATGCCCAACATTGCTCCTTCTATCACCCCTCTCCAGCTCCATGCCCCATCTCTTCCTCCATTCCGTCCACCACTATGTCCAACATTCCTCTCTTGCATCCCTTTCATCTGTCCCACAGTTCCCTCTCCAGCACCACATCCAACATTTCTCCCTTTCATTTCTCTCTACCTCACTCCTCTCCCACCACCATGTCCAACAATTGTCTCCCTTCCTATACCCAACAATTCTTTTCTTTCTTCCTTTCCCTTACACCCATGCTCAACAATTCTCCCTTTCTATTCCCTCCCCCACCTCAGAATCTCTTTCCTCCTCCCTCCATCCTTCCATCCTATGTACCAAATTAGCGCCCCCTCCCTCCTTCCTTCCAACCTTTGTCCCAAGTCTATGCCCCCTTTCTCCCTTCTGTGTCCCAAATTCATTCCCCTCCCTCCTTCCATTGTACCCAGTTCATGCTCCATTCCTTTCTTCCATGTCTCAATGCGCCCCTCTCCCTCCCTCCTATGACCCAATGCACCTTCCTCCCTTCCTCACATCTCTTTCTCCTGTCCTCATTTGAGGCCCAACATCTCTCCCCTCACTCCCTCTCCCAAGTCCTATATGCTCCCTCTCTCCCTCAAATCTGAAATGTCACCTGTCTACCGGCCAGCGTGCTTTCTGATCAAATCTCTTGGCTGCGTCTCCTCACCGACTTCTACTCCTTCCCACCGCGCACGCTTAAACCTTTAATTTCTCCTAAACATGCAGCGCCATCCTGACATCGGCCCCGGCGTCTTCCCTCCACCCTAGCGCCGTCCTGACATTGGCCCCTGCGTCTTCCCTCTGCCCTAGCAGAAACAGGAAGTTCTCAGAGAGGGTGGGCCGCAGTGGAGGGAAGACGCCAGGGCCGACGTCAGGACGGCGCTGTATGTATAGGAGAATTTAAAGGTATACGTATGAGCATTGGGAAGGAATAGAAATTGGTGTGGGGCCGCGGCCGAGAGTGCCTCGCTTTTTTCCCTGCAGGATTACTGCAATTACCGGCAATTTTTGGGGAGGCCATGACCTCTGTGGTCCCCCTCTTCCGACACCTATGAACTGCAGGATGAGTTAAGAGGAGAGCCCATTTGTAACTTTGCCATATCTCAGATGAGGAAAAGATGATCTTCTTGAAACTAAGAACTGAATGATTCGAAATGCGGGCAGTTTTTTATCTAACAGGGTTTTTTTCATCATTTTTAGTTTGTTTATATTCTGATTCAATTTTGGTTTTAGTTTTATCTTTTCTGGGGTTTTGATTATATACTTAATGATCTTTTTGTCTTTTTATCCTCATTGTTATTGTTTATATAGGTACTTTAGCTAGTCAGTGAGCCAGACAGTTAGGGAAATTTCCAGGCACCTAATATTTTGTTTTAATATTAGTTTGTGAACCACTGTGAACTTCGAAGAGGTATTAGCAGTATACAAATAACAATTGTATTGTCTGACTTGGGGATCCTTTTACAAAGCCATGGTAGTGATTCCCTTGCGACAAATGCACTGAAGCCTGTTCAATTTCTATAGGTTTCGGTGCATGGTAGTGATTCCCCTGTGACAAATGCACTGAAGCCTGTTCAATTCGGCTTTGTAAAAGGGGTCCTTATTGTCTGTTCTGAAAAACCTGGCTTTTTGAGCAATGTTTTGAGGTTATGTAGCGGCAAAACTACATGATTGGTGGAGCTGAGATGATAGGGATGATTTGTAGGGATTGTAAACTGTTTTTAGAATTATGGGAAGGATTTGAAGTGGAAGAATGATTAGAATTATAGATCTTTCTTTTTTTATGGATTTTTTTGTGTCCTGTTATGCTGATTGTTTTAATTTTTTGTCGATTATATCTATACTCCTCCCAAAACAAGCTTTATGATCAGACAGAAAATCGACCCCAACACATTCTGGAGCACAGTGGACCCAGCAATAGATTCCAGCAACCCTAGAGAATTCATAAACACCTGGCGATCTCTCAGCGAATCGACCTTGAACAAACTAGCACCACTAAAAGCAAAAAATAAAATATGTAGACAATCAGACAAATGGTTTGACACTGAACTCCTACAACAAAAAAGGAAATGCAGACAACTAGAAAGGGCATGGAAAAAACAGAAACAAGATAACACCAAAACAGAATGGAAAACCCAAATCAAGCTATACAAAATCAAACTGAAGGAAAAACGAAAAGACTCCAACCTCATAGGCACCGACAAACCAGACACAAAAAAACTTTTCAACCTAGTAAGAAATCTTACCGACACCAAACAATGTCTAGCCACCCAGGGAAACCTAACACCTACAGCCTCTCAATTAGCAGATCACTTCAAAAATAAAATCATCACAATCAGAACAACATTCAATAACTCACAAAACAACATAGACGAGATTCTAATAAAACCTACAACAGACGAAGCCATATCAGCAGACAGGTCCAGGACCAACTTCCCTACAACCCAGTGGTCTGAACTGGACAGGCTCTACAAAAAATATTGTAAATCCTCATGTGATCTGAACAACTGCCCACCATACCTACTAGCAACAGCTTCCACCAATTTCAAAGCTAGTTACACGTTGTGGCTGCAAACCACACTCAGGGAAGGCCAGTTCCCACTAGACCTTGGTGAAATCATAATTACGCCTATACTGAAAGACCCCAAAGGCCTAATAAATAACCCATCAAATTACAGACCAATCGTTTCTATCCCAACATACGTCAAAATAATAGAAGGGCTAATAGCACAACAACTTTCCATGTACCTAGAAGCCCACAACATCCTACATCCATCCCAATCCGGATTCAGAACCAACCACAGTACAGAAACTCTTCTGGTATCTTTACTAGACATAGCTCGAAGACACCTCAGCCAAGGAAACAGACTGCTAATCATCCAATTTGATCTCTCAGCTGCTTTCGATCTAGTGGACCACTCCATACTTCTCCAGACAATAGACGCAATAGGAATCTCAGGTAAAGTTCACAACTGGTTCCAAGGCTTCCTTAAAACAAGAACATATAGAGTCAAGTCAAAAGACACTCTATCTGAACCATGGTCCAACCCATGCGGAGTGCCACAAGGTTCTCCCCTCTCTCCCACACTTTTCAACCTATTCATAGCTTCCCTAGGCAACATCCTGGACGCCCTAAACATTACTTCTTTCAGCTATGCGGACGACATAACCATCATCCTTCCATTCGACATCCATAACCCAATCTCCACAGGAAGCCTGAAAACCACATTGGAAACAGTAGAAAAATGGATGACAAATCATAAGCTGAAGCTGAACCCAGACAAAACTAAACTCCTACTACTAGAGAAGGACAAAAAACCATCCCTAACAGAACTGGAAGTAAACTCAATCAAGTACCCAATACAGAGCTCCCTCAAAATCCTAGGTATACATTTAGACAGATGCTGCACAATGCAAACACAAATCCATAAAATCACCCAAAAAGCATTCCTCACAATGCGAAATCCAAGAAAAATCAGAAAATTCTTTAATAAAGACCAATTCAGGATCATTGTCCAATCCCTTGTGCTAAGTATCGTAGACTACTGCAACAGCCTCTACTTACCTTGCCCTACCAACACAATAAAAAATCTACAGACCATCCAGAACACAGCCCTTAGACTCATATACTCACTCAACAAACACGACCACATTACCAATGCATACGTAGAATCTCACTGGCTACCAATAAAAGCACGAACTCTACAATTCAAACTCTACTGTCTCCTTTTCAAAGTAACCCACGGCAAGGTACCCAGCTACCTAAACAACCGTTTTCACTACTACCTCTCACCCAGAAGAAGGAGAACATAGAACCTTTTCACCTACCCACCTCTCAACGGTACTCGTCGTAAGAAACTTTACGACAACCTTCTGGGGACACAGGCAGCTAAAATTGACTCTGACATCTCAAAACTACTGACCAAAACAACAGACATAAAAGAGTTCCGTAAAGAAATAAAAACACTACTGTTCAAAAAATATCTCCCATCACTCTAACCACCATCCAATGAGTTCCCAATCAACGCCTTTGGAAACACCCACCTATAGTATCTCTTTGTCTGTGATTTAGAATTACTGTAACTCTTTTACACCCCACCTGACTTAACTTGTTTCAGTTGATATGTATTATCTTCTGTGATATGTATTATCTACGGTGATATATATTATCTTCTGTGATATGTATTATCTTCTGTGATATGTATTATCTTCCGTGAAATTGAAGTATCATAATTCTTTACGGTTCCTGTAACTTACTCTTATCCTGTAATGTAATTCTACTGGAAATGCCCAGATATCTTCTATATTGTAATCCGTCTAGAACCGCAAGGCACAGGCGGAATAGAAATCCCTAATGTAATGTAATGTAATGTAATATTATACAGTATATGCCAGTTTGTATCCCTATTTGGGGGAAAATGTGTTTTGTTTTTTTAAAAAAATATATATGTGAATTAAATTTAAATTAACCTAAACCTTTTTTCACTGTTCAACCCTTCTTCCTCCTTCCTTTAATTTATCTGTCATGGCATTTTATATACTTCTCTTTTATGTTTGATATCTTTCTGGAGTTATAGGCCCAGAATGGTATGCCATACTCCATGAGTAGCCAGAGAATGGCTCAGTGTAATGACAAAAGTTCTTCTTTATTCTTGTAGTGCACTCTATCCAAAAACACCAGAACTTACTATAAATGGGCCATAAGAGTCCTATCACTGATTTTGGCCCTCAACCATGGCCTGGTTGGGTTTCCTATATAGGTGGGATTTACTGGTTCATTATTCTAAATGTTCATCAGCAAACAAGAGCTACATATCTCAAAGAGGAAAAAGTCTTTCAAATGTGATTACAGGAGTTTGTACGTCTGACAGTTTCGGACATCATGACAACATATATTACCATTTTGGCTGGTGACTTTCTGCAAGCAGTCTTTGTCAGATTCTTTAATTACTGCTGGTGCTGGGATTTGGAATATGGATGGGTAAGTGTCTGATTTTACTTTTTTTGCAGCACAGAGTAGAATCAAATGAATCATTTTAAGGTAGGGTTACCAGATTTTCCGTTTGGAAAATCCAGACCCCCTAGACCTGCCCCCCAGGCCCGCCCTAGCCTCGTCCCAGCTTCACGCCCCCCCCCCCCCCCCCCCGCTGCTTGCTCTCGTCGGGCAGGAGGGCAATTTGATAGAAGCTTTTCAAAACCCGGACAAAGCTGTCCAGACCCCAGACATGTCATCTAAAGAAGGACATGTCCGGGGAAATCCGGACGTCTGGTAAACCTAATTTAAGGGCATGTTTATGAAGAACCTTCAATAGTGATGCAGTGCACTTATAAAGATTCTTAGGGGGAAAGTTATCAAGGTGCAGTAAAAAGCGAACTTGATTTTACCTTGGAATCATCAACCTGCACTATTGCTGTACTGCAGAGGGATGACTCCTTACAGGCAGCGTTAATCCACTGTTATTATCCGATACTTCTGGATTGCATGTTAAAGGGAATGTGATGCTGTTCCTACCACCCTTGATGATCACAAACCTCCCAATAACAACCCTTCTGAAATGACGCCCCTAGTGTTAAATCATGTTTCCATACTACTGCTTGGGGACACCCTTTTGAGAGGTAATGTCACCAAGGGCAAGAGTGACTGGGGATCACACCTGCTCAGGACCCCCTAGACCACCCCAGTAGGCCTCTAGGAGTGGTATGTGTAGGTCCTTGGATGGTTGAGGTTTGTTTAGTTAGGGGGTTGCTATCAAGGTGGTTTGTGGGGTGGGGGTGGGGGGTATGAGGTTGTTATCATTAGGATATATTTTTGAGGTGGGGGTTGTGATGGGGGGAGGCTTCAGATGGGGGGACATTGGGTTGATCATTGGGTGGTGGCAGGGGCAACCCTATAGTTCCTTTAACATGCAGCCCAATGCTTTGAGGCTCAATGCTCCCGGGATGGTAAAATAACCCCAACTTTTGACTGGCTCTATTTTTCTAGATATAATGTGACTTGTGTTTGTTGTAAGTTGCATTATATAAATTACATAGTAATGAGCTACTTTACATGCATTTGCATGTTTTTCATCTCATTACCATGGACCCCGCAGTGTCTTACTTAGCAATGTGCTACGGTAATTTAAGTCATGCTAGAATCCTTTAACAAGCGTTCAGGCAAATTACATGACTTTGAGTCTTAATGTAGCTTGAAAATGTACCTCCTTGATGCTGTTATGGTTAGTTGTGGGGTGAATTTTGGCCTATAGTATATAGGGAAGTTAAATTATCTTTAGGTTTTGCAACATAGCTGTCCAGACTAGGCCTGAACTACTTTTTTTTGTTTTAGTTCTTTTTTTTTTTTTTTGGAGGGGGGGTTAAGAGAATTAAGCTGTTAGCATTGAAGGGCGCCTTGACTTAGGCGCCATGTTTATATCTGTGTGCAACCTAAACAGACAATTAAAATAATGATTTCTAAATTGGTTTTTAATGGTATGGTCAATTACCCATTGCAATTTTAGTAATAGTGAGAGGAAAGAAACATGCTCTTACTTTGAAACATGCTCATACTACCATGTGCCACTGAAGCAAGGGTGAATGGTGAGGTAGGGTTCTTGGTGCCCTTAAGCATCAGCACCCTGAGCCATTGTCTCACTGGTTCACCGCTTAATCTGACCTTGGGTCTATGTGTCATTATAGTTCATACCATGACTTACAGTAGTTCTCAAATGTGCTTGTATGCATATATCTGTTTTAAAAAAGATAAATGAGTATGTACTCTACACCTGTGTCAAAATACTGAAATATACGAACAGGAGCAGAGGAACAAAAATAGCCAACCTCTTACAACAACTCCACTGTAATTCATAAACTCCCTAGCGCCATTGCTTAGAAGCCTAAAACTTAAATGGAGGAAAAAGCCTCAGGTCTGGGAGAGACGTATGTTAACTCATCTCAAATCATCAACATCATAGGCTTTTACACCTCAACAGCAGCGGAACTATCCGCAACTAACAAGAGCACACAGACCCGATCCAACCAAGAGTGTGAGCTCCACCTCCCCCTGCAGTCCACTAGAAAGATCAACTGTTTTTTACACCTAAGCAGCAACAGGATCAGCCACCACTACCGAGAGCCCTTTGCCCTGATCCAGCCAAACAAGTAAGCTCTTCCCCCAGCATTCCGTTGGAAAAATCAATATGCTTGCTTTTAAATATTATCAGAAGTAGGAGATCAACTGCTTTTACACCTAAGCAGCACCAAGACCAGCCACCACTATCGAGAGCTTTTGTCCCAATCCAGCCAGACGTGTATGTTCTTCACCATACAATTTGTTGGAGAGATCAATCTGCCTGCTTTTAAATATCAGCAGCATTGGGAAAACAACTGCTTTTACACCTAAGCAGCAGCGGGTCCATCCGCAACCACCAAGAGCCCACAGACCCGATCCTGCCAGGAGTGTGAACTCCTCCCCCTGCAGTCCATTGGAGAGATCAATCTGCCTGCTTTTAAATATCAGCAGCAGTGGAGATCAACTGCTTTTACACCTAAGCAGCAACGAGACCAGCCACAACCACCGAGAGCACACAGACCCGATCCTACCAAGAGTGTGAACTCTTCCCCCCATGCAATCCGCTAAGAAGATCGACTGTCGGCTCCGGGCGGCTTTCCCGCAGAGGAGAGAATCCTGCATTCACCGTGGGCCTCATCTGGGGCAGCCTCCTTGGAGTGGCTGGGGCACGGGCAGTGTGTCTGGGAGGGAATGCATGGATGGGAGAACATCGCAGGGGAGGAGACATAGGCATCCTGGGACTGTCTGCCAAGTCTCTTCCCTGAAGAAGCCCTTTCTGGAAACGTCAATTGCTCCTCCTAAACTTACTTGCTCCACTTCATCACTGACGCTGAAACCGTGGATTGAAGACAAAGTTTTATTTTATTTTTCTTTCCAGCTTATGATTTATCTTTAATCTTATCTATTGTTTTGCCTTTTGTCTTTGTTTTGTTCTATTTCTATCATTTAAATTTCTCCAAAATTCTACTGTTCAACGGCTCCCCCTTCTGCTTCTATTCCTTTCTCTCCTCTCTTCTACCTTCCAAAGTATTTAGATCAATGCTGTCTTGTTAAAATGTTTATATTATTTCTATTTTTCCTCTAACTCTACTTTTCACTTCTCTATTACCCTCCAGGTACTTTAGTTAGATTGTGAGCCTTTGGGACAGTAAGGGAATTTTTCAAGTACCTTTCTTATTTCTAATCTTAATGTATATTTTCTGTAAACCGCTTAGAACCTAACGGATGTAGCGGTATATATAAGAAATTACATAGGCATAAAAAATCTCCGGAACGCTAAATCCTATTGCAGGAAAAATTTAGAGCAACCAGGTGTTAAGGTTGTGCTCGCCTGATTGCTCTAAATCTTTTCTACAGTAGACATGGAGGGGCATAATCAAAAGATACGTCTAAGTCCGATTTGGACGTATGGTGCTAGACGCCCAAATTCAGAAGTGGGAAAATGTCCATTCTTGAAAAATACGTCTAAAATTTTTTTTTTTGGGAGAATCATCTATCTGGATGTCCAGGCTATTGTTCGTCCAGACCGCCCCAGGGACTTCGAGGTAAAATTACATTATTTGCTGATGACGCTAAGCTATGCAACGTAGTGGACAGCGCAACTTTGCCCGACAATATGAGGCAGGACCTACTTTTACTGGAAAAATGGTCTAGTACTTGGCAACTGAGCTTTAATGCCAAAAAGTGTAAGGTTATGCACCTTGGTAGCGGTAATCCTTGCAGAACATACACCCTGAATGATGAAATCTTAACAAGAACTGTCGCAGAACAGGACCTGGGTGTAATCATTAGTGAAGATACGAAGACTACCAATCAAGTGGAGAAAGCTTCAACCAAAGCTAGACAAATGCTGGGTTGCATCCGAAGAAGTTTTGTCAACCGAAAGCCTGAAGTTATAATGCCGTTGTACAGGTCCATGTTGAGACCTCATCTGGAGTACTGTGTTCAGTTTTGGAGGCCGCATTATCACATGGAGGATGTGAAGAGGATGGAGTTGGTTCAGCGAATGGCCACTAAGATGGTCTCAGGACTCAAGGATCTCCCATATGAAGAACGTCTAAGCAGGCTATAGTTATATTCTCTCGAAGAACGCAGAGAGGGGAGACATGATAGAGACGTTCAAATATCTTACAGGCCGTACTGAGGTGGAGGAAGATATCTTTTTCCTTATAGGTCCCATGGCAACAAGAGGGCATCCACTCAAACTCAAGGGTGGAGACTTCATGGCGACATCAGGAAGTACTTCTTCACCAAAAGGGTGGTTGATCGTTGGAATGGTCTTCCACGTCAGATTGTCGAGGCCAGCAACATGCTCGACTTCAGGAGACAATGAGATAAACATGTGGGTACACTCCGTGGAAATCCTTGGGGGGAGGGTTCTTTGAGTGGGCAGACTTGTTGGGCCGACGGCCCTTTTCTGCCATCATACTCTATGTTTCTATGTCATCTATCTTTATATCACATTCTCAGCCAAAATTTTGTCCAAGTTCCAAACGCCCAGAATAAGACCTTTTGGACATGGGAGGGACCAGCATTGTGATGGACTGGGGACCCGGACATGGCAACAGAGCAGTGGGGTACCTTACAGGGCACTGCTGTGAACTTCACAAAAAGGGTGCCACATAAACATCTCACCAGAATTCTCTTATTGGTTATGGTGAGCCCCCCAAAGCCTACTATACCCTCCTGTCTACAACCCAAGTAGCTCTTATGGCTGCAGGCGCCCCCTATATGGCTGTACAATAAGGTTTTGGTGGGCACACATGTTCCACCCACATGCAGTGGGGCTTGGACCTCATCTTTATGGTTTATTAGCCCACTCCCCAGGCTATTTAAGAGACCTGTGTGCAGCTCTACTAGGCTTCTGGAGACAGGTATGTATGTTTTTCTTCCGATCTTTGTGGGGGTGCGAGGGGGGTCAGTGAGCATTGGGGGAGTGTGTGTGGGTCTGTACTTTGTCTCTGCAGTGGTTGTCTGGTCACTCTGGATACCTTTTTGGCACTTATACCTGCTTTTACATTGTCTAACTCGCAACCTATAAGTTCCATCCAGGAAGTCTAGTAAAACATTTGATTGTCCCTGCAGGATGACTAAGGGCCTCTTCTATTAAACTGCGCTAGCAGTTTGTAGCGCAGTGAACCGCGCTGAATGGCCCACGCTGCTCCCGACGCTCATAGAGTTCTTATGAGCATTGGGAGCAGCGTGGCTCTTTGCACTAAAAACTGGTAGCGCAGTTTAATAGAAGAGGCCCTAAGTCTAGGTCGGCCCGCATCCCACCCCAACCACTCCTTCAAATACGCCCTTCTCAGCTCTGGGAGCATAGCAGCTATCAGAGGCCTAAAAGGTCCCTAGATATGTCCAAAAAGTTTGATTATCGGCACTTGGACAATCTGTATTTTAGGTTATTCAAGTGCCGACTTGTGCGGGTTTTTAGAAGTATTTAAGTTTTGGTTATGAGCCCCTTAGCATTCCGGAGGTTTTTTATGCCTATGATGTTGGTGAGTTGAGCTGAGTTAACATACGACTCTCTCAGACCTGATCCTTTTTCCTCCGTTTAAGTTGTAGACTTCTAAGCAATGGTGCTAGGGTAGTTGTGGATTACAGTGGAGTTGTGAGAAGTTGACTGTACCCTACCTATATGCACATTCTATATAAAATGTGCAGCTACTCCTGCTGCACCAAAATTATGCCCTGGGGATGCCTGTTTGTAGTGTGCATATACGTATATGCGCTGTCAGATGTGTGTTTTGTATTTGCCCCTTTCTGCTTGTACTGTGGAAAAAGCTTCATATTATTACCTCCAAAGCCACTTGAATGAGATGACAAATTGGATGAATTTATGGAAACAAATCCACTAGCAGAGTGCCTACAAATCATTTTGTAATGTCATTCTGCAAAGCTAACAATTGTTTTTTGTTTGCTTGTTTTTCCTTTACAGCCTTCCTATTGTGAGTTTGATATCAGTGGAAATGTGCTTGGCTTAATCTTCAACCAGGGCATGATTTGGTAGGCCTCATGTTAAATTTGCTTTAATCTCCACTGTTTCTGCTGGGCTCCTGCAGGGGTTCTGCATTTGGCATGCATGAACTGGAACAGTTGCTCAGCAGTATCTTGGCGGCAGACCATCAGAAATATAATGATTGATGGCACTGATCATTTGAATACAAAATTATAGAGACACATTTGAACCACTGTTGTGCAAACCATTATTACTGCAAAGTAGGATAAACACAGAACACTTATATGTCGATAAGCTCAAAATCCTTATTCATTACAAAACCTATAAAGAAAATATTTGTTTAACTTTTGATGGACAGTTTTTAGTTCAGCCCACAGAGTTACAAAGTACAGGGGTAGTTTTACTTGTGGACTTAAGCACCATTTCTCAAGGGAAAAGTACAATCATAAGTTCCTTTTCAAAACAGAATAAGGAAAAATTACCTGCAGAAATTTGTGCTTGCCTTTTCTGTAGGTACTATTATTTCTTATCAGTTCTACAATACTATCAGATGAACTCAGCACAGTACGCATTATATATAGATGTGAATCGCTTATTTACTCTTTCCAAAAATACCAGGACTAGGGTGCACGCAATGAAGTTGCTACTGTAGGTAGTAGATTTAAAACAAACCAGAGAAAATATTTCTTCACTCAATGTGTAATTAAACTCTGGAATTTGTTACCAGAGACTGATGTGAAATCAGTTATCTTAGCAGGGTTTAAAAAAGGTTTGGATAATTTCCTAAAACAAAAGTCCATAACTAATTATTGAAATGGCTTGGGGAAATCCATTGCTTATTCCTAGGATAAGCAACATAAAATCTCTTTTGCTCCTTGGGATTTTGCAAGTATTTATGACCCGGATTGGCCACTGTTGGAAACAAGATACTGGGCTTGATGGGCCTTTGGTCTATTCCAGTATGGTGATTCTTATGATCTTTCTCTGTCCCTAGTGGGCTCACAGTAAGTTTTGTACCTGGGGCAACTTTTTCTCTCTCAACCTCTATCCAGCATTTCTCTGTTATCCTATTTTCCCCTCTCCTCATGTGTTCAGCATCTCCCTTTGTTTCTCTTCCCTATGTCAGCATATCCCTCTTCCCCATATTAGGTATTCCCTTCTCTGGCTCTATTCCCTCTCATGCCCAGCATCTGTCCTATATCCCTCCTATCCTTTACCTTTTCCTTCTATCAACCACAAGATGGGGCTTAAAAATGTAACGTCAAAAACCTGATGTATTTCTTCTTAACACATAGATTTCTTGTAGAGAATTGCAGCATATAAGACACTGTATTGTATTGTATCTTCTGACTCCTCCATGTCCAGCATCTCCTATCTATCTTCCTACTCGTCACACCAGCGCATGCGCAGATGTCCTCCCAAAAAGCAACCAGGTTGTGGGGCAGCGGGGCTGGGGATGGAATGAGGCACAACTCGAGAAGAACGGGGCATGACTTAGGTGGAATGGGGTGGGCCTGGGGGTGGGGCCATGGATCCGGATTTTCATTCCTAAAAATCTGGTAACCCTATCACTGATCCCCTTCCATCCTACAAAAATGAGAACAAAAAGGTATATACCTAGCTCTAGAAAAGCAGCATCTGGTATGGGGAAGCCTAGTAGAGCATCAAGTAGAGTTACCTGGTGGGTGGACTAGTGAACCTTAGTGAGGAGGACCCAGGCCCATAAAGCACTCTAACCACAACATCTATGGTATTAAGTATGAGCCCATTAAAACCCACCCAAACCCTTCTATACAGCCATATAGGTGCCACTTGCAGCAATAACAGATACACAGGTGGATTTAGTAGGTTTGGGGGGGCTCACCATAAATTATAAGCGGGTTATGGTGAGATATACATATGACACCTTTTATGTGAAGTTCACAGCTGTGTCCTCTAAGGTGCCCCACTGGGGTCTCTATGTGGTCAATCCATTACTATGCTGGCCCCTCCCACGTCTAAATGGTCTGGATTAGGACGTTGTGAACATGGACGTTTATGTATTCGAAAATGGCCCAAAAAGTTAGATGTCCTAAAGGCCAAGATGTCCAAATAGGTCATAAAAAAAATTAGATGTCTAGTGGTTTCGAAAATGGACTTTTCCCCGCCCTAATATTTGGATGTCTTGAGGGATATGTCCAAAGTTGGATTTAATTGTTAACAAACTACTGGAGACGTTAGATCAAAAGTACTCACTCTAAACTATATGTTAATTCTAGTACTTTAAAAAAACATTCTTATTATCTACTAATAAATTACTAATATTAGTGTATTGTATTGTGCTCAGTAACCACCACTACCACGGTCATATTATAAAATTTGATTCATAATCACTATGATTTAATGGGAACCATCATTGCACTCACAGGTTCCCTACTCCTTCATTGAACCAGAAAAGAAGCAGTGATATGTGCTCAATGTTCTTAATTAAATCCACTAACGTGATTCAATAAAAAATAAAAGAAAAACAAAACAAAAATTGAAAAAACTACACTTATCTGGTTCTGTTTTCTGGGCACTGGTGTATTGAAAATCAGGTCAAAAGTTTTGTACTCTCAATGTTAATCCCTGTTTTATCGTCAGGAGTCAATGGGAACAGTCGTGTTTAACTTTATCAGCTCAATGCCAAGTTGGACTTAGACACACTAATGAAAATGCCCCTCTAAGGGCATTTTGTGTTAAGGGGTATAACTAGGTGGGGCATGGGCAGAGAATGGGCCCGAAGAATATATTGCAGTTAGTATATGAGTATATGAGGAAAAGCCCAAACAAACCGAAAATGACTAAAGGTTTTCGCCTTGTTCACATCAGTCATATGACTAGAGTCTTGGCGTAAACGCATTGTTCTTTCTTTTTTGTTTCCAGGATGGGTTCTTTCTATGCTCCCTGCCTCCCAGCCATCAATGTTCTCCGGCTCCACACCTCCATGTACCTGCAGTGCTGGGCTGTGATGTGTTGCAATGTACCCCATGAGAGGGTCTTCAAGGCCTCCAGGTCCAACAATTTCTACATGGCCATGTTGCTTTTCATTCTCTTCTTGTCCATGCTACCGGTCATCTATACAGTTGTGTCCATTCCACCGTCTTTTGACTGCGGCCCATTCAGGTTCTTCATTTTTATATATCTGCAGAATATCTGTAATCATCTTTTATATTTAGGAAGGTGGTGTATATTAAGTTGAAATATTTTATGTGAACTCTCTGCATGTTCATATTTTCACGGGAAATGGTTGGGGCGGGAGAAGTGGTAAGGGGGCGTGTTGTAGAATGTCATGTGACTAGTCAGTCGGGCAAAACATGGTGATTATGTGGAAAAGTGATGTAATTTGCTTGTCAGATAGTTAATAAACAGTGTTTAAAAAATAAAAGTGTGCAACCTATCACTAAAAACAGGCGTGATCCCGGAGGAGCCAACGTTACGCCCATCTTTAAAAAGGGATCAAGAGGTGACCCTGGAAACTACAGACCAGTGAGTCTGACCTCGGTTCCGGGAAAAATGGCAGAAGCTCTGATAAAAGAAAACATCGATGAACATTTAGAAAGGAACGAACTTCTGATAACCAGCCAACATGGTTTCTGCAAGGGGAGATCGTGCCTAACAAACTTATTGCACTTCTTCGAGGGAGTTAACAAACAAATGGACAGAGGAGACCCCATAGACATCATATATCTAGATTTCCAAAAAGCCTTTGACAAGGTGCCCCATGAACGTCTACTCCGGAAATTGAAGAACCATGGGGTGGAAGGAGATGTACATAGATGGATCAGAAACTGGTTGGAAGGTAGAAAGCAAAGGGTAGAAGTGAAAGGCCACTACTCGGACTGGAGGAGGGTCACGAGTGGTGTACCGCAGGGCTCGGTGCTCGGGCCGCTGCTATTTAATATATTCATAAATGATCTAGAAACAGGGACAAAGTGTGAGATAATAAAATTTGCAGACGACACCAAACTATTTAGTGGTGCTCGGACTATAGAGGACTGCGAAGAATTGCAAAGGGACTTGAATAAGCTAGGGGAATGGGCGACGAGGTGGCAGATGAAGTTCAACGTTGAGAAATGTAAAGTATTACATATGGGAAGCAGAAACTTGAGGTACAACTATACGATGGGAGAGATATTATTGAATGAGAGTACACAGGAAAGGGACTTGGGGGTAATGGTGGACACGACAATGAAGCCGATGGCACAGTGCGCAGCAGCCGCTAAGAGAGCGAATAGAATGCTTGGTATAATCAAGAAGGGTATTGCGACCAGAACGAAAGAAGTTATTCTGCCGTTGTATCGGGCGATGGTGCGTCCGCATCTGGAGTACTGCGTCCAATTTTGGTCACCGTACCTTAAGAAGGATACGGCATTGCTCGAGAGGGTCCAGAGGAGAGCGACACGTCTGATAAAAGGTATGGAAAACCTTTCATACGCTGAGAGATTGGAGAAATTGGGTCTCTTTTCTCTGGAGAAGAGGAGACTTAGAGGGGATATGATAGAAACTTACAAGATCATGAAGGGCATAGAGAAAGTGGAGAGAGACAGATTCTTCAAACTTTCAAAAAATAAAAGAACAAGAGGGCTCTCGGAAAAGTTGAAAGGGGACAGATTCAAAATTAATGCTAGGAAGTTCTTCTTTACCCAACGTGTGGTGGATACCTGGAATGCGCTTCCAGAGGACGTAATAGGGCAGAATACGGTAATGGGGTTTAAGAAAGGATTGGACAAATTCCTACTGGAAATGGGGATAGAGGGGTATAGATAGAAGATTACTGCACAGGTCCTGGACCTGTTGGGTCGCCGCGAGAGCGGACTGCTGGGCACGATGGACCTCAGGTCTGACCCAGCAGAGGCATTGCTTATGTTCTTATGTTAAAACTTTATGAAGATCCCTTGTATATAACTAGGGTTACCAGATTTTCCTTTGGGAAAATCCGGACCCATGGCCACGCCCCCAGGACTGTCCAGTTCCTCCTCTTTCCCGCCCTGTTCCGCCCCCCCCAGCCCCCCCCCCAGTCAGCATCCACGCAAGCGCGGACACGACATAATGACATCATGCGCATGTGCGTTTGACATCACCGCGTTGCATCCGCGCAGTCGCGGATGCTCCTTCCTAGCGCGATTATGTTGGGAAGCTTTTCAAAACCTGGACAAAGTGCTGAGTTTTGTCAAGGGTCATGTCCTCAAAAGGACATCCGGACGTCTGGTAACCCTATATATTACTAAAATATGACAAGAAACATTCAGATTTTTTTTAAAAAAATCCTCTAAACTACAAAATACTTTCTCTGTATTTCTTTGGGAGGGGGGTTGCTCTATTTTTTTCTGCAAGTGCTGTGCACCTGGCTCCCTTCCAAATTCTTAATAGTATTTATCCGGAAATTGCTGACTGTATGGTGATATCCAAAGTCTACTGACACATAGAATAGAATTTTCCTGGTTGGCAAAAGAATTTAGCTCTAAAAGTTATTATCTCATCATGACAGCATTCAGAACTATTGACCCACAGGCAGCATTACTGCTTAATTACCTCACTTGGGGCCCTTTTACTGACACCCACCCCCCCTTTTATGAATCCGTGTTAGCATTTTTTTTATCACCGGCTGCAGCGGAATTCTATGCGCGTTGGAGCTTTTACCACCACAGCCGGTGATAAAAAACGCTAACACAGCTTCCTAAAAGGGGGGGGGAGGGGGTATGTGTATTAGGCATTTAGACCCTGATCCTATAAATGACGCCTCAAGTAAGGCTCCTAGATTGGTATGCCTAGCCAATCTAGAGGCCTAAAAACTTTATTATTTTTAAAGCTTAATTGGCGCCAATAATGAGCAATTAGCACCTCATAATTGCCTTAAATTAAAATGAGTTATTATTTATTTATTTACATTTCTTATATACCGCTTCTATTCGAAGCAGTTTACATTCAGGTACTCTTAAGTATTTCTCCCTATCTATCCTGGCGGGCTCACCATCTAACTATAAACAATATCCGTAACCCCAGGACTGAATATGGCGCTGCCTTCCGTCTGGCAATAGAAGAGCATGACTCCACCTTAACTTGATCTTTACAGAAAGGAAGTGTGAACTCTCCTTGAAGGAGCCCATTCTTTTCAAAGAAAACAACATCATGCCTTTGAGATTTACTCTGTGTGGATGAGATCGGATTTCCAAGTTCCAAGTTTCTAAGTTTATTAAATAATTTGATTAATCGCCTACTCTACATTCAAGGCGATGTACAAGATAATACTAATAATTATAAACATAGGTAAAATATTATATAAATGGACAATATTACAAAAAACAAACACAGTTTAAAAAAAATTAAGTTGTTACTTATTATATCGAAACAATAGGAAAATTCATTAATGGTTACATTCTATATTAAATTCAAAATACAAAGGTAAAAACATAGGGGGGGGGGAAAAAGACAATAAAAATGATAGATAAAAACAATAAAAAATCATTAATCACTAAAAGCATCGTTAAAAAGGAAACTTTTGAGCTTAATCTTAAATTTTTCGAGGTTCTTTTCTTCTCTTATATATATTGGGAGATCATTCCAGGACTGAGGGGCTGTCACCGAAAAAATAGTGAGACGTCTTGTATTAATGATTTTTAACGAGGGAATGGTTAATAGATGTTGATCTTGTGATCTCAATGTTCTAGAAGTGGTATAAGGAATTAAGACTCTATGGATAAAAGCAGGAGTTTGAAAAATAAGAGTTTTAAACGTGAGTAAGCATATTTTAAATAAAATATGGTGTGCTACAGGAAGCCAATGAGATTCTTTAAGTAAGGGTGTGACGTGTCAAATTTTTTTGCATTGTGAATTATTTTAATGGCGGCATTCTGCACAATTTGAAGACGTCTAATTTCTGAAGGTTTCCAAGAAAGGGCCACTTCCAAGCCTGACACGAGCTCACTGGTACACTTCAGGGCAAGCTCTCCATATTTTGATCTTTTCAGCACTCATCTCTGAGCAGAGAGTGCTGAGCAGGAGTGCAGTGGTTAAAGCTACAGCGTCAGTACCCTGAGGTTGTGGGTTCAAATCCCACACTGCTCCTTGTGACCCTGGGCAAGTCACCTAACCCTGCATTGCCTCAGGCATGTTAAGAGTGTGAGCCCAACAGGACATATTACCTGAATTTAAACCACTTAGGTTATAAGTGGTATATAAATACTAAAAATAAATAAATATTGTCCATCTCCTCTCCAGCTGACACGAGGTCTGTGGTCATGGCAAATAGTGGTGCAGTGAGGATAGGGAGCACCCAGGGTGGTCATACCTTCCTCTCTGCCCCCATGCCCTCCCTTCCACCTGTACCTCTTTAAATCTTCACCAGTGCGAGCAGCTTCTCCATCCTGCTGCTTACACTGGTGTTGGCTTTCCCTCTGATGTCACTTCCTGGCCCTGTTTCCTAGCCCCACGACTAGGAAGTGATTTCAGAGGGGAGCCAGACCAGAACGAGCAGTATGCCAATGAAGTTGCTCGCACTGGTGAAGATTTAAAGAGGTGCAGGGGGTAAGGGAAAGCATGAGTGTGGCATGGGGGTGTGTGTGTGGAGAGGTGCTGGCATCCCAGGGCAATCTATCCTCAAGCCCCCTCCTACCATGCCATTGATCCCAAAG
The DNA here is from genome assembly GCF_902459505.1 of Geotrypetes seraphini. Taxonomy (NCBI): domain Eukaryota; kingdom Metazoa; phylum Chordata; class Amphibia; order Gymnophiona; family Dermophiidae; genus Geotrypetes; species Geotrypetes seraphini. The sequence goes on along the minus strand of NC_047084.1, from coordinate 470,308,202 downwards.
TAAAGCAGGCCGCATCCCCATTGGCTAGAGCTGAGCCCCTGTGATTAATTGGAAGCTAGGTGCCTAACTTTGTAGGTGTCTACCTCTTTCAGGCAGGTGCCTAGTCCAAGGCATTTATCAGAAAGTAGGCTTGGTTAGGGGGTGGATCGTGGGCATGGTTTACATGTAGGTGTCTAAAGTGTAAGGAAATAGGTAATTTTCAAAAAAAAAAAATTGGATGTCTAGTGGTTTCAAAAATTGGACATTTCCACACCTTGCTATTTGAATGTCTTGTGGGATATGTCCAAAGTTGGACTTAGATGCACTATCGAAAATGCCCCACTAAGGGCATTTTATGTTAAGGGGTGTAACTAGGTGGGGCATGGGCAGAGGATGGGCCTGAAGAATATACTGCAGTTAGGATATGAGTATATGAGGAAAAGCCCAAACAAACCAAAAATGACCAGGCGCCTATCTTAGGTGCCAGTATTTAGGCCAGGAAAACTCTGGCATAAGTCCACTTTAGGTGCTGCTAGGCATAATTCTGTAAACAGCACCTACCTTAAGACTGACATATGCTAAGTGCCACATTCCTAAGCACTTTATAATTTAGCTTAAGTGCCACATTCCTAAGCACTTTATAATTTAGCATCTCCTCAATATGAGAAGGTAAGTGCTTGCATATTTCTTTTATAGGTGCCAAACTCTAAATGGGAACATTAGCGCATGACTTGCAAAAAAGAGAGAAAATTCCCAATTTTAGTGGCACGGTACAAAGGGCCCCTTGGTTTTGTTAGTCATCAGGGTTCTTCCTGCAGCAGTGGCTGCACATTAGAGACTGACAAGGGGACAAATGTTTCCCCATCCCCATGGGAACTCATTTTCCCATCCTGGTCACTGCGAGTTCTTTTCCTGTCCCTGCCCCTGCCCCATTCCTGCAAACTCCGTCCTCCCCTGCGCAAGCCTCAAACACATAACCACTCCTCATCTTCCAACTCTGCTTGGTCATCTCCCCTCTCCTTTAAAAAACTTCTTATTTCATTCAGCTTACAGGAATGAGGCTTGGAAATTCATTTCCCACGGGGACGGGGACAAATTTGTCCCTGTTTCATTCTCTACTGCACATTTCCAGTTGAATCTAGTAACAAAACAAGAGGCAATTTTCAAAGCTGTTTATATGGATCAGTACTGATTTACTCAGCTAAAATGGCTTGATTTAAAAATTTTTCTCATTGAACCTGGCATAGAAAGGCATTTTCAGTATGCAGAATTTCAGTAGGTTAAAAAAAAAAAGACATTTATGTGGCTACATTTGGGGGTGAAAAATGGACACAGAGCACTGACAATGGTTTTCTAGTGTATCCACAATATTTTCACCCTTGGTCAGCCACCATATACGTAGAGGACAGGCATGTCCAACTTCGAACAGGTCGTGATCTACTTTTTCCAGCCAAAAGTGCTGGTGATCTACCACCATGAAAATTAAGTTTCAGATTAGTTTCAAATTAAATTTTAACCCAATAAAGTTGGAGGATTCCCCCTCCCCCCATTTTTTATGAACCTTCTGTCATTTACTTGGATGTGATCAGCTGTTAAGCAAATTAAGCAAAAACAACACAGAGAGACGAAGATCCAGTAAGAACTTCGAGGGGAAATGGAAAGTACATTTTTCTTAAAGTTTTATTGAGTAATAACTTTCTTTAACTTTTATTGAGTAAATTGTGTTAAATTTAGGTCGAGTATTGATCCAGGCTGATCTTGCACAATCTTTAATATTTCGCTCTTGCTCATTAGTGAGACATCCGAGCCTGCATTTCATCCACCAGCTTTTTGAAGTTGGGTGAATATTGCGTGAGGGCCAGTCTCAGGGAATCCTGGAGATGTTCATTTGTTATGTTGGAACGTTGTATACTCTGTCATTTTCAGATGGGAAAACGCAGATTCACACAAATAAGTTGAACCAAAATAGGAGTGTACAGCTTCACTGCATCTTCTCAAGTTGGGAAATTTGTCTCTAGGCACTAGCTTCCAAAATGATTCTTGCTCAGCACAGGTCTTGAGAAAAATGTCATTTTTAAGGGTTAATATTTCGTTTTCAAGAGATGGCTTGTTCAATGAGTAATTTGTACTGATAGCAGCTGCAGTTTCTTTAATGTCCACATCTACTTTGAATAGGTATGACAAGTACTCCACAACTGTTCCAAATTTTTGGAAGTCACAGAATCTATTTTCAAATTCCTGAATAACAGAACAGATTTCTGTCACATACTTCTTGTTCTGAAAAACAGAATTTGGGTATTGTCCCAGATGGTCCTGCGTATTAGGAAAATGATCAAAGGTGTTAGCTCAATGTTGCTGTTGTAGGATGAAAGTGTACTCATCATCTTGCCAATGCATTTGTTTTTATCTTGTAGTTCAAGGTTCCTATCACTTAGTTCACCTGTAAAGTCAGCGAGAAATGCCAGATCACATAATCACTCCTCATCTTCCAACTCTGCTTGGTCATCTCACCTCTCCTTCAAAAAACTTCTCATTTCATTCAGCAAATCACAGAAATTTGTGCCTACTTAGCCACCTTACATCTGTGTTCAAAATGATTTTCGCTGCCCCTTCATCAAGAGTAAGATTGGAAAGCCATTTTGAAGTGATCTTCCACGAACTGAATTTACAATTTTGAAAGTGATGTCCATGTCAGCCTTTGTATTGAGTCTCATGCTTGCCAAAACTTGCTGGTGAATGATGCAGTGGTAAGAAAGGAAATCTAGGAAGTCGTCATGCTGTTTACAGAGGGCTTAACCTTTCCTGTCATTGCTCTTGTTCATCAGTAGTGATGGAAACAAATCTATGCAATGGAAGAATACACTTTGTCACAAAAGAATGGAAAGAACTGAATATTTCCTGACTGGTAGTTCTCTTTTTTAAAGAAATCATTTCAAGGAGTTCTTCTTTAACAGTCTTCAAAAACCATCCCAATAAAGACTAGTAACTGGGATTTGTCTCTTATGTCTATAGATTCATCCAGTTGGAGTGAGAAAGCATCACAATTTGAAACATCCTCCAACAATTGTTCAGTTGTGTCTCCACACATCTTTTCTATTCGCTGCATGACGGTGTTTCATGACAATTGTACATCTTGAATAGCAGCTATGATCTCTTTTGTATTTTTAAATCCTTCATAAAGATTGTCAACTGCTTCAAGAAAACAATCTTTTACAAATTCCCATTCAGTGAAAGGTTTGCATTTCTTTGCGATCAGGTTGCTGACGTTGATATGCTATGGTTGCACTGACCGAATGTGACCTTGGCTTTGCCATCAACTGTTGCTGAGTAGCCAATTTCAATTTAAGTTCTTTGAGCTTCAGTTTACGAATTTCACTTTTGGGTGGAAAATCAACATCAAACTTATTGCTATGCAGAGCCTTATAATGACGTTCCAGATTACCCTTTTTGGACAAGGATACTGAGGCGTTACAAATTAGACAACAACATTTGTCTTTCACCATGATGAAGAAGTAGTCCATATCTCATTCATCATAAAGTGGTAGGTTTTGCTCTTCTTTGGAACACTCATCTTCATTATACTGGGGTGGCTGGATGTAAGAAGGCCAAATCTGCTAAGTTAGTATAAACACTGGCTGAATCTGGTCCAAAACTGTCCCTGTTCCAAAGTATTAAAGATCAACAGGAACTGAAGACCTCTGGATGATGTGCAATGCTAGGACTGTAGATGCCAAAACCACACATGCAGTTAATTCTAAAAGTAAAAATAAGAATTCATCATACTGGCACCAATAATCAAATACCACCAAACTATCATCAAAAAAACTCAAACACCTGTCCAGCAAACCAGATAAAATCAAATACCACCAAACAAGTTCAAATACCACCACATGCAATTTAATAAATTCTGCACACAGTGTAGAATCAATGCAGAGGCATGGTGAAATAAAATTGCAGTGTAGAATCAACGCAAAGGCTAGGCAAAATAAAATTGCAGAGGCAAGCAAAAGTCATAGTGGTTTGAACCAATTTCAAGGCAAGGCATAGGCAAGTTAGAGCAAAATACACTTTGTTGTATCTGTCCGAAAATGTTTAATGAAAGCGAACTATAAAGCGACCAACGACCAGCACACGACACAACTAATACGGTAAGTGTATTCAGGTAAAGCCCAAGCGAATGGATATTGCCCGATATATATAACACACTTCTAAGGGGTGTTGGGGTGGGGGCAAGAATGGGTAATTCTGAGAGGCAGGAGACCAGGTATGACACTGGGCCTGTGGCATATCGTCGTGGGGCATGGGCAGCGGCTCTCTGGGGTATCCACAAACTATTGGCATGAAAACAAGCACCCCAATACACCCGCAGGCAAGATTTCCGCAGGCAGGGAAAAAAGACAGGCAAAGGATCAGCAGCGGCGGCAAGCCCTCGGCAGACGACCTGCTGGCACGAGGTCTCTCCTAGCGACGGGGTGAACTGCTGGAGAGATGGAGCCAAGTAGGACTGTGATCTACCTCTGACCCCTCTGCAGTCTACAGGTAGATCATGATCTACGTTTAAGTTTAAGTTAAGTTTAAGTTTAAGTTTATTAGGATTTTATATACCGCCTATCAAGGTTATCTAAGCGGGTTTTTTTTACAATCAGGTACTCAAGCATTTTCCCTCTCTGTCCCGGTGGGCTCACAATCTATCTAATCTACCTGTTGGACATGCCTGGTATAGGGGATACATATCATCATTGCATTTTCCGCTTGTCTAATTTTTGGCTGTTGATATTTGAAGGGAAACAAGATGGGTTCTTTCCAATTTGCAAGCTATGCAGAGCAAGAAAATTTTTGCTCTGTATCATGTTGTTTCTGGGAGTGTTTGTTTTAGTTATTTTTGTATGGCCATATTTTCATCAAAGGAGCAAAGTTGTAGCTTGTACACACTTTCTAAATACGGTGCACTGTGTGCACAGATGGCACTGTCTTTCTGAAACCCTATCTGTACATGTTCAGTGGTTTGAGCATGCACAATAATTCACAAAAGCACAGTGGTAGGTTTACCAGACATCCGGGAAAACCCATAAATGACCTCTTTTTAGAGGACTGTCCAGGTGCCTGGAGGCATTTCCAAAACCAGGTAGTTTGTCCAGGATTTAGAAGTCCCCGAGCATGGGACCACGCCTGGAAGCCCTCTGTGCATGCACGTGATGACATCATACGCACGTGAACTTGCGGTGATGTCATCATGTCGATGTCCACGCATGCATAGAGGCCTCCCCAGACTTGGCCCCCAGGCCTGGAGAGGTTCATGTGTGGATGGGGCTGGAGGCAGAGATGGAGATGGAATGGGGCAGGGCCAGGTCTCCTATGTTTTTAAAGAGAAAATCTGGCAACCTTACACAGTGGGCACCCTCATTACAAATAGTGGGCACTGTCTTAAAAAAAAAAGTATGCACTATGATCAACAAATGCTTTTAACACAAAAAGCATTGCTGCCATTGCGGGGGTAGTACTTCAATATTGTGCTTTCAATTGCTAGGGCAGGCCGGTGTAGAGGAGCCTTTCAGAGCTTGCCTATCCCTCACTGAAAAGGTGATAGTAAAACAGCACCACCCACTGTAGGACTGTAGGTGGAGGACTCCCACCCAGCTGCAATTTTATAAAAGTCCTCTTGCATACTAAAATAACTTTATACAATTATTCTACCCGTGCAAATCCCACTTTCATTTGCCTAACAGTGACTAAGAGCTTAACTGAGGGAGGCCTTCTATTTTGAAAATAGCGTCAAGATTGAAGTTTAATTGTGCAACAAAAACAGATGCAAAAGTTGTTTGTTGTTTTTTTGTGTAAATCTTTATTCATTTTAATACGTACAATAAGTGTGATAATACATAAACACATTTGCACATTGAGAATATCACTTAATATTCAGCAATAATACCAATCATAAAATCTTATCTCCCTCCCTTCCCACCCCTTCATCAGGGCCGCCATCAGGGCAGTACTACCAGTCCTGAATTCAGGGGCCCGGAGCTGACAGGGGGCCCGGGCTCCCCCAGGGTCCTAGGCAGTGTTCTAAGGCAGGGGCGCCAGTAGCTCGCCAAGGCAAAGTGAGTCGATCACCCAGGACTCACTTTGTCTTGGCGATCTAATCTATCGGACCGATCAGTCTTCCTCTCCCCGACGTCAATTCTGCTGTCGGAGAGGAAGTTCGGGCCAACCAATCGCTGCCTGGCTGAGCGGAACTTCCTCTCCGACGGCAGAATTGACGTCGGGGAGAGGAAGACAGATCGGCCCGAAGTAGGGAGAGCATGCGTCGGCATCGGCTTTGGGGCCTGTTATCCATTGGTGGGTCCTGTTCCCCGATGGCAGCGGCAGTGGCAGTGGCTTGGGGAACGGCAGGGAGAAAGAAAGAAAGGGGGCAGGCAGGGAAACAGAAGGAAAGAAGAGAAACAGAAAAAAAGAAAGAAAGGTCAGGGAGAGAGGAAGAAAAAGTTGAGGGAGGGAATGAGGTGTGGAGGAGAGAAAGCATACAGGCTGATAGAAGGGAAGAAAGATTGGATGCACAGTCAGAAGAAGAAAGTGCAACCAGAGACTCATGAAATCACCAGACAAGGTAGGAAAGATTTTATTTTAAATTTAGCAAAGTGGAGGCTGTATTACCACAGTTTTCAAAGGAATTTGCCCAAATAACTTAATAGTTAACTGGGTAAATTCCCAGAGATGAAAACTTCCCTTCACTTACTATGCACAGTTCTGAATTTATATCTGCTGTCTATATTTTACAATATGGTCCCCTTTTACTAAACCGCAATAGTGGTTTTTAGCGCAGGGAACCTATGAGCGTCAAGAGCAGCGCTGGGCATTCAGCGCAGCTCCCTGCGCTAAAAACTGCTATTGTGGTTTAATAAAAAGGATGGAGGGTATATTTGTCTATTTTTGTATGGTTGTTACTGAGTCATCTGCCTTGACCTCTTTGAAAAAAACCCAGAATAGGAATGATAATTAACATTTTCTCAGCGTATAGTGTACTTTGTGTTTTTTAATTTTATTGTTGGTAGATCATTTTGACTTGGTCATTTTAAAGTAGCTCACAAGCTCAAAAAGTTTGGGCATCTCTGAGCTAGAGCGTTGAAACTGTGTATTTCTATTTTATCCCCCCTTTTACAAAACTGTGGAGCGTTTTTTAGCGCCAGCCGTGGTGGTAGCAGCTCTGATGCTCAGAATTCTATGAGCGTCAGGGCTGTTACCACTGTGGCTAAAATCCACACTACAGTTTTGTAAAAGAGTGAGGGGTAAGTTTGTGATGACATATTCCATACTAGGCGAAGGTGTTTTCTGTGTTCTGTGTGTTCGAAAGACATGGTTTTCTGTTAGGATTGACGGTGTAGGATTGATCTGTGCTGGTCTGGCTTGTTTAGTTTTACAATGGGTGTATTGATGTACTGCTCACTGCAATATGTAAGATGCTGCCTTTTCCTAGGTACTCATGTGTGACGTGTAGTTTGTTACTAAAAATCATGTTTTTCTTACAGATAGGGGGGGGGGGTGCCAAAAAATGATGGGCCCCGGGTGTTACATATGCTACGTACACCACTGTATGTAAAGATACCAGAAAGCTGGCGTAGCAAAAACTTTAAGTAAATTGTTATTCTTCTAAGTTTTGAGTATTTAACCCTCCCACAACCTCACGGGCACTTGTTTCAAGTTTCAAGTTTATTGAGATTTTGATTTAAACGCAATATCAAATATTTTCAATGCGTATAAGAAAAATAAATTTGCGGAAATAAATAAAACCATTTGAACAATAAACATACAAACATATCCAAAGATGATTAAAATTACATAAGGAGTACAAGGATAAACTACATTTGTTTAAAAATGCGTTCTCCGCGCCTGCTCATAAATTTGTTGACTGGAAGGATCCAGCAATGTGGCCAGATGCCATTCAGGACAAAGACAGAGAAAGAATTGTGCAATTTGGATTAATGATGGAAGATGATTTAAAGCAAATGGCACAGTCTATGAGTAAAGATCTTGATGGACGTTCTTTTTATGAATATCTCCTCTATGCCAAATCACCCAATGGACGTGAGAAGATTTTAAGGGACTGGCTTAGGTGGAGCATTAGCAGAAAAGTATGTGTGTATTCGGCCCATGGAAGAAGGGGGGGGGTGTCTGGGGGGGAAGGGGTGCATGGGGGGCCCAATAGGATTGCTCAGTAAGGGGCCCAGAAATTTCTGATGGCGGCCCTGCCCTTCATAATAAGTAATTAAATTCCTCCGGATTCTATATATGGCGCCCAAAGTTGCTTTGAGATGTGCGTGCAAATAAATTGGATAATGAGCTGTCAGCCTTCAATAATTGGGTGCTAACAACCAATTACGGAAGTTAATGGGCACTCATTTAAAATTTGTGCATGCATCTGGATGTGTGCTGTTCTATAAGGCACCGCACTTATCTCAAAAGGGGTCCTAGTCATGGATATGTTGAGTTATGAATACTACTTAACCGTGCTTAACTTAGACACTGGCATTTACACCAGGTTTTAGGAGGCACAAGTCTGGCACCCAAAGTTAAGTTCAGGATCTGCATTAAACTCTCTTCTAAATAAAGTGAGCACCCTTTGTGGAATAGCACTTAAGGAGGGCATTCTCTAAAAGGTGCCAAAACTTACCACCTCCCCCTATTATGAAGCCCCATAAGATTTTTTTTTTATCGCCAGCAGCAGTAGTAAAGAATTTGACGCTCATAGAAGTCCTATGAACCTCGGAGCTAATACCTCCATGGCAAGCAATCAAAAAGACTAACGTGGCTTCATAAAAGGAGGCTTCAGTAAAAAAAAAAAAAACGCCACTGAAACAATGTTTTTAACTGAGTTTCAAGGTGCTTATAGAAATCAGTGCCGGAATCGTGTCTCCATGGGCACTGCCTAATGCCAGTGTGGGCATGGCTAACGCCAGTAGTGGCATAAGGCAGCCTACAGAGGCACGATTCACATCATGGAGGCGCGATTCTGTACCCAGTGCCGTCACATGATTGACACACAGTCTGCAGCCGCTTTTAAGGCGGCCACCGACAACAGTGCCGGTTACAGAATCCAGGCCTGACTGCTGAATTTTTTTGGCACCTAAGTTTCAGCACCATTTCAAGAATTCCTTCCTTTGTGCCCATGGTAGCTTTCAAAGGCTAAGTAAGCTTTCTTTTTGAAATTTGTGGCAAACTACTCAAGAACTCTTCACCACCTCATTTGGATATATGCAGTTTCTAGCATTCAAGTACTCCATAGGTATAAATGATATTTTACTGAAGTTTTTTTTCACTAATACAGATGCTATTTGTTCTCAACATAAGATGCCATGAGTGGGATAATGTCAGGCCACGTAGCTGACTCATTATCAGTTGCATGAGAAATCACATTTCCCAGCTGATGAAACCTACTCCCTCTACATGATCACAGGCTCTTATTATCATCAGCACTGCCCACCAAATGCCAGGAGGCAGAATATAATGGTAGCCTGGTCGATTTCTGCATATAGCAAGCAAACATTCTTTTCACAGCCCTTGAACATCTGCTGAAAAGTCATATGGATCCTGCAGTAGGCGGCACTGTGCTGTGCTTTTTAAATGTGTCCCCCACTGCTAGGATGATATTTTTCTTTACAAAAAATGTTATGTGTTACTAGAGAAACTAGTTTCAGTATCTGTGGGCCAGCATCGACAAATTTAGTTATTTTGTTGCTCTAATGGTTTCCCTTGTTAAAACAATGAGTCGTGCTAGCGTTGACTGCTAATAAACCATAGCCTGATAACAATGCCTTCAATATATGTTTTATTTCATACATACAATACTTTTTTTATATTTTATAATTTTATATGTGTTTTATTTTTATTCTAAATGTTTCTTTAGTGTCCCCTGAGGAAAGTGTTGTTTATACGCCAAAACTAGGATCCTTATTGGGACCATACTCTTGAATAAAGACTTTGCTTTTGGCTGAAAGGACATCTCCCTTGCCTTTCTGTTGTACTGTTGGCCACTGTTGGAAACAGGATATTGGGCTTGATGGACCTTCGGTCTGTCTTATCTTTGTTACCGTATTTGCCGGCGTATAAGACGACTGGGCGTATAAGACGACCCCCCAACTTTTACAGTTAAAATATAGAGTTTGTTATATACTCGCCGTATAAGACTACCCCTTCTTCCGCACACCTTCTGCACAACAAATAAAACTTAAAAGAACATCAGAATTTATTTCAACAATTTTAATTAATTCACTAAAGCAATAGAATTCTTTTCCTACCTTTGTTGCCTGGTTTCTGCTTTCCTCATGTTCTCATTCAATTCCTTCCATCCACTATCTCTCTTCCTTCTGCATCTTCCATTTGCTCTGTTACTGTGCCTCTCCCTTTCTTCCCCCTTCCAAATTGGTCTGGCACCCATCTTCTTCTCTCTGCTCCCCCCATAGTCTGGCATCTGTCTTCTTCCCTGCCAGCGTCTTCTCCCTACTCTCTCTTCCTCATTTCCTTTGTGTCCTTCTCCCCCCCCCCACCCTTCCCATGGCCTTTCAGCGTCCTTCTCCACCCCTTTGTATTCCCCCATGTGCTTTCAGCCTCCTTCTCCCTCCTCTGTCTTCAAGTGCTTTCAGAGTCCTTCCCCCCCCCTCCTGTCTTCACCATGGCCTTTCAGCGTCCTTCTCCCCCCCTCCTTCTCTACCGCCCCGGGTGCAGCACAGCCGGCCAGGTTCCCTTACTTTTGTGGCACTTCCCCGACCGACCGACAACAGCCCCGGTCCGACAAACCTCCCTGCCCTTAACCGCGAATCTAAATTACCTTCTTACAGCTGCTGTAAGAAGGTAATTTAGATTCGCGGCTACAGGGCAGGGAGGATTGTCGGACCCGGGCTGTTATCGGTCGGTCGGGGAAGTGCCACAAAAGTAAGGGAACCTGGCTGGCTGTGCTGCAACCGGGGCGGGCCGCCCCTCTCCCTTGGTAGCCACTCGAACCGCGAGGCTACTCTCCTTCTCCTTATCTGCCCTGCCTGCAGCACAGAGCCGAACGGAAGTCTTCCCGACGTCAGCGCTGACGTCGGAGGGAGGGAGGGCTTTGTTTAAGCTTTGTTTAAGCCCTCCCTCCCCTCCGACGTCAGCGCTGACGTCGGGAAGACTTCCGTTCGGCTCTGTGCTGCAAGCGGAGAAGGTAGGGAGAAGAAGAGCCGCGTACATCCAGAAGACTGAGCATCCAGCCCCGCAGGAGCCCCGCGACCCTCGGAGGCGTCCCCATGGGATCCCCGCGACCCTAGGGGGCGTCCCCACGGGATCCCCACGACCCTAGGGGCGTCCCCGTGCAGCTCTCTAAACAGTACCCGGCGTATAAGACGACCCCCGACTTTGGGGAGGATTTTAAGGTACTGAAAAGTCGTCTTATACGCCGGCAAATACGGTATATCTTTTCTTCTTAGTGTCAAAGTCTTTAGAGCAGTGGTTCCCAACCCTCTCCTGGAGGATCACTAGGCCAATCGGGTTTTCAGGCTAGCCCTAATGAATATGCATGGAGCAGATTTGCATGCCTGTCACTTCTATTGTATGCAAAACTCTCTCATTTATATTCATTAGAGCTAGCCTGAAAACCCAGGCCTGGTGGTCCTCCAGGACAGGGTTGGGAACCACTGCTTTAGAGGTCTTGCAAACCTGGCTTTCTTCTTAGAGGTGTAGTTATCAATTTGAGCTACCATTAAGAAGGGCCATTTTGCCACTAACTCATGGTATTATAGCACAAGGGCCACAGCTATACTTAACGTATTACCAAGCCAGGCAATGGAAGGAACTTACAGAGCAGCTAGCAAACACAAACATGCAGGAAATAGGCCTCAAACTTAAGCAGCAGCATAAATAAAGAACCTTCTAGCTGTCTTAAATCTTATCACTGGCGTAAAAGGATAACTCCACAGAGAACTTGCTCCATATCTCAAAAAGGTCCAAACCACTGTCTGTGCACAGGAAAGTTTGAATAACACTTATCTTTAGCTGAAGTATCCAAACACACAGTTCAGAGTTCCCAAATGTTTACAAAATCTTCAATTCTTCAAGAACTCCAATAGTTCCAAAAATTTCACTGTTCCATCAGAAGAATGTATAATCCTGATAAGGGTCCTTGCGTCACCAAATTACCTGGCTGCATTAGGGGGAAATCATTCAAATCTGAGCACTATCAATTCAATATGGCAAGCCATAAAATGAGCACTTTTGTGTCAGCTTCCGAGAGAACTATTTCTGGGACACCACCACAGTCAAAATTCCCAAAATGCATCATGCCTTAAGCAAATCCCAGAATGTACCACACCTTAAATAATGCAAACCATTCTACTTTTTGATTTAAACCCCGTGACATATTGTATTTTAAAAAAAATCATTTTTGTTCTAGCTGTAGTCTCTTCTTAATATTGTCTTGACGTGGAGATGATACACAACAGTTCAACACAGTACAATACAATTCTTTGAAAGAATGATTTTTATTGGTGCAGTATCCTAGAAATAGTTTCCCCAGAAGTAGGGAACTTTTGACTGTGGTGGTGTCCCAGAAGTTTCTGTATTTATGCTGCTACTTAAGTTTCAGGCTTTTTTCTCCACATGTTTGTGACTGCAGGTTCCTTCCACTTCCTGGCTTGATAACAATTTAAATATAGCTGTGGCATTAGTTTTTGTTATCTTTTATATTGGAATTTAGGGTGTCTCATTTTGTGTAATGAGACCTACAGTAGTTACTGATAACAGGCTTTAACAGTAAAATAACACATCTTAATGGTAGCTTACATTGATAACTTCCTCCTTTAGCATTCTAATGCATTCCTGGCCAAAAGTTGTTAAGTTACTAATAAAGGAATCTTCTTTTTGTTTTTATCTATGTACTAACTTTTACAATGGATCAATGTGGCAATTACATTACCTTCTGAGTGTTTGAGGTAGGAAATGGTGCCACCTAGTGTCAATTTGTATAATTCCAGTTTTCTTCCAGTTGGAATTGAGAAATATGAAGGTGATAAAAATTAAGATAGTGGGACTTTCAAAATGAACTGGTTTCTTTTTCAAGAAAGAGCTGTACATGAAGAAATTTGAAATGAGGCGATACCAGGTTTCATGTAGGGTTTCATCTAGGGGCCTTTCCACTGAAGTGCATTAAAATTTGCATTTAGCATAATTTAATACAAGGAATTGGCATACACCAATTGCAAAACTAATGTGGCACCTATTAGGGATGTTCTTTGCATTTTTCATTACTGTTTGTGCATTAAAATTTGGATTAACAGGTTTCAGATCCAAGATGGCTGCCGCTTGCTGCTGCTGAGTAGACGCGTACGAGTGTCTCGCTTACCTTCGGAAAAAATGCCTTAGAGAAGGGGAAGAAGTGTCGGTGGTGCCTCCCGACGCTCGGAGACCCCTCTGCCTGCAGTGGATGCCATTTTTAGGCATCTTTTGAGTGAGCAGGTTTAGTCGGGGAATCGCCCACTGGGAGCGCCGGCAGAGAGTAGTGCCGTGGCGAACTCCCTTGGGCTAGAAGTCTCTCTGAGCCCCGACGTAAGGTCACCGCCCCTGCAGCCGTTGCCGCTGGGAGCAAGCTCACCGCGAGAGGAGAGCACGCCGGAGGAGGAAGTGTTTTCCTCTCGAGAGGCCAGCATGTCGGAGGGCTTGCAATTGAAGACAGCTGAAAGTGAGTTACTCCTTTTAGAAAAACCGGCGGTAGAAACAACTCCAGCTAAAGGGGATCAAGGCTCCGGAGAGGTAAAACAGCCGAGTGAACACTTATTAATGACACAACCAATTTTTGTTTCTCCTGTTAGACCTTCTGAAGTCATTCTAGACTCTCTCTGGGACTTAGGCCCAGATTCTCTAAAAGTGCGTCACGATTTTAGGCAGCTGTAGGCGTCCTACAGCTGTCTAATCAGCCAATCGGGATGCACGTTTTTTAAAAAAAAAATGCTCCCCAGGCAGGCCGCCTATATTGAAGGCGAGGCCCGCAAGACACCTAGGCCCTGATTCTGTATAGGACGCCCGGGAGAGGCGTCCTATTCAGAATCGGCCTAAACTAAACCCCGATTCTGTAACCGGCGTCCATGTTACAGACGCGGGTTAGAGAATCGGGTTAGATTAGACACGGCCCGCTACACTTATCGCGGCAAGGGATCTCTCTGCCGCTATAAGTATAGCGGGCCGTGGCCCCTAACCGATCACTGGCAGGAGGGTGCCCAAACCCTCCTGCCCGAAGACGCACCCCCCCCCGACACTACCGACCGCCCCCCCCGACACTACAGACCGCCCCCCCCGACATTACCGATCCCCCCCCCGACAATATCGGTCACTGGCAGGAGGGTGCCCAATCCCTCCTGCCCGAAGACGCACCCCCCCCGGCGCTAACAACCCCCACTCCACCAAACCTGTTCTTACAGATGGGTCTTGCACGTCGAGCAAGCAGGCACGCCTCGTCGAAATGAGGCGGGCCCGCCCCTTCCCGGCCCATCCCGCCGAAGCCTAAGGTCTGATTGTCCCAGGCTCTAGAAGCCTGGACCAATCAGGCCTTAGGAATAGCGGGTCCGCCCATCCCTACTAAGTCTAAGGTCTGATTGGCCAATCAGACCTTAGACTTAGTAGGGATGGGCGGACCCGCTATTCCTAAGGCCTGATTGGTCCAGGCTTCTAGAGCCTGGGACAATCAGACCTTAGGCTTTGGCGGGATGGGCCGGGAAGGGGCGGGCCCGCCTCATTTCGACGAGGCGTGCCTGCTTGCTCGACGTGCAAGACCCATCTGTAAGAACAGGTTTGGTGGAGTGGGGGTTGTTAGCGCCGGGGGGGGGTGCGTCTTCGGGCAGGAGGGATTGGGCACCCTCCTGCCAGCGACCGATATTGTCGGGGGGGGGGGATCGGTAATGTCGGGGGGGGGGGCGGTCGGTAGTGTCGGGGGGGCGGTCGGTAGTGTCGGGGGGGGTGCGTCTTCGGGCAGGAGGGTTTGGGCACCCTCCTGCCAGTGATCGGTCAGGGGCCACGGCCCGCTATACTTATAGCGGCAGAGAGATCCCTTGCCGCGATAAGTATAGCGGCCGCGTTTACTTACAATGTAGACCAGCATTTTGCTGGCCTACATTTTTAAGCTTCTCATCTACTAGGGAGACGCGTAGGGCCGCCTAGGTTCAGCCTAAGGCCCGCCTAAGGCCCTTAGACGAGCTTAGGCATCTTGCGGGTCTCCCTAGGCTCCCGGAGGCGCCTTCAGGCCTGCCTGGGGAGCATTTTTTTTTTAAAAACGTGCATCCCGATTGGCTGATTAGACCAGTGTTTTTCAACCGCTGTTCCGCGGCACACTAGTGTGCCGCGAGATGTTGCCTGGTGTGCCGCAGGGCCGCCGGGCCCGGAGCTGACAGGGGGCCCGAGGCAGGGGCGCCAGTAGCTCGCCAAGGCAAAGTGAGTCGATCACCCAGGACTCACTTTGTCTTGGCGATCTAATCTATCGAGCCGATAAGTCTTCTTCTCCCCGACGTCAATTCTGCAGTCGGAGAGGAAGTTCGGGCCAGCCAATCGCTGCCTGGCTGGGCGGAACTTCCTCTCCGATTGTAGAATTGACGTCAGGGAGAGCATGCGTCGGCGTTGGCTTTGGGGCCTGTTATCCATTGGTGGGTCCTGTTCCCCGATGAAAGCGGCAGTGGCTTGGGGAACGGCAGGGAGAAAGAAAGAAAGGGGGCAGGCAAGGAAACAGAAGGAAAGAAGAGAAACAGAAAAAAAGAAAGAAAGGTCAGGGAGAGAGGAAGAAAAAGTTGGGGGAGGGAATGAGGTGTGGAGGAGAGAAAGCATACAGGCTGATAGAAGGGAAGAAAGATTGGATGCACAGTCAGAAGAAGAAAGTGCAACTAGAAATCACCAGACAAGGTAGGAAAAATGATTTTATTTTAAATTTAGCAAAGTGGAGGCAGTATTACCACAGTTTTCAAAGGAATTTGCCCAAATAACTTAATAGTTAACTGGGTAAATTCCCAGAGATGAAAACTTCCCTTCACTTACTATGCACAGTTCTGAATTTATATCTGCTGTCTATATTTTACAATATGGTCCCCTTTTACTAAACCGCAATAGTGGTTTTTAGCGCAGGGAGCCTATGAGCGTCAAGAGCAGCGCTGGACATTCAGCGCAGCTCCCTGCGCTAAAAACTGCTATTGTGGTTTAATAAAAAGGATGGAGGGTATATTTGTCTATTTTTGTATGCTATAAAAACCAAATACAGAGAGAGACTGAGAGCTGTTGACGAAGAGCTACGTGTGTGTCTTTCTTCGATTCCAGCCAGAATATCAGCTTTGTGTTCAGCCAAACAGGCCCAGGTTTCGCACTGAATAAAGTATTTTATAATTTTTATAATTTTTATTTCGTAATAAAGTAATTATAAAATACTTTCTTTGTGTTTATTTGATTCCTATTCAAGAGAATTACTTTATATATAGTCAATATAGGCAGAGAGTTAAATTTTTTAACATTTTCTAATGGTGGTGTGCCTCGTGATTTTTTTCATGAAACAAGTGTGCCTTTGCCCAAAAAAGGTTGAAAAACACTGGATTAGACAGCTGTAGGACGCCTACAGCTGCTTAAAATCGGGACGCACTTTTAGAGAATCTGGGCCTTAGTGTCCAATTTTGGAAATGCCCTTAACTTACAGGTAAAAAATTTGGACAAAGAAATACAAATCCAGAAAGAAGAGATAAAAACTTTAAAGGAAGAGACTGTATCACTGAAATTAGATATCCAAGAAGAAAAGAAGAACTTAAAAACAATTAAGAGTAACCAAGATTTATTTGTTAAAGACAATACGATTATGCAGAGAAAATTGGAAGCTTTAGATAACAATATTCGGATTAATAATTTGCGATTAATTAATTTTCCTAAAGTATTATCAATTTCTCCTCGAGATTTGATAAAGCGATACTTTCTGGAAATTCTTAAAATACCTGAAAATGCTTTACCACCTCTTACAAAGGTTTACTATTTACCTATAAGAAATCAGGATCCTCAAAAGAAAGAAGATGAAGGAATACCACAGAAAGAACCCTTGGACGTTTCCACTTTGTTAGAGCAATCAGATAGAGAATTGGCTATTCCAGCCACTCTCTTATTGACTGTGGCTTTGGCCCCAGACAAGGATTGGATTCTTAAACTTTTCTTTAAAAATAGGGCCAAGAACTTTTTGGGGTTTCATATCCAGATATTTCCTGATGTCTCGAGAGAGACTCAGAAGAGAAGAATGGAATTCTTAATGTTAAAACCAGGAGTGACTCAAATAGGGGGTTTATTTTTTCTTAGATATCCTTGTAAATGTGTCATAAGATACCGTTCCTTGAAATATGTATTTGTAGATCCAGCTCACTTGACTACTTTCCTTTCTGCGAAACGTCTTGAGTCTGTAGAACCATCTGTACCATTGTGATAATAATTAGCTCACCTCTCAGTAGTAGTTTAAGTGATTTTTCTTGTTAAAACGTTTTACTTTAATTTAATTTCTACTCTTATCGTTAATCTTGGATCTTAATTTGAGGACTAGTGTGTGATTAAGTTAGGATGTATACTTTCTTTATTATTTTGAATTGCTTTCAGGTTTGAGAGTAAATAATATTATTATGTTTTCTTGATCTCACTTTCTGTACAAGATGATATGCTTAACAATAAATGTGTAAATTTTATAAATAAATTTAAAAAAAACCAAACATTTGGATTAACACACAGTCCCTGCTCCCTTTTAACATGGAAGCAGTTAGCACTTCATATTTAGGAGGTAGTAAGTGATTCTGCATTAACTGTGTATATGTCACTAGAAAAAAACACACTTAACGTTATTCTATAAACCACACCTAAATTTAGTTACGGTTTATAGAATAGTACCTGGAAGACCGAACTTCACTTGGAGAAGTAGTGTTAATTATGATGATGGTGTTCTAAGTCTTCTTTTTTTGTCCTGGTAAGAACTACATCTTTGTTTATAGTTGAGTATGATAGGCAATTGTTTTTTGTTAAGTCATATGTAAAAATATAATTTTCTTTATGTATGTGTTTGAAAAAAGTAATTGTCTCTTTCACAAAATGTATATTTGTAATTGATACCAGAAAAAAAGGATATACTATAGTTATAGGTCTTTCCTGTGGAACTGTTGTGTGGGTACTTATGTGCTGTAGGATGGTGCCGTGTCATTATATATTTAACTTTCCTCAGGTTGTATGTTGAAATTGTGGTTTTTTCGGCCTATCTTCTCTGCTGTGTGCCTGTGAATTCCCCAGTTTGTGTGTTTAAATCATGGTTTTTATCCACCTAATTTCCTTCCTGTCCATTTCTGACTTGCCCAACCTCATTGTCTGTTTAATTTTCCTCAGGCTGTGTGTTGAAATCATGGTTTTATCAGCCTAACTTCCCTCCTGTGTGTTTGTGAAATGCCCAGAACACACTATAAAACAAATTACACACTTACATATAAAAATCAAATTACATATGATTGTTGTGTCTTGAAATCATGATTTGCCCTCCTGTTTGTTTGTGAATGGCCCAGGTTGTGTGTTGAAATCATGATTTCATCAGCCTAATTTCCCTCCTGTGTGCTTGTGTTTTGTGTGAAGTGCCCAACTTCATGGTTTTATCAGCCAAACCTCTCTCCTATGCTTTCCCTCAGTTTGAGTCAGGGTTGCCAAATGGCAAAAAAATTTCCAGCCCAACTCATGGCAAAAGGTAGCCCCAAAGTAGCCCAACTTGTGTTAGAGTAGCCTAAACAATTCATGCTGGAAACGCCTCTAATTTATCAAACAAATACGTCATACAAATACAAACTTACTAGGTCCATGTCTATCAGTGCCCTGGTCAGATCATTTACTAGTATCCATAACCCACTTAGTCTCTTTTACCGAAACAGTTAAAACACACCAGATTATTAAGTACAGAGATTTTAATAACTTATCATCAGACTTAATAACAGAGAATTTTAAACTAAATTTTTCGGATCTAAAGACTCATTCTTTAGATAATCTTTTATCCCTATGGAATGCTTCCACTAAACTTCTACTAGATAAATTAGCACCAATTCAAACAAAATTCATCTCGGCACGAAAGCGGTCTAATCCTTGGTTTACAGCAGAACTTAGTCTAGTCAAAAAACAACTTTGATCACTAGAACGTAGTTGGAGAAAAGATAAGAGTCAGTCCAACTTTGAAAAATGTAAAGATCACTCCAATTTGTACAAAGAAAAAATAAACTACGCTAAAATGAAATACTACTCAAGTCAAATTTTGAAAGCCAAAATGTTTCTATGCTTTATGCTATTCTAAAGTCAGTTACTCCCACATTCAAAAAACAAGTTCAATCTTCCGACTCTTTGCCTACAGCACAAGAACTGGCAACTTACTTTATAGAGAAGGTTAACAATATTAGGAAAAACTTAACCATGAATCAGCATCCTATTCCTTTTCAGGAGCAGATGGAGCCAAGACTATCACTATCTTCAAAATGTGCACAATTCAATCTCCCTAACCTTAGAGAGCTCGAATCTCTTATTAAGACTATCAATACCAAAGGTACGCAATCTGAATCAATCCCTCCCTTTATTCTTAAGCGGTACTTTGCAACTTTTGGTCCCTCAATTCTTGCTTTAATTAGTAAAAGTTTACAACAAAGCTTCATGCCTGTAGCATGGAAGAAAGCAATTATACGTCCCATCATGAAAGATAAAAAAATCAGTTCTGAGGAAAAATCAAACTACATGACAATTGCAAATATCCCTTATTTGACAAAACTAACAGAGAAGATAGTATTTAATCAAGTATCAGGATCTGTAGAAAAGACAAATATTTTACACCCAAATCAAACATGTTTCAGACAATATCATTCCACTGAACATTCACTGATTGGCATGTCAACTTCCATACTTTATCACCTAGATCAGTGATGGCTAACCTTTTTGAGCCCGAGTGCCCAAACTGCCGCACAAACCCAAAGAATTTCCTCAAAGTGCCAGCACATCAATTAAACCTTAATAACAAGATTTTAGTATCTAAAAACTCTTTATAAAGTTGCCTGAACTATGTAACATCATTTTTAAAGGTTGGAATCTTTGTATTGTCAGAGAATCAATTTGATTCACAATCCTTTGGTTTTCATTTCAATTTATTTGCAATTTAAAATGGTTTAATGATTTCATTCAATTTAATGAATTTAGGAAGAATTTGATTCAGTTACACAATATATTTTAAATGTATTATTCACATAACATGTCAAATGTATCCTGAGTAAAAAAAAAGATAAACTTCTTAAAACTGTTAACTGTGTCAAGACTCGGTGTGTATTCCCAAAGAGTCTATACATGTTTTTTTGTAAAATTTACAATCAAATTAGAAAATAGTTAAATCATTACATTTCTAATAATATGATGTAAAGAAAACAAAAGAGCTTTCAATTAAACCAACCGTTTTTATTGGAAATTCCAGATTGGAATACAACAGGGCCATGTAAAGTCCCTTTTTTAAATAACATCTTTAAATAATATTTAAATAACTTAGAAAGTGTCTTAACTGCAAACTGAAAACACTGCTTCATGTAAACATATGCATTGGGCATGCTCTGAAAAAAAACAGCTGCTCACAAGCATAGGATGACCCAAACAAAGTAAGAAGAGCAATCCCAAGTGCTTTCATGGACTTAAAATTGTCTGGCAGAGAATTCCGCGCTTTTAGGATTTCATTTTCAGAACTGCTAGCAGTGATTTCATTTGTCACCCTTTCACACTCAATACGTTCAAGAGCCGCACACAGGTCATTGAATTTACTTTTCCAGATAGAGCTTTCTTGAAATTCCAGTAGCTCCATTTCCAAATTTTGAATATCCAACCACTGTAAGCAGGAAAGATCAAGATCTTCAAATGTGGACTTTTCTGGGGAAGTTATAAATGAAAGGGTTGTCTCCATCTTACGGAACTGAGAAAATCTTTTACTAAAATTCTCCTTTGCTTCGGCTACAATGGTGGAATATGCTTTGTGGATTTCCTGGTGTTTTTTATGACTGTCCACAAATGTTGTAGAATTATCCAAATGTATTTTTAGGTTGGGAAAATATTTTAGCTGTCCACTCTCAAGGTCTTTTTCAAAAACATGCAATTTTCTCTCAAAAGCTTTGATGTCACTAAACATGCTTTCTGCTGTTTTTTCCATGCCTTGTAATTTTTTGTTTAGTACATTAAAGTGGTTAGTAAAATCTGTAAAGAACATGAGGTTGGTAAGCCAGGCCATGTTGGTGAGTTGAGGATAGTCTTCCCCCTTTTCGTTCATAAATAGCCTAACTTCTTCCAAGCAGGCCACAAATCTCTCTAACACTCGTCCTCTGCTCAGCCACCGGACATTATTGTACATCAGTAAAGTGTTATATTGTGCCTGAACCTCATCAAGAAGGGCTTGAAATTGTCGAAAATTAAAAGCACGCGCCATGATGAAGTTCACCATTTTTGTTACATCTTTGAGGACATCGTCAAGTTTTTTGCTGCTTTCTTTGGCACAGAGAGCCTCTTGATGTATTATGCAGTGAAATTGAATCAGTGGATGTTTTGCTTCCTTAGCAAAGAAATGAATGAATCCTGATGTTGTCCCCACCATGCTAGGTGCTCCATGCTAGGTGAAACCACTTTTTCTGGACTTATGTCTAGTGATGAAAAAGCCTCCATCACAGCATTGTGGATATCTATCCCTTGTGTTCTTCCAGGCCGGGGGTCGGCAACCTGCGGCTCCAGAGCCGCATGCGGCTCTTTTCCACCTTTGCTGCGGCTCCGGTAGTGTGTCACGCAGGCATGCAGCTTAAGTCCGGCGTCGCGGCGGGAAATAGCCATGCTGAGCAGTGAGCTCAGCACATACACAGATGAAAGCCTTGCTTGCTGATTGGTCCGGCGGCCCCGCCCCGCCGGACCAATCAGCAAGCAAGGCTTTCATCTGTGTAGTGCTGAGCTCACTGCTCAGCATGGCTATTTCCCGCCGCGACGCTGGACTTGTAAGGTGCCTGAAAAAGAAATCATCCTGGCCGGGGTCGGTGTCATGCTCCGGAGATCTACAGCCTTCCTATCTCCCTCTCCCTTCTACCTGCTTCCGGCCACATCCCCTGCTCCGCGGCTCTCTTCGGCAACTCAGCAGCAGCTTCTGACGTCGGGGCCTACCCTCTGCGAGTCCCGCTTGTTTCAACTTCCTTTTTCCACAAAGGCGGGACTCGTAGAGGGAAGGCCTCGATGTCGGCAGCTTGTCTTGATCACTGCTGCTGACGAGTTGCTGAAGAGAGCCGCGGAGCAGGGGGGTGTTGCCAGGTGCAGGTAGAAGGGAGAGGGCCAGATGCAGGACTCGTGGGTGAGGGAGGAGAAGAGAGAGAGAAAGAGAGAGGGGAGGGAAACAAAAGGAAATCTTTCATACTGGGCTGGGCCGGAGTGGAGGGAGGGTGGAGAGATTCTAGCTACAGGGTGCAGTAACAAAGGAAAAGGGGGGAAAGCTGAAAATGGAGATAATGACACAAAGAAGAGAAAGGGTAAGCAGGACCTACTGAATAAGGATAGAGATACAGAAGGGACATGAAGAGGAGGTGAAATAGAGACATGCTGAAAAAGTGTGTGTGGGGGGGGAGATAAAGACATTGAAAGGGCAAATGGTGAACATGGCGTAAAGATAAGGACAGAGACAAATGAAGATTCTGAAAAAGTGGTGAGATAGGGATATAGGTGAGATGGACACAAAGAAGGGTGATGCTGGAAAATAGGTGGAATGGTAATTCTGACAGACACAGAAGGGAAATGCTGGATCAAGGAGAGATGGGGCTCAGGCTGGATGGAATGAGGAGAAATGCCTTGTTGGCCCGGAACTTCCTCTCCTACGTCAGAATTGACGTCAGGGAGCGGAATGCTGGTCAGCGCAACACTTCTGCAGGGAAAGCTTGGGACGGCGGTGGCTTGGGGGCTGTTCCCCGATGGCGGTGGCAGCAAACCGAGTGGCTTGGGGGAGGGCACGGAGACAGAAAGAAAAAGTTGGGGGAGAGAATGAGGTCTGGAGGAGAGGAAACATACAGGAGGCTGAAAGAAAGGAAGAAAGATTGGATGCACAGTCAGAAGAAGAAAGTGCAACCAGAGACTCATGAAATCACCAAATAGCAAAGGTAGGAAAAATGATTTTATTTTCAATTTAGTGATCCTGTATATAGCATTAAGATAAGAAACAATATATGCAGTGTTAGATTTGTTTTATAATGGTTTTGCGGCTCCAAGTTTTTTTTTCTTTTCGAAAACGGGTCCAAGTGGCTCTTTATGTCTTAAAGGTTGCAGACCCCTGTTCCAGGCAAAGACAGCAGTTTTACCAGCTCTTCTCTCATGATGTCACCAGTAGCATAATGCAAAATGAGCGCTAGTCTTGCATGGTTAGTAATATCTGTACTTTCATCCAAGCACATGGAGTAGAAGGGTGCTTTTTGTAAGTCGCAAGTAAGCTGTTGACTAACATCAGCAGCCATTCGCAGAACCCTATCTTTTGCAGTATTTCTGCTTAGCGGCATCTCAGAGATGCGCTGCACAATTTTATCCTTGTTTTGGAAATCATGGAAGAGTGAATTACTCCCAGCCAAAATTGCCTTTTTGATAAAATCTCCATCAGAGAGGGGCTTACCATGTTTTGCCATGCACAGTGAAATTTGAAAGCTGGCAACTGTAAGATGATTAGTTTTTGAAAGATAGTTGCTAAAACTAAGAGGCTGGGAGTGATATTTCTTTAATTTTCCTACAAGGAACTCTTTTCTTTGAGCTAAACCAAGATCAGCAACACTGTTATGGTTGGTCTCAAAGTGACGTTTGACACTTGATGTGCGAGATACAACACTTTCATTACACATAATACACAATGCTTTCCCACTGCGTTCAATCACTCCATATGTCTCTGTCCAGGCCTCTTGGAATGGTCTTCCACTATCTGTTTTTGCTTTTTTTGCTGTACTCATTTTCTTTGTTCAAGACTTCAAGTCTACAAAAAGATAAAATTTGTATAATAAAAAAAATCTAATGAAGTGCTGTATACAAATCTGTCCCCATAAAAAAAATATGTGATTGGGGAATTTTACTAATTGTAGACATCCGTTTTGGTCAAAAAATATACTGTCCGGGTGAAAACCGGACTTGTGCAACCTGAGTGTATGGGAAAAGGACTTTTATTTTTCATTATTGGAGCCTTTGTTATTTTATTATGATGTTTACAAAAGCACTGTGAAGGGCCACATATACACTTTACTGTTTTTTGCTATATTGAGTTTTCCATAAGGTACAGCGCAGAGGATTAGTGTGTTGGTTGTTCACAGAGAGCCCAGCCCTCCTCTCAGCTTACTGAACTTCTCTATGCAATCATCATAAGCAGCTTTTTTATTTCCTCAAATTTAGCATGTCCCCCATGGAAGATACAGAGGTTTATACAGAGGAGCACATTATTAAACACATTAACATCCCCCCATATCCTCACCTCTCTAGCATGGGAGCACTAGGAACTGTTCCTGATTACAGATGTCACATGTGGAGTCACACTACAGCCTCACTGAGTTCCTGTGACAGACTCAGTGTGAAGCTTCTCCTCCTCCCCCCACTTCCCCCTCACACACTGCCTGGCTCATAGGATACTAAGGGGAAGACAGGCAGGCTAAACATCCACTCACAGGACTGCAGCCAGCACAGGAGGATGGGCCGCGGCCCACCGGGACAATACCCGGTCCTCCCAATAGCCAGTCCGGCCCTGTTGCCAGGTGAGCTGCAAAGCAGACACCGGCACACTTGCCTCCCGCCGCGCCGCATATCTTAATTGCGGACTAGAGAGTTGCGCGGGGACAGAAATCCCACCCGTCCCCGCCAAAGTCTCACCCGTCCCCACCCGTCCCCGTGAGGAATCCCACCCGTCCCCGTGAGGAATCCCACCCATCCCCACCCGTCCCCGCGAGGAATGTCCTCCGTCCCCGCCCGTCCCCATGAGGAATCCCCTCCATCCCCGCCCGTCCCTATAAACTTCAGAAATAGTTATTTCATTTAATTATGCTACTGAATTAAAGGCTCTGGTAGAAACCCATTTACAAATAAGCAAAAAGACTTTATTAATTTGGAAATATTAATTGGGAAGAATACACACTTTGTAAACGGGTTTCTACCAGAGCCTCTTTTGTTTATAAATTTTTATCAACACAACTAATATACTACTTTATCCTGAAGCAAAAAAAAAGAAAAAAGAAATAGAATTCTTTTTCTACCTTTGTTGCCTGGTCTCTGCTTTCCTCATGTTCTCATTCAGTTCCTTCCATCCACTGTCTCTCTTCCTTCTGCGTCTTCCATTTGCTCTGTTACTGTGCCTCTCCCTTTCTCCCCCCTTCCAAATTGGTCTGGCACCCATCTTCTTCCCTCCGCTCCCCCCATAGTCTGGCATCTCTGTCTTCTTCCCTGCCAGCGTCTTCTCCCCACTCTCTCTTCCCCATTTCCTTTCAGCGTCCTTCTCCCCCCCCATCTTCCCCATGTCCTGTCAGCGTCCTTCTCCCCCCTCTGTCTTCCCCATGGCCTTTCAGCGTCCTTCTCTACCCCCCCATCTTCCCCATGTCCTTTCAGTGTCCTTCTCCACCCCTTTGTCTTCCCCATGTGCTTTCAGCATCCTTCTCCCCCTTCTGTCTTCCACAAATGCTTTCAGTGTCCTTCCCCCCCACCCCGTCTTCCCCATGGCCTTTCAGCATCCTTCTCCACCCCTTTGTCTTCCCCAGTGCTTTCAGCATCCTTCTCCCCCCTCCTTCTCTCCCGCCCCGGGTGCAGCACAGCCGGCCAGGTCCCCTTACTTTTGTGGGGCTTCCCCGACCGACAGACCGACAACAGCCCCGGTCTGACAAACCTCCCTGCCCTTAACCGCGAATCTAAATTTCCTTCTTACAGCTGCTGTAAGAAGGTAATTTAGATTCGCGGTTAAGGGCAGGGAGGTTTGTCGGACCAGGGCTGTTGTCGGTCGGTCGGTCGGGTTAGCGCCACAAAAGTAAGGGGACCTGGCCGGCTGTGCTGCACCTGGGGCGGGGCGGACCGCACCCTCCCTTGGTAGCCACTCGAGCCGCGAGGCTACTCCTCCTTACCTACCCTGCCTGCCTACAGCACAGAGCCGAACGGAAGTCTTCCTGACGTCAGCGCTGACGTCGGGAAGACTTCCGTTCGGCTCTGTGCTGCAAGCAGAGCAGGTAGGGAGAAAAGCCGTGCGACTTAGTACATCCAGCCCCGCAGGAACCCCGCGACCCTCGGAGGTGTCCCCACGGGATCCCCGCGACCCTAGAGGGCGTCCCCATGGGATTCCCGCGACCCTAGGGGGCGTCCCGTGCAGCTCTCTATTGTGGACCTTCCCGCGTGCCAGCTGCAAGGCCTCCGCGTGCCACAGCTGGCACGCGTGCCATAGATTCGCCATCGCTGACCTAGATCATCATACATCTGTTCTAATTTCAATCGATCTTTCGTCAGCTTTTGACACTATCGACCACAATCTTCTAATAGATAGACTTCAATCCATTGGTATTAAAGGCCAGGTCCTGCTTTGGTTTAAATCTTATATTGATAATCATTCTTCAACCGTCTCTTTTAACAATACAACTTCTGAAAGTTTCTCTGCATCATATGGCATTCCGCAGGGTTCTATTCTTTCACCTCTTCTATTTAATATTTTTCTTGCGCCTCTCATGACTCTTTGCCAATCTATTGGTTTTTCCGTATTTGTCTATGCGGACGATATACAGCTTTTACATCCCCTTGGCCCCTATAGTTCTTCTTAAATATCAGCTATTAATGAAAAACTAGAACAGATTCACCGGTGAGCTGTTACCACCCGGAGGATATCTTGGAGGAGGCTGTTTGGTGGATCTTGTCTCCTGCAGCAGCGGTTCTTTACCAGCGTGAGCATTGCCGACAGGCATTTCCAGAGATGGACCCCCTGACGTCATCGGGTCCGTCTCCAAATTCCTGATAAGCTGCCGCTGCCGCGGGTCATTTTCGGGAGCTGTTACCACACGGAGGATATCTTGGAGGAGGCTGTTTGGTGGATCTTGTCTCCTGCAGCAGCAGTTCTTTACCAGTGTGAGCATTGCCGACAGGCATTTCCAGAGACGGACCCCCTGACGTTATCGGGTCCATCTCCAACTTCCTGATAAGCTGCCGCTACCGCGGGTCATTTTCGGGAGCTGTTACCACCCGGAGGATATCTTGGAGGAGGCTGTTTGGTGGATCTTCTCTCCTGCAGCAGCGGTTCTTTACCAGCGTGAGCATTGCCGACAGGCATTTCCAGAGACGGACCCCCTGACGTCATCGGGTCCGTCTCCAAATTCCTGATAAGCTGCCGCGGTTGCGGCCGCCCCTTAGGGCACGCTCCTTGGATCCTGAGAGCAGGATCATTTTGGTAATATAATTTACTTTAACATTTCTATGCTTGTTTGGATATGGGGAAAAGAAAAATTAAACCAAAGAGTTCAACACCAGTGGTATCTGGTCCCATGGACAGACATTTAACATTATTATCTCAAAATCCACCTGTTACATCACCAAATATAGATTCATCCTTGTCAGGAGCATCAATAAGTCCCCTCGAATGGACTCCTCCCATTCATCCAGTATCATGTGATAGTAGGAATATTAACCCTACTATATCCGATGCACAAGGGGTTTCCTCTACTCATATAGGTAAATTAGTTTACACTGAAATACCTAAACCATTGATTCTCTCAGGAGGAGTGGAGGAAAGTCCACGTACAGAGGAAACACAGGATATTACCCTAAGGGACTTATAGTTAGGAATATCGAGAGTTGAAGGGTGTCTCAGGACAATGATGAAACAAATGGGGGATTTTTCTCATTCTGTTTCTTCAAAATTAGAAAATGTGGACTCTAACTTAGGTTGTTTGGACAAACGATTAAATATTGTAGAAACTCAATGTAATAATTTACAAGCTGTCTCGGTATCTGCAGTTAAAGATTCTACACTGATACATTCTAAAATTGAATCTAAGGAGAATATGAATAGAGCAAAAAATCTCCGCTTAGTCAATTTTCCAGTAACTCATTTATTGTTACCTGAAATCTTGTTAAGGAAGTTTTTTAAAGAAGTACTGGGAATGGCTAATGCGGAGAAATTTCCAATAAATAATTACTATTATATTCCTCCAAAAAAAATAGAATCTGCCCAGGAGGTGGACCATCTGGCCACACCAGAGGTAAATTTGACTGAATTTTTGGAAGATACACAGGATATGATCCAGAGTCGGTCCACTCTGGTGATAACATGTATGAGTGAGATGGATAAGACATTGATTATGAAACTTTATTTTAAGAACAGGTTAATGAAATTTTGTGGGGATCTTGTTAGGATTTTTCCGGATGTCTCCAGAACCACTCAATTGAGAAGGAAAGAATTTTTGAAATTGAAGGATAGAGTTTTGGCTCTGGAGGCATCTTTTTACCTGAAATTTCCTTGTAAATGTTTAATTAAGTTACAAGATATTGAATATGCTTTTTGGGATCCTATTCAATTACAACAATTTCTAGTTGCGAGAGAATAGAAATGATTTTGTTTCATCTAGCTGAGAATAAGAGGAATAATTTATTTAATATCCCATAGTAAGGAATGATTCAAGGTAGGTTAGTACAAACCGAGAATTATTGTCCTTTAGTTTTCTTAAATTTATTTGTTTAAAAATAGTAACAGGTTCTCCCCATTGATGTGGGCTTGTAAGGAATTATGTATGTATGATTTGATTATGTATTGCTTTGTATGAATTTGTTTCCTTTTTTCTTTTGGAAATATTGGATATTGTAAAGTATTCAAAAGCACAATAAAAAAAAAATAAAAAAAAGAACAGATTCACCAATGGCTTGATACCAATAGATTAGCCTTCAATATCAATAAAACAAATATTATGCTTTTCCCCTGGAAAGATGGTTATAAACTTATCCTTCCAATCTCTATTAAAGGTATCTCTCTTAAGTTGATAAACAGAATTAGGATTCTAGGGGTTATCTTTTTAAAGGAAAACTCCATCGGAGGTGCCTGTCCTCTTCTTCAGCCCCCTGCATCGAGAGAGGAGCGTGGGAGCCCTGCTCCGCCCCCCTCCCGACACGGGAAGGCAGACTTTTTAAAAGAAAACTCCATCGGAGGTGCCTGTCCTCTTCTTCAGCCCCCTGCATCGAGAGAGGAGCGTGGGAGCCCTGCTCCGCCCCCCTCCCGACACGGGAAGGCAGACTTTTTAAAAGAAAACTCCATCGGAGGTGCCTGTCCTCTTCTTCAGCCCCCCTGCATCGAGAGAGGAGCGTGGGAGCCCTGCTCCGCCCCCCTCCCGACACGGGAAGGCAGACTTTTTAAAAGAAAACTCCATCGGAGGTGCCTGTCCTCTTCTTCAGCCCCCTGCATTGAGAGAGGAGCGTGGGAGCCCTGCTCCGCCCCCCTCCCGACACAGGAAAGCAGACATTTATTGTTTGTTTAGAGACCACTTGTTATCCCTCACATAAGCTGCATGCTCTCTAACTAACATAGCAGCATACACAACTTACACAAATTACTATAACTAGCAACAGTAATTTACTCAATCCTCTTTAACTTAACTGGTTGCTCTCTGGCTCCTTCATTTCCTATCCTTTGCAGTCTCCTAGCTTTCTCTTTCCCTACTTGCTCCTCCAGCTGCCCCAATAATAACACTTCAGCTCCAAGCTCCTGATCTAATTTTATCAAAATTGACCCACCAAACTTTAACTCAACAATAGGACCAAACCAAGACTTGATAGTGAGTTTCCCCTGAATCCCTCTAACCTAACGCCCCAATCTCCCTTCCTGCCATGCCTCTAATTATCCAGGCCACCACCCTCCCCACCCCTCCTCCCACCACCTTACAAACCACCCTCCTGCCCATTCCCACGCCCAGCACTCCCACTACACTCCTTACAACACTA
The DNA here is from genome assembly GCF_902459505.1 of Geotrypetes seraphini. Classification (NCBI taxonomy): domain Eukaryota; kingdom Metazoa; phylum Chordata; class Amphibia; order Gymnophiona; family Dermophiidae; genus Geotrypetes; species Geotrypetes seraphini. Next base: position 470,278,244 of record NC_047084.1, on the reverse strand, counting down.
TACTTCACCATCCCCATTATTACAGGCCAAGGCAGATACGGTGATATCTCCCCCCAACCTAAAAAAAGCCGTTCCAGAAACCCTGCCAACCTCATCCCCATCCTTCCCTCTCCACAAACCCCCTCTCACAACACACTCAAATTGGCACTCATCAATGCAAGATCAGTCAACAATAAATCCTTCCTCCTACATGACCTCATCTGCGACAAGACTTGGGACGCCCTCATGATCACCGAAACCTGGCTCCAAGACAACGAGGGGATAACGCTAGGCGAACTATGTCCTCCAGGCTACCAAGCTCTAACCTGCTCGCGTACCTCTGGAAAAGGAGGTGGAGTGACTTCCATTATCAAAACCTCCGCCACACCAAAACTAATAAACTCCATCAATATTCCCTCCCTAGAAGCTATTGCGTTCACCTTAGGCCACAAACAAAAAACCGCCCTCATACTCCTCTACAGAACCCCCAACTTCCCAGCAGATACCCTAGAAACCCTCCTCGAATTTATCACTGAACTAACCATCTCACACAAACACATGACAATCCTAGGAGATTTCAATTTCCCAGACTACCCCAACACCTCAGGACAAATTGACAACTTCCTCTCCTCCCTCTCCGACCTAGGATTCCACCAAGCTATAACCACCCCCACGCACTCAGCAGGCAACATCTTAGACTTGCTCTTCACCCTCAGAGACCCAACGGCAGAGCCCCAGCAAACTTACATCTCCACACCTGTCCCATGGTCAGACCACCACCTCATTGAATTCGAACTCCCACTCGATACTGCCCTAACCCCACGTAAAGATCCCACCCCCCCCCACCCAACGTCAACTCCCTAATTCAGTCAACCCTCAAGATATGGCCGCAGGTATTCGCACCCTAAATGAATCTTGTACCCAACATCCCCTATCAATTGACCTGGCAGCCGCCACATGGCACTTTAACATCCAATCCCTCTATAATAACCTGGTCCAGACAAAAACAACCCAAATAATCACCAACAAAGCACCTGCTCCCTGGTACACTAATGACCTCCGATCCATAAAACGATCCCTGAGAAAAGCAGAAAGGATCTGGGCCAAACACCCAGACAATGAAACCAAAACCCACTGGAAAAGCATATCCACCACATACAAAACTGCCATTCTAGAAGCAAAAAAGACCTACTACGCTCGTCTCCTACAACAAGCCCCTTCTAGATCTAAACAACTGTTCACCCTCACCAACCATCTCTTCACCAACGCCCAAAGGAATAATCAAACCAACCAAACAGAACTCGATAGCGAAACCCTCTCGGACTTCTTCCAGTCCAAAGTACAAAAAATCCGAGCTAACCTCGACGCCAACACCAAACCCAATCCTACTCAGCTCCAGCCAATTCTATATACCCCCCCTTCCACCACTCTCTCCCAATTTCATCCAACTACTCATGCGGAGGTCCTCGAAACCCTGAGAGAACTCAAACCCTCCAACACCATCCTCGACCCCTGCCCGTCCAGTCTCCTGCTATCTGCCGGAGACGCCATGGCAGAATCCATCCTCCCCATCATTAACACCTCTCTAACTACTGGAACTGTCCCCCTCAGCTGGAAATCAGCTATTATCAAGCCCACTCTCAAAAAACCCTCCCTTGATCCTAATGAACCTGGCAACTATCGCCCAGTCTCCAACCTCCCAATTGTCTCCAAACTCCTTGAACGAATTGTGCTCCACCGCCTACACCCTTTCATTGAAGAACAAGCTGCCCTATCCCCAGCCCAATCCGGCTTCCGTAAAGGCCACAGCACAGAATCAGTACTCCTTGATATCATCGACGACAGCTGGTCAATACTCGACAAAGGCAATGACGCCCTACTAGTCCTACTAGACCTTAGCGCTGCCTTCGACACAGTTGACCACCACCTTCTCACATCTAGACTCCACGACCTCGGAATCAGAGACACAGCCCTCCAATGGATCACCTCCTTCCTTCACCAAAGGACCCAAACTGTCCTACTAGGGACACATAAATCTAACCCTAAGCCTATCAAATATGGTGTTCCTCAAGACGCCCTTCTATCCCCCCTCCTATTCAACCTCTACATCAAACCCGTCATCGATATAGCGCAAAAATATAAAATCAAAATCCACTCTTATGCAGATGACATCCAACTGCTCCTCCCCTTAGGCGAAAACCGGCCATCCCAAATTGCTAACCTCGAACTCTGCCTCACTGACATGAAAACTTGGATGTCAAACAACAAGCTTCAACTTAACGCCTCCAAAACCGAACTCCTATGGATCAGAAACAAAAACACCAAATACCTACGACCTACACTAACATGGGACTCCACTCTACTAACGGCAGCAGATCAAGTTCGCAGCCTGGGAGTAACCCTAGACGAACACCTATCCCTATCTGCCCACATATCCCAAGTAGTCTCCACCTCCTTTTACTACCTTCGCCAACTGAAAAGGATCAAACCCTACATCTCCACACCAGACCTCGCCCAACTCCTATACGCATATGTCCTCTCCAGAATGGATTATTGTAACTCCCTATTTAATGGACTAACCAAAAATAATATCAAACGCCTCTAACGGGTCCAAAATGCAGCCATCCGCCTCCTACACAACCTCAACTACCACGATTCCATCTCCCCGGCACTCCATGCTGAACACTGGCTCCCAATTAGCCAACGCTGTACTTTCAAAGCTCTGGCAATTGCCCACAAGAGAATTTATTCCACCACCCCCTCCTACATAAAATCCAAGCTTCCCATCTACAACCCCACTCGCACCCTCCGCTCAAAGTCAGAGATACGCCTATGCACCCCCCCCCGGAAGATCCCTGCTCACAGAAACTGCCCACAAACGATCCTACAGCCACTTCATTCCACACCTTTGGAACCAACTCCCCCTCCAACTTAGACAACAGAACTCATTATTAACTTTCAGGAAATCGGTAAAGACCCTCCTCTTCAACTAAAGATCTCCTCTGTCTTCTCCCCCCCTTACGCCCCCCCTCCACTCTCCTATCTCCTCCCCAAAACTCCAATATAACCCTCTCTTACTCTCTCCACCAACAAATTGTACCTAAACACATATAACTCCTTAAACTAAACTACTGTATTTCCCCCTTCTCTCTTTCTGCTATACTCCCCCTGTATTTAATTCTCTCCAAAATCTATAAATCTAATCACTAAACCTATTGTATTACTTATATGCCTATTTACTCTCCACTGTGTATGTTCATTTGTAGACCGTTCTGAGCTACTGGGAGGACGGGATAGAAATCCAAATAAAAAAATAAATCTTTGATGATAAATTAATTTACCATGATCATATTAGTAATGTTGTTAAATCAACTTTTTACAGACTCCTTCAGATTCGTTCAGTGTCTAAATTCTTATGTCCAAAGTCTCTGAACATACTAATTCATTCTTTGGTTATTTCGAAAATTGATTACTGTAATGCCCTATTTAAGGGATTAGCTCAAAAGGAAATTAGGCGTCTGCAGATCATCCAGAATGCCTCCATCAAACTTATTATGAAAGCCAAGAAATTTGATCATGTGTCTTCACTACTTAAAAAAGCACATTGGCTTCCAGTTGCTCATCGTATAATGTACAAATTAAGTCTGCTCACCTTTAAATCTCTGACATTTAAAACCCCAGCTTTTATTTATAAAGTTTTGATTCCTTATAATTCATCTAGATTACTGAGGTCGAATGACCAATACTTATTGGTCATTCCCTCTCTTAAAATTATTAACACACGGTGGCAATCTATCTTTTCCGTTACAGCTCCTCAAACTTGGAATGCCCTTCCAATTTATTTAAGAGAGGAAAAGAACTTGGAAAAATTTAAGAGCAAACTCAAAGGTTTTCTTTTTAAAGATGCATTCAATGACTAAATGAATTGCTTATGGCCCTCATTTTATCTTTATATCTTTTGATAGTTTTCTCTTTCCCTTTCCTATTGTTTTTAACCTTAATTGTTTTTCTTTATAATCAGATTGTATTTCTTTCCTAGTCTTTCCTTGTGTTTTTATTATGTTTGTATAAGTTGTTTTTTTATTATTTTTAGTAGATTTAGTTTTTTGTTAGTTACGTTTGTTTCCCCTAACTCTGTAACTTTTATCGATTTGTACATCGCCTAGAATTTGGAATAGGCGATTATTCAAATTCTATAATAAACTTGAAACTTTTTTTTCTACACTGCACATATCACAAACAGTCCATAATGGTGTACAAAAGACCAAAACTCAAATACAAAACATTCAGGAGAAACATAATAAAAACAAGCACTTAACGTAAAAGTCATTCCCAAAATTAAAAGCTCTTCAAATTTCTGGACATAACGGGCCGGATTCTGTATAGGACGCCAAGCCTCAGAAGCCGTCTGAGTGGCTTTAGAGAATCACACACGGGCATTCTATATAGAATTGTGCCTGTCCTCACAGACAGACGCCTAAGCCTGCCTAACCACCACAATTCTCTAACTGGCATCCATGTCACAGGTGCCGGTTAGAGGATTGGGTTGCTACTGAGCTGCTCACAAGGGAATCCCCTACCTAGCAGGAGGGAAGCCCAGTCCCTCCTGCCAGAACCCCCAAAGATCCCCCCCCACCACCACCAATTGTCTGTGGCAGGAGTGTCCTATTCCTCCTCCCACCACTCCCCCCAGACAATCTTTCCCTGTATATTTTGCGTTCCTCTAGTCTCTTTTGTTAGTTCTTATTTCTAATTCAAATCCATCACTCATGCCCCCTCCATATTGCTAGTTGAGATACAAAAACGACTCAGGGGAGCAGAGGCCAGGAATGAGCTATACCTCCATTGCACTGACATCTCATCTACAGCCTGAATCATTTCCATCCATTCCTCATCCCCTCCCCTCCTCCAAGCAAGTGCAGAAAAAAAATTACAGCTGATTTATCTGTTTCCCACTGCTCACCTTCACCTGGCCATGTCTGTTCCAGTGTCCTGTGTTTGCAGTTTTACAGCTGGGCACAATGGACCAATCACAAATGACCTCAGAGTTCCTAAGGCTGTTTGTGATTGGCCCGTTGTGCTGCAGCTGAACCAATGAAAAAAATCAGCAATTACTCTTTAGGAGGTCCGGAACCGTCACCTGCCCAAAATAGTCTATTAGTGTTTGAAAAGTAACCCAAAAACCCACCACCCGCCCAAGCCCTTTATTTCCCACCATGGGTTTTAAAAGTAGCCCAATTGGGCGGGAAAACCATCCAACTGGCAACACTGGTTTGAGTGTTGAAATTTTTCTCGGTGTGTTCTAAGCTCCAATAGCTTTTCAGATCTCATTCTGGTGCTCCAGCAGTATTGTCTGTTCCAAGCCTCATTCTTGTGCTCCTTTCTCAGTGCATTCCAAATCTCATTCTGGTGCTGCTCCACACATCTTTTCAAACCCCCAAAAGACCCCCACCCAATGAATTTTCCCAAACTTGACACCTAGTTAAATCACTTTCTGGTACCTTAAAACAGTGGTTCCCAACCCTGTCCTGGAGGACCACCAGGCCAATCGGGTTTTCAGGATAGCCCTAATGAATATGCATAGAGCAGATTTGCATGCCTGTTACTTCTACTATATGCAAATCTCTCTCATGCATATTCATTAGGACTAGTCTGAAAACCCGATTGGCCTGGTGGTCCTCCAGGACAGGGTTGGGAACCACTGCCTTAAAATGTAACCTTTCCCCATTTCATCAAAATCCTTAGAGCCGTTTTCAAGATAAAATTTCCAACAAACTTATAAACATCCAATTATTGCTATCTTTATACACTGTGAACCGAACCCCTCCCCCCAAAAAAAACACACCAAAATGTTTTTTTGTTGTATCTTCCACAGAACTCAGCTGATTCTTATTAAATTTAGTGCATCGTGACCTGAATGAAGTTGATGTAAAATGTTGCAAATATTTCCCACTGAACCACAACACTACCTTGTGAAAATTAATTGTGAACTAAATAAAAACACATCAAAAAGTTTTATGGCATATCTTGCAGAAAAATGTTTATATAATTTGGGGGATCATGTGCATGGAAGGTTTGCAATCCTATGAGCAATATTGTTTTCTTTATGTGTTAATATATTTTTTTTATCTCCCCCCCCCCCACTTCAACTGCATTTAGTGGGAAAGACAAAATGTTTGAAATCATTGCAGAAACCCTGGAAAACGACTTTCCGTCTTGGTTTGGGAAAGTATTTAGCTACGCATCGAACCCTGGACTGATTCTTCCTTTCATACTGCTCATGGTGTATGTACACAGCAAATTCTTCCTGCATGTTTCTCAGCCCAATTGCTTCTGTGGCATGGTTTTTCTACTTACAACTCAGTCCGGCACACCTTGGACTGTTTTACATGGGATTTTAAATATTCAAAAGTGCTTTCTGTAGTTTAGCAGCAGACAGAACCTGGTATACAAGACTACTGGATTTTATCTGTAGCTAGAATATAACACAACATAATCCCATTCCAAAGAAATACATTTATTATTGTATTACTGTAATTGTTAGATTGCAAAAACTAGATAGTTCTTTGTCTAATAGATGCTGGCATTGTCATTTAGAAGTAGGAACTTTAGATCATTTATTGTTTCATTGCCCATACATTATGAATTTTTGGAAATCAATTTGGGACCAAATTAATAATTTATTAGAGAACCCAGTGGCATTGACTTATGACACTGTAATATTTGGTATGGAAATGAGAACCAAAAGTCAGATTTCTGCAAATAACAACAAATTATTACTAATAATGACTGGAGTTTCTATTCAGCAAATCACATTTAACTGGAAAGATTGGAAGAGATTAAACTACAATTTCTGGTGGAACTCTTTATGCTATATTTATAAAATGGAAAGGTTTATTGCAGTACAACGGGGCTATCTTAAAAGGTTTCAGGATGTGTGGAAACCATTAACGAAATATTGTAAGGATTAAATTAAAACTGGTTCCCTTATATTAATTATTATTTTAAGATGCAGGGGGGGGGGTATTTTAATATCACATGTTTTATATGATAATAGAATATATGGGAGGGTGGATTGGGATAGGGATGGGGTTAAGAATTTATGAGATGTATCAATGATTAATTCTAAGTGATGTATTTATTGTTTATGTGAGTGAATATATTATAACACTTTATGTAATCTTGAAAATGAATAAAGAATACAAAAAAAAAAAAGAAGGAAGTATTACTGTAATTGCAAATTAGAAAATGTATTTGTTTTCCTTTTCCTTTCATTTAGTATGAGCATTTATTACCTGAATGCTACATCAAAAGCATACCAAGCAACAAACTTGGAGTTAAAAAAGAAGCTGCAGATGGTAAGGAAAACATAGTTGGTTTATTTTTTCCTGGACTCTGTTCCCTTATATACATATTATAAAATGTTGCTTTTTTTTTTTAATTAGCAAGCTGAAGAAAACAAAAAGAGAAACAAGCAAAGAGCAGCAAAAGCACAGGATTTGGTAGAGGATGAAGCACAGCCACAGTCCAACCAAAAACCATCAATAAAGGAAAATACATCCAGGAAAGGTGAGCTTAGGTCTTCTAAAACAGTGTCTCGCAAACTGTGCGCCAAAGCACAATGGTGTGCCATGAAAAGATTCCTGGTGCACCACGAAGAATTCCAAAATATATTTTAAAATTCCCTTCACAAGAAATAATTTATCAAATAAATATACCTTAGAATGGATGACTTGGACGTCATGTACGCAAGAGACTGTCACCGCCAACGTTAGTGCCTCTCCTCTGCCCCGGTATACCTCTAAAGGTTTGCCAGCATAAGCAGCATCTTCCACCTGCTGCTTGCGCCAGCCTTGGCTTCCTTCTGATGTCACTTCCTGTCATGGGACCAGAACGTGACATCAGAAAGAAGATGAGGGCATGGCAAGCAGCAGGTGGAAGATGCTGCTCGTGCCAGCGAACATCTACAGAGGTATAATTTCAATTATAATGTGCTGTAAAAAAACATTTGCTCCGTTTAGTGTGCTGGAGCTAAAAAAAAGTTTGTGAGACTCTGTTCTAAAAACAGGTTTGGAATTTGTAGTACAAATGACAATTTAAATGATATAAACCTAGAAACATGTCGGCAGATAAAGGCCAAATGGCCCATCTAGTCCAGGGTTTCTCAACGCGTGGTACGTGTACCCGGGCCACTCATTGGAGGTAAACCGGCTGACTGCTCCCTGCTCACCCGTCCGTCGTCAGCTTGCCACCATTCATCTGTTACATTTACTTACAGCCCCACTTGTGCACAGGTGGGGCTTAAGGCGCTTGGGCCTCTATTTGTCTAGTTTTCTATAGTTGTTACTGAGGTGACATTGCATATTTTAAAGTCATCTGTTTTGACATTTTTGAAAACCTCTCAAATATAAATGATAATTAACATTTTCTCTGTGTACAGTGTGCTTTGTGGTTTTTTTTTTATTTTGTGGTTACCATTATGTATTAATAAGATTATATTGTGTGTATATGAAAAATGGATGGAAGAAATTGCATTACAATTAGTATTATTATTATGGGGGTGGAGTCAGGGGCGGAGTTTGGGTGGGTTTAGGGCAGAGTTTGGCCGGGAATACAGTTTGTATTTGTTAGGCTTAGGGGTACTTGGCTTGAAAAGGTTGAGAAACACTGATCTAACCTTCCCATCCACAGTAACCACTATATCTTTCTCTCTCCGAGAGATCCCACGTGCCTATCCCAGGCCTTCTTGAATTCAGACAGTCTCTGTTTCCACCACTTCTTCCAGAAAACTGTTCCACGCATCTACCACCCTTTCCGTAAAAAAGTATTTCCTCAGATTACTCCAGAGCCTATCACCTCTTAACTTCATCCTATGCCCTTTCATTGCAGTTTCCTTTCAAATGAAAGAGACTCGACTAATGCACATTTATATTACGTAGGTATTTAAATGTCGCTCAAGGAAAAATATAAAAAGTAACAAAATAAACACCACCTCTAATCAAAAAATTATGTTACTCGCCAGAGATGGGCTGTGGTCCCACGATAACCTTTAATACTCAGCAATAAATAATGATTCAAAGCTGCATAAATTCTTTTCATTGGCAAAAAAAACTCCACCACCACCAAAATGTAATTATCAATTGGGTACTACACCCATCACTGTGCACAGGGAAAGAGCAAAAAGTTTACTTAGCTTGGAACCATGGTCTGGGGATCGCCGTTGCAGCTGCTGAAAACACCTGGGCATGTGTTCTGGACTTTCTATCTGGTAGTCGCTGCGTTTTTTGAACAGTTTGGCCAGATGTTTTCAACAGCTGTGACGGCGATCCCCAGACCATGGTTCCAAGCTAAGTAAACTTTTTGCTCTTTCCCTATGCACAGTGATGGATGTAGTACCCAATTGATAATTACATTTTGGTGGTGGGGGGGGTTTTTTTGCCAATGAAAAGAATTTATGCAGCTTTGAATCATTATTTATTGCTGAGTATTAAATGGTTATCGTGGGACCACTGCCCATCTCTGGCGAGTAACATAAAATTTTTGATTAGAGGTGGTATTTAAACGTCTCTATCATATCTCCCCTCTCCCGCCTTTCCTCCAAAGTATACAGATCTTTAAGTCTATCCCCATATGCGTTATCACGAAGACCACACTTCATATTTATTCTGGAAATCCATGACCCCATAACCAGAAGCATTCTTATGAGTGGTGGCAGTGTTGACTACATATGTTTTATTTATTTATTTTTAAAATCTGAATGTTTAAATTATCATATAGCCAAAGTTATCATTCCAAAAAGGGATAGTGTTTAGGGCAGTCCAGGGTCCGTGCCACTTAGACATTGCTCAGACTGTTTCAGCACTATTGGAGTCAGTTTCGGCAGAGCCAAGAATTACCTGGTTAGCGCTAATTTTCAGCCCGCTAAGCGTGACAGCATTATCCACCTCCAAATTCAATGCTGGCTCTTAAGCAAAGAGTATTTCTGAAAATACTTTCAGCTTTAAAAGTATGACTTGCATGTTCCAAGGTGAATGTTGGCTACACTGCTAAATATTGACCTTTCTGAGGCACAAATTTCAAAGTGATTTCTTTTCTGCTTACAGAATGTTTTGCTGCCTGAATATTACAGAAAATAATAACTATAATAGCATGTAGTGTTTCTCTGTTCTGTGGTGGGTGCACATGGCATTTACCATGATTTCTGCATGACTCATAGTGTGTGGGACTATTTCATGTTGCTTCCTCCTCATACTGAATGAAAGTCTTTTCAGAAATGGAGAGCCCATGGATCACAAAAATTAGAAGACAATAGATGAAAAAAAGATAGAGCCAAAAAAATGACATTGCAATTTAGATGAAAGGATTAGCAGCAGTGAATACAGGAAAGAAGATAAAAGGAAATTGAATGTTACATGTCTAGTGGTCTCAGAACTGGATAGTCAGTGCTCATAAAAGAAACTATGGCTTGTTTCACAAGCAGTAGAAAATATATTCTCTTTTTGGTACTGTCAGAAAGGGCAATATATCAAGTCAATTAATACACATAAACTTTTGAAATTCAAACATTTACTTTGTACAAATTTCATTGTGTGTTCATTCTGCTGCCCCTCAATATCTCTTCTCTCTCCTTATACACCTCCCAGAGAACTCCGTTCCTCAGATAAGTTGCTCTTAGCGTTACCCTTCTCCTCCACTTGCCAGTTTCAAACTTTGTTCCTCTCATCTAGCTGCCCCCTATGCCTGGAATAAATTACTCGAGTTTGTCCGTCAAGCCCCACCCCTTCCCTTGTTTAAAAGCAGACTGAAAACCCACCTTTCAATTCTTAACCCTATTCCTCTGCCCTCCAACCCAGCCCGCTGATTAACCGTTCCCCTTAACTGTATCCATGACATCCTGTTTGTCTGTCTTGCCTGTTTAGATTGTAAGCTCTTTTGAGCAGGGACTGTTTTCTTACTCTTTGTGACTCTATGCAGCGCTGCATGCATCTGGTAGCGCTATAGAAATAAGTAATAGTAAGTAGTAGTTGATGTCATTGGTAATACCTATTTATATGGTTAACATATTTTTCCCCGGGAAACCCTGAAAATATGACCCCGCCCCTTTCCACCTTCAACCTCACCCTGTTCTGCATCAGCTCTGCCCTGCCCCCACAAAGCCTCCTCTCATCTTCTGGACGATCTCCAACCATGTCTGGAGGGCCCGGAACATCTGCAGATGTGTGTGATATCATCTCCGTATGCTCGTTGGGGGCTTTTCAAAACCCGGACAAATGCCGGGTTTTGGAAAGTTCACGTGGGAGCTCGGACAGTCCTTTAAAACAGGGCTGCCCAAGTCCGGCCCTTGAGATCTACTGGCAGGCCAGGTTTTCTGGATATCCGCAATGAGCATGCATGAGAGAGATTTGCAACCAAGAAGGCAGTGCAGGCAAATCTCTCTCGTGCATATTTATTGTGGATATCTAGAAAACCTGGCCTGCCAGTAGATCTCGAGGACCGGACTTGGGCAGCCCTGCTCTAAAAAGAGGATATGTCCGGGTTTTCCTGGACATCTGGTAACCCTACTTATTTAGCCATGAACGCCCATCTGTTACAACATATCTATTCTCCAAGGGGCCCTTGAATGAAATTAGCGCATGCTGAATGCAAAGACGCCTACTTTTATACCTATGGGCTTCTTAGCATATAGCACATGCTAAGCTTTAGTAAAAAGCCCCCGAGTGCTTAGTGCCATCCAGTGAACCTCAGACTTGAGGGTAGTAAATAAGGACTTTCCAGAAGGTTCTACCAATTATGTTCAGGATTTCTGGCATCTGTTTTATTTGTACAAGGCCTCCTCATTAGACATGATTCTTTTGTAATTAAGGGGGGTGAATTATAAATGTGTGCTACTGTTAAGATGGGTTATTTTATATGTTAGAACAAATCTACCGTATTTGCCGGCGTATAAGACGACTTTTTAGTACCTTAAAATCCTCCCCAAAGTCGGGGGTCGCCTTATACGCCGGGTACAGTTTACATGCCCTTACTTGCGGGGCTGGATGTACTCAGTCGCGCGGCTCTTCTTCTCCCTACCTTCTCTGCTTGCAGCACAGAGCCGAACGGAAGTCTTCCCGACGTCAGCGCTGACGTCGGAGGGGAGGGAGGGCTTAAACAAAGCTTAAACAAAGCCCTCCCTCCCTCCGACGTCAGCGCTGACGTCGGGAAGACTTCCGTTCGGCTCTGTGCTGCAGGCATGGCAGGTAAGGAGAAGGAGAGTAGCCTCGCGGTACCAAGAGAGAGGGGCGGCCGCCCTGCCCCGGTTGCAGCACAGCCGGCCAGGTTCCCTTACTTTTGTGGCACTTCCCCGACCGACCGATAACAGCCCGGGTCCGACAATCCTCCCTGCCCTGTAGCCGCGAATCTAAATACCTTCTTACAGCAGCTGTAAGAAGGTAATTTATATTCGCGGTTAAGGGCAGGGAGGTTTGTCGGACCGGGGCTGTTGTCGGTCGGTCGGGGAAGTGCCACAAAAGTAAGGGAACCTGGCCGGCTGTGCTGCACCCGGGGCTGTAGAGAAGGTGTGCGGAAGAAGGGGTCGTCTTATACGGCGAGTATAACACAAAACTCTATTTTTTAACTAAAAGTTGGGGGGTCGTCTTATACGCCCAGTCGTCCTATACGCCGGCAAATACGGTAAGTTGCCAGCACTTAACTTTCAAAACTCACACAACAAGGACCCCTACCTATAAAAAGGTAGAACTCTAAATACTGCACTCACTTTAGGAAAGGTGCTATAAGAAACCACTTAGGCAGTAAGAATCACATAAATACTGATAGTTTAGTCATTTACATGGAGACACATAGGGCTCCTTTTACAAAGGTGCGCTAGCGGTTTGAGTGCGTACTTAGCGCGCACTAAAATGCCCCCCACGCTAGCCGCTACTGCTTCCTTTTAAGCAGGCAGTAGTTTTTCAGCTAGCGCACGCTATACCATGCGCTAATCTTGTGCGCGCGCTAAAAATGCTAGCGCATCTTTGTAAAAGGAGCCCATAGACAAGTAAGCGAGCAGATTCAAGCTAGTCTAGTCTGTCAGTAAGGCTCAGATTCTCCATATAGTGCCGATATTGGTGGCTACCTAAAAAGCGGCTGCCGATTTTTTTTGTCAATCATGTGATGGCAATGTATAAAGAATCTTGCCTCTGGGAAAGATAGTGCCAGAAATGTAGGCCAGAGTTTTCCAGGCCTACGATTCCGGCAACTATCTTTGTTGTGTCAATGCCTACATCACTCACTGCCAACCACTCCATTTTCCCGTCAACTCATCTCCGAACAGAACTGCAACAGTTCTGCAATTTATTATATCTGATATGCAGTCCAGATTTATTAACTACTGCATGTAATTATAATTAAAGGTGAACACATGTTGAATGGCATTTTTTTCAGCTCATAGATTTTATTGATTTTAATATACAGCAAGAACAGAAAATGTTAACAAGGCAAGATACAAATAAGCTGCACAAAATAAGGAATCTCAAAATGATGACAAACAAGTTGAATGGCATTATTGATTTCTTTCAGAAAATCAAAAAGGCGGAAGTGACACTGATAAGAAAGGACGTCAAACTGAAGCAGACTCTCCTCAGTGTTTTACAGGTCCAGGCCCAAGTGGCATTAGCAGCAACAGAGGGCTGCCTCCACAAATAGCTGTAACTCAGCCACCAGGACCAAAAGAATATGGAGCACATCCACCCAGACACCCACAAAGGGGGGGATTTTGCACATCTCCACCAAGAATGCCAGGAGGGCCAAGAGGCCCGATAAGAGGATAATATAGAGAAGAACTGAGATAAAGCTATTTATTTTAAAGAGTTCTCTTGCATTATTGATGTCATAGACCATAATGTGGATTTAGATTTTGTATTTAAGTGACCATTTTACTAAAGCTTAGCACACACTAAGGGCTCCTTTTACTAAGGTGCGCTAGCGTTTTTAGCTATGCGGCAAGAACTAACGCCAGCTCAATGCTGGCGTTAAGGTCTAGCGTGCGCGGCAATTCAGCGCACGCTATTCCATGCGTTAATGCCCTACTGCACCTTAGTAAAAAGGAGCCCTAAATGCCAAGAAGCCTATTTTTATATCTCATATCTGTTTCTTAGCAGTTAGTGCACCCTACGCGTTAGCAAAAGGGCCCCTAAGAGAGATATTTGCTTATATTTGGTGGGAAAAACCAGGACAGTATATATATATTTTTTTATTTTTATCTCACAAAAAGTCCTACATTAAAGATATACTCCACAATCCAATAACCTCGTCTTATAAAGGCAAGGAAAAGACTTCAAGTGTGCCAGGATACAGGTCCTTTATTGAACATCTGCTACCCACTTATGGAGCTATCATTAAAGAAAATCTTCCCTTCTATTTTAAATTATTAATCTGCATGTGTCTTTTTAATAATTATCTTGCTTGCTTAACTTATAACATCCAATTCTTTAAATTTTATGAGGCGGCCACTTAACTAAGGTGTCTTATGTTCTACGGAGCTTCCCTGTTCCGCCATCGCTTCATCAGGAGCAAACACTGTATATTAGTCATCTACAGGCTCTAAATAGAACATAACAACTAGTGGAAAAACTATTTGTAATAAAGTCTGAAGCTATTAAAGTATCCATATAATAAACGTTTTATTTCTTTACTCAAGTATTCCAGAAACCATTGTTGCCTCTATAGCCACTGTGAAAAATAGCGCCACTGGCTATAGAGGCAACAATGGTTTCTGGAATACTTGAGTAAAGAAATAAAACGTTTATTATATGGATACTTTAATAGCTTCAGACTTTATTACAAATAGTTTTTTCACTACTTGTTATGTTCTATTTAGAGCCTGTAGATGACTAATATACAGTGTTTGCTCCTGATGAAGCGATGGCGGAACAGGGAAGCTCCGTAGAACATAAGACACCTTAGTTAAGTGGCCGCCTCATAAAATTTAAAGAATTGGATGTTATAAGTTAAGCAAGCAAGATAATTATTAAAAAGACACATGCAGATTAATAATTTAAAATAGAAGGGAAGATTTTGTGTCAGCGTCTGACTCTTTCATATGACACAAATAGCTGAAAGAGTCAGACGCTGACACAAAATACATGTTTAAAATGTTCATATGTGCACAAATTGAAATAACATGCTCACGTAAAATTATAGAGAGTTGTTTTTGCCTGCATAGTAACTCTTGGAGAATTCACTCAGTACTTTGCAGCTAAGATCCAAACAATTAAATAATGTAATTTGTCCTACCATTCAGGTAACAGCATTCAAAAAATAATCCTCATTTGCCCCATCTCCTCCCTTTTACAAAACCGTAACCCGGTTTTTAGCGCTGGCCACGGTATTAACAGCTGCGACGCTCATAGAATTCCTATGAACGTTGGAGCTGTTACCGCCGTAGGTCGGCCCTATAAACCACACTAAAAGGGGGTTGGTCAGAAATCTGGGCTTATTAGCTGAATTTAAAAAAAAAGTCCTCCGGTCAATATTTTTTTTTCAAGCCTTATAGGATGTAGGCAGTTTAATTTAGATATCCAACGTTGTTCTAACTGTAACAATCTTTATCCCCAATCCCCTCCCCTAATGTTACTCTTTGCCTTATTTATTGCAAAGCATTATAATTCTAAAAAAATGTATGAGAAAATTCCTCACAGTGAGCTACAATTGGTGCTTCTAGTTTTTAATATGCTAAATAAAACCAATACTCATTCATCCTAGTTTTTAACTTCCGGATAGATATGCCCATGTACAGTTTTGGACACAGACACTGGACAGTGAATCACATATGCTACAAAATCACTGTTGCAATCTGTAAAATGTCTTAAATTATATGTCTGTTGATCCACTGGATTCACAAATTGATCAGTCTGCAATGTTATTTGATTTTTAGTGCATCTTCCACATTTAAAATGACCTACTTGTGATGCTGTGGTATCCACCGAGTTGAGACACCTAGATCTCAAATTCAAATGTTCTTTCAAGTTCAACCCTCTGGAGAATGCTATTTGTAGTAGCTGATCCTTGAAGCAGAGATGCACTTGCACTATTTGTCAATGATTTTTCAAAATATGAACAATACCAGCACCTCTGGTAAATTTCATAAAGCATGTCTGATGTTCCAATGTATTGCCTCCATCCTATTTTTTGGGTTGAAATAGCCATTCCCTTTGGTTGGATTTTGCTCTTATGTAAGCTTGACAACATTTTTAAGCTAACCATGTTTGTTTTAATTTTCTGCTATATATTTAGACTTTTGTTTGAAATCTTCCCTTGCCAAACCAATCCATTGGTATCTTAAAAATTGTGAAAATGGCAATCTGTCTTTTCAAGAGAGCGGATGACAGCTATCGTATTACAACAAAGTATGTGCATCAGTAGGCTTCATAAATACTGCAGTTGAAAATGTATGTATGTATGTTCACGTTTGAGCCATAACATCTAAGAAATTTAGATGATTGTATAATGAATTTGATGTTTTGCGTAGTGAATTTGATGTGGGGATCTCAAAAATTTAACCGGTCCAGGAACAAAGTTAGTTCTTCACCAATCCAAAGCATGAAGGCATCATCAATATAGTGGAGTCAACTTTAAATCTCCCTCTAAATATCATGGCTCTAACTGGACCATATAAAGGCATGCTACCAAGGGGCAAAAGTTGCTCCTGTCACTACCCCCAGGGTGTACAATTCTGGCGACTACACCTCCAAAAAGATATAAACAGGATGGTCTTCCTAGCACTGTCCCTCTGCCATGGTCTGCCCAGGAAACAAAACGTTGCATCAGAAAGAGGCAGACTGCAGCAGAAGGACAGCGCCGGCAAGGCTGCCAGCAGCATATCAGAGCTGATGCCACCGGTGATCCCCTGCCCAGCAAAATACCTTTTTGAAAGTGGGCTGGGAAGGTGAGGGGGACGGGAATGGAGAGAAGGGGATGACATGCTGGGCCAAGGGGATACTGGGAGCACAGGTCCCTGTGCGGCTGCACCAATCGTCTCTACCTAAGACTGGCCCTGAGAATGCGATATGCAGTGGAAAACTGGCCCTAAGTAAGGCGGGATGCATAATTAAATTGGCAGAGCATCCTGAGAACCCTTGAAAAAGCCACGTGAGTGGCGAAACGGGTCCCCGTCGGACTTGTCAACAACTCTGCATGGCTGATAATAAAAATATTAATGATTTAATAAATCAGTAAGAAATAAGTTAATAAAAGGAGGAGGTCAGAGGGTCAGTGATGGAAACTATGAACCATTGAAACATGGTGTTGGGTTTAATTCTGTAGCCAAGTTGGTTTCTAAGACTCCTTATCCTCTATTCTCTTGACAGCTCCCTGTAGAGGGATTTTCATGTATATTTGAGGATTGTCTCTAAATAATCCCACAAACTATCTTCTTAGAGCTCTTCAGTGACAGACTTAACGATCTCAGTGGCCCAGATTCTTTAACCGGCACCATTGTCAGTGGTTGCCTTAAAAGCAGCCACCAATCTGGTGCCAATCACACAATGGCGCTGTTCAGAGAATTACACCTCTGACAAAGGTAGGCGCCATAAATGTAGAAACATAGAAACATAGAAAAAGACGGCAGAAAAGGGCTATAGCCCACCAAGTCTGCCCATTCCAAATACCCGTCCCCTGATTTCACTCCCTTAGGGATCCCATGTGAATATCACATTTTCTCTTAAAATCTGACACGCTGTTGGCCTCAATCACCTGCAGTGGGAGTTTGTTCCAATGATCCACTACTCTTTCAGTGAAGAAGTATTTTCTGGAGTCGCTATGGAACTTCCCTCCCCTGATTTTCAGCGGATGCCCCCTGGTGGTCGAGGGTCCCATGAGGTAGAAGATATCTTCTTCCGACTCGATACGGCCCGTGATGTACTTAAACGTTTCAATCATGTCTCCCCTCTCTCTTCGTTCCTCAAGTGAGTACAGCCGCAGTTTATTCAGTCTTTCTTCATATGTGAGATCCTTGAGCCCCAAGACCATCCTAGTGGCCATTCGTTGAACTCCATTCTCAGCACATCCTTCCGGTAGTGTGGTCTCCAGAATTGAACACAATATTCCAAATGAGGCCTCACCATGGACCTGTATAGCGGCATCATGACTTCAGGTCTCCTGCTGACAAAACCTCTACGGATACAACCCATCATTTGCCTTGCCCTGGAGGAAGCCTTTTCTACTTGATTTGCAGCCTTCATGTCATCACTAATGATCACCCCTAGATCACGTTCCGTCGTGGTCCTGGCCAAGGTCTCACCATTTAGTATGTAAGTTCTGTGTGGGTTTCTCTTACCCAGGTGCATTACCTTACACTTTTTAGCATTGAAGCCTAGCTGCCATGTTGCTGACCACTGTTCCAGCAGCAGTAGATCCTGCGTCATATTATCAGGCAAAATGCTTTTACCTACTATGTTGCAAAGTTTGGCATTGTCGGCGAACAGTGATACCCTTCCTCTAAGTCCTTGGGTCATATCTCTTATGAATAAGTTGAATAAAATCGGGCCCAAGACCGAGCCCTGCGGCACTCCACTGATCACGCCTGACGTTTTGGATGGGGTACCATTTACCACCACCCTCTGAAGTCTACCACTCAGCCAATCCTCAACCCATGTAGTTAGAGTGTCCCCTAATCCTATCGATTTCAGCCTGTTCAATAACCTTCGGTGTGGGACGCTATCAAAAGCTTTACTGAAGTCTAAATATACTAGGTCAGGGTTTTCCAGACTTACTTTTCCAGTGCCTATCTTTGTCATGAATTGCACCTCCATAGGCGCTTTACAGCCACACCAACATTATTTTGTACCGTTAGGCGCAATTCCAGCACCGGTTTTTAGGCATCAGTAGGCACATTGAAAATCAGTTTAAAACGTTGTTTAAACAGCATTTTTCACTGTACTTGAGTACCAACCGGCACCCAAAATTACAAATGCCATTTAGGGATTCCAGGTCAATATGTATACTTTAGAGCAGGGGTGTCCAACCTGCAGACCCGTGAAGTATTTTGTGCAGCCCCAATCGAGGGCAATGCAGTGTTTTCCTCTGCTGCCCCTGGGTGTTTACCATGTTGCCGGCTCCCTCCTCTGTCTTGCTGCAGCATTTGTGCGGCCCCAGAAACATTTTTTTCAGCCAATGCGGCCCAGTGAAGTATTTTATGTGGCCCCGGTTGAGGACGATGCAGTGTTTTCCTCTGCTGCCCCTGGGTGTTTACCGTCTTGCCGGCTCCCTCTTCAGTCTTGCTGCAGCGTTTGTGCATTTGTGTGGCCCAGAGATTTTTTTCGGCCAAAGCGGCCCAGGGAAGCCAAAAGGTTGGACACCCCTGCTTTAGAGGAAAGGTGGGAGAAGGTAGATATGATAAAGACATTTAAATGCCTACATGGCATAAATGTGCACGAGGCAAAGGATGAAGTTAAGAGGTGATAGGCTCAGGAGTAATCTAAGGAAATACTTTTTTATGGAAATGGTGGTAGATGCATGGAATAGTCCCTTGGTAGAGGTGGTGGCGACAAAGTCTGTGCCTGAATTCAAGAAGGCATGGGACAGGCACGTGGGATCTCTTAGGGAGAGGAGGAAATAGTAGATGCTATGGATGGGCTGATTTGATGGGCCATTTGGTCTTTATCTGCCATCATGTTTCTATGTTTCTAAGCATTCATTCTGGAGAGAAGACAAATGCAAATAAGGATGGAGCAGTGGTAGACCCTGATCGATTTTCAGAGGGTTGTGTTCATGAAGAGCTAGCTAAATTAAAGGTAGACAAAGCGAATAGTGTACATCCGAAGGTGCTGAAGGAACTTACGGAAGTTCTGGTGGCTCTGCTGACTGACCTCTTCAATGCTTCTCTAGAGTTGTGAATGGTACCGGAGGACTGGAGAAGGGTGGATGTGGTCCCTCTACACAAAAGTGGAAGTAAGGAAGAAGTTGGGAATTATAGGCCAGTAAGTCTGACTTCTGTGGTAAGCAAATTAATGGAAATGCTTTTAAAACAGAGAATAATGAAATTTGTAGAATCCAGTGAATTAGAGGACCAGAGGCAACATAGATTCGCTAGAGGTAGGTATTGTCAGACAAATCTGATCAATTTCTTTGACTGGGTGATCAGAGAATTGGATAGAGGATGTGCGCTAGATGTAGTGTATTTAGAATTTAGTAAAGCCTGTCACAGTTCCACACAGACGTCTAATAAATAAACTGAGTGCCTTCAGGATGGGCCTCAAAATGACGGGCTTGGTCAAGAACTGCTGTGTTTCCCCGAAAATAAGCCCTAGCATCATTTTCAGGGTAGGTCTTAATATAAGCCCTACCCCAAAAATAAGCCCTAGTCCCAGGATTCACGGGCAGTAACTGTTCATCAGTAACGCGGCAGATTGAATTTCCCAACGAACAAGGCCAAGCAGCCTATTTAGAGTGCTGCCAGCCCAACACTGCTTTGGATCAAGGTAGAGCTCGCTCGCGGTCAGCGGGGAGGGAAATATGGAGGGTCAGCAGGGGTTCCACTGCATGGTGGCGGCTGGGGGTGTGTGCTCAAGGGTTCTGCTGCACAAGGGATGGGAGGTAGGGAGGGAAGAATGGATAGAAGCTGGGCAAGGGTTCTGCTGCATGAGAGATGGGAGGGTGGGAAGGATAGAAGCTGAGCAAGGGTTATGCTGCACAGGGGGATGGGAGGGAGGGGAGGAAAAATGCTGCACATGTGGGGGAGAGAAAGGATAAAGGAAGAATTGGAGTGAAGGAGAGGAAGGGAGAAATGATCATGTGCATATCCCGAAAATAAGACCTAGTGCATTTTTTGGGCCCAAAATTAATATGACACTGTCTTAATTTTGGGGAAACATGGTAGTTGAGTGGAAGATGACAGAGGGTAGTGATTAATGAGATCGCTCTGAGAAAAGGGATGTTACCAGTGGTGTGCCTCAAGATTCTGTTCTTGGGCCTGTTCTTTTTAACATTTTTATAAGTGATATTGCTGAAGGGTTGTCAGGTAAGATTTGCCTCTTTGCGGATGATACCAAAATCTGCAATAGAGTAGACACCCTGGATGGTGTGAGTAACATGAAGAAAGACCTAGCGAAGCTTGAATAATGATCTGAATTTTGGCAGCTAAAATTGAATACTAAGAAATGCAAGATCCCCTCACCCTGTACATGCTCGATTCACTGCTTCTTCCCCCCCAAAAAAGGCTGTTGTTAGATATGATGAGGCCTAGGGCAGATGCTAGGGAGGGGACCCCCAAAGGTTGCTTGGCTGCAAAAACCAGAGAGAAAGGTACAGTTTAGGGGATGAAGAACTTATGTGCAAAACAAAAGAGCGGGACTTGGGTGTGATTGTTTGTGATGATTTTAAGGTGGCCAAACAGGTAGAAAAGGTGTCAGCAAAAGCTAGAAGGATGCTAGGATGCATAGGAAGACGTATGGCCAGTAGGCAAAAGGAGGTATTGATGCCCCTGTATAAGACTGGTGAGACCTCATTTGGAATATTGTGTACTATTCTGGAGATTGCACCTTTTAATTGTGAACTATGGCACAAACTATGGCACAATCTGAATGCAGATACATTTATTAACATATTTTAATATGTTTAGTACATATTTTGAAAAGTTATAAAAATGCAATTGAGTTAAAAAATGCAATAGTAAGATATAAAAGAACATTTCATTAGATATTTAAAAACCATTTTATTAAGCCATTTGATAATTGTGAGTTATGGCACTTATTGGGCTTCTATTGCCGTAATCAGACACAATTTTGGAAATACGTTCATCAGCTTTGTGTTATTTCTTCAACTTGACAGTGGGACTGTGGCCTGAATGGAGCTGTTTGTAAAAGGCATCTCTGCCCTTCTGAACTTTTCTGAGGCCATCAATGAACTTCCAGATGGTTGGGTGGCACCTTCCCAATTCAGCTCAGAGGTGGCGATGAGCAACTTCGGAATGGTTGTTAGTGAGATCATCGGCGCTCCATGTTCTGTCGAAAACATTCCACATAGGTTGAGGAAACAGAGGAGCACATCTATTGTTTCCTCTCCTATCTGGGAGACCAATATAGCTGTCCTTAAACTAGTTCATCAGAGGCTGCAGCCCTTTGGGTAGACATTTCTCCACAGTGGCAATATACTCTCCCAAGTCTGGGACAGATAAGAATGTCAAACTCTCCAGCAGCAGCAATAAACACCAAATGCTTCCTGATATTCTGAACCAGGTAGAAGAAGAAGCCTTTTAGAGCTGCTTGTGAAAGCATTCCTTTATAACATATATCACAGCCATTTCATAGTCACAGTGAATGAACTGTGGCTGTGTTGGTCACCAGTGTTTTAATAAAATCAAGCAACTCATATGTAGCACACTGTTTGCCTGGCAGAAGGGTGTACAACACCGGATGCGCATTCCTGTACTTCTTTGCCATGACCACATAGACCTGAGCTTCTGAGCCAATCAGATCCTTAGGCTCCTCCCCGGTGCATCCCAGAATGCACCGGGAAAGGGAGGCACACCATTTTGGAGTGGTGGGGCCTGCCGGCCGGAGGGTATGACCATCCCTTTGGCCGGACCTTCAGATATAAGGTATGAAGGGAGGTTGGGGGGGGGAGGGCTAGGGATGGAGGGTGGGAGCTTGCAGCCCTAGGAGGGTATCAGGGGGGGTTCTGTTTTAAAAGGTATCGGGGTCTCTGGGGGGTCTGAAGGGGTAGTGGCAGGAGGGAGTGGCATCCCTCCTGTCTTGCCGCTTCAAGGGGCAGGGTTCAAGGGCAGGAGGGAGTGGGCATCCCTCCTGCCCAGTTGCTTCAATGGAGGGGAGGGTTCAGGGGTAGGAGGGAGTGGGCATCCCTCCTGCTCATCTGACTTCACAGGAGATTTCCCTGCCGCAGCCACCTAGCTGATCATGGCAGGGAGATTCTCTTGTCATGATCACCTCAGTGGCATTTTGCTGGCCTATATTTCAGGCATCTTTCATGATCCTAGCGAGACACATAGGGCCACTTAAACTCACCCAAGGCCACTTCTGGGTGAAACCATGCCCATGCCCAGCCTTGGGTGAGCTTAATATCCCGATGTCTCTTCCTGCACCGCAACAGATGCCTACAGTATAGGCCAGGGGTGTCAACTCAATCACATAAGGGGCCGAAATCTGAAAAAAAGGCTAAGTCACAGGCTGAATTTTTAATTAAGATACTTAGGGGTCCTTTTATTAAGGTACGCTAATCGATTTAGCGCACGCTAAATGCGCACCTTAATAAAAGGACCCCTAAGGGACTAAGGCTTAGTCTTAGCAGAAATACAGGGTTACAATATCTCCAACCCCACACCGGCTCTGTGGTGTAAACAAAATAAATATTGTAATCACAAAACAGAAAATAAAATTATTTTTTCTACCTTTTGTTGGTCCCAGGTTCTGGCTGTCTTCTGATAACTTGCTTGCCAGAGTCTCCTGTCCATTTGTTGTTTTCTTCTTTCTCCATGTTAACCATCCATCTTCCATTTCTGTCCTCCCCTTCCGTTTCCCTTCCCTCCCTCAGAGGTCTGGCATCTTTTCTTTTTTTCGTGTCCATATCCGCAGCTGCAGCAATGGACCCCACCATCCCCAGATCCACCATCTGTCCTTTTCTCAACTACCCTTTCATCTAGCATCTCTCCCTTTTTCCCCACCACCCCAAGGTCCACTATCTCTCCGTTTCTCTTCCCAACTACCCTCCTATCCAGTATCTCTATCCCCTCCACACCATCCTTGTGTCCAACTTCTCTCCCTTTCTGTTCCCTACCTCCATCTCATTGCCCACCATCTCTCTCCCTCTCCTCTGTTTTATTTCTTACCCACCCCACCCTCCACTCTGTCCAGCATATGCTCATCTGGACCTCTCCTTTTCTCCCTCCGGGTACTTCTGCACAAGGGCCCGCCCCCATCCTGAAGGCCTGCATGTTTTCTCCCCCTTCTTCTTCCCGGTCTCACCTTCAAATTTGGCCTGCCGTTCCTACCCTCCCTCCATCCCGGCATCCTGATCTCCACTAGCCCTCCGGCATGAACCGCTGCCACTGCTGATGCTGCTCTTCACTCGCGTCTGCCTTCGCCTGATCTCATCTTCAAAGCAGCCTGTTGAGGATCGCTGGCCAGCTGTAGCGAACCTCGCAGGCCGCTGTTGACCTCGGTAGCCCGTTCCCTCTGATGCGGTCCCGCCCCTCCTCTGACATACGGGATCGCTTCAGAGGGAACGTGCTATCGAGGTCAATAACGGCCTGTGAGGTTCGCTACAGCTGGCCAGCAATCCTCAGCAGGCTGCTCGGAAGAGGAGACCAGGCGAAGGCAGATGCAGGTGAAGAGAAACAGCAGTGGCAGTGGTTCGTGCTGGCGGACCAGATTTAGTATAAAGTTGAAAATGTCTGGTGGGCCGATTTGTAACACACCGTGGGCCAGATTTGGCCCGCGGGCCAGAGTTTGACATGTCTGGTGTAGGCGGTCTGCCTCAGTTTTTATTTTATTTTATTTTTAGAAAACGTGCATCCCGATTGGCAGGTTAGACAGTGGTAGAATGCCTACCGCTGCCTACAATTGGGACACCGTTTATACAACCTGCCTCTGAGTGAGGACATGTTTTTTCTGGCTTGTCCTAACTTTACAAAAGGAGAAAGCAGTGGGAACAGACAACAAGCAATCCACCAGAGCCAGCAGGTACATAGATGGTATAGATAGGTAAAGATATACATATATTTAACTCATGCAATGAACACCATTACTGAAGCTTGTGTATTGTAATACCTTTTCTGAAGTTCATGCAAACCACTCTGAATTGACTCCCCAGTAGCGGTATAGAAACTTCCAATAAACAATAAAATCACAAACTGTTTTATGCCTGTTCCTTTGTAAAATATAAATTAGTGTTATAACTAATGTGACCATTTATTTTTTTTTCATCAAAACGGGACATCTATTAATATTCAGTCCCTCCCCCAATCCTGCCCTAGCTCCAGCCGCACCCTAGGCCCGCCCCCAATTCCTTCCATTTATTTTCATGTACACACAATATCTTATTAATTCATAACGGTAAACATAAAATATATAAAAAAACAAAGCATACTGTACGCAGAGAAAATGTTAATTATCATTTACGAGTTTCGGGGTTTTTTCAAAGATGTCAAGGCAGCTTACTTTAAAATATGCAATGTCACCTCAGTAACTATAGAAAAATAGACAAATATAGTGCAAAATATAGACAGCAGATATAAATTCTCAAAACAGACACATTTTGATCACTAAATTGAAAATAAAATCATTTTTCCTATCTTTGTTGTCTGGTGATTTAATGAGTCTTTTGGTTGCAATTCCTTCTGACTGTGCATCCATTCTTTCTTTCTGTTGCATCCAATATTTCTTTCATAATCCAGCCCCATCCTCTTTGGGTCCAGGTCTCTCTCTCTTTTCCCTCTATTACCCTCCCCAGATCCAGTGCCAGTTCTCCTTTGTACCTTTGTTCCAGGTCTCCCTCTCTCTTCTTCTCTATCTGAACCTCCCATAGTCCTGCATCTGCCTCCTGTCTTTCCTCTTTCTAATCTGCTTACACCCCCCTTTCTCTGCCTCTTTCTCTTCTTCCTCCCTCCCAGCAGATTTTAGCATATCTTTCTCCTCCTTTTTTCCTCCTCAGATCTAGTATCTGTCTCCTTCCTCTTTTCCTTCTCCCAGGTCTGGTATCTGTCTCCTCACCTTCCCCCCTGCTCTGGCATCTCTCTCTCCGCTCCCTTCCTCCTGTTCTTCCCTGATCTTCCTTCTCAATTTATTTTCTGCCTGTGTCTAAATTCTTTTTTACTATTCAATCCTCAATTTCCCTCTTTCACTGTGTCTACCTATAGCTTGTCACCTCTTTCCCTCACCCCTTCCAGTATCAAACGCTATCCTCTTCCCTCAATCCAGCATGTGCCCTTTTATCTTTTTCCTCCCCACTTCCTTCCAGCATCTGCTCCCCTTCTCCTTCACACTTCCATTCAGCAGCTGTCCCTCCTCTCCCCCATACTTCCATTCAGTGTCTGTCTCTCTCTCTCTACCCCTTCCATCTACTGTTCACCCTCTTTCTCGCCCCTTCCATTCACTGCCCTTTCTGCCCTTTCCATCCAGTGTCTGCCCTTTCTCTCTCTCTCTCTCTCCAATATGACATCTTCCCTCTTTTTATACTCTTTCCATAAACTATCCTGTGCCCCTTCTCTCCTTTGTACATGATTGATGCCATCTCTCCATTTTTCTCTCTCTGTCACTACCCTGTCCCCTATGCTCTGGCATTTCTCTCTTCTCCTTTCTTTTCTTCCCACTCCACAGTCTGGCATCATCCCTTCCCTGATTCCCTGGCATCTCTCTCCTTTCCTTTTCTTCCATCTTTCCCTCTCCCTCCATGCTTTGACATCTCCTCCTTCCTTTCCCCCTTCCTTTTCCCTTGGTCTGGCATACCTTCTTCCTTCCCTCCATGCCCTGGCATCTCTTCTTCCCTCCAAGCCCTGGCATCTCCTTTCATTCCCTCCCTCATCTTCCTTCTCCCTCCAGTTGGGTACAACAACACTCTCCCATGCAGCTCCGGATTTCCCCATACCTGCTCCCCCAAAATTGCCGATGCTTTGGTTCCTCTTCTTCCTTCCTCCCTCCCCCCAGCAGGACCCTGCGGCACCATCAGCTCTCACTCCCTATAACATCGGCCCTGCAGCTCCGGACTTCCCCACACCTGCTCTCCCCCCCCCCCCCCGGATCGCTATTATTTTAAATGTTATGGCAGCTGCGGCGCTGCATCCATCAGAGGAGACTTCTAACCTCGGCCTGCCCTGGAACTCTTCCTGCAGCAGCCACCCGCCTATGCGGGAACAGGAAGTCTCTGTTGCAGGAAGAGTTCCAGGGCAGGCCGACGGCAGAAGTCTCCTCTGATGGATACAATGCCGCGGCTGCCATAACATTTAAAACAATAGCGATCCGGGGGGAGGGGGAGCAGGTGTGGGGAAGTCCGGAGCTGCAGGGCAGGCGTTAGAGGGAGTGAGAACAGGGCATCTAAGCGTGCCAGTCCTATGTCGCCTTCAAAACGGGGGGGGGGGGGGGGGTGAATGAAGCGGTGGTAGGCAGCAGCAGCGAGGGCTGGTCTGGGGGGGAGGCTTCGGCGCTGGAGGGAAGGGAAGTGATCACCTGTCCCATTGTCCCCAAAGACAGCTTCAGGACGCTATCCCTGAAAACAGGACATTTTGGCATCACGAAGCTGTGCGTGGGGACAACGGGACAGGGGATCTAACAAGGGGACAGTCCCATTCAAAACGGGACATATGGTCACCTTAGTTATAACTCCACATTATCTGCTCTCTAAGCAGTGCAGACAGGGGAACTTTACACTTTCTTAAATATCAGCATGCCTGTGGACTGTGATACTAATATCTAGTCATATATCACCTGAGTCACAGATAAACTGTTTTGTGTAAATTAGAGAGTTCTGGGATTTCTCTGTCTTTCAAAGGTCTTAAGTCATCCACAAAGTACGCAAACATAATGCCTGCAGTGCCAGGCAGGAACAGCTTCCATTCATACCAAATCAGTAGTTTATGCTCTGCAAACACACACACTCGTAATTCCATAGGATAATGGTTTTACATTAATAATTAGCACTTTTATTTCAAAGCCCAAATATTTTCTTAAAGAAGAATCTCTAGTTTAATTTCAGGAGCTGAAAATCTGAGAGGGAAATCTAATGAGCAGGTGTAGGTTGAGTCAGCTTGAAAAGAAAAGGAAATTAGCTGAAAGAACAAAGGGCTAGATTCACTAAGTCCACGGATCCGATCCGTGAGCGATCCGATCTATGGGCGGGAGGGGAGGGGGTGCTGATTCATGAAGTGTCCTCATGCAAACAAGGACGCTCGGAATCACACCCCCAACCGACTGCAGGGATTGCTGAATAGCAATCCCAACGCATGCTCAGACCATCTGTAGATGCAGCAACCTTTTTTTTTTTTACTTTTGACTATAGCGAGCCTGTGATTTCAACCCGCTTTGAACCCGTGGGTTAAAACCACAGGCTCACCCTGAGGGGGAAGGCCAGGAGATTCGGGGCAGAAGCAGGACGGTGATCAGGGCAGGGAGTGTGGGGGGCAGAGAGAGAGCTGGAAAGTCGGGGCAGAAGCAGGGCGGTGATCAGGGCAGAGAGCGGGAGTGTGGGGGGCAGAGAGAGAGCTGGAAAGTCGGGGAAGAAAGAGCAGGAGAGTCGGGGCAGAAGCAGGGCGGTGATCAGGGCAGAGTGGGGGAGCGTGGGGGGCAGAGAGAGAGCTGGAAAGTCGGGGAAGAAAGAGCAGGAGAGTCAGGGCTGAAGCAGGGCGGTGATCGGGGCAGAGAGCGGGAGCGTGGGGAGCAGAGAGAGAGCTGGAAAGTCGGGGAAGAAAGAGCAGGAGAGTCGGGGCAGAAGCAGGGCGGTGATCAGGGCAGAGAGCGGGAGTGTGGGGGGCAGAGAGAGAGCTGGAAAGTCGGGGAAGAAAGAGCAGGAGAGTCGGGGCAGAAGCAGGGCGGTGATCAGGGCAGAGAGCAGGAGTGTGGGGGGCAGAGAGAGAGAGAGCTGGAAAGTCGGTGAAGAAAGAGCAGGAGAGTCAGGGCTGAAGCAGGGCGGTGATCGGGGCAGAGAGCAGGAGATGCACTCGGAAATGACAAGAGTGACTGGTCCCCAGCAGTTGCTTGTTTGTTGTTCGGCCAGCCCACTCATTTTTACAATTTTTTGTTAGTGAATCGCTGCCTGCCTAATTTACATGCCATTTCCCCTCATTTGAATGCATGGATCAGATAGGATTGGAGGATGATCGGCCACGAGGTCAGTGAATCGGGTCAGAGGGAAATCGGGTCGCTAAGTGGTCACAAAGTGGTCGGGACTTGATCAGTGGGCTTAGTGAATCTAGCCCAAAGACTATCCTATACCATAATTCAAATGAATAACACATTTTTAGTGACAAAAATCCAGTATAAAAAACATCAAAGAGCTGTTATTTTGACTTGTGTATTTATAACTGCTTTGCATAATGTGTTTACACTTATTAAAATAACAGTGCACTTAATCATATTTGTGGAATATCACATATTGTTTGGCATTTTCAAGTCAGTTTGCATTAAAATCAGTAATTGGCTGAAAATCATGCAAATCGGTTCATTAGTGATTCAACATTAGCTAATTTTAATGCAAGAACATTTGCAATAGTGAAATATTTTAATAAGCTTAAATATACCTTAGGAAGTCCAATTTTGTGCTGATTTTACACTAAGCTAATCACCACAAAGTAGATAGTTATAGTTTTTAAATAAGAAATCAATCTGCAAAGTGTTTTACGTGCACTCTTTGCCTTTTCTGCAAAGCTTGCCACTTTGTACATCAACCACTCTCTTATCTTAAAGACTCATAAATATCAAATAAAACATGATTTTGAGGGACAATTCTCCTAAGAAAGCTTGAATTTCATTTAAAGAAAGGTACCATCATATCTTTTGCATATCCTATATAATAAAACCCTAAGCGCGCATGCGCACTTAGGGTTTCGTGTTCCCTGCCGCTGTGGTGTGTGATCCGTGGCCGTGTTCCATTTTAGAACCTGGCGGCAGGGAACATTCTGGCCACTCCCCTCCTCCCGCCCTCACTCACCATTTGGAAGCGCAGGCAAGCTCTCTCACTGCCCGCGTCCTCGGCAGGGAACACACCTCCCGCCCTCACTCGCCGCTGCCGCTGCCGCCGTCGATCCTCCTCTTCAGAGCAGCCTGTCCTGCCCTCACTCGCCGCTGCCGCCACTGCAGATCCTCCTCTTCAGAGCAGCCTGCGATGGAGGCTGGCTTTAAAGAACCTCGCAGGCCGCTCTCCATCCTCAGTAGCACTGAGTTGGAGAGTGGCCTGCAAGGTTCGCTAAAGCCGGCCACCACGATCGCAGGCTGCTTTGAAGAGGAGCAGGCCAGAAGACGCCGGGATGGAGGGAGGGTAAGAAGCGGATCAATACCGGGGGCCAGGGGGAGGGGGAGGGGCTGCTTTGAGGGGAGGGGGTGTGCTGGGGGGAGACAGAAGGGGCCATGGAGAGATAGGAAGAGGGAAAGGGGGCTGCTTTGGGGGGAGGTGTGCTGGAGACAGACAGCTTTGCTCTGGGGGGAAGACAGAAGAGGGCCATGGAGAGACAGTTAGGGAGAGGGAAAGGGGGCTACTTTGGGGGAGGGGGAGGTGTGTGCTGGGGGCAGACAGCTTTGGTCGGGAGGGGGGAAGACAGAAGGACACAGACAGCGGCCAAGGAGAGAGAGATAAAGAAACACAGACAGACAGACACATCTATTCTAGCACCCGTTAATATAACGGGCTTAAAGACTAGTTTTGAATAATACAAATACCCTAGTTGCCTAGATATTCTAGTATTCTTTCAGACTATTCTCTATTATCCCCCTCCCCCACCACTTATATGTTCTGGCTGAGTCTCCCTAATCCCTATTTGTCCTGTTTGTATGTTTTAATTAGATTGTAAGCTCTTAGATTGTAGGTTCTTAGTTTGTCTCTTGTAAATGTACAGTGCTGTGTTTGTCTAGCAGTGCTTTAGAAATGATAAGTGGTATCCACTTTGTTCTACTACTTCCAGCAACTATGGAAAATCAGATGATGCTTATCGGAACCTAACTTCTCCCAACTACTCTATGCCTTTGTCCTTTCCCATATGGACTACTGCAATGCACTCCTAAATGGGCTCACTACATAAAACCTCCATCAACTATGAGTACAAAATGCCTCCATCTGACTCCTAAAGAATCTCTACATTTGAGACCTGATTACCCCAGCACTGAGCTCTGCTCAATGGCTGCGAATCGACAAATGATGTATATTGAAAGATCTAGTAATGGCCTATAAACTCTTCCAGGACATGGTACTAGCCTATATGGCCTCCAAGTTTACACCCTACACCCCGAATCGACTACTTCGCTTACAAGAGAAAAGTGATTACATATGCCCTCAGAATGCGCCCTCCAGATAGAGAATGCCCAAAAAAGATCCTACTCCCACTACCTACTGCGCCTATGGAACAAACTACCTATCTGCATAAGATCATTAGAAGGTATACTGAACTTTAGGAAGGCAATAAAAACTCACGGCCAACTACTATGTAACACTGTATCTTCCCATTATGTAACTTTTCTACCTATTCAGGATCCAACACCTCTATTGTATTTTCCACACTGTAATTTACCTGTTATATCCACATTGTATCTTCCAAGTTATAACCACATTACACTCAACACTATGTAGCAAAATTATTCTTAATTTTAACCCATCTCAAACTCACCTGGTGAGGAATTGGTGGGATATGAGACAACATATAACATAACATATCTGATTTTATCCCTCTTTCTCCCTTTCTCTCACCTTCTAATCCTTAGTCTCCTCTTTATCTCCAATCTACCTACCGGCTTTTATAATCTTACCTCTTGCTCCCTCTCCAGAATTCCCATTACCCTTTCTGACACCTCAGGTCTGTAGTCCTATCTGTTTTCTTCCCCTTCTCCATACCTACTCCATCTATCGCCCAGGGCACTTGTTAACCATCACCTTTTATTTTACTTTGAAATTCTTCCTTCTCTAATCTTTCCCTTGGGCCCCTTCATAAATCAGTTCTGGCTATGTTACTGTACTGGACCAAAGTCAACATGCCCTCCCCTGCCCCTAGGAATGGTCCACAGTGGCATACAGATCTGAATCATATTAGTTATATTCTTATTGACAAATAATACCTTGGTGAGTGCCTAAAAACTGACTCCTGAGTAAACATTAAACAGCAGCTGTCATGGATCATGAGTGATTACATATTACAAACTCAGTTTTTCAAGCTCAAATCAGTGCTAACCACAAGCAAAACTATGGAAACAATTCATTCCACCACTACTAGGAATTCAAATTATGCTCAGGAAGTCCAAGTTTAACTAGATAAGTGTTGGTTTCAATGCACCTTGGGATATAAAGAATGTGAAAAATTTTGTGAGTGTAAACTTTATACAAAAAATTGACCGATGATTTATGACAAGCTTTAAGTCCCTGATTAAAAACTTTTTGTGGTGGTAGCTACTTATGACTAGTCTAAAAAAACAAACAAATATTAATAGCTACTTTGAAGAATTTGTAATGAAATGATACATCATATAAGTCAAGATATGAATGAGTTAGATTTATAGTGCTGGGAGATTTGGACTGATTTTTTAAGTTTCTTCACAGCATATACACTTCTCCCTCTTAGCAGTTTCAGCATTCGTGGTTTTCATTATTTGTGTTTTTTTGCTTGCTGGCTCCTTCCTCCCTCCCCCCCCCCCATAACAACAGCTTGTATAGAGAAAATCGCTGATTCCCAGCATTTTCTTCACCGTGTTTTGCCTCTCCTTCAGGAACAGGCCAGGTCTCCCACCATGTTATTTACAGTTTCACCTTATTCACAATGTTTTTTAGTAGAAAACAGCGAATAACATATGAAAAAGTTATTCGTGGTTTTTCTGTATTCGTGGGTCTGTTAATCCCCTATCACAGCGAATACGGAGGGAGAAGTATAACATTTTATGGCACTCTTTTCTGTGCTTATAGGTAATAATAGTTACCCCTGTTGAACTGACTGTTGACTTCCTTTGCCTATTATAGAGAAATGCAATCTGAGATACACCTGAATACAAGACCTCGGCGGTTTTGCTTTGCTTTGTTTCTTTCTTCTTTTTGTTTGTAGGTTCGGCTGTTGCAAGGGCCGGAGAAGGCAAGAGAGGCAGCGAGGGAGGAATCCGGAGGCAGGCAGGAAGACCCGGGGTCGCGGCGAGAGGTAGCTCCGCCCCCCCCACCGCGTCACAGGTCGCATCGGCGCCCGGGCTCCCCTTTAAGTAGAAGGGAAGCCAGGGCACAAGGCAGACCTCGGCGGTTTTGCTTTGCTTTGTTTCTTTCTTCTTTTTGTTTGTAGGTTCGGCTGTTGCAGGGGCCGGAGAAGGCAAGAGAGGCAGCGAGGGAGGAATCCGGAGGCAGGCAGAAAGACCCGGGGTCGCGGCGAGAGGTAGCTCCGCCCCCCCCACCGCGTCACAGGTCGCATCGGCGCCCGGGCTCCCCTTTAAGTAGAAGGGCGCCAACGGCGCCCTGCCGTTCGGCGCGCGGCAAAGGCGAGCCTTGTGAAGGAGCCCAGGCAGCCCAGCAGCAAATCTAATCCAACTTCTAACTTCTAACCTCAATAACTTCTAACTTCAAAAAAAAAAAAAAAAAAAAAATTTCTCCTCTTATCACTCTTGCTCTCTCTCTACTTTTTCAGCTAACTGCACGCCAGGCAACCGCTCCCAAATCACCAAGGCTACAGGAATGGAGGCTACAGGAACACAGGGGAGCTACCCAGTTTTCTGCATCGAGTGTCATATGTATGACTACCTCCCCTCTGGGAGGCAGGCATACATATGCAATCGATGTCAGGAACTGGATAGCCTGAAGAAGGAGGTTGGGAGACTGCAGGTTCGAGTACAAGAACTGGAGGGACTGTGCACCATGGAAGAACAGTGTTGGACAACCATGGACACCGCCAGAGAGAGCCACATCGCGGAACAAGTTAGGGAGCTCGAGAAATTCATTGAGGAGGCCTGCAGGATGGTGGAGGCACAGGACCACCAACACACCAGGAGAGAACCGACAGTTGGACGACAGGAACCACCAGACACCATGGAACTAGGACCTGGCGGAGGACCTGGGCAGGCAGAGGAGGAGGAGGAGATCCATCAGAGCCAGGAGAAAGGACTAGCGGACTGCGCAGATGACACAGACCTGAGACCAGAGGCGGAGACACAGCAGAGCCCAGAGGACAGACAAATGGACTGCACATATGACACAGATCTGAGACCAGAGAGACGGTTGAAGAAGGGGAGATCGGCCATCGTGGTTGGGGACTCAATCCTGAGAGGAGTAGATAGTCATATAGCCGGAGGGAGAGAGGACAGACTGGTAACATGTCTCCCGGGGGCAAGAACAAAGGACATCATCAACAATATCGAGAGGATCCTGAAGGGAGCCGAGACGGAGGAGACAGCAGTAGTGATTCACATCGGAACCAACGACATCAGCAGGAGAAACTTCAACAGGACTACACTAACTGACCAGTTCAGGACCCTGGGGAGGAAACTGAGTCTAAGGACAAGGAAGATAGCCTTCTCAGAGATCCTGCCAGTACCGAGAGAGGACACAAAGAGACAGAGCGAACTACAATCAATTAACGTTTGGCTGAGGAGATGGTGCGAGGAGGAGAGTTTCCACTTTGTTAGGAACTGGACTACTTTCTTGGGGAAGAACAAGCTCTACAGAAGAGATGGACTGCATCTTAGCACAGCTGGGACGAGGATGCTGGCACGCAACGTCCAGAACATCATAGACTTGGCTTTAAACTGGGGAGAAGGGGAAAGCCGATAGTCGACCTGACCTCGACACATCGGACATCAGTACCTGACAAGGATACTGAGCTGGGACATTGTAAAGGAGGACTCGGGACTGAGTGTGTATGTGTTGAAAAAGGACCTAAGGATGCATTGCAGGGATCGAGGGCACAAATGGACCTGGTAAGCGGCACCAACACAGAACAACAGGAGCCAGATGGGCAAAGACATTGTGAAAAAGAGCCCAGGACTGAGTGGGAATTAGGAGAGCAGGAGATGCAGGGGAAACAGGCAGAGGACGTCACACACACACAGCAGGAGGAGGACGAAGCTCAGGGGCGGGCAAACCATGAGGAAAACTACAGGAGTAACAAAGCACAAGGGAAACAAAAAGAGAGGACAAAAAACTGGGTCCTAAACTGCCTATACACAAATGCTAGGAGCCTGAGGGCCAAAATGGGAGAACTGGAAATCACTGCCAGCAATAAGGACCTAGACATAATTGGAGTCACAGAAACGTGGTGGACTGAGGACAATCAATGGGATGTGGCCATACCAGGGTACAAACTATACAGGAGAGACAGGACACATAAAAAGGGTGGAGGAATAGCGCTGTACATAAAAGACTCCATACCATCAGCCAGGATGGAAACAACAGTATGGGCGGATGGCTTGGAATCACTATGGGTTAAGCTACAGGGAGGAGCAGGAGCAGACATTAAATTGGGTCTGTACTACCGCCCACCTGGACAACCGGAAGAAATCGACCAGGAGCTGGAGGCTGAACTGAGGCAGGTATGCAGAAGCGGAAATGTGGTGGTGATGGGGGACTTCAACCATCCTGGGATAGACTGGAGTATTGGGCACTCAAACTGCGCAAGAGAGACCAAATTCATAGAGGTCACGAGGGACTGTTTCATGGAGCAACTGGTCAAGGAACCAACAAGGGGCGATGCCACTCTTGACCTAATCTTCAACGGACTAGGGGGGCCAGCAAAGGAGGTGACGGTATTACCCCCGCTAGATAACAGCGATCACAACACGATCCAGTGCAGGCTTGAAATTGGATCAACAAAGGGGGAAAGAACCACAACGACGGCACTCAACTTCAAAAAAGGAAATTATGATGCCATGAGGAAAATAGTGAGAAAGAAACTCAAAGGCAACATAGGGAAGACGGAATCCATAGAAAAAGCCTGGACCTTACTCAAGGAGACTGTGCACGAAGCGCAGAACATATGCATCCCCAAGTTCAGAAAAGGGTGCAAAAAAAATAGAACAAAAAACCCAGTGTGGATAACAAATGCAGTGAAGAAGGCGATAAGCGACAAGAAAGCATCGTTCAGAAAATGGAAAAAAGACCAAACAGAGGAGAATCAAAAAGTGCACAAAGAACACCAGAAGGAGTGTCACCGAGTGGTTAGAATAGCAAAAAGAGAATATGAAGAGAGACTGGCAGAGGAAGCAACAAACTTCAAGTCGTTCTTCAGATACGTCAAGGGGAAGCAACCGGCGAGAGAAGAAGTGGGACCATTGGACGATGGAGACAGAAAGGGAGTAGTAAAAGAAGAGAAAGAGATAGCTGACAGGTTAAATGAGTTCTTCACGTCAGTTTTCACGATGGAGAATATAACCAACATTCCGGAACCCGAGGAGATCGTAATAGGAGACCAAGACGATAAGCTGGTCGATTTAGAGGTAAGCCAAGAGGATGTACTCAAGAAGATTGACAGACTAAAGAGCGACAAATCGCCAGGTCCGGACGGCATTCACCCAAGGGTACTCAAGGAACTAAAAGACGAAATAGCGGAGCCACTTCGACAGATATGCAACCTATCCTTAAAAACCGGAGAGATCCCGGAGAATTGGAAAATAGCAAATGTCACGCCCATCTTCAAGAAGGGAGCAAGGGGGGACCCGGGAAACTACAGGCCGGTGAGCCTGACCTTAGTCCCGGGAAAGATGATGGAGGCACTGATTAAAGACAGCATCTGTGAGCACATCGAAAAAAATGGGCAGATAAAACCGAGTCAACATGGCTTCTGTAAAGGTAGGAAAGACCTCAGAAGCCTGCGCCAACAAGAATATCAAATTCTGTTGTGGTTATACAGCAGGACAGGTTTTTAATCATAGGTCTCACACACCCCTCCACACCGGTTACCAGCACAACATTTTTATCGTGTGTTAAACACTTCACACATTCAAACCGGTGAATAAACAAAAAATGAAATGCACTTATCTGCAATAAAGATAAGAGCCCAAACAAAAAATGAAATGCACTTATCTGCAATAAGGATAAGAGCCCTTATTGCAGATAAGTGCATTTCATTTTTTGTTTGGGCTCTTATCTTTATTGCAAATAAGTGCATTTCATTTTTTGTTTATTCACCGGTTTGAATGTGTGAAGTGTTTAACACACGATAAAAATGTTGTGCTGGTAACCGGTGTGGAGGGGTGTGTGAGACCTATGATTAAAAACCTGTCCTGCTGTATAACCACAACAGAATTTGATATTCTTGTTGGCGCAGGCTTCTGAGGTCTTTCCCTCCTATAACTTATTTAAAATTCTTTTCAATTGCACATAGAACCTGTACTACAGTTTGTTTGTTGTTCACATTGAAGAGGTTCTGATCCATTTCAGCTGTATAGTAGTCATGCACTTCTGTAAAGGTAGGTCATGCCTCACAAACGTATTGTACTTCTTTGAGGGAGTGAACAGCCAGGTGGATAAAGGGGAATCTATAGACATCATTTACCTTGACTTCCAAAAAGCCTTCGACAAGGTGCCACACGAGAGACTGCTTAAAAAGATATGGAACCACGGGGTACAAGGGGAGGTCCACCGATGGATCAAAAACTGGCTGGCAAACAAGAAGCAGAGGGTTGGCGTAAAGGGCCACTACTCAGACTGGAAGGGGGTCACGAGCGGAGTTCCGCAAGGGTCGGTGCTGGGACCGCTCCTGTTCAATATCTACATAAACGACCTAGAGGCGGGAACCAAGTGTGAGGTCATTAAATTTGCAGATGACACCAAACTATACAGCAGGGCTCAAACCAGGGAAGACTGCGAAGATCTCCAAAAGGATCTAACGCAGCTGGAAAAGTGGGCCGAAAAATGGCAGATGAGCTTCAACGTGGGGAAATGCAAGGTCATGCACGTTGGGAAAAAAAACCCGATGTTCACATACAAAATGGGGGGGAACACCACTAGGGGTCAGTAACCTGGAGAGAGACTGGGAGTGATGGTAGACGCAACACTGAAGGCATCGGCGCAATGCGCCACAGCCTCTAGGAAAGCAAACAGAATGTTGGGTATCATTAAGAAGGGTATTACGACCAGGACGAAAGATGTCATCATGCCACTGTATCGTGCAATGGTGCGGCCTCATCTGGAGTACTGTGTCCAGTATTGGTTACCGTACCTCAAGAAAGACATGGCGGTACTTGAGGGAGTACAAAGAAGAGCAACTAAACTGATAAAGGGAATGGAAAATCTCCCATATACAGACAGATTGAAGCAGTTGGGACTTTTCTCCCTGGAGAAGCGAAGACTTAGAGGAGACATGATAGAAACCTTCAAGATCCTGAAGGGCATAGAAAAAGTAGACAGGGACAGATTTTTCAAATTAAGGGGCACCACAAGCACAAGGGGGCACTCGGAGAAATTGGAAGGGGACAGGTTTAGAACAAACGCTAGGAAGTTCTTTTTCACTCAGAGGGTGGTGGATACATGGAACGCGCTTCCAGAGGCTGTTGTAGACAAGAAAACATTAAATGGTTTCAAAGAAGGTTTGGATAGATTCCTAGAAGAAAAAGGGATTGAGGGGTATAGATAGGTATAGACCATTGCTCAGGCAATGGGCCTGATGGGCCGCCGCGGGAGCGGACCGCTGGGCAGGATGGACCTATGGTCTGCCCCAGCGGAGGCAACTTCTTATGTTCTTATGAATATCAGTAGGATCTTGCTGGAATTTGTGGACTTTCAAACCAAATCTGTCTCCCTTTCTGATTATAAAACTGGGAAAGTAATTGCATGACTTTAGATCTTTCCTGGCCAAAGGGAAATACCAGTGCTCTGACCCAGTGGCGTACCTAGCATATGTGACACCCAGGGCCCATCATTTTTTGGCACCCCCCATCTGTACGAAAAACATGATTTTTAGTAATAAGCCACACGTCACACATGAGTACCTAGGAAAAGCATTGCAGTGAGCAGTACATCAATACACCCATTGTAAAATTAAACAAGCCAGACCAGTATAGATCAATCCTACACCGTCAATCCTAACAGAAAACCATGTCTTTCGAACACACAGAACACAGAAAACACCTTCGCCTAGTATGGAATATGTCATCACAAACTAACCCCTTCCCCTTTTACAAAACTGTAGTGTGGATTTTAGCCATGGTGGTAACAACTCTGATGCTCATAGAATTCTGAGCATCAGAGCTGCTACCACCACAGCTGACGCTAAAAAAACGCTCCACAGTTTTGTAAAAGGGGGGATAAAATAGAAATACATAGACAAAGGTTAAATTGAAACAGTAAGAAGCTGGACTCTGCATAAAATGCAACACCACAGAAACAGTGATATATGTCTCCTAAAGCAATAAATAAATAGAAAATTTTTGTTCTACCTTTGTCTTCTCTGGTTTCTGCTTTCCTCATCTTCTTGTTACTGTCTTCCTTCCATCCACTGTCTGCCATCTCTCTGCCCCTCCCTATATGGCATCTTCTCTCCTTCTATGGCCCTTCCAGAAACTGTATGCCTCCCCCTTCCATCTCTCCTCTAGACCCCCCCCTTTGGTCTGGCATCCATCATCTTCCCTCTGTTCCCTTATGGTCTGGCATCTCTCTCCTTTCATCTCTCTTTCCCTCCCCCCTGTGGTTTGTAGCATCTCTCTCTTCTCATTTCCTACGCTCAGATCTAATATCTCTGTCTCCTTCCCCGTTCTCTGGCTTCTCTCTCTCCTCTCTCTCTTCCCTTTCCTTCTCTGGTCTTCCTTCTTTATTTTCTGCCTCCGTTTAAATTAAATTCTTTCTTACTATGCAGTCCTCAGTTTCCCTCTTTTCACTATGTCTACCCACAGCATGCCATCCCTTTCCTTCACCCCTCCACTATCTCACTAACTCTATCTTCTTCCCCCATCCAGCATATGTCCTTTTTCTTTATTCCTCCTTCCATCCAGTATGTGTTCTCTTTCTCCACTTCCATTCAGCATTTGCTCTCCCTTCTCCCCACTTCCATCATCTGATCTCTTCTCTCTCCCCTTTCTACCCACTTCCATCATCTGTCCCCTTCTCTCAATATCTCCATCCACCACAGGCCCATCTTTCTCCCTTCCTCACCTTTCCGATTTTGGCAACAAGATCTGCAACGCCCCCCCCCCCCTTCACCTGGATAACAGGCCCGGTCCGACAAACCTCCCTGCCCTGTGGCCGGCGATGTCTAAACTGCCTTCTTACAGCAACCAGGGAGTTGTCGTTGCATATGGCTGCCGTAAAGGTTGTCTCTGATGCAACTTCCGATTGTGTCAGAGATGACCTTTATGGCAGCCACACGCAGCTTCAATGCTGTAGCTCAGGGGTGCCCCCACTTTTTGGGCTTGCGAGCTACTTTTAAAATGACCAAGTCAAAATGATCTACCAACAATAAAATTTTAAAAAAAACCACAAAGCAAACTGTACGCTGAGAAAATTTTAATTATCATTCCTATTCTGGGTTTTTTTTCAAAGAGTTCAAGGCAGATGACTCTATGCACTGTCACCTCAGTAAAAACTATACAAAAATAGACAAATATACCCCCTCCCTTTTTACTAAACCACAATAGAAGTTTTTAGCACAGGAAGCTGCGCTGAATGCCCAGGGCTGCTCTCGACGCTCATAGGCTCCCTGCGCTAAAAAACGCTATTGTGGTTTAGTAAAAGGGGGGGCCATAGTGCAAAATATAGACAGCAGATATAAATTCAGACACGTTTTGATCATTAAATTGAAAATAAAATCATTTTTCCTACCTTGTCTGGTGATTTCATGAGTCTCTGGTTGCACTTTCTTCTTCTGACTGTGCATCCAATCTTTCTTCCCTTCTTTCAGCCTGTATGCTTCCTCTCCTCCAGACCTCATTCCCTGCCTCCCTTTCTTTTTTCTCTCTTCATGCCACCTTTCTTTTTTTCTGTTTCCCTTCTGTCTCCCTGCCTGCCCCCTTTCTTTCTTTCTTCCTACCTGCCTTCCACCAAGCCATTGCTGCCACCATCGAGGAACAGGCCCCAAAGCCGCCGCTGCCACCCCAAACTCTCACTGCTTCAGGCTGACCAGCATTCCTTTCCCCGTCAATTCTGCCGTCGGAGAGGAAGTTCCGCCCAGCCAGGCAGTGATTGGCTAGCCCGAACTTCCTCTCCGACAGCAGAATTGACGTCGGGGAGAGAAAGGCTGATCGGCCCGGTAGATCGCCAAGGCAAAGTGAGTCTATCACGGAGCCCGGAATGGGCTCCGGATCAACTCACTTTGCCTTGGCGATCGACCATTTTCCGGACCTGGCCGGCTGTGCACCCCCTCTAAGGCTGCACCCGGGGCGGACTGTCCCCCCGCATCCCCTTGGTACGCCACTGCTCTGACCTTGAAGTCTGAAGACCTGGTAAACAAAAGGGAGGGTCTAAAGATAAGGGTTTCTTAGTGATAGACATGGAATGTTCTTATTTGTGAGCATGGGAACAAAGGAGCTATACATAAACAGATGTGTAAAAGGTACCAATGCCATTATCTTTTCAAAGTAATGTGTGTTTGTTTCTACTGTATTAGATGACACTATAAATTGAATAATTGTGAGATGATTATACCAACTTCCAAATACCCCCCCTTTTTACAAAACCACAATAGCAGTTTTTAGCGCAGGCTGGTGTGCTGAATGCTATGCGCTGCTCCCGACACTCATAGAGTTCCAACGATCACTGGGAGCAGCACCGAGCATTCGGCACACCAACCTGTGCTAAAAACTGCTATTGTGTTTTGTAAAAGGGAGGGGGGGCGGGTAAGATAATGATGCCTAGGCAATCTGCTGACTTCTCACTATGTGTGGAAACGTATACACTAATGCGGATATAACACGGTGTATAAATTTGTGACTTTGTTCCTAGTGTATTTCCTCTGTAATGCAAAGACAGCACTTTTTCCTCTTTCTGTATCTTTACTTGCCATGTTTTTCTATATTGCTGCTTCTGCTGCCTTGTCTTTCTGTCTGCAAATATTGGCTGTAACTGGCAAGTTCCTGTCATGACAGAAAAATACCAATTATTCTTCAAAAACCATCTCCTTGTGATGTCTGAGTAAGAAAATAGACCTGTTTGATGAAACTACAGATTCAGGGGCTTATCTCTTCACATCCAACCCTTTTGAACCTTAGAAGAACCATGTACTGCTCCTTCCATCCCCTATTGGATTTCTGAAAAGCCAGTTTCGTATTCTGGATCATGATGGAGGACTTCCCTTTCTTCTATCCAGACCTGTCTTTAGGCAAATACCAATGATGTGACCACACAAGTGATGGTGCCCACAGCTGTTGTATATGCAGAGGCCTAAAGAAGGATTCTTTATTTATTATAATAATTTATACAATCCGCCTTGAACTGCAAGGTAATGGCGGAATAGAAATCTCTAATGTAATGTAATGTAATCTAATGTAATGCGTAAGATCTAGGCAGTTAAAAAAAAAACCATACATAATTAAACATTAAAAAACCCCAAAATTACACAATAAAAACAACCAATCAAATAACGAGTCACTGCAATGCCCTCAAGATCTTAACATAAATATTATAGTGTATCAACCAAGTAAAATGAATGCCCTTGCAAAGAATTGAGTTTTCAACATTCTTTTAAACTTCCATCTGTTACTACAGTTTGTAATAAACCAGGCAAACGATTCCATAACTTTACTCCTTCTACAGCAAATGTAGTTGCCCATGTATGGGAGCAGGGCTGCTGAAAGGAGGGGAACGTGTGACACACAGTTTACTTCATGAAGGGCCACTGGCAGGAAGAGATAGGATAATGGCTCCGAGAGCAGAGACTTTCTGTCTTTTGGAAGTTGACCCCTGTTGCCACTTCTACTGCTACTATTATTATTAATTATTTCTATAGTTGCTACCGGATATATGCAGCACTGGACAGAGTCACAAAGAAGACAGTTCCTGCATAAAAGAGCTTACAATCTAAACAGACAAGAAAGACAAGCAGGATGTCATGGACACAGTTAAGGGGAACGGTTAATCAGCTGGCTGGGTTGGTGGACAGTGGGGAGTAGGGTTGAAAGCTATATCAAAAAGGTGGGTTTTCAGTCTGCATAGGCATAGGGGGCAGCTAGATGAAAGGAACGAAGTCTGAAATTGGCAGTCAGGGCCGGATTTAGATGAAAAGAGGCCCTAGGCTATTCCACTTATGAGGCCCTTTCACCTCCCATTTTTAAGTTTTTTAAATTGCATGAGAGATAATAAAATACATCATTACTGTGATATATATCAATATGTTAAATGAAACATGTTGTTATTGGTACTAACCTTTATAAAAAATGTGACATGGATAATAAATAAAAAAAAGTTGAGAACACTTATTTGGACATTTATTCTCAGCACCATATATAGTACTTGTAACAATAACTAATCAAACATAACACAACATTGCCCCTTCCTATGTCCATAGTGCCCTCAGTGCATCCTTCCTCACCTCACCCCCCCCCTCCGATGCCCGTCTGCCTCTCATCCCCCTTCCATTGAACACCCCCCCATGCCATCCTGCCTGCCTGCCTTCCATTAAACCCCCCACCCCCCCTCCGATGCCAGCCTGCCTGCCTCCCATCCCCTTCCACTGAAACCCCCCCCCCCCGATGCCAGTCTGGGCCGCCCTGTCCTGACGGATCCACGTTTTGCCTCTCTCCCCGCGGGGCTAGGCTTTGCCCAGCTGTTTCCGGACTGACGTCTTTCCCTCCCCGAACCTCCTCCCAGGGCAAGAAAAAGAAAGGGAGAAGCCGAGTCGGCGCCCCGTTGCGGCAGGAGCCGGTTCCGATCCCGAAGCGTAGAATTTCTCCTTATTTTCAGTTCAGTGTTTTAGTGTTCACTGTTTTTAGAATAGTGTAATTTTAATTTTGCTAACAATTTGAATGTAGGCCCCTCTTGATCTTGAGGCCCTAGGCTGAAGCCTAGTTAGCCTATAGGAAAATCCGGCCCTGCTGGCAGTGGAGGAGAAGGGTACAGCTAAGAGCAGCTTATCTGAGGAAAGGAGTTCTCTGAGAGGTGTATAAGGAAAGAGAAGAGAGGAGATATATTGAGGGGCAGCAGAATGATCCCACTTATAAGTCAGCAATAGGAGCTTGAACTGTATTTGCCACCCCAAATATTTCTGTCTAGAGATGCCACTGCACGCTGGGTGCTTAATTATAGCCACCCTATTATAGAGTTGCCCTGTAAGGGGGAAGTTCTACAAGTGAATAGCTCCTGTTATGAGCTTTAATGCCACATGGTGACACCCTGTTCTATATAGGCATCCCGGAGCCAAGATTGCATTATAGAATACTATCATAACCCAGCATTGGTGTGCCGACATATACATCAGCCTCAGACCTAGCAAAATTGCAGTCACACAAAGTAGCAGGGACACTTGTGATTACAAGTATGCTGTAAGCTGTGTGCATAAGTGGCAGCTCCACCCCTACCCCTCCAATGCTCCACCCATGTGCATGCCACCTTGAACTTATGCACTAGGGGCTGGATTCAGTGAATGGCACTCAAAATTTAGTGCAAACCCTCCCCCCCAAGTGCACTATAATGTACTGTCAAGCTCTATTAGTTACCGCAATGTCATACCAAGCTCATAACATCACTGCATCTGGTCTTGTCTTGTCATATCCTACATCGGCTTGTTCTTGTCCATTTCATTGATTCGGAAGCTATGGATGTAGTGCTCTATTGGATTGGAGTGACTTTTTGACTTTTATGCTGACTGGAATTTATTTTATTTTTTTATTTGATTATTTTGTTAAGTCATGTTTATTTTCTTGCCTTTCTGTTTTATTTATTTTATTTTCTATTTGATATTGTTTCAAATTCATATATTATATACTCTTTCTCAGGCACTTTAGATTAGATTGTGAACCCATTTGGGATAGAGAGGGAAGTTTAATGTGTCTTTAATACATTATATGCAAATTGATGTGTTCTTATAATTTTAATTTTTATGTAACCTGCACAGAACTATGGATGCAGCAGGCTATACATTTTTTAAATAAATAAATAAATATCCTGAAATTATGATTTGATAATGCTTGATTTGATTTTGTATTATTTTTCCCTGGGGGGATAGGAAATTCATGTTTGTCTATTGTTCGTATCACATGTTTAGCGACTAAAGGGCGACCAGGATATGTGTATGTAAGCAATGTGCAAACCGCATAGTTTTATGCGGTATATAAATTGTTAATTAAATAAATAAATAAATATTAAGTATTGCCTTGCCTTTTGAGTACTATCATGCTCCCCTATGTATTAATAATAATAATAAACTTTATTCTTGTATACCGCCATACCATTTAGTTCTAGGCGGTTCAAATCCAAGAGAGACTGAACAATTCAGTGATAATAC
Organism: Geotrypetes seraphini; assembly: GCF_902459505.1. Classification (NCBI taxonomy): domain Eukaryota; kingdom Metazoa; phylum Chordata; class Amphibia; order Gymnophiona; family Dermophiidae; genus Geotrypetes; species Geotrypetes seraphini. The sequence goes on along the minus strand of NC_047084.1, from coordinate 470,233,255 downwards.
ATTTTTAGGGAATACAAAATATAATTGAAGCTTACCCCCTCTTCTACAAAGCCGTACTAGCAGCTGCCATGTGGCAACAGCCCCAAAGCCCTTTAAATCTCTATGGGCTTCGGGGCCATTACCGCGCGGCTTTGTAGAAGAGAGGGTTAGTTTACAAATTTTTCAAAAAGGTACGTTTTCATAGATTTTCGAAAGGTATAAGACTGAGTCTGAGAAACTATTTCACTTAACCAATTACTCAATTTACCAGCCCGAAATGCAAATGTTTTATCTATAAATCTTTTATTGTCCTATCATGTCATGATCTAAAATGTACTGTCATGCTCTACATGATTATACCCTGTTATGTTTTATTATATATGTAAACTTGTAACCCATTCTGAGCTCTTCTGGAGGGATAAGATATAAATCCAAATCAATAAATATTCTATCTCATGCATTCCTGGATTGTTTTTTTTACCTATGACTGTAACGGCACCACATGCACGATGGTGTACATTTGAACCCTGGCCTGCCCGACCAGGGCCTTCCCTCTGCCACGTCACTGATGATGTCACTAATAATGCAGCAGAGGGAAGCCCTGGCAGGACAGGCTGCGAACAAGCCTATTCAGAGTCTGCGTTTGCTAGCCGTCCACCGCCGCTGCTGCTGCTGTTGCAAAAGGAGACCCGACAGTATGTCAGATCTCGGGGGAGGGGGATGGGGTGCTGCACAGGGGGATAGGAGGGAGAATCAAATCAAATAAAAAAATTGATTCATTAGACTGCATCAAATCAAATTGAACATGTTTTCCCTGAATCAGGCAGCACTAAGGACTATTTTTCTGAAGTATATACAGTAGTGGTTTTTGTAATTATTGGGAGGGGAGCCAGGCTGGCGCTGGCAAAGATTTAAAGAGGTTTACTTCACAAAGCAAAACACTTATCTTTAAAGTGCTGAAGGCTGAATGCACTTTCTCAATCACTACTATTGATAAGATGGCTCTAGATTTTCACAGTCGGAGGCGTCTTCAAGACTCCTGAGGCAGGCTGGTTGGGCTGAAACATGTGCATGTCCGGTCGTTGAGTCACTGGATATATATATGAGCTTTTGGAGGAATAAAGGCAGTTGTATGTATCAGATGAGTTGAAGGACACTTTTTTGGTGCTACCATTCTGACTGGGACAATTCCACCCCTTTTTTAGACAATGTAAAACATGGTCTGAGTCACAAAAAACCACCTAAACTCACCAGATAAGCACTGCAAACACATAATACAGACCCCCACACACTACCCCAGTGATCACCGGTCCCCCCATAAAAATTTTAATCACAACTTTAAAATTCAGCCTCCAGACCATTAACACCTGGCCGCCTGGCATAGGAAAGCCTAGTCATCCAGCACAGAGGCAGCTTAAGTCGTCTTGGGGGTGGGTTAGGGACCCATAGAGAGGAGGACCCATGCCCATAAGCCCCTGTAATCACTGCATTGATGCTTAAACATGTGCACTGCCCTATACACCCCCAAAACCCTTTTATACTGGCATATAAGTGGCTCCTGCAGACATAAGGGCTATTGGGGTGGTAGATAAGTGGGTCTAGGGGATTCTGGAGGTGGTTTGGGAGGCTCACCATGACCTATAAGGGAGCTTTAGGGGGGGAGAAGACATGGCACCCTTTTTGTGAAATTCACAGCAGTGCCCTGTAAGGTACCCCACTATTTAGGTGCCATGTCTGGGTGTTCCGTCCATCACTTTGCAGACCCCTCCCACGTCCAACAGGGCTTGTTCTAGGCGTTTTGGACTTGGACAAAAAGTTGGACGAAAATATGGTATAAAGATGGACGATTTAGCGACTTGGACGATCAGATCAGCAGGACGTATAAGTAGACGGTTTTCGAAACGAAAATAAAGTTGGATGTATTTTTCGAAAATGTGTCTTAAGCTGTTTTTTACTTTGGACGACTTGCAAGATGGACATAAACAGACTTAAATGTCCCTTTCGATTATGCCCCTCCACTTGTATAGGATTGTTTTGTTGACTGTGTTTTACCTTCTTGATGCTGTGGCTGCCAGCACAAGTCACATTTAGGGGTTTGAAATTGCTTTGGGGAATTTGCTGAAATCTGAACTGGGATTTTCATGGGTTGCTTTGAAAAGCAAAGTTTGAAAAGGTGAATTCAGCAATTTTTCCCCAGACAGCTCTCTGGAGTTGGAACCTGCCTGTAAGATAAAAGGCAGGATTTGTGATCTCTAATGTGCTAGAGTATTTCCTTTTGAATTTTTGATTTGTTTTTGCCTCTGGGTATTTCAAAAGAGAGAGAGAAATAAAGGGGCCCAGTGAAGAGAACAGGCTATTAAAGTCTGGGTACCTAATAAAGCGTGGCAGCCAGCCCGCTTTGGTTGGAACAGTACAAAACTAATTAATATGGATATTATTTTGACCAGGAAGTATCCATAGATGTATGGGTTTTTTTGTTTTTGCCTGCCAAATGTTCCTTGTTTGTGGAGAACTGTAGTCAAGAGGAAGGCATTAACTGTGGTGTACTAGGCGGTTGCCTGACTGATTTTTTGTTGTTGTTGTTGTTGTTGTTGGAGAAATAAAGCTAAAAGTTGTTTTTCCCTTGAAAGAATCCTTTTGGGTGAATGTCTTCAGTAGGTAATACTGTGAAGGACACTTGAACTCTTGTGTAAGCTGACCACCCTGTGAGGCTCCTTCCGTATCGAGGAGCACGCCAGGATTGTCAACACCACCCGTCCAGGCTCAGTAGCCAGTTGAACCATGGCCTGGCGAGTGACAGTATGTACATCCAGGATGAATATAAGGTTTACTGAATGCCCAGGTTTGGGGACAAAGCCACCTTTGCTTATCATATTGTGTTCCTCAGAATGTTTCAGGCATACAGAGGAGACTTATATTCAGGCCCTGAGTTCATCAGTGCTAGAAGTATCTCAGTATATGTCTTTATGCTATGGAGAAATACAAGTGGCTTGTCTTAAAACATTTCTGTGGAAGTTGATTCAATTAAATTAAAGACTGCTCATGAAATATTAATATGAACAGTAAAATAGGTTTCCCTTTATTTTATTTTATTTGGTTTTGAATTTGTGTGCTTTTTCCAAATCCAGGTGAATTTCAGTCAGGAAGCTATGTTATTATCATTGCTTTGCCTAAAAGTATGAAGGATTACATAATTTACCCAAACAGAGGTGTAGCCAGATCTCAAATTTTGCAATTGAAGTAAAACCCGGATGTCTTAATCCATCCTCCTTTTTCTGGAGCCATATGGTAACCCTAGGTCACTGGGCAAACTGGGTGGGCATATATGGTCTTTTCATCCTCCCCTCACAGAGCCAACTCAAAGTATTAATAATATCTGAGATGGTGGGGATCCCCAAACCCCACCTGCTGCAAGGGTCCTCCCTCTCCCACTTCCAGTTGGTGTCAAGAACGCCTACCTTTCACACTTGTTCCAGCTAATGGTTCTATCCATATGCTGCTGTCCTGCCCTCCCTGTGTATGCTCAGTCTTTGCATCTGCCCAAAACTGAGCATATGCAACAGGGGGAGGCCAGCGCTTGGACTATGCCACCAGCTGGAGTAAGTATGACAGGAAGGAGTTCTTGCCTCGAGCTGGAGCAAGTGGGAAAGGGAGGAGCTCTTGCCACCAGAAGACCTTTACAACTGGTGGGGCTTGAGGATCCCCACCATAACAAGGTCATGAGAATTGTGGGCGGGCCTGAGCCTGAAGTGGGTAAGCCCAGACCCCCCTGGGACTACCCATGGTAGCACTAGAGCAAATGTCCTCCAACTGCATTGCTACCAGTAGGGTGTGGTGCTTCAATATTGTGTTTTCAATCCTTATGGACAGGCAGGTTCCCTGGATTCCTGCAGAATTTGCCTGGCTCTCACTATTAAAAATGTGATAGTGATACAGCACCTCCCACTGGCAGAACTGTAGATGGCGGACTCCCGCTCAGCTTAGAGGGAACAGTGGTGACAAAAAGCATCAAAGGGAGAAGCCTGCTGCTTTAATCATTAGGCTAGTTCTGAGTTCTAAAACCATTTCTCATGCTTTTACCTGTTCCCAATATGATCTACAGTACATAATTTCCAGCTAAAATTCTAATTCAATTTGCTAAAATTTCCAGGTATCCAAATCCATAAGCCCTGGCAATTACATGGGGAGAATAAATGCAATAAGACATCATATTTTAATTAAAAAAAAAAAATCAAATAGCAGACACCCATTGCTTTCACCTTTTTATTTTTGAAGAGCTTTACAGCTGGAGTTAGCAATCCTGTAGAAAATTCTGTAAACACATTACAGCACTTGAAGCTTTCTAGCAACTTAGAATACCTGTCGCAGATGAATGGTCGATGAAGTGAGTCAATTTGGGTTGAATTCACTTTGAGATCAAACGACAACTTCATACCAGTTTGACACAATCTGATAACCAGAAATAACTTCCATAGAAAATCACATAATGTACCTTAGAAACTGTATTCAAACATCTGATAAGTCTTGTAGGAGTCCTTTAACTAAACCATGCTAAACGCAAAGCACACGGTTTACCTCATCCCTCGCTTTTACAAAGCTACAGTAGCGGCTGCCATGTGGCAAATGCTCTGACGCCCGTTAAATCCCTATGGGCATCGGAGCAATTACTGCAGCGGCAGCCGCTACCATGGCTCTGTAAAAGGAGCCCAATGTTAAGTGTTCTTTTTGTGCTGGGAGGTGAGTCATGGGCTGAGAATGGACACGATAGGTGTTTTACTATTCGCATGCTGCAAACGATGTGTTTTAATTGCTGCTTCTGCAATTACCAAGAGACCATTTACCACCTCGTAAATAGGAGGTGCTAAGTACTATCTGCAAGTTTAACGCTGCATCTATAAAGGCAAATGCTGGGGATACCCCCCAGTGGATGCTGTGTTAAATTTGCAGCTGCCGCATGGTAAAGTCTCACGTTAAACTGCAGTAACTTCAAATTTTGCTGCCGCTTACTGAAGGAGGAAATCATCAAGCAGCATTAATGTTTAATGCACCTCAATTCATTTTAAGATAATTAGTGTGCGTTAAACAGTAAAAGCACATAGGTATAAAATGGGCTTTAGAATTTAGCGCATTAATTCCCTTAACACACCTTAAAGGTGCGTTAAATCTAACACACTGCTTAATGAATTCTTCCCTACATCTCTCTGTGTACAGGAGACATGGGCAGCTCCCTTATCTATGGATTGGACTTCTAAAGTATAGCTAGCGTTTCTAACGAGTTTGCAGATTGTAAATTTGTATGCCAATACATTATTTATTGATTGGGATTTATTAACCGCCATTATGAAAATATTCCCCCAAAGTATTTAGGTGTTCCATTGGAAATGAGGGCCTGACATTCAAAGCTATTTATGTGGATAGTAGCACCCGCTACCTGGCAAGTAGCACTGATCAGGGCCACTGTTCCAAGTGGAGCAGGAGTCCTGCCAGTGGGGAGTACTGTTTTGCTATTGTATTTTCAACCGTGAGGGAACCTGACTGTCTTTAGAGATTGAAAACACAATACTGAAGCAGCACCCCCCCTACTGGCAGCAATGTAGTTGGAGGACTCCCACTCAGCTCAGAACAGTGTTCAGGACAATGCAGGGATTTTCAGGTTGATGAAAATCACAACAAACCACCCAGATCGCGTCAGGGGGATACGAGGGTAGACCCTGAGTGGAACCCAAAGTTATCCTGTGACCAGCCATATTCAGAGAATTCAGGACAGGGAAAAAGCTGAAGGATATTAGCTAGCACTGAATATCCAGCTATTAATATAGAAACAAATATTTTCCAGAGGGCATGAATTGAGGTTGCGGGGTGGTAGGCTTAGGAGAAATGTTAGGAAATTCTTTTTCACAGAGAGGGTGGTGGATGCCTGACATTGACCTCCTGAGGGAGGTGGTAGAGATGAAAATGGTGACGGAATTCAAAAAAGCGTGGGATGGACACAAAGGATCTCTAATTAGAAATTGGGTGGTATAATACAAACTAAAACCGGTACTGGGTGTCCTATATATAAGGTGATTTGGTTTAGGATGAGCTGGGGAGGGCTTTGATAGAAGCTCCAGTGACAGGATGGTTAGGAAAGGCTAGAGTGGGCTTCAATGGCAAATCCAGCAGTGGGAGCCTAAAGATAGTACCAGGCGGACTTCTATGGTTTATTGCCCAGGAATATTAAAGAAAAGACAATCTAAACATGAATGTATAAGGAGTGTGAAGGTTGGGCAGACTGGGTGGACCATTCAGGTTTATCTACTGTCATTTACTAAGATATTATGATATCTTCAAAGGCCGTGAATAGTGTTTAAATGAAACACTGATCGTGAACTCATACTATTGATCTTTGAGTGTTTATCAGTGTTTATACAGTAATGGATTCCTCCGATGGGCACATGGAATTCTACTTCATTCTGGAATTCTACTTGTGACCTGAACTGGCCTTTGTTGGAAATAGGATATTGGGCAAGATGGATCCGTAGTCTGACCCAGTAAGGCCACTCTTATAAAAGCATAGAAACATGATGGCAGATAAAGGCCGAATGGCCCATCCAGTGTGCCCATCCACAACATCAGCTATCTTCTCCTCTCCCTAAGAGATCCTACATGCTAATCCCATGCTATCTTGAATTCGGATACAGCCTTCATTTCTACCACCTCCTATGGGAGACTATTCCATGCATCTACTACCCTTCCTGTAAAGAAGTATTTTCTTACATCACTCTTGTTTTTATATACCTTTTCAGGTGTTAACAAATTATACGAGGATGCACAACATATATAATGAGTCAAAATGTTGTGTGATCGTGGCACCGAGGTACCCCCTCTTCAAACCCAGCATGAACCCAATAAGAGGGAGAAAAGGCCTGAGACTAATGTAGCAGTATAGAACCAAAAGGTATAAATCAAAACTGCTTTAAATACTTTCACTGGCAAAAAAACTCCCTCACAGAACCACCCTTTTCTAAACCTGAGCTGTTCTGTGAGGGAGGTTTTTTTTTACCAGTGAAAGTATTTAAAGCAGTTTTGATTTGTACCTTTTGGTTCTATACTGCTACATTAGTCTCAGGCTTTTTCTCCATCTTTTTGGTGGAGGGGGAGGAGGGGGGTGCATGCTGGGTTTGAAGAGGAGGGTACCTCGGTGCCACGATCACACATTTTGACTCATTATATACCTTTTCATTATATACCTTTTTAATACTCATTATATACCTTTTCAGGTGCAATCAAATATCTACATTTGTAGAACTAGGCAGTTGTTAGAATGGAAAAAGTATAAACCCAGAGTGGAGGAGCTCAAGAAAGGCAAGGGGGAGAAATGAAAAAGCACTAGGGGATGTGGATTTTACCAGTGGTTTTCAGTTTAACCTTAAAATTAGAGGCCCTAGAAGTAATGTAGAACAGGAAAGGGCTTTTTTAAAAACCTATTTACACTTATGACATTTTATGGAAAAAAATAAAATGACAAGGAAGGTTAAAATTCACCAGTTCTACAAAAGTCTACTACTGTGAAGGCAATATGAGCAAGACAGCGGATTTTCAAAAATGGATCAATCACAATAAAAATATCATTTTCTTCACCAATCTTATTTTAAAGTATTCAATTTCATGGAATTATCAGAGGTTAAATGCTCTTTAGGCACTGGGAAAGTTTAAAGGTACGGTATACGAGGGGCTACTGTAACATTCTCGGCCCAACCAAGAAGAGAATGATGTGGAGCCATGAAACTTACTTGGTATTCCACACTTTGCTTGACATTTTTCATTTCAATGACTTGAAATAAAATGAAAAGTGTCAAGAAAAGTGTGAAGTAACTTGAACGTTTCATGGCTCCACATCATTCTCTTCTTTGTTGGGCTGAGAACTTTTCAGCAGCCCCTAGTATAAATTATATACATTTTCATGAATGCATTTCTAAAATGAAAAGGGAATGTAACACAGGTAAAGCCATTAATCAAAACACACATCCTTTGGGTATCAAGTGCTTGGCATTCACTTCTGTTTCAGAGCAGGCTTATGAATTCTTCTGGGAAATCTTGATTACCACAGCCTTGACTTCTGTGTATTCATGAAGGCCATATTCTCCCCTAGAAAAATAATCAGACAGAAAGAAGCTAGTGGTAATTCTTAAATATAAATATATTTTTTGTCTTTTTCCCCGTCTTTCTGCATCACTTGTCTCAGGCAGCAAGCTCTTACTGTTCAGAAGACTGGGAAGGGATGGTCCTCAAATCCACCGTCAAACCACAGGCTGGCCAGTAAGGGCCGCCACACATGCAGCAGCTGGTGACGGGACTAAATTGCGCGAGACAACGGCGCGCCGACAACTGAGCGCCAACAACTGAGCGCAAGGTTGATGGTGCGCCGAAGAAAAGCACTATTTTAAAGGGCTCCAACAGGGGGTGTTGGTGGGGAACCCCCCTACTTTACTTAACAGACATTGCGCTGCCATTGTGGGGGGTTTGGGGGGTTGTAACCCCCCACATTATACTTAAAACTGAACTTTTCCCTAAAAAACAGGCAAAAAGTTCGGTTTCAAGTATAATGAGGGGGGTTACAACCCCCCAAACCCCCCACAACGCCAGCGTGATGTCTGTTAAGTAAAGTAGGGGGGTTCCCCAACAACACCCCCCGTCGGAACCCTTTAAAATAGTGCTTTTCTTCGGCGCGCCGTCAACCTTGCGCTCAGTTGTCTGCGCTCAATTGTCGGCGCGATTTTGTCTATGAACCGCAGCAGCTATCTTTCCTTTCTCCTAAATGACCTCCTTAGCTGGCAATCAGCATTTCTTTGGGCTGTTTAGCAAGGATATTCAATGCTGGGCCATGTCCAATCACTATAATTGAATATTTGGTCATTTGTGGGTGGCTGTCACTTATGCAGTTAAGTGTAGGGTTACCAGACATCCAGATTTCCCTGGACATGTCCTCTTTTTAGAGGACTGTCTGGGCATCTGGACAGCTTTTCAAAACCTGGTACTTTGTCCAAGTTTTGAAAAGCTGTTGAGATCGGGGCCGAATCTGGAGTGCAAGTGTGGATGTGACGCGGTGACATCACATGCATGTGCGTATGCATGCAACGTGATCCCGTTACATCTGCAAATGCGCAGATGCACTCCAGACTTGGCCCAAAGTGACGAGGTTTGCGCGGGGTTGGGGGACAGATGACAAGTTCAAATCTGGCAACCTATCGAGCAACTACAGTAATATCATCTATGCAATATATTTCCTTAGAGGGACATTCTAGAAATAGTGAATAAACTTAGGCGCCTAAGTTAATTGGAAAACGCTATTTGAAACTGCAAGCAACATCAAATTTAAAACACTTACTGGCACCTAAATAAAAAGTGCTGGAATTGCGCCTACGAAGGTGACTATTGGTGCCTAATGTCACTATAGGTGTGGCTAATAACAGAAGTGGCATTGTGGCATTGTAAAGCACCTACGTAGGCGTGATTCAAAGCAAAGATCTAATCTAATCTAATCTAATCCTTAGGTTTGTATACCGCATCATCTCCACGTTCGTAGAGCTCGACGCGGTTTACAGTAGGAGAAATAGGAAGGAACTACAATAGAGGGTTAGAGGTAGAAGTGTGAAGAAAATTTATAGGACTTGGGATGCCAAGATATAAGAGTTTCCTTGATTCCTAAGTTGAAGGGAGACTTACATTTTTTGAGAAAAGCCAGGTTTTCAGATGTTTGCGGAAAACTTGGAGAGAGCTCAAGTTCCGAAGTGGGGAGGTAAGGTTGTTCCAGAGCTCAGTGATTTTGAAGTGGAGGGAGGTCCCTAGCTTTCCTGTGTGGGAAATGCCTTTTATTGAGGGGAAGGATAGTTTTAATTTGTGGGAGGATTTGGTGGTATTAGGGTTTGAGGAATTCCAAGAAAGAGGGATAAAGATATGTGCTGTAAACATAGGCCTTGAAAACCCTGGCCTACATTTCTGGCGCCTATCTTTCCCAGGGCTGCAATTCTCTAAATGGCGCGATTGACACGTGATCGGAGGCTGCTTTTTAGGTGGATGTCGATATTGATGGTGTTTAGAGAATCCAGACCTTATTGAATTAGATGACAAGTATGACTTTTGTTTGCTGGTGACTTCCTCTGTTATCTGTTTGGTTTTATGTAATAATAATAATAACTTTATTTTTGTATACCGCAATACCACAAACAGTTCAGAGCGGTTTACAATGTAAGAGACTGTACATATACAGCGAAGATACAATATAAGGGAATGTACTATGCAGTTGAGAGCAAATTACAATGCAGGGACTGTACATATTTAGCATAGGTGTTAATACTGCGGAAAGCAAAGCAGAATTACAGTACATACTATAGCGTAAAATTTAAAAAGTCTACTCTTTCTTTTTCCTTAACATTTGCAAACTATAAATACTGCTGCCACAAAACATATCATCAATATGTTTTGTGCCATCCTTTAGCGTTAATGTTGACAATGTGAAGTAATATTCAGTTCCTCATAGGAGGCTGTTGAACAAACTTGAAGGGCTGAAGTTAGGACCCAAAGTGGTGAACTGGGTTAGAAATTGGCTGTCGGACAGACGCCAGAGGGTGGTGGTTAATAGAAGTCGCTCAGAGGAAGGAAAGGTGAGTAGTGGAGTCCCTCAGGGTTCGGTACTGGGGAACGATCCTATTCAATATGTTTGTGAGTGACATTGCTGAAGGGTTAGAAGGAAAGGTTTGCCTTTTTGATGATGATACCAAGATTTGTAACAGAAGAGGGAGTGGAAAATATGAAAAAGGATCTGCAAAAGTTAGAGGAATGGTCTAATGCCTGGCAACTAAAATTCAATGCAAAGAAATGCAGAGTAATGCATTTGGGGATTAATAATCGGAAGGAACCATATATGCTGGGAGGTGAGAAGCTGATATGCACGGACGGGGAGAGGGACCTTGGGGTGATAGTGTCCGAAGATCTAAAGGCGAAAAAACAGTGTGACAAAGCGGTGGCTGCTGCCGGAAGGATGCTGGGCTGTATAAAGAGAGGCGTAGTCAGTAGAAGGAAGAAGGTGTTGATGCCCCTGTATAGGTCATTGGTGAGGCCCCACTTGGAGTATTGTGTTCAGTTTTGGAGACCGTATCTGGCGAAGGACGTAAGAAGACTTGAAGTGGTCCAGAAGAGGGCGACAAAAATGATAGGAGGCTTGTGCCAGAAGACGTATGAGGAGAGACTGGAAGCCCTGAATATGTATACCCTAGAGGAAAGGAGGGGCAGGGGAGTTATGATTCAGGCGTTTAAATACTTGAAAGGTATTAACGTAGAATAAAATCTTTTTCAGAGAAAGGAAAATGGTAAAACCAGAGGACATAATTTGAGGTTGAGGGGTGGTAGATTCAAAGGCAATGTTAGGAAATTCTACTTTACGGAGAGGGTGGTGGATGCCTGGAATGCGCTCCCGAGAGAGGTGGTGGAGAGTAAAAGTGTGACTGAGTTCAAAGAAGCGTGGGATGAACACAGAGGATCTAGAATCAGAAAATAATATTAAAAACTGAACTAAGGCCAATACTGGGCAGACTTGCACGGTCTGTGTCTGTATATGGCTGTTTGATGGAGGATGGGCTGGGGAGGGCTTCAATGGCTGGGAGGGTATAGATGGGCTGGAGTAGTTTTTAACGGAGATTTTGGCAGTAGGAACCCAAGCACAGTATCGGGTAGCGCTTTGGATTCTTGCCCAGAAATAGCTAAGAAGAAAAAATTTAAAAAATTTAAATTGAATCAGGTTGGGCAGACTGGATGGACCATTCGGGTCTTTATCTGCCATCATCTACTATGTTACTATGTAGGTACTGAATTAAAGGGGACCAGTCTGTCTTATGATTTATGCTTACAGACCCTTGCTCATTAGGAGTCATTCTCATGCTTTGATATTAAGGAACATCTGTTATCTGTAGTGTCCATAGCAGTACTTTTCTAAGTTTCAAAAAGCAATCTGACAAACCATTTGGAAACCCATGAAAAGTTATTTCATGTAAAACAATTTTATTGCTTCACGATGGTTTGTTTACTTACATTTCTCGTCCATTTCCTGACATTTTAAATCCTCCAAAGGGACACTGAGAGGACAATGAACCGTAGCAGTTAACCCTAATGAAAAATTGAGATACCATTATACACAGTGTAATATTTTTATAATTTAGAGTATACAAGACTTGACTTCAGAAGTCATACTGTTCATGCAGGCAGATAGATTTTCTACTTGCTATGCCTAACAAACATTCATCAGCCAAACTCTGTTGCCACTCTTAATACATCAGTGTTTATTCTTTAGCTTTGACAATACACACATCTTATTGGGATGATTTGGATTTAGCTCATACCATTTTCAGTAGCAGCACAAAGTGAATTATGATCAAGTACAGTTGGTATTTCCCTGTCTCTGGGGGCTCACAAGTTTGTACCTGAAGCCATGGAGGATTAAGGTCAAAAGAAGAGAAGTGGGATTTGATCCTGACATTCCTGTTGCTAATGGAGTAACCATAGAGTGGGGCTTTGGAGGCCTGGGATTCCCATGATGGGCTCAGGCCCCCTCTGATACTATTGCAGCCACTACATGGCTGGCAGGGGTGCTTAAGCCCTACCACCCAAATCGTTTTCCTGCCGGAGCCCAGTCCATACTGTCTGACCAGCAGGAAGTCAGCAGGGTGCTCTGGCAGCTGATATGGCACTTCCATGCATGTTCAGATCATATATGAACTGAGCATGTGCAGAAATGTTGGGTGTCAGAGGCCTGAGCAGCCTGCCGACTTCTGTTGCTTGGGAAGTGTGAGCTGGGCTCCAGCAGGGAAACTTTTTGGCTGGCAGGACTTGAGCATCCCTACAGCAATGCAGGCAAGGTGTAACAACAGCAAAGGTGGCAGCAGGGGTAGAGTTAACAGACATCTGGATTTCTCTGGACATGTCCGGGCGTCTGGACGGCTTTTCAAAATCCAGAACTTTGTCTGGGTTTTGAAAAGCTGGTGAGATCGGGGTTGGGGCTGAAGTGCCACTTCAGCCCCGGCCCGAAAAGATGAGGTTTGTGTGGGACTGGGTTTGGGGGGCATGATGGGGCAGAACAGAGCAGGGCCACACGTCCTCTTTTACCAGATGGAAAATCTGGTAACCCTAAGTGTGTGTGTGTGGGGGGGGGGGGGGAGGGGGGTACAGCAACATCATAAGGGGTGTGAGTCTTTGAGGAAATGCCTGGCATCCCTCAGTCTACCCTCAGGCCCCCCAAATCAATTTCTGCCTAAGCTCCTGCCTGATACTCAGCCTGCTGTTCTAACCATTGAGCTACACCTCCACTCCCCTATTCATTTTCAGGAAAACAATCTTTAGTAACTTTTTTTTTTTTTTTTTTAAGTTTTGAAGAAAATGTACAGACATTAATATTTGACACTATATAGAACATTTACTGGCGGTGATGGAGTATAATCTACTGGTATAATTAACTTACATAGACTAAGAAGAGGAAAAAAACACACCTGGCCAATTTCAAACCATGGTGCAAAGTACTATGGCCATCAATGGCAGTATGCATGCAGAAAGTCCTTCTTATCTGGAGAGATTTATCAACTTTAATAATGTTCTTGTGTGACTATATCCTTCATAAGACACCAATATACTCTTTCCTAACCAATGTGCCATGGAAAGCCACTGTTCATGAAACTTTGATATACAACCTTTTTGTAATACTACCAAAGTAGTTTGCATATTACATACAGGTATAGTAGGTATTTTCTGTCTCTAGTGGGTTCTCAGTCTAAGTTTTGTATCTAAGACAATGGAGAGTTAAGTGGCATGCCCAAGGTCACAAGGAACTAAACTCTGTTTCCCCCAGTTCTCAGCTTACTCAGGCTACTCCTCTACTTCATGTCAACCTTAGTGGCGTGTGGTCAGAGCCTTCAGGGAATTCGCCCCACCCCCTAAAGGCCCTAAGGGCACTGCTATGAATTTGATTGGTTGAGCAGGCAACAGGCAGATGCTACTCAGCCAATCAAATTCAGATCAGTACTGTCAGGGCCTTCAAGGGGTTCAGAGAATCCCCAGTCCAAGAGCCCTGCCTTTTTTTTTTATATATAGGGAGGGGAAGTTACTTTTTGTTTGATACAGTTTGACTGGTTGAGCAGGCTGCTTACTCAACAAATGAAATTAAATCAAGCAAAAAGTAAACAAAAAATAAATTAAAAAGCAGGGCTGTAGAGATGGGGATTCACTGAATCCCTTGCACACCACTGGTCAGCCTACTGCCTGATGCTCAGTTTCAGGCTAGCACTAGTCACTTAACATGAAAACACCAGTGGTGGTTCTTAACTGCACATGAACTCTCTCTCTGAGCATATGTTTAGTCTGACGTGCCTCTGTTTAGTAGTTACACCATAAGCTTTGGAGTGTGGGAATTAATGAACTAAACACAAGACATACATAGCCAGATCCTATCTTAATCAAAACATACACTGCAGTTAGTACACCCTCCCTTTTCCCCACCTAAGCACATTCTTTTAAATCTCTCCCACTGCTGACTTGTTCCTAGACTGACTGAGACAGGGAGAACATCTACCTAGCACTTTAAGGCCAATGCTCAAAGGTTTATGGTAGAGTCCTCATTCCCTTATATGCTACAAAAGCCTCACCCGGTGCTTCGCAGGATGTACCAGGTGAAGTGGGACACCATTAGACTACCAGTGGTGAGTGGGGGTCCTGCTAGAGTACTAGGGTTATTTTGGTGACTTAGGGGAATGGGGTCCACTAGACCAGTGATTCCCAACCCTGTCCTGGAGGAACACCAGGCCAATCGGGTTTTCAGGTTAGCCCTAATGAATATGCATGAGAGAGATTTGCATATGATGGAAGTGATAGGCATGCAAATTTGCTTCATGCATATTCATTAGGGCTAGCCTGAAAACCCAATTGGCCTGGTGTTCCTCCAGGACAGGGTTGGGAACCACTGCACTAGACCACCAGGGCATTTTTTTTAACACTAGGGGAGGGGGAAGTCAGGTCAGGACAGGAGCCAGGTTTTAAAAGTATTTCCCTGTAGCTTCATCGAGTGTCCCCTACTGACTCCCAATTCATCCAAAATTGCTTCTGACTCGGACTTTACAGTCATGTTTAAATAGTTATGTGCAAAAGCAAGAACAGAGCCAGGGACCGATTAGGATTGCAACAGCCTTCTGGTTATTGTATCATTCTATTTCTGGGTAAGTTTCACTGTTATCATGGACAACTAAGCAACAAAATCCTTTATACAACAAAATAGTTTTGTATGGAATAGTAGAGTACATCTTAATCTATTTATCAGAATATAAAGATATCAGTTTTCTTAAAAAAACAAAATCATAAGCTAGCAGTGTAAATTCACTAAGTATATTGTTTACAATATTTGTGTTTTTTTTTTATTTTACAGGAAGAAGGAAGTATTAAAGAGATTGCAATTACATATCACGTGAAAGGAAGGCATGAGAAAGCTGACTGCTCTTTTGAATTTTTAAAAGCCCTAGGTCAGGGGTCCTTTGGAAAAATGAGTTCAAACTACTAACTCTTTCTACTGTTTTCTTCAAGGATGCGATGATGCATCTTCCTGTTTTGGAATATTTCTATAGTTTGTGTTAAGAATATTGGAAAACGAAGCTAAATTGTTTTATCTTTTAGGACAGTGGTTTAGCCACAGGGAGGTGGGGGGAAGCCTTGGAGTCCTGGGTTCTCCCTATTTTGTGCTCAACTCCCCACTGCATCACCCTTTTAAATGACAAGGTGAGAAGATGAAGCCCTGCCAGCCAGTTCCTGAGCCGCACTCTCCTGATACACGACTAAACGATTCTTGACCCCTCACACCCCTGGGTGCCCCCCAAATTAGAAGGCTGGCTATGCCCCTGTTCTAGTAGTGTGTAGGCCAAAAAAGTTCAAATACTTGAAAGATATTAACATAGAACAAATTTTTTTCCAGAGAAAGGCAAATGGTAAAACCAGAGGGCATAATTTTAGGTTGAGGGGTGATAAACTCAAGAGTAATGTAAGGAAATTCTTTATGGAAAGGGTGGTTGATGCCTCTGGAATGCGCTCCAGACGGAGGAGGTGAAGAGGAAAATAGTGACACAGTTCAAACAAGTATGAGATGAACACAGAGGATCTCTAATCAGAAAATAATGGATATATATTGAAGGAACTAAGGCCAGTACTGGGTGTGTCCCGTAAGTGTATGGCCATTCAGTTTAGATGGGCTAGGGAGGGTTTCGAAGGCTGGGATGGTTTAGATGGGCTGGAGTGAGCTTTAACGGAGACTCCAGTAGATGGAACCTAAGCACACTATCGGGCAGAGCTCTGGGTTTATGGCCCAGAAATATCTAAGAAAAAGGACCATTTAAATTAAATTATTAATTTATAGAGCGTGTACAATTGGTCAGACTGGAAGGACCTTTCAGGTCTTTATCTGCCGTCATTTTATTATGTTAATAGGGTTTTTTTTTAATATTAGGAAGAGTTGGGGAATGGGAAGGCGCTGAGAGTCCATTAGACCACCTGAGAAATTTTTTTAATGTTTGGGGATAAGGGGGTAGGGGGTCAGGTCTGGATTGGGGAGATAAGGGGTGTCATTAGACATTTCTCCTCTCAACCAACTCTTCTGTGCTGTTCCGGGTCTGGTATATGAGAAACTTCTTTTATTTTTGGTTGACATGGTTGCAGAAAAGGTAATAACTATTGTGAGGGAGTCTAAGTATACAGTATAATCCCATTATACCGGACTCGCTTATAACGGAACCTCGCATATAGCGGACGAGGACTGCTGGTCCCGGCCAAGAGCCATTATAAACATACAGAAAATCATCGGATATAGTGGACTCACATATAACGGACTTTCGGATATACTGGACAACTATTTTGGTCCCCATAGCCGCTTTTAGCTGTAGTTTTATTCGGCTATAACGGACATGCAGGCTCCGCCTACAAGGCACGTGGCATGCCGGTGATATAGTATCAAAATGCAGCCCAGAAAAAAAATGACAGAGTATTTTTCTTTCCAGTACAGTGTTCTGGTTTGCAATCATTTCGTGCCATATCAATATTTTGCTGAGTTTTGTTATTGATGTTGCTGATATGCTTATGCAGTAACTGTTGTTCATCGATTTACGTTGTTTCAAGTTGCCCTAAATAAAGTTTTAAAAAAATGCAACACTGGATATAACGGACTGTTTTTCCAGGTCCCTTGAAGTCCGTTATAACGGGATTATACTGTAGTACACTACCACTCCCCCTACTGGATATTCCCTCACATTGTCAAAACTAGCTTAACATAGGTAGCTCCTCCTTAGGAGGAAATAACATAGGAATGAAGATTCAGGGAAACAGCTGTCAAGAAGTATATAAGGCAGGGCCAGAACTAGGTTAGAAAGGCCCAGGGGAAAAGGAGGAATAAGTGGCCCCAGAATACTCCTCGATTTCAACATCCAGATATTCTGCTTGGCTGAGGTAAGTCAATTTTTTTTTTTTTTTTTACTAACTACATGGGAGCCTTGTTCTAAGGTCTGGCTAGGACCAGACCTTGCTATCTGTTTTGAAGAAGACTTTTGTAGTCTATGTTTGGGGTGTAGCAGTACCAGATCCAGGCTCAGCTCAAGCCTGTTGTTTCCAAATCAAGAACATAACATAAGAACATAAGAAACGCCTTCACCGGATCAGACCGAGGTCCATCTAGTCCGGCGATCCGCACACGCGGTGGCCCATTTAGGTACTCCTTTATGGAGACCCGGATTTACCGTATCCCTCAATATGATATGCAAGAAGGTATGCATCCAACTTGTGCTTGAATCCCAGTAGAGTAGTCTCCTCCACAACCTCCCCCGGGAGTGCATTCCAAGCATCCACCACGCGCTGTGTGAAAGAAAACTTCCTGACATTTGTCCTGAACCTGCTGCCACTCAGTTTCAGGCTATGATCTCTTGCCGTGTCACATGAGAAAATGTCAGTAATGCTGCTTCTTGGTCTATTTTATCAAATCCTTTTAATATTTTGAAAGTCTCAATCAAATCCCCTCTCAGTCTTCTCTTCTCAAAGGTAAACAGTCCCAGCTTCCTGAGTCGATCTTTGTAGCTCATATGTTCCATTCCTTTAATAAGTTTCGTGGCTCGCCTCTGCACTCTCTCTAGCAGAGTTATATCCTGTTTAAGGTATGGAGACCAGTGTTGGACACAGTATTCCAAGTGCGGTCTGACCATTGATCTATAAAGTGGCATTATAACTTCTTCCGATCTACTCGTAATCCCCTTCTTAATTATGCCCAACATCCTATTTGCTTTCTTCGCCGCCGCCGCACACTGTGCCGATGGCTTTAGGGTACTGTCAATCAGTACCCCCAAATCCCTTTCCTGTTCGCATTTTTCCAACTTGACCCCCAACATCTTATACTCATATTCCTTGTTTTTCTTTCCTAGATGTACTTGATCCTGTGAAGCAACAGGATTTGGGAAGTTTTGTGGTTTGAGTCAATAAAGAACTTTTCTGCACTATTGCTGTATGTTTACAGGCCCCAAAACCCTAAACCCTAAACCCCGCTCATGTTGCTACAACCACGTTAAGATACATTAAAATGCTTTTTAATGTGATCTGTGGGTAATAGTTTCAGTGTGAATTAAATCCATGCTTAGGGTTACCAGAAACCCCATTTCATTTTGCCTCCAACCCGCCCTGTTCCACCTCCAGCCCTACCCTCAAAAGCCACATCTCTTTTTTTTCTGACCTCTGGCCACATCTAGAGGGCCTCCAGGATGCACGAATGCGTGTGAAGTGATCCGTGCATGCTTATTGATGGCTCTCAAGACGCGGTTGGAGCTCGTGGTTTTCCAAAACCCAGACATACTGCCAGGTTTTGGAAAGTTCATCCAGGTAAAAAGAGGATATGTCCGGGTTTTGCCAGATGTCTGGTAGCCCTACCCTTGCTGAAACCATTTGAGCATTCGATGCTATATGACGTGGATGCAAACTCGGCATTAACTGCGTGTTAACGCTGGTGGTAGTTTTGAGCACTGGTCCCTTTGAGTGCTAGGAGAGGCAGCAGTGGAAGAGCCACATGCAGCAGCCAAATTACCTGACAAGCCAACTGTCTGCTCCAGGCATACCTAGGGTTATCAGATGTCCGGCAAAACCCAGACATGTCCTCTTTTTTAGAGGACTGTCTGGGTGCCTGGATGGACTTTCCAAAACCTGGCAGTTTGTCCGGGTTTTGGTAAGCTCAATCTGTCTGGAGGGCCTCCGAGCTTGTTTGGATGACATCACATGCGTCAACGCATGCTTAGAGGACCTCGGACGCGACATGGAGGTCAGGGATTAAAAGAAGATGCTTGCTGTGGGCGGAGATGGGGGCAGAATGGGATGGGGTTAGAGACGGAACAGGGCAGGACTGGAGGCAGAATGGGACACAAGAAGGTGGGCCTGGGAGCAGAATGGGGTGTGGCCACGCGTCAGGGATTTTTGGACACAAAATCTGGTAACCCTAGCCATCAAATCCAAACATTATCAGGAACCAGAGAGAGGGTAGAAGTCCATGTATGATAAGCAGTAGAAGGAGGGAAAGGCATGGGAGTCCACAGGTAGTGAGCAATACTCCCTCTAAGAATTAGTCAGATGCATGTATATTTTCTTCTCATGTGAGTGACAAATTCTAAAACAAACTTTTGGTGTGAGCAACAAGTTCTTAAAACCAACAATTTTTCATCACAGCTAGCCAGCTAAGTTTAGCAACCAAGTTGAGCCATGTTAATAGCAGGCCTATCTTTGGCCACTGTTAACTGGCCAGGGCTGAATATTGACTTAGTCAGTTAATAGCAGCCAATGTCAGTCACTGGAAACAGCCAGGCATTGAATATCCATGATCAGCACCGACTGTGGGACAGAGCTGGGCTGCTTCCAGTGGTCTGATTAGTGGCCCAATTATGTCCACATTAAACAGCAGCTAAATGTACAAAGGGGGTAATTCTACAATTGGGCACATCAATTTAGGTACCTTGAGGATGAATAGAGGGATCACATTCTATAAGAGTTTCTAGGCGACTATATTCCATTATAGAATAGTTGCTTAATTTATTATCAGTGCCCACAGTTACAGTAACCATAGACCTGGCATGAATGCAGGCACCTAAAAACGACAGGAGTCCTATCTAAGCTGCTGTAAGTTGCCCATGTAAGGAAGAGCTCAGCCCATGTATATGCCTCCTTTGCATTTAAATGCTATCTAAGACCCTCTTTTACTATGCTGTGGTAGAGGTTTCTACCACGGCCTGGGGTGATAAATGCTCCAATGCTAACTCCAATACTCATAGGAGCAGAGGTGGAGCATTTAGCACTGTGGATAGGGTTACCAGATATCTGGATTTCTCCGGACACGTCCTCCTTTTCAAGGGGTCCAGACGGCTTTTCAAAACCCAGCACTTTGTCCAGGTTTTGAAAAGCTAGCAGCGACGTCAGGATGGCATCTGCACATGCGTGGATGCAATGCGTGTGATGTCATCGTGTCATACCAGCGCATGCACAGATAATAATAATAATCATCATCAATTTATATACCGCAAGGCCGTAAATTTCTATGCGGTTTACAATAGTTAAAAAAAAAGAAAGATGTTGAATAGTACTAAAAAAGTTAAAGGCCCTCCTGACAAACGAACAGGTTGAGGGGGTGGGGGTGGGGGTGGGACTTAGGCAGAATAGGGTGGCAAGCCTAGGGGAGGGGTCATGGGTCCAGATTTTCATTCTGGAAAATCTGATAACCCTAACTCTGGGCCATGGTGGAAACTTCTACCGTGGCTTAGTAAAAGGGGGCCTAAGTTAGGTGCACTGGCATGAAACAAAACTTAGGTACCCTGATGATACTTTTGCAGATAAGTTGTATTATTCTAAAAACATAAGAACAAAAGAATAGCCATACTGGACCAGACCATTGGTTCATCTCGCCCACTATCCTGATCACAAAAACCTGACAGAAACACAAATAGCAGCAACAATCCATGCTACCAATCCCAGGATAAGCAGTGGCTTTTCCCATGTCTGTCTCAATAGCAGACTATAGACTCTTCCTCCAAGGACTTGGCCAAACCTTTTTTAAACCCAGATACGCTAATCACTGTTAACCACATTCTCTGGCAATGAGCTCCAGGGCTTAACTATTTGTTGAGTGAAAAAATATTTCCTCCTATTTGAGATAAAGGTATTTCCATGCAACTTCATTGAGTGTCCTCTGGTCTTTGTACTTTTTGAAAGAGCGAAAATTTGATTCATTTTTAACCATTCTATACCACTTGAGATTTTGCAGAGCTCAATCATAGCCTCCCTCAGTCATCTCATTTATAGGTGTGGAAGGAGTGAGCAAACATGGTTTATATTTTACAGAATTGCCTTTAAAAGGTGTAACAGAAGCAGCAGAGGGGGAGATGAGGGGTCCCAAGGCAAGGCCCCTATATGTACAATAATGGAACCAAACTGTGGCTGAAGCCTAAGGAAATGCATTTGACTTTTTTTTTCCTGCCCCTCCTATAACATTAAGCAGCTTACAATAAAATCACATACTGTCCAATAAGAGTCACATAAGCCTGTACAAACAAATGACTTTGTTATACCTTTTTAAACTGTTGAAGAGATATAAAAAACAAACAAACCCAAACCCCACAATTGTCATGGAAGAGTATTCCATAATCGAGGTCCCACCAAAGAGAAGGTACCATTATTTGTCACAGAATGACACACTAGCCTCAAATCTAGCACCGTCAACTTAATGATGTTAATGCAAAACATCCAGAATCTCTTTAACTAACCCAGAAACACAAATTAGACCTCATTCTTCAGTGCAATCTGGTTAACAGATTCCAAATACTTTTTCAATAACACTTTCTTGGGCTCCGGTTACAGTTTGGCTCCATTTTTGTGTGCACAAGGGTTCTCACCTTGCAGCTTACTGATGGGCTTCACGCTTCCTTTGCTTTAAAATTTGGAAGACACCAGTGGGCCTTTTAGTGCTTTCCTAACTCTTCTTTTGACCATATGAGTCTTCTCTATGTCAATACTGCCTGTCCACAGAATCTGAAGAGCCAGTCAATATTTTTGTTGATATAGGTGTGTCATAGGCTTGAAAAGGCTGGGAAACATTGCCCCATAGTACTTATACTTTTTTAAAACCACCCTTGGCATCTCTTCTTATAGCTATAGACTATAATACACACATGAAAGAATAATAATCACATTCATATCCATCACCCTCTGTTATTTATCTGCATTAGTGATTCCACCTTAAAGAAGATTATCTTGAAAGCTTAAATGGCACTCAGTACTTAATTCTCTAATTTTCTTTCGCAATAATTGAACAATGTTAAACAATAAAGATCGATTGGACAAGATCCAGTAGCCAGAAGCTTAGTCAGTGAATTTACACTTTGTGAACTTTCATTATGTAAACAGTGAAACCGCAGTTTGCAGAAATATTTCCCATATAAAACTGGGTGCAGTTGAAATCTTATATCACCATAGTTTGCCTAGTTATTAAAGAACATAAGACAGGGTGAGAATAAAGGTGTATGTAGCTTAGCATCCTAGTAAGATCAAGGAAGTTAGCAGCTACTTAGGAGAAGGTATGACCTATTGGTCACAGCAACAAGCTGAGGCCAAGATAGCTAGGATTCAAATCTTGCTTTCTTCAAAGACAATGGAGGGCTGATGCTCAAAACCCAATGCTGGTGGTTACAGGCATTTACTGTCAGAATTATTGTGCAATCTAATGCTCTACTGGTTTCAACATAGGCGCTGAAACCATTAATGCAGACCGCATTTAAATGAGATCATTTTGTATCCTGCAGCATACTAAAAAAAGAGCTGTTGGACGCATTTAGTGCCAGAAAAAAGCACCAGGTCTGGGGCAGCATTAGAAGGGTTGGTTAAGAAAAGGGATGTCTAATGATACCTGTTCTCTCCCACCAACCCAACCATCCTGCCCTGAACAGGCTTCCCAAGCTGCCCCATCACTCTGCCCTTAAAAAAAAAAATTCCTTAGTGGTCCAGTGGACCCCTCTCAGCTCCTTAAGAAAAGGCCCTGGTGGTCCAGTGGACCCTGACCCCTCAAACCTATCCTGGTGGGGATCATTTGATATTTGGGGTGGTGGGGGAGAGAGAATTCAGGCTGATGGGTTGTTTTTATTTGGGGGGGGGGGGGGTAATGAGAGAGAGAATTCAGGCCAGTAGCATGCTCCTTTTTATATGTCAGTGTTAATGTCATTGCCTGAGCCAATCAGTGCTCACGCAGTGAGAGGAACTTTACCACAGAATAGTAGCAGCTAATTAATACTGTGATTTTAACATGGCATTAATTTGCCTGCTCCTTATTCTGAACAGGGTACAGATAGAGGGTTACTTTACAGGACATTAAGCGAAAAGGGTATGAGAGTTTTAGGTTATGAGCACTATCAGGTCATGGACCTGAGGGGTCGCCGTGTGAGCGGACTGCCGGGCACGATGGACCTCTGGTCTGACCCGACAGGGGCAATACTTATGTTCTTATGTTATGTCCTTATGCCACTGTAATTTTGTGGCGCAAGATTCATGGTGGAATTTAATTCTACCATGAGCCTTTGTGCATCAGCCCATGAAACTATGGCTAAGCCACTTTATTCTCTGTTGCTTCTGTTTGTTCATTTTAAAAAGCATATCTATATTGTCCTTAATGAAAATGATATACAGTGTTAAATAATAACCATTATTACATTGAGAAGAAATTGAAAACACTCCATACAACTCAATAGCAATTTAACATCCTCGTGTAAAACCCAGTACAAAACAAACAAAACACACACACACACATAAAAAAAAACCCTTCCATATTAATTTCTTAATTCTTATTAGTAAAGGAAAAAAGTTGAATGCTTTGGTCTCCATCAAACCAACTACTCCTCAAATAAACAATGGGGTCAATTTTCAAAGTGCAAATTTACAAAGAATAAATTGTGATACAAATCAACTAGGTGAATCATGATATTACTTTTAAAATATGTTATATAATTGCATTAAGAAATTGGACTTATTTGGACAGATGATAAAAAAAAAGCAGGAGACTAAAGGATACAGAAGTGAATTAGTTTATAAATTTTCCTTTATTTGATGGTCCATATAAATATAATTTGAAAATTTGGACAAGATGTGTTTTTAGTTTGTTTATTTGATATACATTTTCACCTTCTTGTAGCTGGATGATGGATTATATTTAGAACATTCATATAACATAGATATGATATGCACAATACAGATGACACTCCTTAAAAGGCACACATTAAAACAATCAAACATAGATTGGGAGAATGGTATAGAAAATTGAAGGAATATATAAATAAATGTACTGAAAATGTTACTATGAAACAATGAAACAGTAGGTCCGCGGCTTTGGGCTAGTCCAGCCTCAGCGAGCCGATACCAGTGTCCCTCCCTGATGAAGAGATGAAACTCGAGTCGGGGGGACAGGGATTATTGGAAGAAATATTCGATAAAGTTATTTTCTAGTTTTCTACACATGATTTAAGGCACACAGTCACTATTGAGGATTAACGACAAACAACTTTCCACCCGATTCAGATAAGTACATAATTACCAGTATTCGATAGCAGTATCTGTTCAACAAGGGTGGTCAGGGGACAGGTGAAGGCGATGATGGTCCCCTCGTTAACCTTAATTTAGTGACATCACTATATTTAAGGTTATAAGGTCTGAGCACTTCACTTTAATTTATTTCTTTAATTTATTTTATTAATTAACACAATTATTATTCAATCAGAGCTGTGATAATAATAGTATATATTAATCTTCATCACAGGATACTTCAATTTATCTCCCTATAAATTAGATTAATTACTATGAAACAATGAAACAATGAAACATCTTAATAAGCAACCAAGGGGCATGTGCAGTCAAGACATATAAATATATAAGATGTGTAGGACAAAGTCATTGGGATAAAGAGAGGGGTGACTAAACTGAAGGCCAATTGTAGCACAATTGAATAAAGTATGTGGAAGTGGTCATGAAAGGCAATTGTATAAACTAGGCATCAGTATATTTGTGCCTCTAGCACAGATGCTGTAGTTTATATCAGGCATATATACATCCGTCGAATATTCAGTGTTATTTAACCTGGCCAGTTAAATAGAACTTAGCTGACTAAGTGCTAATATTCAGAACAAGATGGTTAGTGCTAATATTCACTAACAGGCTGGCTAAGTATAGCAGCCAGATAGCCCCACATACATAGCAAGTCTATCTTTTGCTGCAATAACTTAGATGGTCATCGTTCTAGAATTCAAAAGCAAATTAGATGCACATCTCCTTACGAGAGGCATAGAGGGATATGGGGGACTAAAATTTACTAGTTTTTGCATCTGATGTTATGAACTGGATCGCAGTGCCTTTGTTGATTTACCCACTGATGTCATCATCTTCTTTTTGGAAGCGTGCTTATTGATACTGCTTTGCAGGTTGCTTTTTTCTCAGAGACATTCTTTGTTTTCATGCAGAAGTCATTGAAGGAGTGGAGTTTTTTGGCCAAATGAAGCTGAACTGAGGCCTTTTTCTCCACTTCTTTTTCTTTTTCCTTGTTGTGTCCCCTTTGTGTGGTTGACTGCATGGATGAATGTGTATACGATTAAGGCCTTGCAGTGTTGCAGAGCATAGATCATTTTTCAGCTGGTATAAGTTGGTATAAACTGGCCCTGATCCTTAGTTATAGTGATTTAGTGGGACTAAAATTACACCAGGTGTACACCTGACTGGGCCTCCGCGTGTGCGGATCACCGGACTCCAAGGACCGTAGGTCTGATCCGGAGATGGCAGTTCTTATGTTCTTATGATAAATATTGGCTTAACTAGCTATGTCAAAACCGGCTAAAAAACACCCCAGAACTACACTGTTGGTCGCTGGATATGGCCCAGTGTTGAGATTCCGGGTTCATCACTGACTGCAGAAGATAGCTGGGTTGCCTCCCGTAGTCTAAATATTGGACCCAATGTGTATTAAGTTTACACTTCCCTGAGAAAACTCCAGTAGGGCACCAAAGTGCTATTCTACAATGTCATGTTTAACTTACATAGCACATAAATGCAAGGTGGGTATAAACATGGATGGAGCATGGGTGGGGCTCCCATTTATGTGCATAATTATAGAATATTGTAAGTCTCGTACCTCTGTCCTTATATTTACATAGCAGCAGAATAGGTTTATGGCTAGAATAACTGTGGACACATACGAGGTCTGTTTAAAATGTTCCAGGACAGTTTGAATTGCGCACCAACGGGAAGTTCTTTTGAGATATGCTTGCTTGCATTGAGCAGCTTGAAGACCCCACAGGTAACCTCCTTTTTTCCATTTGTTGATGTCTGTTTTTGTCACCGAGCTACAGCACATTTTGTGAAAGTGTGTTTTCGTGATCGGCTAGTTTTCATCATGTGCGACCTCAATGAGCAAAGTCTACAGTGTGAAGTTCTGTTTTAAATTGGGTAAGACCACTACAGAAATTTATGAAACGTTGAAAGTGGCTTACAGGGAACATGTCATGAGTCATGGAAGGTGTTTTGAATGCATCAAAATTCATGAATTTTGCGCAAAAACGCAATGACAGTTCTCCTCCAGCCATCTTACTCTCCTGACTTGGCCCAGGCTGAATTCTTCTTGTAAACACACCCCTCAGAGTGGAAGCACAAATAAATAAGGAAGGGGAATAAGGGACACAGCAAGCTACAGTTGCTGGACAAGTAAGAGTTAGATGAAAATTTTTTCACAATATAAATATAAATAACTGACACCTAATCAAGAATTTGTTTTAATATACGTCATATTTTTTCTATTAAATGACCCTAACTGGATCCAGTTCACAAACTAAAAACAATTAAAACAACTGAAAATTTGTAATTAAAAATGCATTTAAAACATCCTATTTAAAAATTGTCCAATTTTTAAAATACTCCCAAGTGTTAAAATGCTTTTCTTTTCTTTAGATTCCCAGTGTCCAGATCCCACTGACTAATATTAAATCAGATAAGAGTTATTGTATTTTCTACCAGATTTACTTTAATGTTCACCAAAAGGAAAATTAACGACCTCTTTTACACAAAAAAAACCCCCCTATCTCCAGGTTTTCTCTCTCACGTTGGCCGGCTTCTTTTCCCTCCTTGTTCAGGGCTTTCTGGATAGCTTTTCAATCTGAATTCAGAAGCTTTAACTGTGAAGAGAAACCTACTACTGGCCCAGCTTTATATTTTCCCTCTATTACACAGGTTTCTACACAGTCCAGCCTGCTTAATAAAAAGTTATTCAGACTTCCTTATATTTAAGTTCTCACCCTTCTTAGGCCTCCCTTTAATTACTGTATTTGCATCAGCCCTACCGTCCCTAAACCAACTGTTGCTATTCTGCTATGTTCCAGATCATAAGAGCCACTACCACAATCACAAAAAGAAACTATTTCCTTAAACAGAATCCATTCACAGCTCAATAAACTAATTTGACTTCTGTCAGATTCTATAAATCACTCAGGTTGCACTACTACTCTGTATCTAATTGCTATTAAAACAATCTTTCCTCCCTTCCTTTACTTCCAAATATTATACCACAGGTGCCAACAACCACAACAACACCTTACCTGCCCCTTAACTAATCCAGAACTCCTACATAGATCACTATGGCAACGCCAGCTTGGCTTATGACACGGGGTTCTTTGGAACTCCTGAGCAGCTGTGAGCACCTGGTGGGCTTTGGACATGCATTTGATGGTTCTGACAGAGTAAGTGGGTAGAGAATAATTTATTAAGATAACTTATGTAATGATTTGGGAATTTTATTGGATATATGAAGAGTTTGGTGAGAAAAATATATGGCACACATGAAAACATGTGGTTATAAATTTTAAAAACACAGAGTCATCAAAAGAGTTGTGCTTAATAGATCCACCAACTGGGAAGTATTTTTTCTTTAAATTTGTCCAAATTATCCTCAAAATGTTCCCCTCCATTATTGCCTATGGGCCAAAATGGAGCCTGGAACTTCTGAAGTGGAGATCCCAGCAACTGTAACTTCTGGTGTTTCCCTTATTGATTGGATACTAGGGGTCTGGTGTCATAAGCCAAGCTGGCATTGCCATAGTGACACTAGGGATCATTAGGACTCTATTGATTGGACACTAGGGTCTGGTGTCGTAAGCCAAGCTGGCGTTGCCATAGTGATCTATGTAGGAGTTCTGGATTAGTTAAGGGGCAGGTAAGGTGTTGTTGTGGTTGTTGGCACCTGTGGTATAATATTTGGAAGTAAAGGAAGGGAGGAAAGATTGTTTTAATAGCAATTAGATACAGAATAGTAGTGCAGCCTGAGTGATTTATAGAATCTGACGGAAGTCAAATTAGTTTATTGAGCTGTGAATGGATTCTGTTTAAGGAAATACTGTAGTTTCTTTTTGTGATTGTGGTAGTGGCTCTTATGATCTGGAATATAGCAGAATAGCAACAGTTGCTTTAGGGACCGTAGGGCTGATCCAAATAATTAAAGGAGGGCTTAAGAAGGGTGAGAGCTTAAATATAAGGAAGCCTGTGGAACTTTTTGTGAGGTAGGCTGGACTGTATAGAAGCCTTGAGTACAAACCTGTGTAATAAAGGGAAAACATAAAGTTGGGCCAGTAGTAGGTTTCTCTTCACAGCTAAAGCTTCTGGATTCTGATTGAAAAGCCATCCAGAAAGTCCCGAACAAGGGGGAAAAAGAAGGCGGCCAACGTGAGAGAGAAAACCTGGAGATTGTTTTTTTTTGTGTGTGCACAAACAAAATGAACAATTAAAGAGATCGTTTCAATTTATGTACACAAGTTGTCGTCCGATTCACACAAACACCCCATATCTCTGGCATTTGAAGTCTAATATTTCTCCTTTGGGTTCCTTGAAACAGATCCTCGAAACATGGCCCATGTCGGGACCTGCTAATTCATCTTAAAGCTAAGTGGAGGGGTTGTTTTCTTCTCTCATTGCCATTGAGAACAAAGTTATTAATCAGTAGAGCATGTAGCCTCACTTACTATCTTTCACATCAAAGTCATACACAGTGATGGGACGGTGGGTTCGACTATAGGACCTACGGCTCTTGGTCGGATTACACAAATCTGAGTGTATGTGAAAAATTGCATTATATTTTCAACATTTATATTCAAGTCTTATTATTTGATTTATATATTGAGCAGTCTTGTTTCTAGTTATATTTTTGTCATTGACTTTGACCTCTCACTTCTGTATATTTTTGAGAGCATTTTCCTCACTCCCTATTATTTTTGACTCACACACCATTTGGGACATTTAATTTTCCTTTTGGTGTACATTAAAGTAAATCTGATAGAAAATACAGTAACTCTTATCTGATTTAATATTAGTCAGTGGGATCTGGACACAGGGAATCTAAAGGAAAAAAAAGCACTTAAACACTTTTGAGAGTATTTTAAACATTGGACAATTTTTAAATAGGATGTTTTTAAATGCATTTTTAATTGGAAATTTTCAATTGTTTTAATTGTATTTAGGGCTTCTTTTACGAAGCGGCTTTAACACGTGTGACTTTTAATCACGCTAGCTGAAAAACTACTACCTGCTCAAGAGGAAGCGGTAGCGGCTAGCGTGGCCAGCAGTTTAATGTGTGGTATTAAGTGTGGTATTACACGTGTTAAACCGCTAACGGGCCTTCGTAAAAGGAGCCCTTAGTTTGTGAACTGGATCCAGTTAGAGTCATTTAATAGAAAAAAATATGACGTATATTAAAACAAATTCTTGATTCAGTGTCAATTATTTATAATACTTATATTGTAAGACATTGTCATCTAACTCTTGCTTGTCCAGCAACTGTAGCTTGCTGTGTCCCTTATTCCCCTTCCCTATTTATTCGTGCCCACACTCCTCAGAGTGAAATACTGCCTGAGGTATCGGCCTGTTTAGCGACTACAATAATTAAAGGGAAAGTAAGGCAGGGCTTCTTCGCTGAGGGTTGGGGTTACACCTGACATATCCCTTTTGAGAAATACACCATGGAAGTTAGGCACTGTGCCTTGTAGAATAGTGTGCATCCAGATGCCTGCACAAATTTTAATGAGTGCCAATTAACATCCATAATTGGTTGTTAGCACCCAACTATTGATGGTTCATACAGTGGCATAGTAAGGGGGGGTGACAGACCGTCTTGCCATCTTGGCAAGATCTCTCTCCTCCGCTCCTCACGTATCTCTTGAAATGTTCACTAGCGTGAGCAGAATTTTCCACTTCCTGCTCACACCAGCCTCAGCTCTATTCTGACATCACTTCCTGATTGTAGGGGGGGGGGGCAGGGAAAAACAGTGGGAGCACGGCACAGCGATACTAGGTGCCACTGCCCCGGGCACCTTCCTCCCTCACTATGCCACTGGATTCAGAGCTCATTATCCAATTTATCTGCGCACACATCTTGAAAGTGTGCTCAAAGTTGGACATGCAAATTTAAGTGCATATATAGAATCCAGGGGAAAGAGTGTTGCATGTTAGTCCAAATCTGAACTGAGTAATCTGTTGCCACATATATTCTAGGCTTGGTAGAAGAGCCAGGCTTTTAACCTTCTTCTGGAACTAAAGGTGATCTCAAATTAGGTATTGCACTGCTGGAAATGAGTTCCAGAGTATGACAGTGACATAGCCAGACAGCCAATTATGGGCAGGCCTGAACCAAAAGTGGGCGGGCTTCTCTTTCTCTTTCTCTCCCTTCCCCACTCTCCTCCCCAGCCCATGCAGCATTTCTCTTTCTCCTCATGTTAACGGCAATGATTCCTGCATGCTGCTGATGAGCGACCCAGAAGCCTTCCCTCTGATGCAGAATGCAAACACGTCAGAGGGAAGGCTGAGTCAGAAGCCTTCCCTCTGCCCCATTACTTTGCCACTGAATCCCCCCAATTGCTCCCTTGTAAACCCTTTGTAGATACCATATACTAATGGGAACATTAGTGTGTGATCTGCCCAGAAAAATGAAAATGTTTTAGAAACACTACCATCTTGAATCTGGAAAGTTCTGTGTTAGCATCTGGGCTTAGTGCATCTTAACGCCCTATAGTAAGAGGGCCTCTTATCTAGTTAACTCTAAAAGCTAACCAGATAACTGCTTTAGATCTCTTTCTATATATACGTCAAACATAATCTTGTATCAGTGTGCAGACTAGGATACTGTAGTCGACTAACATCAGAAAGCCCTGCAGCGTATTTCAAGTTATTTGAAACTTACCATACAGTGCCAGCCTGAAGAGCAGTTGTAAAGGTCAACGCTTTATCAAGATCTTTGGTGAAAATTCCTGCTGCCAGTCCATATGTAGTGTTGTTTGCCCTCTTGATAACTTCATCTATTGTTTTAAATTTCAGAATTTGTTGCACTGGTCCAAATATCTATTTCAGAGAGTTTAGAGACAAAGCAAAATGGTTAAAGCTTCATAAAATACTAGGACTCTACTTTTTTTTTTCCCTACTCTTAATATTTATAGACCAGCAAGAAGCTTGAGATCAGCTGATAAAGTTTCAAGTTTATTCTTGATATCCCGCAAATCGTATTACAGCTAAGCAGCTTACAATAAAATTATTATGGGTACAAATAACTAATAATATTTTAAAAAGTAATACAGTAAACCATAAAATAATAGATGAAAATATTGTATGATGCAGTAGGATAAAAGGGATGAAATACAATTTATAATAAAAAAAAGTGGGGGAAGGATAACACAATAAGATCAAGGAGCGGTCTATATACTCTAACTGGTGTGTTCCTTAGTACCAGTTATAAAATGAAATGCTTGAGATTACCGTATTTTCACATAGATAACGCGCACTGTGTAAAACGCGCACACGGGTATAGCGCGCGGAAAACACAAATTTATGTACAGAAATTTTTATATACCGCGCACACCCGTATACCGCGCAAGCTGCCCGACTCCCCCGTCACCGCCCGACTCTCCTTTCGCCAGCCCCAACTCTCCTCTGGCCACCCCGACTCTCCTTTCGCCCGCCCCGACTCTCCTCTCCCCCTTGAAGTCCTGTCCCCACCCTGAAAACCTGATTCCCCTCCCGACGTCCGATTCACCACAACGCAGGACCGCTCGCACCCCCACCCCGAAGGACCGCTCGCACGCACTCCCACCCGCACCCTCACCCCCACCCTGAAGGACCGCTCGCACCCCCACAGCCTCCCGACCCCCCCCATCATGTAGAAGCTCCTACTGGTGTCCTGCTGCTTTCTCTTGGCGGTCCCGGCCCTTCCGTGAGCCCTGCGCCTGCCCTGCTTCCTCTTCCAGCGGTTTGCCCTTTCTCTAACGTCAAGCCCTCTTGCCCCGCCGACTCCCCGACACGATCGCGGCAAGAGGGAGCTCAAGCCCTCTTGCCCCAGCCAACCGCGGCACCCCCGACACGATCGGGGCAAGAGGGAGCTCAAGCTTTCTTACCCCCTCGACACGATCGGGGCAAAAGGGAGCCCTAGCCCTCTTGCCCCGCCGACTCCCCAACTCCATGACAATATCGGGCCAGGAGGGAGCCCAAACCCTCCTGGCCACGGCGACCCCCTACCCCCACCCTGCACTACATTACGGGCAGGAGGGATCCCAGGCCCTCCTGCCCTCGACGCAAACCCCCCTCCCCCAACGACCGCCCCCCCCCAAGAACCTCCGACCGCCCCCCCAGCCGACCCGCGCCCCCCCTGGCCGACCCCCCACCCCCCTTCCCCGTACCTTTGTGTAGTTGGCCGGACAGACGGGAACCAAACCCGCCTGTCCGGCAGGCAGCCAACGACGGAATGAGGCCGGATTGGCCCATCCGTCCCAAAGCTCTGCCTACTGGTGGGGCCTAAGGCGCCTGGGCCAATCAGAATAGGCCCGGGAGCCTTAGATCCCTCCTGGGGGTGGGGCCTTGGGCACATGGTTGGGTTGGGCCCATGTGCCTCGGGCCCCGCCCCCAGGAGAGACCTAAGGCTCCCGGGCCTATTCTGATTGGAGGTGGAACAGGGTGGGGTCATGTGCCCAGGATTTCCCAGAGAAAAAAATGGTAACCCCACAGAAAAGAGCATTGGACTGTGATGGAAGAGAGCGGAACATGCAGAAAAACAGGAAATGTACTTTAATGTCACATGAGTCAGAAAAAGAAAGGGGAAAATTCACCAGTGGGCAATAAGCACATTACTGCTGCTAATCACTAAAGATGTCCATTATTTCTATGGGCATATGTAGTGGTTAGTTTGTGCTAACATAGTTGTGCATGCTAATACAGTACTCCCCCGATATTCGCAGGGGTTCCGTTCCAGGAACCCCCGCGAATCTCAAAAAACCGCGAATATGGTTTTTCATGGGGGAGCCTGAAGAGGGCAGCGGGAGAGCAGCTGGAGCACCGTGAGTGCAGGAAATCACTTGCGGTATGCTCCGACCGCCTCTTCCTGCACTAAGTCGGGCCTTATCCAATCAGGTCCTCTTTTACTAAGACGTGCTAAGTGTTTTAGCGCACGTTGTAGCGTGTGCTAAATCAACGCATGCGCTAACTGCTAGTGTTTAGTGCGTGTTTAGTGTGTGCGCTAAAAAGCTTAGCGTACCTTTGTAAAAGAGGGGGGGGGGGGTAAGGTAGTGATTCCTATATGGCAAACGCAACACAACTCATTCAATTCCTGTTGGCTGCGTCGCATTTGCCACATCGGGACTCACTACTGCGGCTTTCTAGAAGGGACTCTAAGTCACTTTTGACATTTAGAAACAATTAAAAACATTTGTTGTAACAGACCTTCATAAGATACTATTGGATTTTCTGGTCTATTGTGCCCTATCAGGTACTGAAGAATTTAAAATGTAATAATTTGAAGGCTCTCATATGTAAACAAGATATGTGTTTTGATTTTGTGCAAATTATGTATGTTTGTAATTATAATCTGCCTAGACCTATGTGACTGTGCAGAATATAAACTTTTTAAAATAAATATTGATGAACAGTAGGAAAACTACTCCATAACTTTGCATCATTTTTCAAGATACATCCAGTGTATGAACTCAAACTTAGGGGTCCTTTTATCAAGCTGCGGTAGGGGTTTAACGCGCGTAATACAGCATATAGTATATAGGTAATCAGAGGTGAATATATATATGTACAACATTTCACTTAGACTGGTTTTAGCTAGTCTAAATGAAATGTTATTATGGGGCTGGTGCACGGAAGCAGTGACCAAAAGTCCCATGTTAATGAGCTTGTTAATTTGAAAACATGCTCATTAACTGGTTCTGTTCAATGCCCAGAACAATGGGCTACACAAAACCCCTTTTAAACTACCAACAGCTCAGGTTGACCTGGTTCTAACCAAACCTTGAAAGAGGCTTCTGCTACTTAGACATATGTGGTAAAGGTGACACCAGGAAGTATTTCTTCACAGAAAGGGTGGTGGATCAGTGGAACAAACTTCCGGAGCAGGTGATCAGAGCCACCAGCGTGCTCGACTTTAAGAATAAATGGGACATCCACGTGGGATCCCTGCGAGGGTCGAGTTAAGGAGCTGGGTCATTAGCACTCAGACTTAATGGGGTGGGTCAGTAGAGTGGGCAGACTTGGTGGGCTGTAGCCCTTTTCTGCCGTCATCTTTCTATGTTTCTATGTTTCTATGCTGGAGGACCATCTCCATGTTCAGTCTGGGCTTGATGTATTCATCTTACTGCTTGCACCATGCCCTCCTTATTCTGCCTTGCTGAAGCCACACCCCTTAAAGCAGCTCTGTGAGGGAGTGTTGTTAAGGGGAACCTCCTATACAGTATACGTCCTCACATTCTTATGAAAACCCTTGTGAAATTTATCTTTAAATTTCATATACTGATTTTCAAAAAGCACAAGACAAACTGGATCTTTTCCACTGGATGAGATTTTACTTTTTATATACTTGAAATGTGCTTCAAACTAGAGTCCCTGGGATACATGCACACATGATTTGAAATAGGTTTGACCAGTAGGGTTACCAGATGTCTGGAAAAACCTGGATATGTCCTCTTTTTAGAGGACTGTCCAGGCTCCTGGATGGACTTTCCAAAACCCAACATTTGTCCGGGTTTTGGAAAGCCCCAACGAGCTCCGGCTGCATCTGGAGGAGGTTTTGTGGGGGGTGGGGCTTGGGGCAGAACTGGGCAGAGCTGGGGCAGAACATGATGGGACTAGAGGTGGAACAGGGCGGGGTCATGTGCCCAGGATTTCCCAGAGAAAAAAATGGTAACCCCACAGAAAAGAGCATTGGACTGTGATGGAAGAGAGCGGAACATGCAGAAAAACAGGAAATGTACTTTTAATGTCACATGAGTCAGAAAAAGAAATGAATCTAGCCCTGCTTCTCAAGGAGAAGCTTTTTCAGCAAGTGTCATGTCTTAGCTTTTCAAATCTTTCTGATGATTAAGGGGAAAATTCACCAGTGGGCAATAAGCACATTACTGCTGCTAATCACTAAAGATGTCCATTATTTCTATGGGCATATGTAGTGGTTAGTGTGTGCTAACATAGTTGTGCATGCTAATACAGTACTCCCCCGATATTCGCAGGGGTTCCGTTCCAGGAACCCCCGCGAATCTCGAAAAACCGTGAATATGGTTTTTCATGGGGGAGCCTGAAGAGGGCAGCGGGAGAGCAGCTGGAGCACCGTGAGTGCAGGAAATCACTCGCGGTATGCTCCGACCGCCTCTTCCTGCACTAAGTCGGGCCTTATCCAGTCAGGAGCTATGTATCAAAGCAGCTCCTGATTGGATAAGGCCCGACTTAGTGCAGGAAGAGGTGGTCGGAACGTACCGCGAGTGATTTCCTGCACTCGAGACGCTCCGACTGCTCTCTCCTGCCTCTCCCGTTGCCCTCTCCTTGTCGGCGGTTCGCGGTCAGAAAATACTGCGAACCACCGACTGTGAACGACCGGGGGAACACTGTACCGTGATTATGCACACTGTCATGCTTAGCAGCCTTTGATGAATTAAACTATTAGTTTCCTAGAGAAATCAGAGCTTAGTGCTTGTGCTGTACCAGAAAAGGACTACCTATTGCTTTTCAGGCCCTCTAGAAGCGTGTTTATGTTTTTTATTAAATTTGATATTCCGCCAAATCTAGCAAAAGTTCTCAGCGGATTACATAAACATTACAGAATAAAATAAAGGCAGAAAGGAACTCCATAAAGTAAAGAAAAGATCTATTCTAAAAGTACGTATCTTAGAATCATTCAAATCCATCCAATAAATAAAATAGTATCTTTTCAGTTTAGTTGCCTGTGAATCTCCTGAATTAGTGAATATGATCATTTGGAAAATAATCAGTTCCAAAAGCTTCTAGTGCTGGGATCTGAGTTTCTAAGCTAACTTACAAATGGCATGATTGTGAGATATTAGACAGAAAGGTTAAAAAGACCACTCTCCACAAGTTACCCTGAGCATCAGGTCTGAAAGTGGCCTTGGTCTCATTTTACCTCTTCCTTGGCGATGCGCATTTCATCGGTAACATTGGAAAAGACTGTGGGCTGGATGAAGTAGCCTTTATTCCCCCAGCGGGCACCTCCGCATTCCAGCTTTGCCCCTTCTTTTTTCCCACTCTCAATTAACATTAGAATCTTTTCAAACTGCTTCTTATCAATCTGCACGAAAGAATATCAGAGGCAGAAATGAATCATACACTGGACTCCCTTTCAATCCCTCACAGTAACATTTAACAACTTTGCACCTTCCACTGGCTCCAAGACTTAGATGTGTAACAAAAAAAACAGAAAATTGGTTTAACATTCTCATTTGATAATAAAAACATAATGATTAATGCAGTAGACTGGGAATGAGGTTTGAGTCCCACTGAGGCTCACATAAAACGTTTCACAGTCATAAATGCACTGTTCAAACGGGCGCCAACTAATTGGAGCGGACAATTGAGCACAAAACAGTAGTGCGCCGCACAAAACCTTATTTCAAAGGGCGGTGTGTAAGGGGGAACCCCCCAGTTTACTAGATACTGTTTGCGCTGCCGTTGGGGATGGTTTTGGGGGTTTGTAACCCCCCCATTATAGAGGAAACAACTTTTTCCCTATTTTTAGGGGAAAGTTAAGTTTTCTGTATAATGTGGGGGTTACACCCCCCACATTCCCCAACACGGCAGCGTGACCAGTATTTAGTAAACTGGAGGGGTTCCCCCCCACACCCCCCCCCCGTCAGAGCCCTTTAAAATAAGGTTTTTGTGCGCCGTGCTGCTGTCTTGCGCTCATTGTCCGCTCCAATTTGTCGGCGCCCGTTTGTCCGGCGCGCTTATGACCCGTCACTCATAAAACTAAATTCTATACATGGTGCTGAAAAACCAACATCACTAAAAATTAGCATAAAGTGCTATTCTATAAGCAGCACTCAGAATTGGACATCATTTATAGAATAGCGCTTAGGGCCAAGATCCACACCCAGTTTTGGGTGTAGGGATTTTTACCCAGTTCAGAATTTGGATTTTTCAGTTTGTAAAATGAATGATGCCTATATATAAGGCTTAATCACTTATACCAGCCCTATAAGTGGTGTAAATGCTCATGCTTCAGTGTTAGTAGAACACATTTAAAGTATAGAATACTCTCATTTGCGCACTCCATCCACGATCCGCTCAAATTCTGCCCAAGTGCCCAATCACGGACAAAGTTGATGCTGCGGAATCATGGCATGTACTCTTCTGCTAGCCGGCATTCTAAGAGGTCATTTACATGCTTAAATTACGAGTGCATACATACCATATTTACTTGGATATAAACAGAGTTTTTTGGGCCAAAAAAAATGGCCTAAAAATGGGGGTCTTGGTTTATATTCAGGTCAGCGCAGACCTGCTCCCCTCTGAAACCTGTTGCAGTCTTCTGCTGGGCCTGCCATGAGACTTAGTGGTTCAGAGGTGGGCTGGGACAGGAGGGATTCCTTCTGTCTCCTGTTCCGACTGACTCTAATAAGTTGTACCTCCCTCCCCCTCCCTGGTATACCTTTTAAATCCCTGGTGGTCCAGCTGTGGGCTGGGACAGCAGGGATCCCTCCCACCTCCTGTCCCAGCAGATTCTAAGAATTTTTAGCTCCTTCCCACCTTCCCCACATACCTTTAGAATCCCTGGTGGTCCAGCGGTGAACCTTGGCAGGAGTGACCTTCCTTCACTCCTGCCCATGCAGAGCCGCTAGCCGATTGGATACCGAGAACTTGCTAGTGGCTCTGCATGGGCAGGAGTGAAGGAAGGCTACTCCTGCCAAGGTTCACCGCTGGACTACCAGGGATTCTAAAGGTATGTGGGGAAGGTGGGAAGGAGGTTAAAATTCTTAGAATCAGCTGGGATAGGAGGTGGGAGGGATCCCTGCTGTCCTGACCCACTACTGGACTACCAGGACTTGCGTAAGCCTGGTAGAGGCCTGCAAGGCATCGGGAGGGAGGGGGGATAGGATACAGAACTTGGCAGGGAGGGATGGGGGCTGGGTGCAGAGACTGGTAGGGCAGCGAAGGAGGGGGAACAGGGTGCAGAGCCTGTCAGAGCAGCGAAGGAGGGGGAACAGGGTACAGAGCCTGGCAGAGCAGGGCAAGGCAAGGCACTGCACTTGAATATTAACCCCCCAGTTTTTCCTCCTTTTGGGGGGGATAAAAAGGTTATATTCGTGTCGGTTTATATTTGAGTATATGTGGTAATTTAACATATTGCTATAATATGCACATTTTCTGATGCCTAAACTAGTTGGCTTTTTATAGAATTACCCTCATGAGCCTGATTCTATATATCATGCCTAAAAGATTAGCGCTGACTAGTGCAGCGCTAAGCTTGATTCTATAAAAGTAATAGAATCACGTTTAGCACCAGTATGTGTCATAACTTTTAGATGTACCCATTTAGCCTGAGGAAAACTTGTTCAAAATGCCTACGTCTAAGTTATGCACGCATTAGTGTGTAAGCTAAAAACTTGTGCGTAACTTATAGCAATGCGCACAATCTGCCCCCTAACCACGCCCCCTTTTCAGATTTATGCACTCGAACTGACACACAACATTTTGGGCAGTGTGCATACCAAGTTACATATGTAACTTCCAATTATCACCAATTAATGTCAACTATGAGTTGTTAATTGGCAATTACTGGCGCTAATTAGGCTTGTTAATTAAGTTATGCATGCAAATTGACTATGCATACTGATTTGCACACATAATGCAAGGCGCCATTTACAGAAATTGGGTGATAATGTCATAGTCTGCAGATGTGAAGTGAATGGAATCGCAATGGCTTGACCTATCACGTTGTTTTGGGGCAATTCCCAATTAATCCACGTACACATGCTGTGAGTATTTTTACTTCACGCTAATTTTCAAAGAGAAGGAATGCAAGTATGTCTTCTTTGAAAATTAACATAAAGTAAAAGTGCTGAAACTACATAATTGCTACTGGGTTTTTGTTGGAGTGATAAGTGAGGTCAGATAGTAAATTATGGGGAGGGGGGGGAATATTCAGTGGGTGGTAGTTAGCATTTTTTCTTAACTGCTGACTCTCACCATCAAAATTATGACCTCATATTCAATGTCAGGTAATGTTTGGGGACTAGCATTAACTGGATTTGTGTGAAGGCTGCCATTTAACTGGATAAGTGCCAATATTCAGACCTTAACTGTATAAATTAAACTGGGCAAACATATTTATGTGATCCTGTTAATGGCCAGTTAACTAATCTGTAAATGTGGTAAAAGCAGTTAGCTTAGCAGGGCTTAATAAAGGTATGGATAATTTTCTAAAAGAAAAGTCCATAAGCCATTATTAAGAGAACTTGGAGAAATCCACTGCTTATTTCTAGGATAAGCAGCAAAAAATAAGTTTTACTCTTTTAGGATCTTGCCAGGTGCTTGTGACCTGGATTGGCCACTCTGGAAACAGTAAACTGGGCTTGATGGATCTTCGGTCTGTCCCAGTATGGTACCTCTTATGTTCTTATGTCTAGTCAAGGGCTGAATATTGGTATTTCTCTGATTATATGCTAACTCCGCCCCACAGACCACCCACACAATAGCTGGTTTCAGCTTTAGCAGTTAGAGAGGATATTCTGCACCACTGTCTAGGTCAATTTCCCTAAATATTCCTTTGGGTCTCGGTAAAAGTCTCTCTTAATTCAGCTTGAATATTGATCCCTACATTTTCTTAAATACTTTTTTCTTCCTGACCTAAACATGCTTCTCGAAATCCCTCCAGACACTCTATGAAGACAATAAAAATGTTTAGCTGATTAGCAAGGGCAATTTTGATTCAGACATTTTAGCCAGGTAGCTTTGAAACTTATCATCCCAATGTATTGTTTCTCTCAAGGCACCAGGCTAGATTCACTAATCAGTTTGTGACCCGTTTCCCTCCAACCTGATTCACTAACCTCTGTCCTGATCATCCTCCAATCTGTGCATGCAAATGAGGGGAAACGGCATTGAAATGATGGCTGGCAGCAATTCACAAACAAAAACCCTGCAACACTGACTGGGCTGGCTGATTATAAACAAGCGACTGCTGGGGACCAGTCATTCACAGCTTTCCGACTGCCATCTCCTGCTCTGCCTGCTGTCTTTCCAGCTCTCTGTCACTGACTCTCCTGCTCTCTCTGCCGCAATTTTCTTCTGCCGCCCTGCTCTGCCCCAAATCTGCTGTCCTGTTCTTTACCCCGACTCCCCGAATCTGCTCTTCTGCTCCCAACTCTCTGCCCCTGAATCTGCTCTCTTGTTCCCGACTCTCTGTCCCTGAATATGCTCTCCTGCCACCCTGACTCTCTGCCCCCAAATCTGTTTCCTGTCGCTCCGACTCTCCTGCCCTTCCTCGCACTATGAGCCTGTGGTTTTAACCCACGGGTTAAAACCACGGGCTCGCAAAGAGTAAAACAAAACAAAACAAAA
This sequence comes from Geotrypetes seraphini, assembly GCF_902459505.1. NCBI lineage: Eukaryota > Metazoa > Chordata > Amphibia > Gymnophiona > Dermophiidae > Geotrypetes > Geotrypetes seraphini. The sequence continues at coordinate 470,192,320 of NC_047084.1, read as the reverse complement.
AGGTTGCTGCTCTTAAGCATGTGCAGACCTTCTACAGATGGTCTGCGCATGTATCGGGATCGCAAGAGAGCGATCCCAACAGTCGTATGGGGGCGTGATTCCAATCACCCTCATTTGCATGAGGGCGATTCATGAATCAACCCCCAGACACGGATCGGATCGGATACCTCACGGATCGGATCGAATCTGATCCATGCCCTTTGTGAATCTAGCCCTTAGTATTTTTACATTTAGGGACCCTTTTAATAAAGCTTAGGGTGTGCTAATGGGCTTCTAAGTATTTAGCACATGGTGGTTCCATTGGCACATATTAAGCTTTAGTAGAAGGGCCCCTTAATTAAGGAAGTCATAGCATATAAATCATAGGTCTTGTAATATTAATTGCTAAACCAAGAAGGTGCTATACCTTTTAAATAAAAGGTAGATAAATTGTGCAACTGGAAGTATCAGGCCTATTAAATACCAATTAAATAGATCCTACCTGTGGTCCCTGACAAATTCCAGCTGTTAAGGGGTTTCCTAACACACGTTTTTTAGCTTTCTCAACACTCCGACGAACAAATTCATCATAAATAGACTCTTCCACAAAAAGCCTAGATCCAGCAATGCAACACTGTCCTTGATGGTAAAACAGCCCGTTATGAGTAAATTCTAGTGCCTGGTCCACTGCAAAATAAAAATCATGAGTACTTGTTAAAGATGAATCAACGCAAATTCAATTTCCAGCAATAAAACAATGATCAAAGGCACCCCAACTGTCAAGTCTAAATACTGTATAACCAATTGAAATCTCCAAAGTGAACAGGATCTAATATGGGCCTTAGCATTTTTCCTTTCCTACCATCTTGATGGGGTATAGGCTAAATACAAAGCAATTGGAGTCTGTTAAGATATTATCCTGGAGCGTTTGAATTAGGTATCAATTTTGGGAACTTGACTTTCAATGAATTGACAGAAAAAAAGAACATCTCCCCAATAGAAACATGATGTCAGATAAAGGCCAAATGACCCATCTAGTCTGCCCATCCACAGTAACCATTATCTCTTTCTCTCTCTGAGAGATTCCACGTGCCTATCCCAAGCCCTCTTGAATTCAGACACAGTTTCTGTTTTCACCACTTCTTCCGGAAGACTGTTCCACGCATCTACCACCCTTTCTATAAAAAAGTATTTCCAACACCAGTGGACAGTTTTGCTTGGGATCTTGCCAAGTACTTGTGGGTTGGCCACTGTTGGAAACTGGATTCTGGGCTTGATGGACCTTCAGTCTATCCCAGTATGGAAATTCTTATGTTCTTATGTAGGTGTAAGGTGCAGCATTGTATACAGTACAATCATGAATTCAAAGATCTGAAATGTTTTGTGTTGGATCATATAACAGCAAATCAATGTGGAGGGAACAGAAAGCTAGGGCTTCTGAGGTGGGAACAACATTGAATTTTTCAACTAAAATTAATACAACCTCATGGTTTAAATGCTTCAATTGACTGGATTCATTTTTACTAACTTATACCTGGTTATTTTTAGCTTTAAGCTTTTTGATGCACTGCCACTGTTCCTTTAAATCTGTTCTGGGTATGCTGGTCACATGACAGTTTTCATGTGACCAACTGAGCCTTTTTAATGACGCTGCAGCACCATTTTTTTCATTATGTGAGACTCTCAGCATTAGTAAACTGCAGGTTTGGGAAGCTTTAATTCTGATGATGATATAGGATATTGTTTTTGAATTTCAGGTTCTTATGATTCTGTTTTTGTGTTTCCTTAGAGCCCTGAAGAAATGATTTTGCAATCATGAAAAGTAGGCCTTCATCGGCTGTTTGGAGAGGAAGTTTTCACTTGCGCCTGTACCACATTATCAAGCCTGTCTGCCATGAAGCAACAGATAAGTGTGGCTTGCACTTTGTTAGATTAATATTTAAAGTACTGTAATCTTTTAAAGTACTGTAACCTTCCTTTTAAAGTACTGTAACCTGCTGATAGATACCCTCAACATCTCAAAACTTCAGAAACCTCAACATGTAACCTCCATTTGTAACAAGAAACCTGCTTCCTTCAACGTTATGTAATTCTCTTTTGTAACCTGAATGTTATGTTATTCTCTATTGTAACCTGAAATATTCTTTCTTCTTTGTTATTTAATTCTCCTGGATATGTCCAGATATCTTCTAATGTAATCCGCTTAGAACCGCAAGGCACAGGCGGAATAGAAATCACTAAAGTTGGCACAGCGGGGTTGCCTATGATAGAATATTGAAGGTTTAACCAACAAGGAATTCGAGTTCTCCTTCCAAGTTCTGGAGCAATGACTGCCTGGTAGCTTCTGAGGCAAATTCCCCTGCATATGTGCTTCAACTGTATGCTTTAAGTATAAAATAGTTAAGCTTTGAGCTTTAGCTTCAGCATTTGAACTGGAGGATATGTGTTGTGTTTGTTCATATCGAACATGCACATCATTGCATAGAAATGTTTTAAGGTTAGTTTTGAATTGTTTCAGTCATGACTGCGATGTAAGGTGCTGCGGTAGCACGTTCCAATGAATAGGGCCCTGGACTGAGAAAATGGTACATCCTGTACAATTGTTATCAATCTCCCTCAAAGAGGATACAAAAAGGCATTTTTGTTGTGATGATCTAAGCATTCTAGATGGACAATAGAAAGTTAAGAAACAGGAAAGATATAGAGGATGTTACTCCCCTGTGTACACTCCCCATGCCAATAGGTGCTACTGTATATAAATTAAGCAGATATTTGCATAATTACACCTCAGTATCCTGCTAGCATTTACATGGTATGTGCACACACAGGTGCTTAAGTGCTAATATTCTAGACACTTATGCATTTAACACAGGTAAATGTGAGCACCTGGATTACAGAATTGCCCTTCATGTGGTTGAATACAGCTGACATAGGTATTGTTACTGGTGGTGAGCAGTTTCTACGTAATTGCATTCAGTGCTGTCACTTACTGGACAGTGATGTTGATTATATGTATTTTTAACAACACTAGGGTAGATATAATTGACCACTGAAAAAATGAGTGCATGGACTCATTTTCTCAAGTGATCATTGAAAGCTTGACATTACGGAAACAAGACAGAAAGAGGATTGACTCATCTAAACTCTGGTGATGGAGAAGGATTCTATGCATGCCACGGACCGCCAGGAGAACTAACAAATCGATTCTGGAAGAGATTAGACCGGATATGTCACCCGAAGCCCACATGATGAAGCTATGATTATCTTATTTTGCTCACACTGTTAGAGAGAGATCACTGGAGAAGGACATCATGTTTGGAAAGACTGAAGCAGCTAGGCAAAGAGGGTGACCTGCAACTAGGTGGCTGGACACGTTGACAACTACTGTCGGGATGATGCTGAAGGACCTTGTTGGACTAGCACTTAACCGACTTCTTTTTGGATCTTTAACTCATCAAGTCGCTAGGACTTGAGCTCAAGTCAATGGTACCTAACACACGGTTCATAGATAAAATCGCGCGAGACAACGGCGCGCAGACAACTGAGCGCAAGGTTGACGGCGCACCGAAGAAAAGCACTATTTTAAAGGGTTCCGACCCTATTTTACTTAACAGACATCGCGCTGGCGTTGTGGGGGTTTGGGGGGTTGTAACCCCCCTCATTATACTTGAAACCGAACTTTTTGCCTGTTTTTTAGGGAAAAAGTTCAGTTTTAAGTATAATGTGGGGGGTTACAACCCCCCAAACCCCCCACAACGGCAGCGCAATGTCTGTTAAGTACCCGTCGGAGCCCTTTAAAATAGTGCTTTTCTTCGGCGCGCCATCAACCTTGCGCTCAGTTGTCTGCGCTCAGTTGTCGGCGCGCCGTTGTCTCGCGCAATTTAGTCCTGTCACCCTAACACACACAGGGTAGATATTCAGCTGGCGGTAGTCAGCATTTATATGTTAGCCGCCAACTATATTCCTGGATATTCAATGATGGGCTGCCACTGGGCACTAGTATTGAATATCTAGTTGTATGTTGGCTGCTGAATCTTATGCAGTTCTGTGCAACATTCAGCCCTTAACTGCATAAGATAGGACTTGGTCTAATTTAAGCAGTTTTCTTATGTGTTGAATGGTGCTTAGATGGTGACTCCAGCTGTGAAGAACTAAGGCTGGTACTGAACAGACTTCCATAGTCTGTGTCCTGTATACGGCAGTTTGGTTTAGGATGGGCTGAGGGGGGCTTCAACAGAAACTCCGGTAATTTGGAATGTAAGAACAGTGCTGGGACAGATGTTTACGGTCTCTATCCCACAAATGATAAGATATTTAGATAGGCTAGAGTAGGCTTCGATGGTAATTCAAGTAGTTGGAGCCCAAGGACAGTGCCAGACCGACTTCTATGGTCTATGTCTCAGAAATGCCAAAGAAAGACAATTAATAATGCGTGTGACTGCTGGTCAGACTGGATGGACCGTTCAGATCTTTATTTGTCGTCATTTATGATATCAGCACTTAACCACGTATGTACCATCTCTGCTCATGGAATGCCCACAAGTTAGCCGGTTTCGGCTCATACGTTAACTGTGAATATCCAGTAGCACTAACCAGTTAAGTGCCATTGACTATTCATGGTTAATCATGGGCAAGTGATATAAATGGCCATGATCATTGCTTTGAATATTAGGCAGACTATAACCAAAGTTAAAAAAAAAAATACTCATCACTGAGTCTCAACATTGATAAGAAAACAACTTCATATTTAGAATTCTACAAGCTCTTTCATAAAAAAAAGATGAAAAAAAAAGATTTATGAGTAAAAGATTTCAAGGCACTTTAAAATGGGGGGATAAGACTTTTTTTTTTTTTTTTTGGTCTTTTAGTGATAGGAAGAAATGTGAAAGCTACATTGAGAGATTCAAAGGTGAAGTGGAGAAATATGTTGAAGCTGATAAAGATAAGGCTGAATTGCTTAACAAATATTTCTGTTCTGTGTTCAGCGGGGCTGCAGGAGACAAGCGCAAGTAGGGATGGAGGTAAAGTAGACCATGATTGATTTTCAGAGGATTGTGTTCATGAGGAGCTAACTAAACTAAAGGTGGACAAAGCGACGAGGCCAGATGGTGTACATCCGAGGTTACTGAGGGAAATTTCAACTTTATTTAAAATTTCTTATACCACCTAATCAAGCCTTCTAGGCGGTGTACAAAAGCGCTAAAACAATGTGTTAAATAAAATACATTTTAAACAAACAAAACCAAAACCAGAAGTAATGACAACTTTTAAAGACGACAAACGGGAACAAAAGGGAAGGAAGAGTTAGAACTACAGTTGATAAAGAGAAAAAGAACATGCAAGGGAAAAATACAGAAGGAAGGGGAGCTGGAGGTAAAAAACCTTTCTAGAATCTAAGTCGCCCTTAAAAGGACAGTTTAGGTTTCAAAGGCATCGAGAAATAGAAATGTCTTTAACTTCATCTTAAAGTTGGCAAGAGATGATTTTTCACGTAAGTAATTTGGGATACTGTTCCAAAGAGCGGGGGCGCTAACTGAGAAAATTGTAGACCTCATTGTGTTTATATGTTTCAATGAAGGGATAGTAAAGAGGTTATGGGCTGTAGATCTTAAAGTTCTTGCTTGATTATAGGGGATAAGTAGGTTATTAATAAATTCAGGCTGATTATTTTCTCTGGTTTTGAAAGTTAGTAAGAGAATTTTAAAGATGATCCTATGTTCTATTGCAGTGGTTCCCAAACCTGTCCTGGGGGACCCCCAGACAGTCAGGTTTTCAAGATATCCCTAATGATATGCATAAGAGAGATTTGCATAAAATGGAAGTGACAGGTATGCAAATCTCTCTCATGCATATTCATTAGGGATATCTTGAAAACCTGACTGGCTGGGGGTCCCCCAGGACAAGTTTGGGAACCACTGTTCTATTGGTAATCAGTGAGCTTTATGTGAAAGAGATGTAACGTGGTCATATTTTTTTGCATTAAATATAATTTTTACTGTAGTGTTTTGTACTATTTGGAGTCTTATTTCCTTTTTTGTTATGCCATTGAAGAGGGCGTTACAATAATCCATACATGAAATAACAAGAGAGTGGATTAAAATGTTCAAGGATGCGGGCTCTAGCAATTTTGCTAAAATTTTTATCATGTGCAGTCAATAAAAGCAGCGTTGGACCATTGTGCTAATATGTAAGTGATAAGTAAATTTACAGTTGAACGTGACTCCCAATAATTTTAGGACTCCTTTTATCAAGGTGCGCTACGGGGGTTAGCACATTGGACATTTCATCACACGCTAACCCCAGCGGCAGCCTAAAATCCTAATGCCTCATCAATGGAGGCGTTGGGTACTAGCGCGGCAGGCGGTTTAATGCGTGGTATTCCGTGCGTTAAACCGCTACCGTGCCTTTGTAAAAGGACCCCTTAATGAAGGTACCACTTTGATAGGTAGATTTTTGAGTTTGAGAGGGGTTTGAAGAGAGAGTCCATCTTTGATTGGAAAAATCATTAATTTTGACTTATCAACTTTCAAGGAGAGCATATGTGTGTCAAGCCAAGAATTCATCTTTTCTAGTTTTGGGTTAATGAGTGTAATTTCATTCAAATTGTTTAAGTCAATCGGATGTACTAGTTGAATATCGTCTGCGTAGGCGAATGTTGTAAAACCAAAAGATTGTCCTAGAGTTAAGAGGAAGGCTAAGAAAATGTTGAAAAGTAAAGAGGATAGAATTGAACCTTGTTGGATACCGTATTCAGATGTTATAGAATCTGAAGATATTGAATTGAAAACAACCTTGGAGGTCCGATCAGTGAAAAAAGAAGAAAACCAGTCTAGAACTTGGTCTGTAATACCAATATCATATAAATGCAACAAAAGAAGTTTATGATCTATTGTATCGAAGGCTGATGAATGATATAATGAAATGAGTAATACTGACTGATGATAGTCTAGATGATAAAGGATTTTAGTGGTCAACTCGATTAGTGAGAGGTCGATGGAGTGATGTTGACGGAATCCAGTCTGATTTAGATGTAGGACTTTTGTTTGTTCAACGAAGTCTGAAATTTGTCAAAAGATGATTTTCTCTGTAAGTTTAGCTAAGAAGGGAATATTTGCAATTGGTCAATAATTAGAGGCATCAAGTGAACTAATTTTACGGTCTTTAATTATTGAGTAAATAATTGCTTCTTTCCACATTTTGGGAACTATTCCTGTAGCCAAGCGTTTCAGTATCGATGGTGGAAGAATTTCGGAATTAAAGCCTTTTGGGTTCAATGAATTCAAAGTTCTCTAAAGGTCTTGGAGAGTGGGTAAAGTAAATCTTGAACATTTTGATAGCAGAAGATGTGTGGATGTGGCTGAATTTACTGAATCCCCAGGGCTGGTGGGGGTGGGTATTATATTGGTAACATTTGCTTGCGGAAAGGAGTTTCTAATGCTTTGGATTATATTGATGAAGAGGGAAGCAATAGATTGGGCTGTAGATAATGAGACTGGTGAATGTTGCATGGCCTTCTGGGTAGCGAGAGATCTAACAATTGCGTATAGTGTAGAAGTGTTTCTAGCTTTTTAAAATTTGTTTAGAATAGTAGTCTTTTTTAAGTCAGATTTGTAGTAATTAGCTTGTTCCTTAAATTTATTTAAGTTATATAGAGTTTTGTTATGTTTCCATTTTCTTTCAATACCTCTCTAGAATCAGAAGTGGTACTGGAGGACTGGAGAAGGGCAGATGTGGTCCCTCTACAGAAAAGTGGAAGTAAGGAAGAAGTAGGAAACTAAAGGCCCATAAGTCTGACTCCTGTGGTCGGTAAATTAATGGAAACAATTTTAAAACAGAGAATAGTGATGTTTCTGGAATGTTGTGGATTACAGAACCCAAGGTAACATGGATTCAATAGAGGTAGGTCTTGTCAGACATATCTGATCAATTTCTTTGACTAGGTATCCAGAGAATTAGATCGAGGGAGTGCACTAGATGTGGTGTATTTAGATATTAGCAAAGCCTTTGACAGGGTTCGACATAGGTGTCTAATAAATAAACTGAGTGTCCTCGGGATGGGCCCCAAAATGACTGACTGGGTCAGGAGCTGGATGAGTGGAAAGTGACAGAGGGTAGTGGTCAATGGAGATTTCTCTGAGGAAAAGGATGCAACCTTTGGTGTGCCACAAGGTTCAGTTCTTTAGCATGTTTTATTTAACATTTTTGTAAGCGATATTGCTGAAGGGCTGCCTCTTTTCACATGATACCAAAATCTGTAATAGAGTAGACACCCCTGATGTGTGAATAACATGAGGAAGGATCTAGCAAAGCTTGAAGAACAAACTGAAATTTGGCAGATAAGATTTAATGCTAAGAAATGCAAGGTCATGCATTTGGGCTGCAAAAACCCAAGGGAACAGTACAGTCTAGGGGATGAAAAACTTTTGTGCACAAAAGAGGAGCGGGACTTAGGTATGACAGTATGTGATGATCTAAAGGTGGCAAAACTGGTTGAAAAAATGATGGTGAAAACTAGAAGGATGCTAGGGTACTTAGGGAGAGGTAAGGCCAGTTGGAAAAAAGGAGGTATTGAGGCCCCTGTATAAGATCTCATTTAGAATATTGTGTACAATTCTGGAGACTGCACCTTCAAAAAGATATAAAAAGAATGGAGTCGGTCCAGAGGAAGGTTACTAAAATGATCAGTGGTCTATGTCATAAGGCATATGGGGACAGACTTAAAGATCTCAATATGTATACTTTGGAAGAAAGGCGGGAGATGGGGAGATATGATTGAGGCATTTAAATACCTACGACATAAATGTGCATGAGGTGAGACTCTTTCATTTGAAAGGAAGCTCTGGAATGAGAGGGCATAGGATGAAGTTAAGAAGTGATAGGCTCAGGAGTAATGTAAGGAAATACTTCTTTACCAAAAGGATAGTAGATGCGTGGAATAGTCTCCCTGCCAAAGTGGTGATTTCTAGGATTCACTTTAAATGTACCTGCCTAATTTTCAAGATCCTACATGGCATTCTTCCTCCCTTAATCCCACTATCCTGAAATTCTTCGAGACCTGCCACTACCAGATCCGCCCACATACTTAAACTATCTTTCCCCTCGTTAAAAGGTGTCATGTATGTAGGTGAATTAGAGAAATCCCTTTTCTTCAAATTCACTGAGCTTTGGAATAACCTCCCTGCCCCGCTGCGGAACCTAGGCTCATTCCAATTATTCCAAAAGCATCTGAAAACCTGGCTTTTCTCCAAAACATAAAGCTATTTAAAATGTAAAGCTAGCTATCCTCTTCATAACCTCTAATTTCTTATTATGTCCTTCCCTCATTTATTGAATTACATGTAAACCGTGCTGAGCTCTATCTTTATGGAGATGATGAGGTATACAAACTTAAGGTTTAGTTTAGTTTAGACAAAGACTGTAAGATGAAATATGGGACTTGATTTATAGTTTTTTGATGCAAGGCGCTGGTAGTTTCTTTGTAATTTTAGGAGCTTTACATTATCACTATTATGTTTTATTCATGTTCGATTTGTTGTACTGTATGTGATTCTGTTTGTGTATGTACTCTATTATGACCCACCTTGGGAAAGGCGGAATATAAATAAATAAATACAAATACAAAGAAAGTGTGGGACAGTCATGTGGGATCTCGTAGGGAGAAGAGGAGATAGTGAATGCTGTGGATGGGCCATTTGGCCTTTATCTGCCTTCATGTTTCTGTTTTAAAGACAACACAACATCTGTATACTTACAAGCCTCTGCTACAAACATTCTTTCATTTTATAGAATATGCCTTGTATTTTTCGGCAGAAAATATGTAATTTGTTTAATTTTGAAATCCAAGCTTTATAAATTTATCTGAAACCCATCAGTAATAATATAAAAAAGTAAGCATAAAAAAGTAAAGATAAAACAGTGTTACTAACGGTCTGCATCTGCAAGTACGATGATAGGGCTCTTCCCGCCAAGCTCAAGCGTGACTCTCTTCAGGTTACTTTTCCCAGCTGCCTCCTTGATTAACTTACCGACCTAGAACAAGGCAAATGTAGTGATAAACATGGTTTTAACTCTTCTATTCACTGTTACAGAATTTTAGATGGAATAAAAAACTGAAATATGAAGGGAAACTCTAAACAATAACAATAGAGGAAAAAGTGTGAAATAATTAAAGGAGTAGAAAAAAAAAAAAAGCCAGGAGAGAAGGGAAAAGAAATGGGACTTGATATACCACCTTTCTGTGGTGAGAATCAAAACAGTTTACATATTATATACAGGTACTTACTCCCTCCTTTACAAAGCTGCGCTAGGGTTTTTAGAATTCCTATGAGTGTCGGAGGTTTTACTGCCACAGCCAGCGCTAAAAACACTAGTGCGGCTTTGTAAGGAGGGCCTTAGTTTGTACATGGTGCAGTGGAATGTTAGGTGGCTTACCCAGAGTTACAAGGAGCTACAGTGGAGAACACCCCCCCCCACACACACACACACATCCCCTATAGATATAACAATGTGAGTGATGTAAATAATGAAGCAAAACAAATGAGAGAAGGGTCAAAAAGATGAAAATGAGAAAAAAAAACAACGACATTGAAAAGATAGGAGAGAAAAATGTAAGGAAAGAAAATAAGGAAGAACAATTTTGTGTTTCAACCTTACTTGATTCAACACAGAGCCACAAAAGATAAGTGAAGCCCCATTTGCACGGGATACAAGTAGGAACTGAGACATTCTAGTTGGGAAGTTCACAGTCCACTGAATATTTTACAAAAGTGTCTGCCAAATGTCATAAGAAGTGAGTTTTTAACTGCCCAAAGGGATACAGATATTCCAGCCAATATTCAACGCTATTTAGCCAGCCAAGAATAGCTCCTGGCCGGCCAAATAGCATATGGCTGTCTATCTGCTTATAGCTAAAAATTTGAGTCAGTAACTCAGCTTCTTAATTGATTTCTTTCAGATTGCAGTTTTGTGAAATCTGACACTTACTTTTCCCAAATCTGTCATTCCCAAATCCTGGGAATGACGCTAGACCATTACCTTACTCTAGATATTCACACAGAGTCACTGATCAAAAAAGGCTTCTCGACACTATGGAAACTTAGAACCATCAGAAAGTACTTCGACGCAGCATCCTTTCGCCTACAGATACAATCCTCCATCTTAAGCCTGCTCAACTATTGTAACATCATCTATCTGGGGTCCCTCAAGAAAACCATTCAAAGACTCTGAATCATATAAAATGCAATAGTGCGACTGATTTTCGGCATAAAAAAATGGGATCACATAACCCCCTACTATCAAAAATTTCATTGGCTGCCCCTAGAAGCAAGAGTGCTGTTCAAATTTGCCTGTCTTTGTTTCAACTCTATTCTTGGTATGGCTCCCCTATATCTGGTCTCCCATTTTAAATTGGATTGTTCCACTAGGCCTACACGCAGAATACATATGTTCATCCACCCTATAATAAAAACCTGCCGATACAAAAGATTCCTTGACAGAACTCTAGCCTTCCAAGCAAGTCCACAGAACGGCTGGCTAGGCAACATCATCAAGCACTCCTCATCCTATCTTAACTTCAGAAAACTAGTTAAAACCAACCTGTTTAACCGATTTATAACCAAGAACTCTTAAATCTTCCCCTGTACTCTTTCACATGTACTTGATATCCCTACATTGTGACTTTATGTAACCAAAGACTTCATTGTTATTTTTTCGCTAACTGTCCAGCTCTTCTTGTTGTAAACCGCCTCGAACTACTATGGCTTTGGCGGTATATAAAAATAAAATTATTATTATTATTATTTATATGTGATAGAACGCCTACTTACACAAACATAGCCCTGAGCGATGACGCTCTTTTTTTGAACTTTCAAATTGCTTTTCCGACTGTGGATGCCACTGAATTCACATGTAATTTTCTTAGATTTATGATATTTATAAAGTTCAGTAAGCCTTTTGAAAAAAGCCTTGTGTATTTTGAACTTACTGACTTGATGTCCCTTTCCCTACCAAGACAACCTAAGCAAAATCAACCTTCCAGTGCCAGACATATAGTGCTATATTTATATTTAATTCTGCTTTATAAAGCGTTACTGTAAAGCAATGTGTTAAAACAACACTTTAGATAAACATAAGGATCAGAAATGCAAAAATATACCTCAGTAGACCCAGTGAAGGCCACTTTATCGATATCCATATGATGGGATATTGCTGCTCCTGCAGTAGATCCATATCCCGGAACAATATTCACTACCCCAGGTGGAATCCCTGCCTAAAAAATAAAATAAAATAAAATATAAACATAAACAAACCAAAAATAGTTTAGAATTTCAGGTAAATTGTGGGTAAAAATTTTGGATTGTGTAGTGTTAGTTTTTCTCCACATCACATCATCCACAAACGCCTTCCTATACTGACCTGAACTAAATCAGTTTCCAAGTTTATTTAGTTTTTGATATACTGCATTGGCAAATGCATCTATGCAGCTTACATTTAATATAAAAGTTAAAATAGAGTGAAATTTGAAGGGCCAATAAAGGAAGGTGTGAAGTTACATTTTATACAGATAAAGACAAAATATGACAAAATTCAAATGGAATTTAATTTAATTTTTAATTTTAAATATTAAACATGTGATTCCAATTCCATACTGATGCTCACTGAGTCTTGCCTGAATATGAATATAAGCCAATTGAATAGAAGCTGTTAGTTAAATGCATCTGAAAATAAAAAAGATATTAAAAGCGATTTGAAACGTTCTAAATTGATTTCTGACCTAATGTGAATAGGGAGGGCATTCCAGAGTTTTGGACCATAAACTGAAAAAAATATTCTCTCTGGTGGAAGCATATGTGACATATCTTAGAGACAGAATAGTAAGAAGGTTTTGTTAGAGTGAATGAAGTATGTGTGAAGGTATATATGGTGACATAGTAACATAGTAAATGACAGCAGATAAAGACCCCAAGTGGTCCATCCAGTCTGCCCAACCATACAAGCTCCAAAAATTAATTTAGTTTAAATGGTCCTTTTTCTTAGATATTACTGGGCCAGAAACCCAGAGCCCTGCCTAGTAGTGTGCTTAGGTTCCATCTACTGGAGTCTCCATCAAAGCTCACTCCAGTCCATCTTAACCATCCCAGCCATTAAAATCCTCCCCAGCCCATCCTCAACTGAATGTCCATATACGGGGCACAGGCTGTGCAAGCCTGCCCAGTACTGGCCTTAGTTCCTTCAATGTATACCCACTATTTTCTGATTAGAGATCCTCTGTGTTCATCCCACGCTTGTTTGAACTCACCATTTTCTTTTCCACCACCTCCCTCGGGAATGCATTCCACGCATCAACCACCCTTTCCATAAAGAAGAATTTCCTAACATTACTCTTGAATCTACCACCCCTCAACCTCATATTATGCCCTCTGGTTTTACCATTTTCCTTTCTCTGGAATACATTATGTTCTATGTTAGTACCTTTGAAGTATTTGAATGTCTGAATCATATCTCCCCTGTTCCTTCTTTCCTCTAGGGCAGCCCTGCACACATACGGCCCACAGGCTGCATGCAGCCCCAAACGGCTCTCACTGCGGCCTGGCTCTATATGGCTCTCACTCTGCGCTCCTGCTCTTCTCCCCTAGTCTCACTTTTAAAAGCGCTGCTGCCATCCGTCCTTTAAAAGCGCAGGCTGCTGTCCGTCTTCGCACACGTTCCCTCTGCAGGCTGCCATAATTAGCTTGTTGGTCCTCGATAAGCAGTGGCAGCGCTTTTAAAGGTGAGACTAGGGGGGAAGAGCAGGAGCAGAAGCACGGAGTGAGAGCTGTATTGGGCATGGCGACAGCAGTCACAGCGCGGAACACGACCTCACTGGGTGTGGAAAACAGCGGAGGTAAGGCCCCGCCCATCGTGAGGGCCCCGGTGGGATGGGGATGGGAACAGAAAAAGACCTTGAGGAGGGGCGGGAAAGCAGATTTGAACCAAAAGGGAGGGGGAAGACAGGGCAGATGCTGGACTAGAGCAACCAATGAGCTGATTTTAAGAGTGGAATGACATGATCAAATTTCTTTTCCTCAGTTATTAGTTTTATAGAAGTATTTTGAGCTAGTTGTAAATGATAAATGTCTTTACATCTGATGCCATATTATAGAGTTACAATAATCAAGTGTATACTAATAACCAGCAAATGAACGAGAATATTCATTGCTGAGGGAAGTAGAAGATGAGATAATGAATGGATAAGGCGATATGATAACATCGCTGTATAGTGGTAGAAATCTGTGACTGGAAAGTTAATTTTGAGTCTAAAGTAACACCTAAAATTCTCTTAAGCGTCTTTTACAAAGGCACATTACTGATTATCGTGTGCTAAATGGTGCACATTCATTATATACCTACGGGCTTTGTGGCACTTAATGCACACTAATTCATTAGCATGTGTTAAATCTGTAAGCACGCTTTAGTGAAATAACCCTTAGTTTAATTTTACTCTGAAAGCACAGTCCCAGCTGGTACACACTCAAAGTCTAATCCCAGAAGATCGTTTAGAATCGTCATGGGCTACTGATCACATCTGCACAGCACTGAATGTCAAAAAAACCCCAGAAAGGGAGACTTGGCTTCTGCAGGAATCCAGTGATATTCAACTTTTCCGCCGGTTCCACTCTCCACACAGGCTCCAGACGTCCCTTTCAGAGTAAAATTTGCCATATATTGAAGAGCTTAAGATACAGAAGCTTATTGTGGTAACCCAAGTGGTAGCACCTATTTTGGAGTTTTTTTTAGTCCCATGAAGCCCTTGTTTCACCACGTGGTCTTGTAGACCAGATAGATTGAGATAAGTGTCTAGTATGTTTTTTGATATATATGTTGGTGATTCAATAAATCCCCGCACTACAGCCCTACTTTTTTTTTTGAATGTTTACTTTTTGCTTGACGCTATTTGATTTGTTGTATAGGCAGCCTGCTCAACCGGTCAAACTGCATCATACAAAAAGTAACCCCCCATCCCCCCAAAATAAAAATAAAATCAGGGCTCATGGGCAGAGGATTCTCCGAACCCTATGAAGATCCTGACAGTACAGATCTGACCAATCAACTTCAGAGCATTGCCCTCAGAGCTTTTAGGGCAGGGGTGTCCAATGTCGGTCCTCGAGGGCCGCAATCCAGTCGGGTTTTCAGGATTTCCCCAATGAATATGTATGAGATCTATTAGCATTCAATGAAAGCAGTACATGCAAATAGATCTCATGCATATTCATTGGGGAAATCCTGAAAACCCGACTGGATTGCGGCCCTCGAGGACCGACATTGGACACCCCTGCTTTAGGGGATAGGGTGAATCCCTTGAAGGCCCTGACTGCACACCACTGTGCTGACCCATAAGACTTACTACAGGTCAGTTGCCCATTTCAGTTCAAGGGTCCCATGTAATCAGTGGTGTAGCGAGGGAACAAGGCACTCAGGGTGGTGGTGCCTGGCATTGCTGCACTGTGCTGCCCCCATATTCTTCCCCCCAGTGTGTGCCCACCATTTTCTCTCCCCCCCTCCCCCCCCGACTAGCAAGTAACATCAGAAGGAGAGCTGAGGCTGGCATGAGCAGCAGGTAGGAGATGCTGCTCGTTGCTGGTGAAGATGTAAAGATGGGTGGGTGATAAGGAGAGAGGTGCCAATGCCCCTGCCAAGACAGTGCCTTGAGGGGACCGACCCCTTGCCTCCCCCCCAGCTATACCACCGCATGTAATAAATTGCAAAGTGACTTTATAAATGTATATTTCCAATGAAAATAGTACAAGATGCCTGGAAATGTGCAAAACTGCCAGAATTGAGGAATTATGGAGATAATTCATGAAATCATTGTAATTGCTGTAAAAGGTGATTCACATGGTCAAACTTACCACCTCCACAAATAAGCCGTGCTACAGAATTCTGGGCCACATGCTATGCCTTACATCTTGAGGATAACATCCCCAGATTTAGAGCATTGTAATAGTCCAGTTTCTGGCATATCATGCATTGAACCACAATCCGAAAATCATGATAACATTGGCTTCAATCTGCTTAGAAGCCGCATTTGAAAAAAATGAAGCCTTAACTACAGCCAGCATTTGCTCTCTCATTGATAGAGTCAAGTCTAACCAAACACTCAAAATCTTGATCTTCCCCCTAACCAGAATTATCTTGGCATCCACTTCCAGTTCTTCACTTCCTCTGGCCATGCAAGGGCCTCTACTCTCCCTACTACTAATAATTGGGTTTTAGCAAGGATCAAAACCAATTTCTGACACAAATAACTTTTCTGGTTTACTGGTTGTTAAATCATTTACAGAGAAACAGATAGTAGCTCGTAGATATATGTTATCGGTTAACTCGCACTAACCTCTTTAACTAAAGCACCAATGTGTAGAGCTGTCAGTGGTGTTTGTTCTGATGGTTTAACTATAATTGTGTTTCCACAAGCAAGAGCTGGGGCGATCTTCCAAGCCATCATGACCAAGGGAAAGTTCCACTGGAAATTAAAAGAAATTAGAACGTGATTTTCATGTCAGTATCTGTCTAAAGAAAAGGCTACTCTATACCACTGGTTTTCAACCCAGTCCTCTAGTACCATTTGGCCAGATGAGTTTTCAGGATACCCTCAGTAAATATGCATGAGAGCTATTTGCATGCAGTGGAGGAAGTCTGTGCTAATACAACTCATGCATAATCATTGTGGATATCCTGAAAACCCAACTGGCCAGATGGTCTCTGAAGACTGGATTGAAAACTACCGCTCTGTATTGCCAGCAGCATTAGGGTAGAGTACAACATTGCAATGATGTGTCATCAAGTTTTGTACGGTACATTTACCAGAGTATTTTAAGAGTAAAAATCTAAGCTAACCCTGTACACCCCCTCCGCTTGGAAATGGAGAAACGCCTGTGCATCTCCCCAGGAAGGTCCCTCCTGTCAGAAACCGTCCGCAAACGCTCCTACAGCCACGTCATCCCCCAACTCTGGAACCAACTCCCCCTGCAAATCATATTACAGAACTCATTGATGACCTTCCGGAAAGCGGTAAAGACCCTCCTCTTCAACTAAAATTACAACCGCAATCTACCCCTCACCCCTTTAACTCCCCCTCCCTTCTATCCTTTCTTCTTCATTCTGAACCTCTACTTAAATTGCGGTATAGTCCATTCTTAACCTGTACTTAAATTGCCATATAGTCCTTGTACTTAAACTACTGTATAGTCTTTGTATTGACCAAGTGTACTCCACTGTGAATAAAAATCGAAATAAATAAATAAAATTACTTATCAGCCTAAAAGATTGTTGCATTCTGAACATTCTGCTTTGTTAAAGGCCAAGGTTAATCTGTAATCTGTCGAAACTTGTGCAATGACTTTCTGTTGTGCGGGGGTGACGTTATGGATTTCACTGGTAGGGCAGCTGAGAAAATGTGCTGATAGAGGAACTTTTAGAAAGCTCCTCAAAGCGCAATTGTTTGTTAATGCTTTTTTTATAGGGTCTGACTTATCCTGTTCAAGGAATCACTGTGCATTTAAATTCTTGATGATTTGTCTCTTGTTTGTACTGTTTTAGCTATTATGTATGTAGATATATTGTAAACCGCCTAGGAATTAAACAGTACAGATATTTTTAAAATAAATAAATATTCTATGTAATTCTATATTGTGACCAGCCAGGTATCCTCCCTGCCCCGGTCTCAGATAGAAAAAAAAGAAAATGGAACAGAAAAGAAAGCCCGGAGAGGAATTGGGAAGGGACAGGTAGTTTCTGAGCTAAAGAATGACATTGACCACCGGGGGAGCCCAAGAGGCCCTTGGAACACTGCCAGGGCTGACAAAGCAGGGTGTCGCCCTAAGGTATTTAAACCTGTCCCAGAGAACAGTCAGGGAAGCAAGCTAGGGAGGAGGTTTAATCCTTTTCTCCCTAGGGAGTCCTCTCAGCCAAGCAGGAGCAGCAAACCAGTTCTAATGGAGGTGTTGGAGGCGGGTCAGGCTGAGGAACCGATGTTTCCAGGTGAACAGCCCATGGAATTTGAAGAAGGTTTGGCAGAGTTTGCTCCTGAGGTTACTGAAGCCATGCAGGTGGACTTTGCTTCCACCATCAAACAGTGAGTGGTGTTTGTTGGTGCTGGACTGTATGAGGAACATTTTGTTTGCAAGCTAGGGAGTGATTTTTGGGGTGAGGTTTTGCTGATATCTTGGGAGGGAATTGTAAAAGTCAGATTAAGGACTTTTGTGTGCAAAACCTGTCACTCCCCTTTTTCCTGGCAGTGAGTGAAACTAGCCAGAGGCTTGGAGGAACTTTGAAACACTTGTGCTTTGGGATAAGTGACTTGAACTGTTTGTTTTTTTTTGTTTTTGGTTTTTGAAACTGCCTGCTGTGGAGCAGTCAGTGCTAGGCCTGAGTTGGGCTGAAACCCTCAGACACAGCTGAGGTTACAACATTGCTGGATGCAAGGCAAGAACTTTATTGTATTCTGGTTTTTGCTTGCTTGGATTGCTATTTTTTTCTTTGTGCTGCTGTATAGAACATTCTGACAAGCTTAGCAGCTATTTTGAAAAGACTACTTGCCTGGATACAAAAAGGAATAAAAGGATATTATTTCTTTGAATGATAATTGTAGTGACTTTCTTTTGGTGTTGATTCCGGTTTGGAATCCGGTCCTGCAGGGTGGTTCCATTTCGGGCCACACGTCCAAGTGCTATATTGGGGTTTCCACTGTAGGAGCTATAAAGTCCTGTTCTGCACTACAGTGGGCCACATAATACAATCAAACCTCGGTTTGCAAGTAACATGGTTTGCGAGTGTTTTGCAAGACAAGCAAAACACACTTGCAAATCGTGCCTCACAAACCAAGCGTTGACTCGATTTGCGAGCCCCCATCCCCGAGAACTGGCATCGCCCCCCGCCCACGAGGCCCCATCCCCGAGAACCGGCATTGCCCGCCCAAACCCAAACTCTTACCACGATCTGGCACTGGCACCAACCCACAGGACGTGCCAGTGCCGGAAGAGCCTGCCGCTTGCCGCTGATCTCTACTGGGCTGGTCCTTGAGCATCTGCGCGTGCTCAAGGCCTTCTGGCTCCCTCTCTCTCTGAGATTCCAGCCCAGCAGAGATCAGCAGCAAGCGGCAGGCTCTTCCAGTACCGGCATGACCTATGGGTTGGTGCTGTGTGCCGGTGCCAAATCGCAGTAAGGTTTTGGCGGGTGGGTGATGCCGGTTCTCAGGGGTGGGGTAGAAGCGCACCAGTGGCTTCGGGGTTGGGTCTTTTGGGGATGGGATGGGGTGGGATAGAAGCAAGCAGCGCCAGTGGCCTCGTGGGGGGAGGGGGGTGTATGTGTGTGTGTCTGTTTTTGGGATGTGGAACAATCATACAAGTTTCCCTTAGTTTCTATGGGGACACTCGCTTTGATATACGAGCACTTTGGTTTACGAGCATGCTTCTGGAACGAATTATGCTCGCAAACCAAGGTTCCACTGTATTCTTATATAATCATAGCTAGTTGTATAACACAGAGACCCTGATTTAGTTGTTCTTTGTGTTACTAAATATCACTGGGCAAGATATTAATTCTGTCCTTCCTCTGTAGGTCAGTGAGGAAGACAACTTACTAAAGATATCTTCTTTGGCAAAACTGTATACACATCTCAGAGCGGAGACAAAATTCCTGATGGACATGGCAGCTCCAATGATAAAGGAAAACCACATGTTGCTTTCTTATATAATTTGTCCTTCAAAAGGTTACAGCTATTCTTACAAATTAACTAAACCGAAACAATGGGCCTGATATTGAAAGGATTTATGCTCCTAACTTTGAGACTTATGCTCATAATTTACATTTACATTTGTGATTTCTATTCCGCCTGTGCCTTGCGGTTCTAAGCGGATTACAGTTAAAAGAGATCAGGACATTACCGAGAGAATTACATTACAACGATTTAAGTAAATTACATGTTGTGGTATAGAAATACAAATATAAGATATCTGGATTTATCGATAGAATAACTTGACAGGGTTCAAGTAGTTACAAGGTTCAGTGGGGAAAACAATATAGGCAACTGAAGAAAGATACCTAACTTTGAAGGAATCAGTTAAGTGGATACCTAAGGGAGATGCTTATTTAGGAGAAGGTTAAATGGATACCTAAGGGAGATGCTTATTTAGGAGTTTGGATATTTTTCGTAAATGAGGTTCAAGGGGATGACTAGTGTGTTATTTGCTGGGGAGAGTGCATGTGCGATTGGGGAGGGGAATATTAAGTAAGGACGTGTTTTTTGAAAAGAAATGTTTTGATTTCTTTCCGAAACACTTTGATGTCTGTTGTTTTGATCATCAGTTTGGTGATGGTGGGGTCAATTTTCGCTGCCTGAGTTGCTAGAAGGCTGTTGTAAAGTTTCTTACGTCGGGTACCATTGTGAGGGGGGAAGGTGAAAAGATTCTGAGTTCTTCTTGATCTGGGTAGTCGGTAGCGGCAAAGACGGTTGTTCAGGTAATTGGGGGCCATACCATGGGTTACTTTGAAAAGTAAGCAGTAGAGTTTGAATTGAGTTCTTGCTTTTATCGGAAGCCAGTGAGAGTCTACATAGGCGGGTGTGACGTGGTCGAATTTGCTGAGCGAGTAGATGAGTCTGATAGCTGTGTTCTGAACGGTCTGTAGTTGTTTTATCATAGTATTTGGGCAAGGTAGGTACTAAGCTAGGGGTGTCCAATGTCGGTCCTCAAGGGCCGCAATCCAGTCGGGTTTTCAGGATTTCCCCAATGAATATGCATGAGATCTATTAGCATACAATGAAAGCAGTGCATGCAAATAGATCTCATGCATATTCATTGGGGAAATCCTGAAAACCCGACTGGATTGCGGCCCTCGAGGACCGACATTGGACACCCCTGCACTAAGCATTTCAATCGTGTACCGATAGTTGCTTAACTAGTTTAACTGGTTTAGCAACTGACCGAATTTGCTGACCCAATGTTCAAAATGGCTCACTGCATGATTTTCCGTGCATTTGTACATTCTACGACTTTGGCATTCAAACATCCTCATTACGATTAAAATGAGGTCATTAATACTAAAACAAGCAGCTGATCGATGGTCTAACATTGCAATGCCATAGTCGGATCGCTAATACCAACCCCCCAAAACTGTCTGACGTGTTTTTTTTCCTTTGGGCACAGATATTGTGTGTGTGTGTGTGTAACACATGCACAAAGCAGTCACATAAAATTTGATACATGCGTTCATGTTTTATATGACTGCTTTGTGCTTGGTTTTATTATTGGTTGCTAATAAAGTGGGATTTGAAGACCTAGGCACGCTCTGCTCTTTTCCATTGGACTTGTTGTTTTTGTGCAGAGGTGATCATCTCTATTGTGTCTGTGTGTGTAAAGGAAGGCGTCTTTTCAACCAATGATCAAGTCTTTATTTGAACCAATGGCCCCAACAAGGATCCAAGTTTCGGTGTATCAAAGAACGCCTTCCTCAGGGGTCACTTTGCTGGAAAAGCTGAGTGAAATCCACTTATAGAGTCAAAGCAGCAGTGCTTTGAGCCCACCCCTAACCTAGCCCATTTGTGGCATTCTCTAGTTAAGTGCTGCTGAATACAGGGAATGGCTAGTGTGGTTTTATTTCGAACCCTCTGTTGCTATGAATTATACATATTAATGATTTTTCACTTACAGGAATAATCTGTCCACATACACCAACAGGTTCATGTCTTGTAAATGTAAAGAAATCACCATCTAGAAGAAACCAATACCATCAAAATGTTACAAAACTATTTGGAGAAAGTAGTTAAAAACTAGTTGAAATTATTTATGGTAATGATCATTATTATTTGACTAGCGTATGGTATAGGCAGCCTTTTCAGAAATACACAACAAATCCATGCTTCTTGGATCTTACAGTCTAGTTCAGATAAAATGCTTCATTTGGTTATTGAGTTAGACCTGATGGACACATTTTAAAAATCTCATAGCAGTAAAGCTTCATGTGTCCCCTTGTCACTGGTCCTTCAAGAATGGGTATTTAATTTTCAATTTTCTTTTTGTTATAACTCAAAATTCTATTTTTAAATCACATGGGTTAGAAAAATGATTTTTTTTACTTATCTTTAAACTGTTTAGTAACATGATCAGTGAAGATCTTAACTCAACAAGACTGGTGAGGTCGGATGGCAAGGGGCGGCTCTGGGGAGGATCCTTGAAAAAGCTTCTATGTGAAACATGTTGGATTTAACCTCAGGGCTGTGGAGTCGGTAGATAAATGTTCCGACTCCGACTCCTCAGTTTTTGTACTTCTGACTCCGACTCCGACTCCAGGTACCCAAAATTTCCTCCGACTCCGACTCCACAGCCCTGTTCAACCTTCCCAGATTGTGCTACTAAACAGTTTAAAGATAAGTAAAAAAAACTTTTTCTAACCCATGTGATTAAAAATAGAATTTTGAGTTATAACTAAAAGAAAAGAAGAAAAGTGGAGAAACTGAATACCCATTGTTGAAGGACCAGTGACGATGGGACACATGAGAGTATTTGAGCTGTGAGTGGTTTTGCTGAGATCTGGTAGAAATGAATTGTCACTAGACTAAGAACTATAACAAATATGTTCTTGTGACTTGGGGGTGCTGGGGTGGATGTCCAAAAAATGGCATAAATCAGCACTTGGACGTCCTAATTGCCAGGATGTCCATGTACCAATTTTCAAAACCATCTTTCTGGATGTCTTGCAAGGCATCCCAGCCACTATGCATCCAAAACTCAAGGGGGGAGTGTTGGAGGCATGTTCTGGGTGGGTCTAGATTTGGATGTCTTGCGGCAATAATCAAACGTTTGCCAAGATGTCCTGGATGGAAATTATGCAGAAAAACTTTTTATGCAGGAACAATTTTTTGTTTGACTATTATTACCCAGTTGTTTGTATCTGGATGGAAATTAGACATCCCGAGCTAGACTTGTTTTAAAAGCATCAAAATGTCAAAAAGGTACCTAAAGGTACCTAAACTGACCAGATCACTACTGGAAGAATTAAGCCATGATCTCCCAACTCACACTCCCCCAGTGTTCCCTGACCCCCCTCCCACCACCCAGCCCCCCAAATCTGAATGAAACAATACATACCTATCTCTAGAACAGCAGCACCTGGGATGGGAAAGTCTAGTAGAGCATCACACAGGTGTCTTAAGTAGCCTAATGGGTGGGCTAGTGAACCATAAAGCCACTTTAACCAGTACATTTATAGTGAAAAGTGTGAGCCCACCAAAATCCTACTATACTATACTATAGATGCTACCTGCAGCCATACAGTAAGGGCTATTGGGGTGGTAGACAAGTGGGTACAGTAGGCTTTGGAGAGTTTGGGAGGGCTCACCATACATTAGAAGGGGATTATGGTGAGATATACCTCTGGTACCCTTTAAGTGAAGTTCACAACAGTGCCTTCTAAGATGCCTTACTGCTCTATTGGCATGTGTATGTGGCCAGTCCATTAATGTTTTCAAATTGGATGTTTTTGTGGTCAAAAATGATCCTAAAAAGTTAGGCATCCTAAGGTTGGAAGTCCTGGCAGCCAAGACGCCCAAATAGATGATTTTTGGAAAAGAAAAAATTGGACATCTAGCAGTTTTGAAAATGGACGTTTTTTTCCACCCCCTCTCCCCCCCCAACTTTGGACACATCCAAAGTAGAACTTAGATGCCCTATCAAAAATGGCCCCCTTAAAGTGTATTTGAAAATTTCATGCATATCTACATTTTTTTGTTCATGTCTAACTCATGTGCAGACTTTAAAAACTTAGGCCAAATCACTTTAGACATGCGTTAGGTTTGTAAACTAAACGTGTATTGGTCATATCTGGCCATACAGAACTGAAATGGCAAAGCATGATGAAAACTATTAGGTCTGGGTGTTACTGTCATTAAAGTTCATTGTAAATGAATCCACTAAGAGAGAATATTTCTTTACAGCTTGTTTACAGGATGGAACTATTTATCTCTCTCTGATACAAGTGCTATGTCAGAATAGATGATTCTTGTTCATCAGAACTGTTTTGCTCATTCTTATTCTACACACTTCCTGAGAAGACCCTCTTCAAGCAAACATTTCACTCTGATCGCCAATGTGAAGATTAGAAATTATTCTGTCATAGATTTTTCTGCCCTTATTTTAATTTACATCTTAACGAATCCCCCCTTTTATCAAGCTGTGCTGCTAAATACCGAGCCACTCATTTGGTTCTTATGGGCGGCATGGCATTTAGCTCGCGCTGCCTGGCAGTGTGGCTTGATAAAAAGAGATAAGGTTGGTTAATGTAAAAGAGAAAAAGTTCTTATAGTGTCAACGTCCATCCTAAGAGCTATATTTGGGGTTTTTTTCAGTATCAACATTTTATTGAGTTTTCAAGAAATATACAACAAAATTATAAAAGCAAAAAACAATATCAATACATTGTTAAGTTGCAAACTCATAGATCAGAGATATAAGGAGTCAGATGAAGTTGACTTTTAAAGTCTTACAGAAGGCATCAAGAGGAGCCCAAGTCCTAGTAAAGCTGGATATGTTATTTTGTTTAAACGCTATTATTTCTTCGTATTTTCTGATGGTACAAAGATGCGTCCACCATTCATGGAAGTTGAGTTTGGAGTTGTCTTTCCAATTGTAAATAATATGATGAGTAGCTAAAGCAACCATAATATCAAAAATATTTTTGAATGGTGGTAGTATAGAAATACCTGCCTCACACAACGAACTTAATTGGTTCCAGGTGCAAGTTTGTTATGCGAAAAGTTCGTTATGTGAAACGCGTTTTCCCATAACAATACATGTTAAAAAAAATAATTCGTTCTGTAGCATAAAATATGCTAAGATGACATAAAAAAAGATAAATTTTTTGTTATTATTTTTATTTAGATACATCTAAAAACATAATTGTTTTTTAAAACAACACACATTTTTTAAATTTAAAGACAGACTAAGTAGAGTCTAATTTTACAGTGAGAGAGGGCAGAGTCTCAGCGGCAAAAACTGGGACTGTTCATTTTTTTTTTTTTTTTCTAGCATCGGGGAAGCGGAGAGAGGGCAGTTAAGCGCAGTGCCTGCGCGGAAGGATGCAGCTCGGGCGACTTCGTTGTGTGAAACGAAGTTCGTTGTAGGAAGCAAGACATGAAGTTCGTTGTGCGCAGCGTTCGCTGTGCGAGGCGTTCGTTATGCGAGGCACCACTGTATTTGGATTTTTTTAAAATCTTTCTAGCCCAACAGAAGCTGGAAAATATGATACAAAAGGATTTAAAAATAACTGTCTGGGGGCAAAATAATCAATAGTATAGCCAGAAATAATTTTTTTGAGAGGGCCTAAAGTGAACATGTGTGAGCACTAAGCACACCACTCCTCTCCCTTCCTCTCCTAAAGGGGAAGAACATAAGAATTTCCCCTGCTGGGTCAGACCAGTGGTCCATTGTGCCCAGCAGTCCACTCCTACGGCGGCCCTTAGGTCAAAGACCAGCACCCTAACTGAGACTAGCCCTACCTGCATACGTTCTGGTTCAGGAGAAACTTGTCTAACTTTGTCTTGAATCCCTGGAGGGTGTTTTCCCCTATAACAGCCTCTGGAAGAGCGTTCCAGTTTTCCACCACTCTCTGGGTGAAGAAGAACTTCCTAACGTTTGTACGGAATCTATCCCCTTTTAACCTTAGACAGCACTCTCTCATTCTCTCCACCTTGGAGAGAGTGAACAACCTGTCTTTATTTACTAAGTCTATTCCCTTCATTATCTTGAATGTTTCGATACTTGCGATTAATAGTTAAGTTTCTACTTTTTGTATATATGAATAATGAATTTAGTATGTCTTAATGCTTTTGTTCTATTATATACATAGAATTATTATGAGTTGTTGCTCCTGAAGCAGGAATTTTGGTTAAGTTGGCCATTTTTTAAAAACTATTTTGATCTTTTATAACAAAGGTTTCAAGCAGATATGTGACTATTTTGTTTCCTTCTTTCCTCTGGTTTTTTGTGGGGTTTTTTTTAACCTTGATAGGAACAGAGAAAGACAAACGGAGATAAGAAAAGAATAAAACTTATGGTAAGACTGCAGAGAAGCTGATGCGAGTGGATAAATTCCCTTAAACTTGAAAAAACAATACAACTGAAAATGAGTTAAGCTACACGTTTTGTTCTGAAATACTTTTCTTAATGCCACTCACCCATTGGGATGGTACGACCTTGATTTTTGTCAGCCCAACCTGCACAGTAACGTAAAGATTTAACGGCGCCATCTAAATCAGAAAAGTAGGCAGCAGCAAATGGTTTCCCACCGTTAATTGACTCCATTGTCTAGAGACGAAAGCATAAACAATGTCTACTGTTGGTAATTGTTCATTCAATTATTTCTTCTTGCAACTAGCATGCATTGCATAATCTTATTTATTTCTCCCTCACTCTTTGACGAAGCCATATTAGGCTTTTTTTTTAACACCGCTACAGCGGTATTAGTTTCAACGCTCATAGAATTCCACAACCGGCAATAAAAAAGCCTAATGCAGCTTTGTAAAAGGGGGGGGGAGAGGGTTATTTATTAAATATTAATTTATCCCATGCATTGCTAGTTGTTTTGTGTGGTATTAAAATAAATTAATGAAATAATAAAATGCACACATTCCACCGGATTCTATATAAGACAACCAAAATTGGGCACCCAGATTTGGGCACAAAGCCCAGATGCGTACATAAACTAATTAGTCAGTTGGGTGCTAGCAACCGATTATTGATGTTAATTAGAATTAATTGGCACTTAATTGACACTAATTGAGGTTTACATGCCTATTTTACTATGCACTATTCTATAATACTGCAAGTCCAAAATGTCTCATGTGCAACCCAAAAGGGGGTGTGACCATGGGAGGAGCATGAGCGGGTCAGGGGCATTCCCTATATTTAGAAGCAGTGTTAAAGAATGATGGGGTTATGCACAGAAGGATTTACACCAGGATTCAGTTGGCATAAGTCCTTGCATCCAAAGTTGGGTGCAGGCATCCCTTAGTGTCCTTTATAGAATAGCTCTGAGTGTAGATTTTTCCTGGTGCCTAAATTTTGAGTGCCATTTACTGAATCTGGCCCATTATTAACAAGCCTCAAAGAAACATCTATGAGGGGCTGCTGAAAAGTTCTCAGCTCAACCATCAAAACTAGGGCAGTCTCAATGGAGTCTTAGTCCAGTGATTTTACACGTTTTTCATTCCATCTGAAAAATACAGAATGAAAAACGTGGAAAATTGCAGATCTAAGGAGGAAATTCTATAACCCGCGCCTAAATTTGGGCGTCAGTAGGCGCCCTGTCAGTACCTAACTAATTGAAAAATACAGTCAGAAATGACAGTGTTGAAGTGCCTACCAACGCCTAAATAAAAGACAGCTGAAATGGCCACTGGAATCAGGGCTAGGTAGCCACTTTAGGCCACGGAACACCAAAGTAGGCATGGCCAATGTCAGAAGTGGCATTATGTGGGCTAAAGTGGCTATCCAGCCCCAATTCATGCCAAGATAGGTGGCTGGAATGTAGGCTTAGAAAACCCTGGGAGGGGCCTTAGGGATCTGGCTAATCGGAGTCTTAGGCCACTCCCAGTGCATCCCAGGGTGCACTGGGAAGGGGAAGGCTCACTATTCTGAATAGGCAGGCCTGCCTGCCAGAAGGAGTTGGCATCCCTCCAGCCAGCCTTCTAGAAAAAGGTACAGGATGGATTTCAGGGGGGGTGTTGGGGGGGGAGGGCTAACGGCAGGAGGGAGTGGGCATTCCTCCTGCCATAGACAGTGTGGTGGGATTCAGGGGTTCTCTGCCGTGGCTACTCAGCCGATCGTGGCAGGGGAATTACCCCCTCCCCCATCAGCTGAACGGCAGGGACTTCCCAAAACTATGATTCTGTAGCTGGCACCCTAGAATGATTAACAGGCAATCGGCAGCCACTTTTAAGGTGGCCACTGACTTGGGCGCCGGTTTCAGAATCCGGCCCTGTCTAGCCCTTGACGGAGACTGTCCCAACTTTTCTGGTGGGGCTGAGAACTTTTTAGCAGCCCCTCATATAATGCAAAACCCATTTCAAATTATACACAGACAAATCGCATCTAAAAAAAATCATAACAGCCAACAGATATAAAGCAATCAAAAAAAAAATCATAACAGCCAACAGATATAAAGCAATCAAAACAATTTACAACATAAGACGAATATAGCAGCTATCAAACAGTAACTAACAGGTTTTCTCTTTCTAGAACTTTGAACAGAACTGGAATGATCACTCCCCAAAATCTGTTTCTCATATATTTGTATTGGTGTATATATTGTTTCCTATCTACATTGCTATAAAATTACTCAAACATATTTTAATCCAAACAAAATATTTATTTATTTATTTATTTATCAAATTTCAAATATAATTCACAAGAGAAACCTTGTTACATTAACACAGAGAAACAAATAGTTTTAAGGAAACAACTAATAAAATACAAAGGAAATAAATTTGTATTTGAATATTGTCAACAGTATTCAATTATGCATTCTACATATGCAATAATACTACAATGCCAGAGCTTATTTTGTTTCCCAGGAGCTTAAAGCATTTGGACTTTAATCTCATGCCTCACATTGCACTAAAGTAATGCATATACAGCATTTCATCCCTCCTTCCCCTTGCTGCAACAGACCTATCATCTTCTTTTTAGGGGCCACCGCAGTTATAGAAAAGTCATTAACTGTATCAAGGAAAAGGGTAGTGCAGTAATTTACCAATTGCTATTCGCTGTCAACCTAGATTTGCATTTTTCTCCAGGGGTGGTACCTCACTGGGGTTATGGAATAGGTATGAAAATATTATTTCCCTTACCTCCCCCCTCCCACACACTTTTAATGGCAACGCTATCACTTACACTTAAAATCAAACGATCCCTTTCAATTAAATCAGCTAGTTTATTTAGAAGCGCTCCTCTTTTTGAAGCGTCCAATCTACGCCATGGTGATCCGAGCTGAAATGCTGCTCTTGCTGCCTTCACAGCTTTGTCTACATCTTCCTAGAAAAAAAAAACACAAAACACCCCAAAACAGTCAACATTAGAAATTGTGATATCAGGAATTATTTCTCTATTTTACTGTATCAAATATAGCACTTGTTTCATGTAGATTGTGCACAGAGACATTCATATTCTCATGTATGCATTTCATATTCTCAAATATACAGCAATAAAGATATAGAAAGCATAGTTATTTGAAAGAACATCACATATATTATTTTATTATGTTGCATTTAACTCTCACTTTTTCTTGATGAATCAGGGTGATGTACATTTCAATATAATATTTATTTGCCTGTCCCCACAGGAATGACAATCTACAGGAAGGCAGCAGTTCTGTAAACTGGTCCTTCTGTTTGGCACCCCAATGAAGTGCAGGGAGCGCCAGTTCTATAATGGCATCAGGACACCTGATAATGTTACAGAACACTAGCACAAATACGCATTGATGGGCCAAAAAAGAAGTCACACCCACTTGTACTAAGTTAGTAGAAGGAGTAGGAGGGCATGCCTAGATCCATCAATCAGTGAATGCATCTGATTGTATCCTATAAGATGGGTGATACTCAGTGGAGTAGTAAGGGGGCGGGGCAGTCTGCCATGGGCGCTATCTTGGTGAGGGCGCAAGCAACTGTCCTCCTCTCTGCTCCTTTCCTGCCCCCTCCTCCACTGCCGCACTTGAGCGCCACTTCCCTTCCCCTATACCTATGCAGCGTTCCTAGTGCGGAGAGCAACCCCCAACCTGCTGTTGCGCCAGCAGGCTGCCACTCAACCCTCCTTAACATTTTTACCCTTATTGTGTTACTTTCCTATCACAATTGTAGTTCTACCCCCCTTTCCTATATTGCTAGTAAGTGATTTTATGTCTCAGTATTGTCTATGTGTTTTTACCCTGAATTATAATGCAAATCACTTAGAAATATTAATAACTGTTTTATCAAATTTTTAATAAAACTTGGAAACTTAGGGTTCCTTTTACTAAGGTGCGCTAGCAGTTGTAGCGCACGCTACAATATCGCATGTGCTAAACGCTAACGCCGCCATAGAGCTTGCATTAGTATTTTTCATTTAGTGCTTGGTTAGCACGTGCTAATCTTTAGTGCGCGCTAAAAACGCTAGCACACCTTAGTAAAAGGAGCCCTTAGAAAACTTCCTCTGATATCACTTCCTGGACCCGTGCCTAGGAAGTGACATCAGAGGAAGAGCTGATGCTGGCGCAACACAGCAGGAAGATCCAGTGTCCAAAATCATTTAAGAAAATGTAGTCATGACACCTATTGTAACTCCAATAAATATTCTGCTGCTTGCAAAAAAAAAAAAAAATTAAATTAAGAGACTGGGAAAAAAGAGATATTGCTGGAATCTAGAGGGATTGGTGGGAGTGGAAAGAAAACGGATGAATGCTTTTTGGTGTTGGAGGTTATAGGAAAGAGTACCTTCTGAAAGGATAAGGGAGGGTGTTTGCTAGGATCTGGGGTATTTTTACCCCTTCCCCCATGTGGCATAATTAGAGATAAAGAATCATGTCCTGGTGTTCACAGGTTTTGGAGGCACATTTTAGATGGAGTGTCCAGATATGAAATTGAGACATCCAGGTCAGGATATGGCAAGCTCCGCTGGTATTGTAGAACAGTATCTAACATAGAGAATGACACGGGGAAAAAATCTGTCCCAGTCACTGCATCGTCCCTGGCCCACCATCCCCTTCACCGCCCCATCACCGCCATTCCCTTCACCGTCACCGCCATCCCCTTCATCGCCCCATCACCACCACCGCCATCCCATTCACCGCCCCATCACCATCATCGCAGCATCCATACAAGCCTCAGTACTGCAATATTTAGCTTTTTCCTTCCTTATAAATCAAAGTTCTGGCTGCTGAACTGGAGAAAGAGATGTTCAGCTGGCAGGGCTTTGTTTATACATTTTTATCAACACAACTAATATACTACTTTATCCTACAAAAAAAGAAAATAAATAGAAATTTTTTTCTACCTTTGTTGTCTGGTTTCTGCTTTCCTCATCTTCTCATTCAATTCCTTCCATCCACTGTCTCTCTTTTCTCTACGTCTTCCATTTGCTCTGTTACTGTGACTCTCCCTTTCTCCCCCCCCCATCCAAATTGATCTGGCATCCATCTTCTTCCCTCTGCTCCCCCCATAGTCTGACATCTCTGCCTTCTTCCCTGCCAGCATCTTCTCCCCTCTCTCTCTCTTCCCCATTTCCCTTCAGCATCTTCTCCCAATATCTCTTCCCCATGTCCTTTCAGCATCCTTCTCCCTCCTCTGTCTTCCCCATGTCCTTTAAGCATCCTTCTCCCCACTCTGTCTTCCCCATGTCCTTTCAGCATCTTCTCCCCACTCTGTCTTCCCCATGTCCTTTCAGCGTCTTCTCCCCACTCTGTTTTACCCATTTCCCTTCAGTGTCTGTTCCTCTCCACTCCACCTTTCCTCCCTTTCTCCCTCCATGCCCCTTACCCCGCAGCGAGAATACCTCTTAGCCGCTTCCGCCATGGTTAAGGTTTGAAACAAAACCGCACAAAAGATAACAAACGCCTATATAAAACAAATGTAGACAAGCAATGCCTGATCATCATTGTACATGACTTCCCTATTCATAATAATTATATCCTTCCAACATGGCCTTCCCCGCCTGGAATCATATATTCAGTTTTCCAGAAGAAAGGCTTAGTAATTTACTGGAAGAACAACCACCATGGACCCCTGAGGAAGGCGTGTTATCCGAAACACAGACCGTGTCGGGTCCCTTGGTTGGTAATAAGGTTGTATATTTTACTGCATTTTGATTGGTTTAATAAACAACGCCTGCATCTTGTACATTATCTACAGTTTGTTCGTTGTTTTTTGCTTGCTGCTTGCTTCACTGCAGACTACGTTGGATTCTTTTTTTCTTTGTGCTTCTCGATCGCTTTTTCCAACATGGCCTTCCCCGCCTGGGATCATATATTCAGTTTTCCGGAAGAAAGGCTTAGTAATTTACTGGAAGAACAACCAGCTATAGAAGAAGAAGATGACAATCCCATATCCATCTTTGATACCTGGAAGGATATAATTATTATGAATAGGGAAGTCATTAGAGCAGACCTCCATTATGCCTTCTTATTGGAATACTGACAGAAATGAATGATTCCCAGAGGCCTACGGATAATGAAAGGGCCTACTATGTACAATGATGAACAGGCGTTGCTTGTCTACATTTGTTTTACATGGGCATTTGTTTGTTATCGTTTGTGCGGTTTTGTTTCAAACCTTAACCACCATGGACCCCTGAGGAAGACATGTTATCCGAAACACGGACCATGTCGGGTCCCTTAGTTGGTAATAAGGTTGTATATTTTATTGCATTTTGATTGGTTTAATAAACAATGCCTGCATCTTGTACATTATCTGCAGTTTGTTTGTTGTTTTTTGATCTTTTTCTCATCCAGAAGACTACGAAATTGCTCAGGCACAAAATAAACAGATTTAGTTCCTTTATATTTAACCAGACATTTACAAGGGTAACTAAGCAAAAAAGTAGTCCCTATTTTAATTGTCTCCTCCCTCATAGCCAAGAATAATTTTCTCCTTTCTTGAGTGGACTTAGTTACATCAGGGAAAATCCATATTTTTTCCCCAGAAATAAACTCTGGGAGAGACGAAAGTAAATTCTCATTATCATATTTAAGACCTGTTCTAAAACAAATGAAACAAGCAAAGTACCCTGATATTGAATTTCATTCTGTGATGTTTCAAGTATACCAGTTAAATTTTTTAGATCTATTTCCTTGGGAAAGGAATTTTCCACTTTTTTGGTAGGAAATATATTTTGTTAATCGGTGGTATTGATTTCATCAGTATTTTTAAAACTGCCATTAAATATTTTTTTAAGTATCCTGGTTTTATAGCTAAGCAATGGATTTTGAAGAAAATAAAAAAAGAAAGATATTCCTGAAATACTTCTTAGGTAGATGATTGTCCAGAGGGCAACACATATCTTACCCTGAGCACTAGTGCATCACTGACAAATATAATAGCCCTGCTGGTTTTCTAGAGCACTGTAGTTTGGTAACATAGTGGAAGACCTGGAACAACTTTCCATTAGATCTTGGCTCTTGCTCTGTTCTCCAGATGAGTTCAAGCTGGCAGGAAGAGTTGATTTACCTTGCAAACATACAGTAGAAATAGCCAAGTACAAAGAATGCACTATATTAAACTCAGCAAATTCAAAAATTTGAACAAAACTCTGGAGTGTTCCCTTTTCATTGGATGTTTCATGGAGTAGCTCCAGAACCACTACCCTTGATATAGCTTAATTGAAAAGCAGGGCCACTGTCAGGTTCATTGAAGGAATTAGCTGTAGAAGAGTAGCAGCTCCCCCCCCCCCCCACCACACTACCACCACATGTCTTGCATCTAAAAGTATGTAGATAACTATACAAAGACTAGTGTTTAAGCCCGTTACATTAACGGGTGCTAGAATATGCCTGTCTGTCTTTCTTTATTTATGTCTCTCTCCCTGCTCCTGTCTCTTTCTTCTTTTCTTTCTGTCTCTCTCCCTCCTGCTATTTTTTTCTCTCTCTCTCCCTGGCACCCTTTGTCTGTCTGTCTTTCTTTCTGTCTGTCTCTCTGGTCCCCTGTCTGTCTTTATTTCTGTCTGTCTCTCTCCCTGGCCTCCTTTGTCTTCTCCCCCCCCCCCCCCCACTTTCCTTTGCAGAAGCAGCAGCGGTATTTCCCTTGCCCTCCAGATCCCTGTGAAGTAGTAGCAGCATTTTCCCCCATCCCCCCATTCCCTTCTCCCCCACCCCCATTCCCTTCTCTCCCCCCCCCACTTTCCTTTGCAGAAGTAGCAGTGGTATTTCCCTTCCCCTCCAGGTCCCTGCTGAAGCTGTAGCAGCATTTCCCCCCACCCCCCATTCCTGCTCCGTTCGGCCCCTCCCTTCTCTTAACGCGATCTGGCCTGCTCCGTTCAGCCCCTCCCCCTTCCCTTCCCGCACGCTGGCCTGCTGCGGCTGAAGGTTTTTTTCAAGTTTCAAAGAACCGGCGGCTCCTCTCACGATCCCCGTGGTGGCTGATCCTCCTGTAAAGAGCAGCCTGCGATGGTGGCCAGCTTTAGCGAACCTCACAGGCCGCTCTCCAACTCAGTAGCACGTTCCCTCTGACGCGATCCCGTGCGTCAGAGGGAACGTGCTACCGAGGTTGGAGAGCGGCCTGCGAGGTTCGCTAAAGCCGGCCACCATCGCAGGCTGCTCTTTACAGGAGGATCAGCAGCAGCGGCGGCGGCAGCGGTGAGTTAGGGTGGGAGGTGTGTTCCCTGCTGAGGACGCGGGCAGGGAGAGAGCTTGCCTGGCTTCCATGGTGAGTGAGGACGGGAGGAAGGGAGTGGCCAGAATGTTCCCTGCCGCCGGATTGGCGGCCACGGATCGCACACCACAGCGGCAGGGAACACGAAATCCTAAGTGCGCATGTGCGCTTAGTCTTTTATTATATAGGATATGTAATGAAATCATTTTGATCAACTGGCACAAATAGAAGCACTTTTGTCAATGTGTATGACAATCCTTCCCGTAAAATATAGTCAGCATATCTCGTGGTCCAAAACTTTTGAAATTGAATCTCATCTTGCTTTGGTATATTAATAAAAGAAGGTTACAGTTGTCAGTTCATATGTCATAAAGCAGAAACCTGAAGAGGCCACCGGTTTGCTTCCAAAACAGAAGTGCAAATGAAAACCAAAACACTTTCACTTTTATGAAGCTCAACTGAATACAGAAATCTACACCTCTGGGAAATGCAACCCAAAAGCTGTTCACAAGAAAAGATTAATTAACACCCTTTTGTAATTATGAACACCATGTACTTAGTTTACATTTCGCTAGTCATTTGTTCGATGAGTATTGGCTTTCTCACATTTTTCCAGGAGCTTTATGATTTTTAAGCAATGTCTGGAAGAACCAGTAAGAGGGGATAAAAAAAAAACCCATCCCCAACAATGTCTCAGCTTTGGGATTGCAATTTCCATTATTCAACATGTCAGAGAAAGGTAATATCCAATTCTTTGTTAGCCCAATTGTGTACACAAATTAAGTTCTCCAGACCTGTGGGTTCATCATTTGCTGATTGGGATTTAGATCACTAGGTTTAAAGTGATTACTTAAGCCACTGGATTTGTCTCCTTGGTAGAAAGTATTTAAGAGTGATTGCTGTTTCCCATACATTTTCAGAATTACAGCACAGAAAGTATGTGTGTTCTTTGCAAGTGAACATTAACTTCTTATGTAATTAGATTGTGTGTAAAACCTACAGTCTTCCTCATTGTGCAATGCTAAGTGAAGTGTAGAAGAATTAGATTTGGGGGTGTTTCAATATCAAAGCCCACCCTAAAAAAAAAGCTTCATTGCAAAATTTGAGACATTCCTAATACTTATCAAATCCTCATATTTTGTTTTCCTCCTATGGTAGATTCTATTCTTTATGCCATAATGGGCAGACTAGTGTAATGTTTAAGAAAGTTCCCAATAAAATTATTGATGAAAGAAAAGAAATGAAGTTGCGTGGTGAGAGCCTAGTCTATAATGGCATCTTGGCATCCAGATGACTGGAAGACCAGTAAAATGGAAGCCCACTACCTCCTGCCGGCAGGCTTACCTCTTCAAAATGTCAGGCCTTCCCCTTCCCGGTGTACCCTGGGATGCACTGGGAGGGGCCTAAGGCCCTGATTGGCCCAAGTGCATAAGGCTCCTCCTTTGGGTGGGGCCTTAGGTATCTGGGCCAATAAGAGTCTTAGGCCCCTCCCAGTACAACCAGGGGGCACTGGGAAGGGGAAGGCATGCCATTTTGAAGAGGCGGACCTGCTGGCAGGAGGAAGTGGGCATTCTTCTTGCTGGTCTTCCAGCCAAGGTATGGTGGAGTATCAGGGGGGGGGGCTTTCAGACATGAGAGAGTGGGCATCCTTCCAGCCAATTTTGTGTGTGTGAGGAGGGGTGTCGGGGTTGTACTCAGGCAGGAAGGAGTGAGCATCAATCCTGCTGATGTTTCAACAAAGCTACAAAGGGGTGTGTGGGAATGTTGGGCACGCGGAGGAGTCTCTCCTTGAATGGGTACAGGGGTATTGGTCAGTTGATGGGTGGGAGGGAGAGAGAGGAATCGGGGATCTGCTGCCGGTGCAGATGATTGCGTCAGGGGAAACCCCGATCAGCTGAGCCGGCAGGACTCCCCTACACCGCATTTTTGGGGAGTCCTGCCAGCTCAGCTGATTGGAGATTCCTTTGCCATGATCAGCTGGACTATTGTCATGATCCCCCAGCAAAAATAGGCACCAGAAATGTAGGCCAGGGTTTATAGCTCCAATTAGGATTTGCAGTGCATGTTGATAAGCAGTATTCTATAAAGATCTGTCTACGTAGCCTTGCTGCTAAGCCACCCATATGAATATGAGTAGAATGGGAGGCTCAGTATTTAGTGTGCGCTGCTCAACAGCACAGCTTTGTAAAAGCACCTGTTAGTGCATAATTGAAAAAGGGGGTGAGACCATGGGAGGGGATGTGTGCAGTATTACTGAATTCCAGGAATCTGCTCCTAACTTCCAGTCGAAGATTTACAGCAGATTTCAGTTACTGTAAATCCTTGTGCCCAAAGTTGGGCGCTGATTCCGGAGCTACATGCTATTCTGTAAATGGCAAATAACTCAAAGTACCATAGAGAAAACAGTGCCCTCCACAGACTTTTTCAGCATTCAAATTTGGGTCCTATTTACCTAATGTGACATTACGTCCCATTTTGAATGGGACCATCTCATTTTTAGATTGCCTGTCCTGTTGTCCCCACGCACAGCTCCAGGATGCTGAAATGTCCCATTTTCAGAAAAAGCGTCCCAAAGCTGTGCGTGGGGACAACGGGACAGGCAATTGCAAAGCCCAGGATTCTTTTGGGTGTGTGGGAAGGAAGTTAGAGAAAGAGACCTGCTTCCCCAACACTGAAGCAGCAACAGATCAGGTGCATGCAGCGACTCCATAAGCCTTCCCCCACCCCCTCCCCGACATCAATTCTGACATCAGAGAGGAAGTTTTGGGCCAGCCAATCGCTGCCTGGCTGGCCCGGAACTTCCTCTCCGACGTCAGAAATGACATGGGGGGGAGAAGGCTTATGCAGTCGTTCCACACACCTGGCCTGTTGCTGTGGCGGCAATGGCTTGGAGAAATCTGCAGTGGTGTCTTGGGCGGGGGGGGGGGTGGAAGGGGCAGGGACAGAGAAAGAAAGACAGAAAGAAATGAAAGAAAGGATGCACAGTCAGAAGGAAGTGCAACCAGAAACTCATGAAATCACCAGACAACAAAAGTAGGAAAAATAATTTTATTTTCAATTTAGTGATCAGTGTGTCAGTTTGAGAATTTATATCTGCTGTTTATATTTTCCACTATATTTAACGGGATCCAGGGAGGATCCGGGGAGGGGGGATGGTGTGGGGTCCTGTCCTGTTTTAAAGAAAAAAATAAATGGTCACTATATTTACTGAATCTCATCCTTAGTATCTGTTGACTTTAGAAAACTTACCTTGTCGCCTTCCTCTATGTCGCAAATCTTCTCTTCAGTTGCAGGGTTCAATACTGGAAATTTCTTTCCACTGGAAGAGTTATGCCATTCGTTGTTAATAAATATCTGCATGGAAACAAGAGACCAGAGAGACATTACACCTATTGCCTGTTCAATTTACTGCTTGAAGGAAGTATTTCTCCTGCAGGACAATCCTTGCTGCCTAGTCTGAAAGCTCTCCAGTGTCTTTTAGAAGTTATTGCTAATGCATTATTTTATGACTAATGCAGCATGATCAGTTTGTGCTGTTACATTTTCAAGCTCTGTGATATTGTTATGGGGTTAACAGGGAAAGGGGGAGGGCAATATTTCAATAAATAATTGCAAAAGCTTTTTTCAAGCAGACAGCGGCCCAAGTTAGCAGTTATTATGTCTCTCTTTTGGTTCTTCACAGGCTTTTTAGCCTGAGAAATATATTAAAATGTACATCTCTCACCTGTCCAGTAATCTTAGCTATGCTCACAGTTAGAGAATGACACGGGGACAAATGTTTCCCTGTCCCCACAAGTTCTTTTCCTGTCCCTGCTCCATTCCTGCACGCTCCGCCCTCATCCGCACAAGCCTCAAACACTTTAAAATCATAAGTGTTCTAGGCTTGGGCGGTTAAGGCAGAGCTTACAGAAATGGGGCAGGGACAGCGACAAAACTCACAGGGACGGGACGGGAAAATTGAATTCCTGCGAGGACGGGGAAAAATTTGTCCTCGTGTCATTCTCTACTCACAGTAATACATTCCATAAAACCTTCCATTTATCTGTCTGTGCATCTTTCTTTGGACCCGTACAATGCTATCTATGTATATTTGCTTGTATTATAAAAACCATAGATGGCAGTAATAGTAGTAGTGGTAGTAGTAGAAATCTTCTATTTCATTTCCATTTCTATATTTCTCTATCTCCATAACTTTTTCCTACAACTCCATTTCTATTTCTCCTTTTCTTGCTTCCATTGGAGACCAGATTTACACTTCAGTCACCATTTACATGTGCAGCATGAATAGGGTTGCCAGGATTTCCACAGACATGTCCTCTTTTAGAGCAGTGGTTCCCAACCCTGTCCTGGAGGAACACCAGGCCAATCGGGTTTTCAGGCTAGCCCTAATGAATATGCATGAGAGAGATTTGCATATGATGGAAGTGATAGGCATGCAAATTTGCTTCATGCATATTCATTAGGGCTAGCCTGACAACCCAATTGGCCTGGTGTTCCTCCAGGACAGGGTTGGGAATCACTGTTTTAGAGGACGTCTGAGCGTCTGGACGGCTTTTCAAAACCCGGCACTTTGTCCTGGTTTTGAAAAGCTGGTGAGATTGGGGCCGGGGCTGGAGTCCATCTGCGCATGCACAGCCCTGGCCCAAATAGATGAAGTTTGTGTGGGGCTGGATTTGGGGGGGGGGGTTGGAATGGGAGGGGCTGGGGGGCAGAGCATGGCAGACCCGGGGGCGGAATGGGGCAGGCCTGAGGGCAGAACAGGGCGGGGACACACATCCTCTTTTACCAGATGGAAAATCTGGTAACCCTAAGCATGAAGGGTAATTCCATAAACCAGGGCTCACATTTATGTAAGACAAATCAGAAT
This sequence comes from Geotrypetes seraphini, assembly GCF_902459505.1. Lineage (NCBI taxonomy): Eukaryota > Metazoa > Chordata > Amphibia > Gymnophiona > Dermophiidae > Geotrypetes > Geotrypetes seraphini. The sequence goes on along the minus strand of NC_047084.1, from coordinate 470,153,111 downwards.
GGGCTGGAGTTAGTTTTGCCAGAAACGCCAACAGTGGGACAGTGTAGCCAATGTCGGATGGACTTCTACAGTCTGTGTCCCGCATGTGGCAAAACAGATCTGGATGGGTGGGGGTAGGTTTTGATGGCACCTCATTAGCTGGGGAAGCAGATCAATGCAGGGCAGACATTTTTATGGTCCAAGCTCTGAAAACAGTAAGGATGGATCAGGAGCAAGTAAGCGTATTTTATACCACATTCAGGTCTCATATATCTCAGAGGGAGGGAAAGACATCTTATATTGGAACTTAGCAAGTAAAATGTAATAATATACTGGATTATTGGTTCAATATTGCCTTGATCATGAATGTGACTGTGGGCAGATTGGATGGACCGTGCAGGTCTTTGTCTGCCGTCATTTGCTATGTTACTATGCACAAGTTATTTAAACACCACACAACTCCATCAATTCGCTGCAACGGCGTGATACTGAAAATCCTAATTTAATGGAGGAAAAAGCCTAAGGCTTGACGAGAGCAAAGAAATGAGCTCAACTTCTAAAACATCGCTGGCTTAAAAAAACCTCCAGAACGCTGTGGGAAAATGTGTCGAGGGTAATACACCCAGAGAAGCACCCTACAACAAACCCCTTCCTACGAGGAACCCGCGTTTCGTGGTTAACCACCACTTTTTCAGGACAATGGGGCGCAGGCGGTGCTTCTCTGGTTGGGCATAGTAACATAGCAAATGACGGCGGAGAGAGACCTGCACGGTCTATCCAGTCTGCCCAACAGTCAGTGAATTGCTGGAGTTGCATGGCGTTTCAATGATTGTTCCTCCATTCTTTTTGATTTTGAGTTATACTATGCACGAGTTAAGCACATTTGTGTACACACACATGCAGATGTGAATATTCCCCCAGAGCACAATTATGTGACTACTTGCTTAATTTACATAATGGATATTTGCAATGGAATATACACAGCAGAGGAGCATGGCGCACCTTAGTAAAACAGGGGATTAGGTGTGCTATTACGGTAGATAATTTGCTGACAATGGAGTTTCAGGTTAACTTACCCCGTTCCCCCTTTTTACAAAACCACGGAAACAGTTTTTAGCACAGGCCAGTGCGCTGAATGCTCTGCGCCGCTCCTGACACTCATAGGAACTCTCTGAGCGTCAGGAGAGGCACAGAGTATTCAGCACGCCGGCCTATGCTAAAAAATGCTTCATGGTTTTATAACAGGCAGGTTAGTAAAAAATCTTAAGAAAACTAAGGGCTGTTCAAAAATATTTTCATAAATGAGTTTTTTGCTATTGTGGTTCAATCACTCATTTTATCCCAGATGGACTACTATTGAAATATAGTCTATCTAGGTTGTACTTAAAGGGATATTGAGAAGATTACAAAAGGTGCAGAATATTGAAGTTAGGGTGCCTTTGCTATCTCTAAATATGATAGAATTACTCCATATATTATCAAATTACATTGGTTGCCAATGAAAGCAATGATCTATTTTAAGCTTTCTGTTATGATTTTTCAAATCATGTATGACCAGGTGCCACAGTATTTAATGGAATTAATTACATTTCCAGAGGGCAGGTCAGATCATGTTTCACGGAAGCAATTTTATCTGCAATTTCCATCTCCAAAGGCAATCAAGTTTACTCATTAGAATGCTTTTTTTTTTTTAAAATCAGGCTCCTTTAATTTTGAATGAACTTTTCATTATAGTTTCATGAAAACTTCATAAAACATTTTTGTTGAAGTATTTTTTTTTTTATCATAAAACATTGATGCCTTATTCTGTTTGTAATTGCATATCTGTCATTATGTTCTAACTGTGTGGGGGGGGTTTGGTGCAGTGGGTAGAGCTAGAGAATGACACGGTGAAAAAATTGGTCCCCGTCACCGCCCCATCCCCGTCTCACCATCCCCGTCACCGCCCCGTCCCCGTCTCACCATCCCCGTCACCGCCCCGTCCCCGTCTCACCATCCTCTTCACCGCCCCGTCACCGCCACTGCCACCCCATTCACCGCCCCGTCACCGCCACTGCAATCCCATTCACTTTTCTTTATTTACGTATAAAGGAAACATTCTTTAAAACTTTAAAACTTTAAAACTTAGTTAAATATTAGTTATATAACTATACAAAAACAAAACACGCAGAGAAAAAATTAATTAATATAAATTCTCAAAACTGACACATTTTGATCACTAAATTTAAAATAGTTATTTTTCATACAGTTTTTCAATCACTAATCTTCCACCACCCCTGGGGCTAGCAATGCAAAAACAAACACGACATGTACTTTAAATGCTGCCGTGATTAGCATAGTGACCGCGGCTACGGCTGCAAGTCTCCCCTCCCCCCAGCGATCACGGCAGGAGGGCACCCAACCCCTCCTGTAGACCCCCCCAACGGCCCTCCCGACAATCGCAGCAGAAGGGTACCCAACCCCTCCTGCCGGTCCTCCCAATGGCCTCCCCTAAGATCGCCGGCAGGAGGGTACCCAACCCCTCCTGCTGGACCCCCCCCCCAACGAACCCTCCACCCCGGAACCCCCTTAGTCTTACTTTCCAAGTTGGACCGGACGGCTCCTCACACGTATGGCCAGCAGGCTTGCCTCCGTCCAAATGAGGCGGGCCTGCCCCTACCCTGCCCAACCCACAGGATCCTAGGGCCTGATTGGTCTAGGCACCTAAAGCCACTCCCGCTATAGGAGGGGCCTTAGGTGCTTGGGCCAATCAGGCCCTAGGATCCTGTGGGTTAGGCAGGGGAGGGGAGGGGCGGGCCCGCCTCATTTGGACGGAGGCAGGCCTGCTGGCCAGACGAGCGAGGAGCTGTCCGGTCCAACTTGGAAAGTAAGACTAAGGGGGTTCCGGGGTGGGAAGGTTCGTTGGGTGGGGGTCCAGCAGGAGGGGTTGGGTACCCTCCTGCCGGCGATCTTAGGGGAGGCCATTGGGAGGCAGGGGAGGGGAGGGGCGGGCCCGCCTCATTTGGACGGAGGCAGGCCTGCTGGCCAGACGAGCGAGGAGCTGTCCGGTCCAACTTGGAAAGTAAGACTAAGGGGGTTCCAGGGTGGGAGGGTTCGTTGGGGGGGGTCCAGCAGGAGGGGTTGGGTACCCTCCTGCCGGCAATCTTAGGGGAGGCCATTGGGAGGACCGGCAGGAGGGGTTGGGTACCCTTCTGCTGCGATTGGCAGGAAGGGTTGATCTGACAAATGAGGAGCACGGTGAAACACAGGTAAATAGCGGTTCCTAGAAGGGGGTACATTGGCCCGCGGGGACAAACCTGTTCACCGTTTCCGCGGTCGGTGAATGGCCTTGTCCCCGTCACCGCAGCGACTGCTAGTTTTCTTCCCCGTTTTCGGCGGTGACCCGCGGCTTAAATGCGGTGGCCGCGGGTAAACCGTCACCGTGTCATTCTCTAGTTAGAGCTACAGCTCAGCACCCTGAGGTTGTGGGTTTTAATCTCTCATTGCCCTAGAGTGTGAGCCCACCAGGAGAGAAAAGTAAAAATGCTCGAGTACCTGAATGTGAAACCACTTAGGTTATAAGTGATATAAATATAAATAATAATAACTGGGTTTGTTACCAGAATCTAATATTTTTGGTATCCTTCATAAGGGCTTTGGCAGAATACAAATTAGAATGTAATGTAATTTTAAAAAGAAAAAAAAATATTAAAATTGATGAATAGATTACTACAAAACTCTCCACAAACAAACTGGAATGAAAAAATAGTCAAAGTGTATGAAGCACAAACGCTAATAAAAAAGAAACCATAATTCCATGGGCTATAAAAGGTACCAAAGATACACCACCTACTCATCGATACACTGCCCTTGCTTGGATTTCAGGGCTGTTATTGCATGTTTTTTTCCCCCTATCTTTCCCATTGCATCTTTAGCATATGCTAAGGTGTAACCTGCTTCTCAATGGCCTTTCACTAAACCATCTCTCTCTCCTTCCATCTGTTCAGAACTCTGCTGCATGCCTCATTCCGTCAATGTCTCTATGCCCACATTACCCCTCTCCTCAAATCACTTCATTGGTTCTCTATCCATTTCTGCATACAGTTCAAACTCCTCTTACTGACCTATACATGTATTTGCTCCACAGCTCCTCAATATCTCTCCTCTCTCCCCACATTCACCCTCCTCCCCCCCCCCCCCGGCACTCTGTTCATCGGCTAAATCTCTCTTATCTGTGCCCTTCTCCTCTATGGTCAACTCCAGACTCTGTCCCTTCTACTTTGCTGCACCATACCAGGCAAACTGCCTGACTTGACACATCAAGCTCCATCTCTGGCAGAATTCAAATCCAGACTCAAAGCCCACTTCTTTGAAACCGCTTTCAATTCCAAACTCCAACCCACCTTCTAAGTACCAACATCTGCTTTATCATTCCCTCTGTAATTCCCCCAGCTAAGCACCTGAGCACCTTCTTCAGTTTGTCTGTCTTGACTAGATTGTAAGCTCTTTTGAGCAGGGACTATCTCTTCTTTGTTTTGATGTACAGCGCTGCGTATTGTGACCAGCCAGGTATTCTCCCTGCCAAGGTCCCAGTTAGGGCAGGGGAAAAAGTAAAAATGAAATCCCGGGGTGGAATCAGGAAGGTACAGGTAGTTCCTGGGACTGATAATATCTCCTTTGACCACCAGATGGAGCCTGAATTGCCTGAGGAAGAATTAGGTGATCTACACCCTAGTCACCATCGGGGGAGCCCAAGAGGCCCCTGGAACACTGCTGACTCACCTAGAGTAGGGCGTTGCCCCAGAGTATTTTAACCAGCAGTGGAGAACAGACAGGCAGGCCAGCTAGGGAGAAGGTTTAAACCTTTTTTCCCTAGGGAGTCCCCTGGGCCAAGCAGGAGCAACAAACCTATTCCCATGGAGCTGTTAGAAGCTTGACAAGCTGAGGAGCTGCTGATTCCAGAGGAGGAACAACCCATGGAGTGTGAAGAAAGTCCTACAGAGTGTGCTCCTGGCTTTCCTGAGGCCATGCAGGTGGACTGGGCCTCAAGCTGCAAAAAGTGAGTTTTGGTTTTTCACTTGACTGTTTGGACTATTTTGTTTTTGTAAGCTAGGAGTGTGAATTGTTGGGAGAGGTTTTGCTAACACCCAGGGAGGGAATTTTGAAAGCCTGTCTTGAGGTCTTTCTTTGCAAAACCTGTGACACTCTCCTTTCCTGGCAGTGGACTGCCTCTGCCAGAGGCTTGAATGGAACTTTGGGCACTGGGGTTTGATGAACAAGTGCCATGAACTTTATTGAAACTACCTGCTTGGGAGCAGACTGGGATAGCTCTGAGGAGAGCTGAATCCTCAGGTGCAGCTGGGACTAAATTATACTGAGAGCAAATTTGGACTTTATTTTGTGCTGTTTATTTTCTTGCTTCTTTTGGTATTTTTGTTTTGCTGCTGTTTGGAGTTCTGACAATTTTTCAGCTGCATTGATGAACAACTTACCTTTGTGAAGGAAGGAATAAAAATTGAATTATTCTCCTATGAATTACAATTGTTGTAGCTTTGATTTGTGGTTCCTGTCTAAAGTCCAGTCCTGCAGGGTGACTCCATTTCGGGTCACACGCTGGTGTGCTATTTTGAGGTAACCACTTGGAGCGCTGTAGAGCCCTGGTCTGGGCTACAGTGTGGGTTACAGTATGTCTAGTAGCGCTATATAAATGATTATTAGTAGTAGCAGCAGTAAATAAATTCTAAAGTTGGTTGTAAACAAATCATGCACAAAGTCTGTACAAACTAAACAGCTCTCTATTGCACCAGTGATTAAAAAAGGACACATGCCTCTAGGCAGGGCCAGATTTAGATGAAAAGAGGCCCTAGGCTATTCCACTTATGAGGCCCTTTCACCTCCCATTTTTAAGTTTGTAAATTACATGAGAGATAATAAAATACATCATTACTGTGATATATATCAATATGTTAAATGAAACATGTTGTTATTGGTACTAACCTTTATAAAAAATGCGACATGGATAATATATAAAAAAAAGTCGAGAACACTTATTTGGACATTTATTCTCAGCACCATATATAGTACTTGTAACAATAACTAATCAAACATAACATACAACATTGCCGCTTCCTATGTCCATAGTGCCCCCAGTGTGTCCTTCCTCACCTCATCCCCCTCCGATGCCCGCCTGCCTCCCATCCCCCTTCCATTGAACACCCCCCATGCCATCCTGCCTTCCATTAAAGCCCCCACCCCCTTCCGATGCCAGCCTGCCTGCCTCCCATCCCCCTTCCACTGAAACCCCATCCCCCCCGATGCCAGTCTGGGCCGCCCTGTCCTGACGGATCCATGTTTTGCCTCTCTCCCCGCGGGGCTGGGCTTTGCCCAGCTGTTTCCAGACTGGCGTCTTTCCCTCCCCGATCCTCCTCCCAGGGCGAGAAAAAGAAAGGGAGAAGCCGAGTTGGCGCCCCGTTGTGGCCGGAGCCAGTTCCGATCCCGAAGCGTAGAATTTCTCCTTATTTTCGGTTCAGTGTTTTAGTGTTCACTGTTTTTAGAATAGTGTAATTTTAATTTTGCTAACAATTTGAATGTAGGCCCCTCTTGATCTTGAGGCCCTAGGCTGAAGCCTAGTTAGCCTATAGGAAAATCCGGCCCCGTCTCTAGGGGTCCAAAATAAATCTTCCCCTACCAGTTTAAAAGTATGATTTAACATTTTTTTTTATGTCAGGCACTTTTGATTAATAAAACTTCTTAATTTACTATCTGCTGGTCGGCTTCGTCTGTCTGCTGGTTGAGCATTTGGTGATCACCTGTCTGTGCTTCTGCCATCTAGCCCGATATCCTGTTTTCAACAGTGGCCAATCTCGCTCCCAAAAAGTAACACTATTCCATGCAGTGGCTTTTCCTAGGTCTGCCTTAATAATGGTTTACTCCAGTGGCTTCCAAACTTAGTCCTTGAGCCACCTCAGTCAGTCAGGATTTCAGGATATCCACAATGAATATTCATGAGAGAGATCTTCATACATTGGAAGCAATGCATGCTAATATCTTTCATGAATATTCATTGCTTTGACTACTAAGAAGCCATAAAATATGCTACATTTAACCATATATGCATTAATTTATTATTTATCATCACAATTTATAAATATTCATCACAATTATAAATACCGGTTTATACTATTATAATAATACAATGAGAGACCTCCCCCTTAGCAAGTGTTCAATCAATGTCCCGTTTTTTCACAATTTTCTTCCATTACAAATGCTCAATGTTCCACGTAAACATTCACTACACATTCAACGTGTTACTTCCTGGATCCCTTTCAGAAGAACTGGCTGAAAATACTCTCCATGAGGTCGAATCTCAGAAAACTCTCATAGTCATGCCTGACACACGACTGTGTTTCGCTCATTAGCGTCATCAGGATGAATATTCATTGAGGATATTCTGAAAACCTGACTGGCTGGTGTGGCTCCAGTACCAGATTTGGGAGTCACTGGTTACTCATTTAATACACTGGGCATTAGCTAAGCTGCTAACACATATTAAAATTGGTGTATTACTCTGTATTAATAACCAGTTTTGATTCTTAAGTACCACTGATAATTCTATAGATAATGTGCTGTAATTTACATGAGTCTTGTTTCCTAAAACTGTAGGTCTTGCAGATATTTTTTTAAACTGCTTTATTTTAAATTTAAATACAAGCTCATGCTGACTTCACTCAGGTCTACTCTGATCTATAGTTGCATCCTGTTGGCAGGTCCACTGGGGTCCCCACCTACCAGCTTTGCCACTGCCAATGAGAGGAGAAATTTTCACTCAACTCCATATTTGCGCCCTGAATAGCTGCACCATTCAAACAGGCCTTGGCATGACTCTGGTGTATGCACTAAGGTCGTTTTGTTTAACTGCGGCTTCTACTGCTGGAAATCCCTGCCACGATTCGCAACAATGGATCATGCTTTATACTTTCATCACTAGCTCTCTTTCTGTCTTTATCTCTGACAGGACGGTATCTGTCCGTTGAAATTCTGCAAACCTGGAACAGTGACAGAGAATACTGAGCTCTTTACATAAGTATGGAATGTGGGCATGAAGATGAAATGGGTTTGTCAGCTCACGCAACAATAACAAGGTTTGTCATACTTTTGGTAAATAGACCAACTGTTGAAATCCACAATAAAGTGAGAGCCGAGCCACCTCAATTTAAGAACATATACAGTACATACAAGAGTGCTTTCTCAAGGTATCACTTGCAACCTTAAAGCATCTCCACCTTTCCCAAAAGTTAAATTCTTGGTTTGCTCATATCAGTGTGGGCAGAACTAATTTTCTGTTTCCTCCCCTACCATATTGTTCATCCCTCCCCCCAATCTTTTTGTTTTTATTGTAACCACCGATTCCCTTCTTTCCTCATGTTTTCAATTGTATTTTACGTTTTGTTTAATTATTGTTCCCTACCCTATTTTTATATTGTTTATATTAAATTTTTATTGTAAACCGTTTAGATTTATCTTTGGTTTTATATTTGCGGTATATTAAATAGATTGAACTTGAACCTGTCCCCCCCCCCCTCCCACACACACCACACACTTAAAAACATGGATATGATGACATTCCTATTTCCTTGAAAGACTTTTCTTAAAGATTTATGACCTGAATGAAAAAGCAGATCCTAAGGGCCCATTTACTAAACCACACTGGAATCTGGCCTTGGTGCGTTTTAATGCAGGAATTTTCATGTGTAAAGGAAGGATTAACTGCAGGCTTTTTCATATATTTTTTCCATTCATATGCTAATGTTCGTGAGTCTCTTTCATTTGAAAGGAAGCTCTGGAATGAGAGGGCATAGGATGAAGTTAAGAGGTGATGGGCTCAGGAGTAATCTAAAGGAAATACATTTTTACAGAAAGGATGGCAGATGTGTGGAATTGTCTCCCGGTAGAGGTGGTGGAGACAAAGACTGTGTTTGAATTCAAGAAAGCGTGGGACAGGCACGTGGGATCTCTTAGGGAGAGCAGATAGTGGATGCTGTGGATGGGCTGGCTGGCTGGGCCATGTGGCCTTTATCTGTCATCATATTCTATGTTTCGAATTACCGCACAGTACTGATGAAAAATTAATGCTGGAGCCCTTACTGTTTCTATGGCTATTCCCCAACTTGAGATGCCTCTGCTAAAAAATGTTTAAAAAATTAAATAGAGTGCAATTAGCACATGCTGACGGGTAAATTACCACAAAATACTTTTATTGCATTTTGTGGTATACCTTTTTTTGAGCATGCATTAGCGCTGTGTTTTCATTATGACAGCCTTATGATACAAAGATCCCCGACAGGCGCTATCCACTTGAGGAATTGATCCTTCTTGTCCCTTTCACCTGACCTTAGCTCTTCTCCCTCTCCCTCTCATTCTAATTGTCCTGTCCATGGCTCTAGCAGTCACTCACTCTTTGTCTATAGCCATGGTCATAAACACGTCAGGAAAATATATCACACAAAGAAGCAGAAGCCAGTAACAATGATAACATCAAAAACAATGATACAGTATTAAAGGTGCTTTAAGACCCTAATAAAGGTTTTTGGCAATAGTTATCACTTTTACTGGCTTCTACTTACAACCATGGACATGCCTGTTTTGATCAGATTGTATTCCAGCTGTCAGTGATCCTGGCTATGTCTGTTTCCATAACTGCTTTCGGTAGCATGGCCACAGTAACTGATGGGGGAATTAATAAGAGGCAGAGGGAGATGGACTGCGTATTCTGGTGCTACCTTTTTGGATCTTCATAGTTCCAGGCAAACATAATCTTTCTGTTGTGGAGGGAAGAGGAGAGGCAGTGGGATTTACCACTTACAATGGAGATCATAAGAAAAGCCTTACTGGGTCAGACCAATGGTCCATCAAGCGCAGTAGCTCATTCTCAAGGTGGCCAATCCAAGTCACTAGTACCTGGCCAAAACCCAAGATTCAAGGCAAGCAGTGGCTTCTCCATGTCTTTCTCAATAACAGACTATGGACTTTTCCTCCAGGAAATTGTCCAAACCTTTCTTAAAACCAGTTACGCTATCCGCTCTTACCACAATCTCTGGCAAAGCGTTCTCTGAGTGAAAAAAGAATTCCTCCTATCGGTTTTAAAAGTATTTCCCTGTAACTACATTGAGTGTCCCCTAGTCTTTGTAATTTTTGACAGAGTGAAAAATTGATCCACTTGTACCCGTTCTATTCCACTCAGGATTTTACAGACTTCAATCATATCTCCCCTCAGCTGTGTCTTTTCCAAGGTGAAGAGCCCTAACCTGGAGGAGAATTATTTTAGCTCTTTTCTCTGCTCCAGTGCACTATGGGAGCAGAACCATAAAAAGAAGCCAAATCAGTAGCATCTCCATAGCTCTTTTCTTTTACAGCAGGGGTTGAGAGGGAAACACACACAGCCATTCAAATTTTCAGGATATCCACAATAAATATGCATGCATGAAATAAATTTGCATACAATGGAGGCTGTGTATGCAGATTTATCTCATGCATATTCATAGTGGGTATCCTAAAAACCTGATCAGCTGAATGTGTCCTGAGGACTATGTTGAAAATTCCGGAACTTGTCTAACTTTGTCTTGAATCCCTGGAGGGTTGTTTTCCCCTATAACAGCCTCCAGAAGAGCGTTCCAGTTTTCTACCACTCTGGGTGAAGAAGAACTTCCTTACGTTTGTACGGAATCTCTCCCCTTTTAACTTTAGAGAGTGCCCTCTCATTCTCTCTACTTTGGAGAGGGTGAACAACCTGTGCCCTCTCGTTCTCTCTACCTTGGAGAGGGTGAACAACCTGTCTCTTATCTACTAACGTCCTCTTTTACAAAGCCGCGCTAGCGGCTGCACTGCGCTAATGGCCCCGAAGCTCATAGAGATTTAAAGGGATTTAGGGCCGTTCCCGCATGGCAGCCGCTAGCGCGGCTTTGTAAAAGAGGCTGCAAGTCTATTCCCTTCATTATCTTGAATGTTTCGATCATGTCCTCTCTCAGTCTCCTCTTTTCAAGGGAGAAGAGGCCTAGTTTCTCTCACATCTTACTGTATGGCAACTCCTCCAACCCTTTAAGCATTTTAGTCGCTCTTCTCTGGACCCTTTCGAATAGTACCATGTTCTTCTTCATGTACTCTGCTCCTTATGACCCCCATTGCCTCAGGTACATTAGATAGATTGTGAGCCCGCCAGGACAGACGGGGAAAAATGCTCGAGTACCTGAGTAGATTCATGTAAACCGTTCTGAGCGCCCCTGGGAGAACGGTATAGAAAACTGAATAAATAAAACATGTTGACAGTAGTTATTATAGAGAAAACTGTATCCGTTTTATAACCTTCATTAGCCCAGACTTTACAGGGTGGCTAGCTCAATCTCAAATGAAACAGGCCCAAAGCAAGCTTGCGTGTGAACTAAACATACCTGCTAAGAAATGCCTTTGACCTGAAATATAATATGGGCTCAGGAGAATGTAGAGTCTATTTACTTTCTTATGGTTCACTATCAAACAAAGTGGCCCAGAGCCAGGTGTTAACATCTAAAGGTACGCTGCTGGCAATGGATGGGAGCGGTACAGAACCACTTCCTCATGGGACATGTTTATAATCTGAAATGCAAAGCTTTTAATCTTTAAAAGCTCTGCAGGGGGTAATGCTACAACTGGGTGCCTTCATTTAGGCTGTACAGTAGGAACCTATCGTACAACAGGACCAAGGCCAGGCTCTATAATATACGGTGTCTGGAAAAAAAAAATTTGACGCCTTGCATAGTTTCAAAACCCTGGGAATTGTTTAACGTGATCTTTTTAAATAGATTAGTCCAACCGTTATTAGGAAACGCCCTTAACAAACGCTTATGTTTTATTTTGTCGAAAAAATGTAATCCCAATTTTTTTTGTTGTTGCTAAAATGACTCTTAATGGTCACTTCCTGAAAACAGGGATCATCCAGTTTTTTTACAGCATCTTACAGTATCACCTGTCAATAACAGAAATACATTTTTATTAACAGTATATTTGTTTTGGGGTTATTTAGAAAAATACTGTTTAGGCGCTTGGTTGTTTTGTACTTATATATTTTAAAACAATAAAATAAATTGAACACAAAAACAAAAATATTGGGGGGTCCCATTTTTTTCAGACACCCATGTGGAATACAGGGTAATCCAGTATCAGTGTGCCTAGTGGCATAATAGGGGGGAGGCGGACACCCCAGGCACCATCTCAGTGGGGCCGCCGGCACCTCTCCACACCCCGATGCCATGCTCACACCCTCCCTTCCCAGCCCCCATACCTGTTTAAAATCTTGGCTAGTGCAAGCAACTACTCTAGCCTGTTGCTCGCACAGGCATGGCTCACTCTGAAATCATTTCTGAGTTGCAGGGCCAGGAAGTGATATCAGAGGGAAAGCCAGCATGAGCAGGAGGCAGAGGAGCTGCTCACGCTGGTGAAGATTTAGAGGTACGGGGGTGGGAAGGGATGGCGTGAGTGTGGTGTTGTAGCGTGAAAGGAGGAGGTGGGATGAAGGGTGTGGGGGGAAGGTGCAGAGGAAGCGGGAGTGGAGAGGAGGGTGTGGAGAGGAGTGTGTGGGGGGATGGTGCAGAGGAAGCGGGGGTTGAGAGGAGGGTATGGAGAGGATGGCGCAGAGGAAGCGGGAGTGGAGAGGAGGGTGTGGAGGGGATGAGCAGAAGAAGCGGGGGTGGAGAGGAGGGTGTGAGAGGGATGGTTCAGAGGAAGCGAGGGGTGGAGAGGAGGGTGTGGGGTGGCACCACCACCCTTGGCGCCTCTCATCTTCGCTACACCACTGAGTGTGCCCAACATGTAGGCATCCACGCTTATATCAGCCATAGAGTCTGTGTAAGTGCAAGCACCTAAAAGTGGAAGCAACACATATAATTTATAGTAATCTGTGAGTCATATGCATTAAGTGGAGGCACACCTATCTGCCACTCATGCTTCTCCCTTCTGTATGCCCCCATTGCAAATACATGCTATGCAAGTTAATCACTTATTTACAGAATTGTGCTTAGGCAAATTATTGACATTACATTTTATTTTGCAAGCATCTAGGCCCGGATTCTCAAACTGGCACCAATTTTCTAGGTGCCTTTAGGTGCCCATACCTCCATGAAAAATGCCATCCAAATGGCATTTTTAACCGAGATTTGAGACGCACACCAACGCCAAGAAAATCAGCACCAGAATCGTGCCTATGTGGGTACTTTAGGCCACCAATTACCAAAGTAGGCATGGCCAATGCCGGAAGTAGTATTAGGTAGTCTATAGTGCCTACGTAGGCGTGACCCATGCAAAGATCTCTGGCTCAATACCTTGCTAATCTTAAACAGAGATCTAGAATTGCATCCATCACGTTTAATAATGGGAAAGATGTTACATCTGATACTGACATTGCTAAAATTTTTGTTCAGTACTACAAGAAATTGTTTTCCTCTTCGCTGACCAATTCTCAATCTGCTTGGGACTCTTTCTTAAGGATTTACCTCATCCATCCTTATCCAATTCACAAGAGGAAACCTTAGGCTCCCCTTTTACAAATTCTGAGATTATATAAGCCATTAAGTTTCTATCTTCCCAAAAGACACCTGCTGCAGATGGTCTCCCCGCAGAACATTTTAAAGCTTTTAATACTGCTCTTGCTTCAAAGCTAACATCCCTATTTAACTACCTTTGGCATAACCCTAAAGACCAAGGTCATTTCGCTGAAGCTTTAGTGGTGATACTACCTAAACCTGGACGGGACATTACCAAGGTGGAGAACTACAGACCTGTCTCCCTTCTCAACTCATACTGCAAAATCCTTGCCAAGGTTCTTTCTCCCAGGCTTGAATCGCTACTACCTACTCTTATACACCCTGATCAGGCTGGTTTCATGAAAGGCAGGTATATTGGCGATAATGCCCACACATTTCATGATCTTATAGACTTAGCTCAATAAGATAAGAAGGCTACCATTGCCATTTCACTTGATGCCGAAAAGACTTTTGATATGGTAGAATAAATAGCCCCATCTATACGATTCTCTCCAATGGTTTGGTTGTGGCAATGATTTTGTACAGTGGATTAAGACACTTTATACTTCTCCCTTATTTCATTTTAAAATCAATGATACTCTTTCTGAAGAAGTTGTCTAGAGGCACCAGGCAGGGTTGCACCTTATCTCTTCTTCTCTTTAATATCGCACTTGAACCCTTATTGATAGCCATAAGACACTCACCATTTATCCAGGGAATTTCATGTAAAGATTGTCAGTTTAAAACCCTTGCATACGCTGACAACCTGCTGATTTTTATTACTGAACCTACTACCTCCATTCCTGCTTTACTCCAGACTGTTTCTGAATTCTCTATATTCTCCAGATATTGTATTAACTGGAATAAGTCAAAAGCTATGCCTTTGAACGATAATACATTTCAATCTGATTTAGGTCCTGTTGCATTAAAATGGTCCCCAGTACAATTGAAATACTTTAGCATCTTATTTCACAAACACAGAGACACCCTAATGTCCTTAAACTTAGGGCTCCTACTCACATTTCATATTCAAACTTTGGCACATAATCCCTCCATCTGTCAGATCACTAGATGGACTCTGGAACTTCAGGAAGGCCGTGAAAACCTTCCTCTTTAGTAACCCAGCGCCTTGAAGTCATTCACCCTGAAATGCCACCCAGTCAATGCACCTACGCCACCTAATCTCACCAGATGCTACTTAGTGCATATGTTTTATTGTCATGTCTATATTGTAAATTATTGTCATGTCTATATTGTAATTTATGTAACTATGTCATCTCTGCTCTGTCTGGATTATTATGGATGTACTTTGTAACCTGTTCTGGGCTCCTTTGGGAGGACGGGCTAAAAAAAATTGAATAAATAAATAAATATCTCTCTTTGCTTGTTTCATTATTTATGGATGCTCATTGTTCCTTCATGGCATCCATACTATTATATGTATTATATTTGATGTACAATCTCCTTTTATATTTGTGGTTTTCTATTGTTAAAATTTCAATAAACAAATTTAAAAAATGAGAGAGCTGCTCTTATCTTAAATTGCATCATAATAGTTGTTGCTGTGTCTGCCATTTTTTCTTTTTGATGTACTGGTTTAATGAATGTTTTTATGTACCCTGCCTTGGGCATTTTTGTAAATGCAGATAAAATATCAAATAAATGAAATTAATTAAAATGCAGATTAACATATCTGAACCGGCTGCATTTGTGCTCATTGTGGTTCCTCATGCGAACAGTTATCTCTAGTGAAGAGCTTTTCTACAGGTGGGTCTTGCTAGGCTGGAGCCATTTGCATCTTGCCCTGCTGCATTGACCATTCTATGAAAATTGTGCAGTCCTTTCAGTCTCCCTTCATGAACAATTGGTTGTAGTTAGTAGCTGAGTGAAAACATAAGGACTCGCTCTATTTTGTATACAGGCATTAGGTGTGGCAAGGTTTTATCATTGATTTGCACAGCCTGCACAAGATGTTCTTGGCTGGGTTTGGCACTCTAAATATTGAGTCCTTCTGAAAAACCTAGGATATTCAGAAGTATTGACACAGAATGTGGGCAGTTCCAAGTGGCACAGTCTTCTGTAACTGTCAGATGGTTTTCTCAATGCCCAGTGTGTCCAAGATGCCAATTACTACAGGGACTGCAACTGCAGGTTTTCACCAGAGTAGCTTCAAGTCTTGATATTTTGTGAACTTCTCCAACTGCTGGTCCTCAACATGGTTATCTCCTAATATTGCCACATCTATGATCCATACCTGCTTCTTTTTAACCACAGTGATATCAAGTGTACTTTATGGCAAGTGTTTATTAGTTGTCTGGATGGGGATATTTGGAAAAGTAAGAAAGCAGTGGGCAAAACTGAAAGGAGCAACAAATCATTTTGAAAGTAAAGCAAGTAAAAGTAAGAGGAAAAGAAGGCTGCTTTAGTTCTCAAAAGTAGCAGCTGAGAAGTATGGAAAAATAGAAAAAAAGATTGCAGAAAGAGGTAGACAGGCAAAAATATCTGGAAAAGTTAAGAGAGGCTGGTCAAACAGTCAGGAAAGCAAAGATGCAAATGGAAGAAAAAAATAGCCAATGGTAAAACAGGGGGGCAAGACATATTTTAGATAGGTTAGTGATAGGCAGACGTACAAAAGTGACATTGTGAGACTCAAAGGTGAAGGGAAAGTATATGCACAAGCAGATAAAGATAAGGCTAAATTGTTTAATAAATATTTCTGTTCTTCACAGCTGAAGCGCCGGGAGTAGGACTACAGAAGACAAATTCAAATACAGATGGCGGTGTGGTAGATCCTGAATGATTTTCAGAGGACTGCATTCGTGAGGAGCCAGCTAAATTAACGATGGCCAAAATGATGGGGCTAGATGACATGACTCCGAGGGTACTGAACGAACTTAGGGAAGTCTGGCAGCTTTGTTGGCTGACTTTTTCAATGCTTTTCTAGAATCTAGAGTGATATTGGAGGACTGGAGAAGGGCAGAAGAGGCAAGGAACTAGAAGTTGGTATATAACTCTGACCACTGTGGTAAGTAAATTAATGAAAACATTTTTAAACTAGAGAATAATGAAGTTTCTGGAATCCAATAGATTACAGGACCTGAGGCAACATAGATTCACTAGAGACAGGTCTTGTCAGACAAATCTGGTCGATTTTTTTGCCTGGATGACTAAAAGAATTGGATAGAGAAAGAGCACTAGATGTGGTGTATTTAGATTTTAGCAAAGCCTTTGGCACTGTTCTACACAGGCATCTAATAAATAAACTGAGTGCCCTCTGTATGGGCTCCAAAGTGATGGATTGGATGAGAGACTGGTTGAGTGGAAGGTGACTGAGGTTAGTGGTCTATGGAGATCGCTCTAAGGAAAGGGATGTTATTAGTGGTGTGCCACAAGGTTCGGTTCTTGGGCCTTTTCTTTTTAACATTTTTGAAAACGATATTGCCGAAAGGCTGTCAGGTAAGATTTGCCTCCTTACGGATGATACCAAAATCTGCAATTGAGTAGACAGCCCCGATGGCGTGAATAACATGAGGAACGACCCTACAAAGCTTGAATAATGGTCTGAAATTTGGCAGCTAAGATTTAATACTAAGAAATGCAAGGTCATGTATTTGAGCTGCAAAAACCCAAGGGAACGGTACAGTTTAGGGGTGATGAACTTTTGTGCATGAAAGAGGAGTGGGATTTGGGTGTAATAGTATGTAATGATCTAAAGGTGGGCAAATAGGTTGAAAAGATGACAGCGAAAGCTAGAAGGATGCTAGGGTGCGTAGGGAGAGTTATGTCTAGGAAAAAGAAGGTATTGATGCCCCTGTATAAGACTCTAGTGAAACCCCATTTAGAATATTGTGTACAATTCTGGAGGCCGTACCTTCAAAAACATATAAAGAGGATGGAGTTGGTCCAGAGGAAGGCTTCTAAATTCAGGTGCAGATGCCCATAGTCTATAATTACGTGTGTAACTGAGAGTAATGCTTCTGATCTGCTAATGACCCACCTATTTCCACACTCCCTTTTTTGATGCGCACATAAAATTTAGGCATGATGTTGGAGGGGTGTTTGCAATTGCATGCCTATTTTTGAAAATTTAATCATAAATGCATACTTTAACCCAAAGTACTTGAACATTTGAAAGTGTGGGTGCAATTGTGAAAATAATCATAGAATCAATGCATGTCCGCATTGACTTTGAAAATCTGGCAGAGTGGAAAATGTGTGAATTTTTGCCCTGCTTGCAGTTACTGAATTGCTTCAATAATGTAAACAATGAATTTTCTGTATCATAACCTACCCCCCCCCCCCTCTTTTACAAAGGTGCGCTAAGCTTTTTAGCACGGGCAAAATATTAGCACACGCTCAACGCTAACACATGCATGTTATCCTATGGACGCGTTAGCACACGTGTTGATTTAGCTTGCGCTAAATCCACGCTAAAATGCTTAGCGTGCCTTTGTAAAAGAGGGCCCTAGTTTTGGAGTACAGGGGTAAAAATATTATTCAAGAGTGTCAGGTAAGATTATAAGAAGTATCAAACATGCTGCCTTAGTTTTCAAGCAATATTTCATGATAGAGCCACACGTTGATCTAGCTCTACCGCAAAGTTTTTTATTTCAACCTCAGATTGATATATAAAGCTTTTTCTCAGGCTGGGAAAAAAGCTCAGGCCCATTTCTATAATACTATTACACAATACTTATACCAGGGGTATCAAATCTAAAACCTGTGAGCTGTTTTCAGTCCAACGTTCCTCTTCATCTGGCCCAACATAGTCTCCAATCATCTAATGTTCGTCGTTAAACCAGTTTGACTGCTTTAGCGACTGATCGAATTTTCCGACCCTGCCGCTGTTTTTTTTGCCTGAACTGTGAGCTTGTTAAAAACATGCGAGAGGCACTTCCTGTATTCTGATCTTATGATATAGTAAATCAAAATACAGGAAATGCCTCACTGAGGCTTTAAAAGTATCAGTTGCAGGCACAAAGCAGTGGCAGATTAGGATAGCAGGCATTTTTATGTGTATATTGTAGCAAAGGCCAGATTGAGGAATTGGGACTGAACAGGGTTATCAGATTTTATCTAAAAAAAGAAAAACGTGTGCATGGCCCTGCCCCTTTCCTCCTCCGGTCCTACCCCATCTCGTCCATAGCCCTGCCCCATTCTGTCCCCCAACCCCAGCCCCATACAAATCTCGTCTCTTTGGGGCCGCATGTGGAGAGCATCTGCACATGCATGAATGCCCTCCAGATGCGGCCCCAAGCTCAATTGTTTTTAAAATCTGGACACACTGCTGGTTTATGAAAACCCATCCGGACAACTGTACAGTGATTTACATAGAGGACATGTCTGGGTAAATCCGGACACCTGGTAACCCTAGGACTGAAGATTATAACAATGTGATCGATCGAGTAGCAGTAGTGGCATGGGCTGCATTAATTTTATTTATTATACTTTGCAACATTTTATACAAGCATTAATACTTGTTGAAGGAAATACAGGGCCTGATTCTATAAATGGCACCCAACTTGTAGGTGCTGGTCAGCATGGTTGTCAATCAACCGTGCTGTGCCATTTATAGAACAACACCTAGTGGTGCCTAAGCAGACTTAGGCATTGCTAGGAATCCCAGAGGTAGGAGCCAGTATTCGAGGGGCCGCTGAAAAGTTCTCAGCCCAACCAAGAAGAGAATGATGTGGATCCATGAAACGTACAAGCTATTTCACACTTTTCTTGATACTTTTCATTTCAATGACGCAAATACACAAGTAAATAGGAAAACCAAGCCATTGTGACATCACCGATGAGGTTGGCTCTCAGGCATTGGTGGAATGAAGCATTATGACATCGCAATATGAGGGGCCGCTGAAAAGTTCTCAGCCCAACCAAGAAGAGAATGATGTGGAGGCATGAAACTTATTCCATACTTTGCTTGACACTTTTCATTTCATATCATTGAAATGAAAAGTGTCAAGAAAAATGTGGAATAACTTGTAAGTTTCATGGCTACACATCATTTTCTTTTTGGATGGGCTGAGAATTTTCTTTGGCCCCTCGTATTAGGCCAGGTTTTAGCTGGCCAATTTTCCCAGCGCCTACCTCAGGCACCTAGCGATGCCTAAGTCAACCACGCCTATTCTCCACCCCTAACCATGCCTACTTTTCAGGTAGGCATCGCAGAGCACCTCAACTTAGGAGTCTCTGGGTGCTGCATGATGTCCCGCACACAACCCAAATTAACAAAATAATTATTTTTTATGTGTATTTAATGGTGTGGTCAATTACTATGCCATGTAATCCATTAAGTTCGGATTTAAGCTAGCCATTGAAAGGTGTCCTCAATGTAACTTAGGCACCTCTTATAGAATTTTCCCCCACAGAGCATAAATTCTTACAGAAGAAGATTGGAAATAAAATACAATATGCTCTTACATCAGACCACAAAAGTGGGGGAGCAGAGATTAACAAAAAGAAATGACTAGATTATCAATTAGAAGAATTAGCTAACCTAAGGCTATAGTGTGTATTCCTACAGAATACATCCTGATTCAATTACTTCCATCTGTTACTATGGAAATCTTCTTCAAATCCAAAGAAAGATTTCAACTAACCCAGTTCAAAAAATACGTGGAGGGGCATAATCGAAAGGAACGTCTAAGTCCGTTTTCGTCTAAGTCGCAAGTCGTCCAAAGTAAAAAACATCCTAGGACACATTTTCGAGAAATACATCCAAAATTTTTTTTGTTTCAAAAATCGTTTTTACATTCTGCTGATCTGATCATCCAAGTCGCTAAATCGTCCATCTTTATACACATTTTCGTCCAACTTTTCGTCCAAGTCAAAAACGCCTAGAACAAGCCCTGTTGGACGTGGGAGGGTTCTGCAAAGTGAGGGACTCAACACCCACACATGGCACCTAAATAGTGGGGTACCTTACAGGGTTCTGCTGTGAACTTCTCAAAAAGGGTGCCATGTCTTCTCCTCACTACAGCTCCCTCATAGGTCATGGTGAGCCCCCCAAACCACCTCCAGAATCCCTTAGACCCACTTATCTACCACCCCAATAGCCCTTATGGCTGCAGGAATCACTTATATGCCAGTAAAAAAGGGTTTTGGGGGTGTATAGGGCAGTGCACATGTTTAAGTATCAATGCAGTGATTACAGAGGCTTATGGGTATGGGTCCTCCTCTCCATGAGTCCCTAAGCCACCCCCAAGATGACTTAAGCCACCTCTGTGCTGGACGACTAGGCTTTCCTATGCCAGGCTGCCAGGTGATGATGGTCTGGAGGCTGAATTTTAAAAGGTGTGATTATGATTTTTATGGGGTTGGCAGGGGGAGGGGGGGAGGTGATCACTGGGTTAGTGTGTAGGGCAGTGGCATACCTAGGGTATGTGGCACCCGGGGCCCATCATTTTTTGACACCTCCCCATGTAAAAAAATATTTTTTTGTAATGACCATGAAACGGAATAAATGGTCAGAATAGAAATAGGCAGTGAAAATTTTCTTATATTCCAAACATAACATAACATAAATTATGTCTGAATTGTTATGACATCAGAAGTACATATGGAGTAGTTGCAGGTGATGCTTGGGACAGTTCTGATTCTGTTAGTTCGGTTTTATGTGTTTTTTGAATAGAAGGGTTTTTATTTCTTTTTGAAGGTTTTGCAGTCTGTGGTTGATGTCAATTGGTTGTAGAGTTGGGGGTCGAGTGTTGCAGCTCGAATGGCTAGGAGGTTGTCGAACAGTTTTTTTCTTTTGACGTTTTTGGTTGGAGGGTGTGTGAATGGTGCGTGAGTTCTCCTATGTCTGGTTGAGGTGGATTTAATTATTTAGCTGAAGAAATTAGTTACCCCCTCATCCCACACACATTAATTCTCTTCCATTTTTGTTCCCATTATAAAAAACACTGATAATTTCCCAGAAAAAAAATACATTAAAATAAGAAGTGAAAACAAAGGCCCCTACAGATGAGAACATAACATAAGAATAGCCTAACTGGGTCAGACCAATGGTCCATCATGCCCAGTAGCCCATTCTCATGGTAGCCAATCCAGGACACTAATACCTGGTCAAAACCCAAAGAGTAGCAACATTCCATGCTACCGATCCAGGGCAAGCAGACACTTCCCCCATGTCTTAATAACAGATTATGGACTTTTCCTCCAGGAATTTGTCCAAATCTTTCTTAAAACCAGCTACACTATCTGCTTTTACCATAACTTCTGGCCACTTCATTTTTAAGTTTAGATCTTTCCTTTCAAACAGAGACCTTGCTAGATGTCAAATACAGCACAAGGTAACTTCACATGGACTTAGCTGTGCAGGAAATGTGAATCTCCTCATACACCCACCATATAGTGCAAAAATGTGCAAAGGTCTGTTTTTTTTCTTTCGATCACTACATAGCCTAATGCCACACAAGCAGCGCTGTTACAAACATATTCTGTAGGTCAATGCTAAGGATAACAAAGTTTCCTTCCTTGGACCAGAAGGAGATAAACAACTGGAAGAGATCCCAAAACAACACCCAAAGACCCACTCAGTGTGTGAACCAGTTGAGTGGAGTGGACTAACTGGGGGGTGGAAATGGGCCCGGAGTTTGCTCAGCAGAATTTCCCAGACCACCTCTTCCTCTCAACACATTGACACGCTGCCACCACCACCACTAGGAACACCTCACTGGGTAGGCCAGCTATGCTATAAACTTTATAAAACACATTATTATATTTTCTTATAAAGCACATATTTTAACTGAACTCTCTGACATCCTCAGCCTTTCCATTCACAAAAATAGAAGGAAGAAAAGTTCCCATTTCCTGCTGTCTCATGTCCCCAGCCTATACAATATTTTTTTTCTGCAGACCCTTCAAAAGTCTGACCAAATCCTCGTTTCACTTGCATTATAAAGTACTGAGGATGCCATCTCTCCCCAATCCCAGGTCCTAAAGTCTAAGACAGTAGCGCAAACTAATGCTGCCAGATTCAGGAAAAAAATTTTTGATTCGATTCAGCCTATTGAATTGGTTTTTTAATTCGATTTTCCTGCCCAGTTGGGTGATTTTTTTCAAAACTCCTGGTGGGTTTTATCCTTTTTCACCCCCTTTGGCTTCTTCTAATCACACTGGTGCTGTGGTGTAAATAAAATAAAGAAACAAAAAGGACTTTTCCTCTCTCTGTTAAATCCTAGCTCACGTTTGCAGTCCAACACCAGCTCTGGCAGGATAAACATTTCAAATCTGACATATTATAATCACAAAACAGAAAATAAAATTAATTTTTCTACCTTTTGTTGTCTGGTTATATTTCAAATCTTGTTGGTCCAAGGCTCTGGTTTTCTTCTGATAACTTGGGGTCTCCTTCTTTCTTCTTTCTGCATGCTAACCATCCATCTGCCAACTCTGTCCTCCCTTTCCATTTCCCTTCCCTCCCCAGGAAGTCTGGTATCTTTCCTTTTTTTCATCTCCCTCCACAGATCCACCTTTTCTTAACTACCCTTTCATCCGGCATCTCTCCCTCTTTCCCCACCACCCGAGTCCACCATCTCTCCCTTTCTTTTCTCAATTACCCTCCTATCCAGTATCTCTATCCCTCCTCCACACCATCCCTTGTGTCCAATTTCTCTCCCTTTCTGTTCCTTCCCTCCCTAAATCCCATGGTCCATCATCTCTCTCCCTCTCCTCTATTTTCAGACCCATTTCTTCCTCCCCCCCAAAGTTTGGCATATGCACGTCTCTTTGAACACCCCCTTCCCTCCGTGTACTTCTAAACCAGGGTCCCCCCCAAAGGCCTGTCCCCCCTTAAAGGTCTGCCTGTCCCCCCTTGAAGGCCTGCACCCCCCTTGAAGGCCTGTCCCACCTCCTTAAAGGCCTGTCCCCCCTTTGAAGGCCTGCCTGCCTGTCCCCCCCCCCTTGAAGGCCTGTCCCCCCCTTGAAGGTCTGCACCCCCCCGAAGGCCTGTCTTCCCCCCTTGTAGGCCTGTCTTCCTGTCCCCCCCTTGAAGGCCTGTCCCCCTTTGAAGGCCTGTCCCCCCTTGAAGGCCTGAACCCCCCCAAAGGCCTGCACCCCCCTTGTAGGCCTGTCCCACCCCCTTGTAGACCTGTCCCCCCCTTGAAGGCCTGCCTGCCCCCCCTTGAAGGCCTGTCCCTCCCCCTTGAAGGTCTGCACACCCCCCCAAAGGCCTGTCCCCCCCTTGAAGGCCTGCCTGTCCCCCCCCTTGAAGGCCTTCCTGCCTGTCTGTCACCCCCCTCCTCCTTGAAAGCCTGCCTGCCCGCCCCACCCCGAAGGACCGCTCGCCCCCTGGCCTCCCCGCACCACTATGAAGCAGCACTACCTATGCTCCCGGCCTTGCCGTTCAGTCCCCCCCCCACCCCCGAAGGACCGCTCGCCCCACTGACCTTCCTGCACCACCTATGAAGCAGCCGCAGCAGGATCCCGACGTCAGCGATCTCTGCGCTGCTTAGGCGCTGCTTCCTGCACCGCGTTCCCGCCCCTCCTCTGACGTCAGAGGAGGGGCGGGACCGCGGCGCAGGAAGCAGCGCCCAAGCAGCTCAGGTATCGCTGAAGTCGCGATCCTGCTGCGGGCTGCTTCACAGGTGGTGCAGGAAGGTCAGTGGGGCGAGCGGTCCTTCGGGGGGGGGGGGGGTGGGAATGAACGGCAAGGCCGGGAACACCCCCTCATGGCTGGCACCCGGGGTGGACCGCCCCTCCCGCCCCCCCCCTTAGTACGCCACTGGTGTAGGGGTCTGTTTTATGTTTAAGCCGTGCTTATCTGATGACTTTAGGTGGGTTTTTGTGACTTAGACCATGTTTTACATGGTCTAAGTCACAACGTCTAAGTTCCGTCAATCCTGGGCTTTCAGTTATACATGCTGTACGACTAAGTCTAAGCCGGACCACGTCCCGCCTAACTCCTGCCCTCGACACTCCTCCTGAAATGCCCCATTTTGCTTTGGTTGTTCAATGGCACTATGAGGGCCTAGGTTGTTTAGAAATATGTCCAAAACCAATTTTCAGTATCGGCACTTGGACGTATTTTGACAATGTTCGTCCAAGTGCCGACTTAGGCCGGTTTTTGGACGTTTTTCTCTATCGATTATGAGCCCCTTATTGTCTAAATTTGGTTTTTAGTTTCCTTATTTCAAAAATTATATCTTAAATATTAAGGGCCTGTTTTACAAAGCTGCACTAATGATTTGCCCCAGCAAATGCACTGATGCCCATTCAATCCCTATGGGCTTTTTCGCATTTGCCACAGGAGAATCGCTACCCATGCTTTCCAGAAGGGGCCCTAAGACTTAAAACTCATTATATAGCAGAAAAGCACTTAGCTTAATCATAAGTAGTGATATTTTCAGTGGCTTGAAAGCCTAAAAACTTAAAAACCCATCAGCAGTTTCAATGCAGAGACTGTTTTGCCCTTCTCAAGGCTTACAAAAGCACTCAGTAGTGCTCAAATGCTCCAAGGCAGTTGCAATCTGTGCGTGTAATCTGTGCTGATGCATTTATGTTATAAAGCAGTGGTCCCCAACCATGTCCTGGAGGACCACCAGGCCAATCGGGTTTTCAGGCTAGCCCTAATGAATATGCATGAGAGAGATTTGCATATAATGGAAGCGACAGGCATCCAAATCTGCTCCATGCAAATTCATTAGGGCTATCCTGAAAACCCGATTGGCCTGGTGGTCCTCCAGGACAAGGTTGGGGACCACTGGTATAAAGTATATGTGCACCCCAGCACTGTCCAAATAACCCCATGAATGCCTACAAGTACACAAGTTCTCATCATCACTCACCCTCATACGCATGTATGTAACTAACTCCCCCCCACACACACTTTTACAAAACCGCAATAGCGTTTTATAGCACAGGCCGGCTGGCTAAATGCTCCACGCTGCTCCCTATGTTCATATGAACTCTACGAGCGTCAGGAGCAGCATGGAGCATTCAGTGCACCGGCCTGCGTTAAAAACCGCTATCACAGTTTTGTAAAGGATGGGGGGGGAAGCTTTATAAACACCATTTCTTTCACCTGAAAAATGCCTTATACAACTGCTCCCATAATACAGAGAGACATTAGTGGAAAAGAGATCTATGCCTTGATAAGTTTATTCATAGAAAATAAATACTGCTGCGTTCTGACTCCCTATTAATGAGTGTTCTGCCAAATATTTGTTCTCACCCAAAACCTTTAGGCCACTTTTTTTTCAACTCTAGATTATCTACTTGTTTGTGAATATGTACACACGATCTTTGCTTTTTCAGCCTCTGCCCACCCCACTCCTCCCTTCACCAACCCTTATAAGCTTCTGCCTCGCAGTGCTGCCTTGTAAAACAAGAACAGGGTAGAATGCCAATGCCTTGCAACTAAGTATTGAGAAACCCAGTCATGTGGGAAAATTTGGAACAGGCTGGTGGTTGGCAAAAGAAACTGAGAAGAGGCGGTCTGAGGTGATGGGAGAACAGAAGAGAAAAATGAAGTCCCATGAATAGGAAAGAAATACGGTAGTGAGCTGAAGAAAGAAGGGTAGGAAAGGCCTTGGAGATGGGCAGGGATAGGGAAAGGAAAAGGAGGTAACTTTATGAAGAAGGAAAATAGATGGGAAATGGGCTAGATTGAGGAAAGAGAAAGCCTGAGAAGTACTGTAAGAAAGAAAACCAAACCTCAAAAAGATTTAAAGGGGAGAGACTGGAAAAAAAAATGTAAGAAACGGCAGGACAAGGGAAAACAGAGATTGTAATAGTAGAAACATAGACAAATAGAATTTTGGCACAAGGATTGAAAAACTTAAAATTAAAAACATATACATTAAAAGATTGTAACAAAATATGGCATTTATGCAACTCGAATAGAGTTAAATTTTTACTGATTTGTAAAATAAAGAGTAGAACTTTTTGAATAGGCTTGAAAACAGCATAACTTTTACCAACCGCTTAGCTGCTAAAGGTAACTCCAGATGTCTCGTATAAATGAGAAAATCATACCCAAATAGATACTGTACGGCTTGTGGTGAAGGTATTAGTGATATTAACTGGTGCCCAAGAGAAGTAGAGGTATGAGATTCTATTCCTGAGTTGTATTCTACTGTTGACCTCCATTTCTTTCTAGAACCAAAATCCTCAACAGCCGCGTTAGGGCTTTAACGCACGAAATAGCACGCGCTACATTGCCCCACGCGCTAGACCTTAATTCCAACATTGATCTGGTGTTAGTTCTAGAAGCGTAGCGTGTGGTAATTTCCTGCGTGCGCTAAAAACGCTAGCGCACCTTAGTAAAAGGAGCCCTTATTTTCAAATGTCACAAAGGGGCCCCTTTTACAAAGCCACAGTAGCGATTCTCCCACGGCAAATACACCAAAGCCCACAGGAAGTGAATGGGCTTTGATGCATTTGCTGTGGAGGAATCAACGCTGCCAGTGGCATGGTAAGGGGAGTGCGGGGGGGGGGGGGTCCCCTTGGGTGTGGTCTTCCACGGGGAACGGCACCCCTATTTGTCTCCGCCCTCCCCTTCCAACCGCTAGCCCAGCTCTGTAAAAGGGGGAGGGGCAAGTTAGGCACCTAAATCAGTGGCACCTTTCCGATTCAGGTGCCTAACTTCAGGTTCTGTTTATAAAATCTGAGCCTTGCTGCATACAAAATGGGTGATGGTAAATGCAAAGGTGTTAGTTTCCTAATCTGCACACAAAAACAGTGTGCTTAAAATATTTTTATTCTAACTGAGGAGAGAGTAGAGAATGACATTTTCCCGCCCCGGCGAGTTCTTTTCCTGTGCCTGCCCCATTTCTGCAAGCTCCGTCCTCATCTGCACAAGCCTCAAACACTTTAAAATCATAAGTGTTCGAGGCTTGTGCGGTTAAGGCAGAGCTTACAGGAATGGGACAGGGAGAGTGACAAAACTTGCGGGGACGGGACGGAGAAATTGAATTCTTGCGGGGATGGGGAGAAATCTGTCCCCGTGTCATTCTCTAGGAGAGAACATGTCTTGGGGCAGAGAGTGGACATTTCTGCACTAATCAGCTACTGCATCTATATTACCTCACGCTAACTGATTAGCACATGAGCTTTTAGGCCCAGATTCTAAAAATGCCACCTAGCTTGGTAGATACCTGTAAAAAACAGCACCTACCGCATCTCAATCAGAGTTAGGTGCCATTTGTAAAATAATAACTAATTGTTATAATGCGTTATCTACCACAGTTGTACCCCCCCTAACTGACCAAAAAGGAATGTAATGCTAAATACTGGTGGACAGCCCCTCCGGGGCCTCTCCTCTGCCGCATCACTTCTGTCGCGGCAGAGGAAAGGTCCTGGTGCAACTGGACATAAGCAGACTGTTTACAGCAGTGCATCACAAACTGTGTACCACAGCTGATTCCAGGTGTGTGCCGAGACGCCGGTAAGGAGGAGAAGCGCTGGCTGACTACTTCCAGGATGTGCCTCTCGCAGTGAGAGGCATGTCCTGTAGGCAGTCTGCCGGTGCTGACCAGTGTTCCCTCTAAGCGGGCGGGTGTTGTGAGCAAACCTTTTTTCACTGTGAGCTAAAAATATCGGGCGCCAGCAAGTTATGAGCCAAATAAATATGTTGCTTTCTACCACAGAACTTCCTTACGTTTGTATGGAATCTATCCCCTTTCAACTTTAGAGAGTGCCCTCTCGTTCTCCCTGCCTTAGCTACTAAGTCTATTCCCTTCAGTACCTTGAATGTTTCTATCATGTCCCCTCTCAATCTCCTCTGCTCAAGGGAGAAGAGGCCCAGTTTCTCTAATCTTTCGCTGTACGGCAACTCCTCCAGCCCCTTAACCATTTTAGTTGCTCTTCTCTGGATCCTTTCGAGTAGTACCGTGTCCTTCTTAAAGTACCAGTGCTGGACGCAGTACTCCAGGTGAGGGCGTACCATGGCCCGGTACAGCAGCATGATAACCTTCTCTGTCTCTTCAGTCCAGCATCTGCCCCTTCCATTCACTGTCTGTCTTTCCCTGCCATCTCTCCTCCTGCCCCCCCCCCACCCCACCCCCCAATTTGGTCTAGCATCCATCATCTTCCTTCTGTTCCCCTCATGGTCTGGCATCTCTATCCTTCCCTCCCCCCTGTGGTTTTTAGCATATCTCTCTTCTCATTTCCTCCACTCAGATCTGATCATTCTCTGCTCTCTCTTCCCTTTTCTTCTCTGGTCTTCCTTCTCTATTTTCTGCCTCCATCTAAATTAAATTCTTTCTTACTATTTAGTCCCATTTCCCTCTTTTCACTGTGTCTACACACAGCTTGTCACCCCTTTCCCTCACCCCTCCATTATCTTACTATTTTCTTCCCCCTTTATTTATCTCCTCCTTCCATCCAGTATGTGTTCTTTCCCCACTTCCATTCAGCATCTGCTCTCCCTTCTCAACTGACATCCATCTGCCTTCTGCTCTCTCTCCCTTCTTCTCACTTCCATCATCTGTCCCCTTCTCTCTCTCTCTCATCTCCTCCATTCCATCATCTGCCCCTTCTCTCTCTCTCTCTCTCTCCCCCCCCCAACTTCCATCATCTGCCCCCCTTCCCCTCACCTTTGTGGGTCACTTTCTTTCCCCTGAGGGTGGCTCATGTCACAGGGGAAGCTTTGGCCGAGCAGAACCGCTTGATTGACAGTGGAACTTACTTGATTGATGTCGATGCTGGGGCCCGTTGCCGTTTGAAGGAAAAAAAAAAAGGTGGAAAAAAGGAACCTGTAAAGGCGAGAGGAAGGGAAACCTCCAGGACAGCTGCTTTTTGCCCTCCTTCAGCGGCCCAAGAGTTCAGACCAGCAGCGGCAGCTGTGTATGCTTTTAACTTCGGCACAGAGCTGCCCCTAATCAATAGTTTAGCGCGGTTTCATGAGGCAGCCTCGGGGCCTTTGATAGCCGGCCCGCTTCGATGATGCGATGTGGGCCGGCCTAGCAAAGGCCCCGAGGCTGCCTTATGAAACCGCGCTAAACTATTGATTAGGGGCAGCTCTGTGCCGAAGTTAAAAGCATACACAGCTGCCGCTGCTGGTCTGGAGGTGCGGAGACAAGGCAGGAGGCAAACGCGGTGGAAGGCAGGAGTCCCGGCGAAGGCAGGAGTCCCGGCACAGCGACTACAACAGGAAGTTGCAAGTCAGCTGACGCCGGCCTTTCGTTGCGGCGGGGACCGAATCCTTCGCGGACCGGCAAGATTTTGTTTGCGGACCGGCGGTTGAAGAACTGTGCTCTACACTGTGTGCGCTGTGACGAGAAACTTGTGCGCTGCGAGGTAATATTTTGAGCGCCAGCGCACCCCAGCGCAGCTTAGCGGGAACGCTGAATTTTCTCCTCCTCGCCGGTGTCTCTCCTCCTCTCCCCACACCTCCCCTCCTCCAGGATCGCCCGCTGGCAAAATGACAGGTTCAGAGTCACAGCCGGAGGGGCCTCCGCACATGCATGGCCGTTGGCGCTATGAGGTCACGCATGTGTGTGATACTATCACGTCAATGTCCGCGTATTTCCGGCCAGGACACTGAGTTTAGTGTGCCGCTAGG
This sequence comes from Geotrypetes seraphini, assembly GCF_902459505.1. Taxonomy (NCBI): domain Eukaryota; kingdom Metazoa; phylum Chordata; class Amphibia; order Gymnophiona; family Dermophiidae; genus Geotrypetes; species Geotrypetes seraphini. The sequence goes on along the minus strand of NC_047084.1, from coordinate 470,123,093 downwards.
CCGAAAAGTTTGCGGGACACTCCTGCTTTGGGAAGGCCCATGGATAAGAAGTACTGGCTTCACTTGGGGAGGGAGGTCATTTGGAGGCCAGACCCACACGGGCGAGCGAGGTGGTTGTCAGATCAGGAGCAGGCCAACAGGGAGATATCATGGGGGCAGGGGTGGTTGGAGAGTGAGAGAGGGGAGACTCACAGAAGGAGGGGAGGAAAAGGACAGAGGGTGAACTGCAATTAGGGGGCACGGGGGTGTAAAGGAGGGGACATAGATGGTGGACCCACAGGGTGAAGAGAAGAAGAGGGGACGGAGATGGAGATGGATGCTGGACCCATACATGGGAGAGAAAGAAAGAGACCTAGACCAGAAAGGAGAGTGTGAAGGGAGGGTTGGAGGCCAGACCTGCATGGGAGAGCGAGGTGGTTGGGTCAGGAGCAGGCCAGCAGGGAGATATCACGGGGGTAGGGGGGGGTGGAGAGTGAGAGAGGGCAGGCCCACAGAAAGAGGAGGGGACGGAGAGGGGAAAGGGAACAAAGGGTGAACCATAATTGGGGGTGGGGGTGGGGGAGGAGAGGAGTGGACATAGATGGTGGACCCACAGGCTGAAGGGGAAGAGAGGGGATGGAGATGGATGCTGGATCCATACATGGGAGAGGAAGAAAGAGAACTAGACCAGAAAGGAGGATGGGAAGGGAGGAAAATATATAAGTGAAAGAGATAGTGGGGTGGGGGTGAGGTGACATGGATGCTTCTACACTCTGGAAACTTATATAAAATTAGTGCTCTCTGCTTCTGTTATTCAATTTCAGTCTTCAATCAGTCAGTCTAAAACTAATTTTGGGAAGAAACTTACAACACTTTAGTGCAATTACTGGGGTTTTGGCATTGAAAGTGAAACAATGGATATAAGGAAATTTTTGGAGGAAAGTTTTTAAATCTTGTGATTGTCTGTAACATCATTTTTAAATAGCTTTCCAACATATTAGATTTTGTTTAGGCCTAATTGAAATGAATGAAGTGAGTTAATGAAGAGGAAGATAATGTGAACCCCCCTGGCTCGGATCCTAGCTACGCCCATACACCTCAGGGAAGCTTCAGAACCAGCAACAATTCTCATTCTAGGTTATTATTCATGCTCAGACACATTTTTCCATACACTTCATTGCCTTTGTAAATAAAATAAAGTTGTATCTCCTATCACTTCATTTCCACTTTGTAATCGCCTTGAAAAATCTTGCATTTACCTTACTGAACAGCCTGCCTGAATTGCAAAATGACACAAAGTTCAAAGGTATTGTGGAATTGCTGCCTCTTAAGAGTTCAGGGCTTTTTTTTTTATGCTGATGCATAAAACCAGCAGCTTATCAGAAGCCATGAAAGGGGAAGAAGTGATAGGGGGCGGGGGTAGAGGAGAATAAAATCTGGCTCAAGGAGAGAGAGTTGTCCTACAAATTCATACTACATATTATACTATATCTACAGGATCAACTCCTTTAGCTCAGTATCAACAAACTGCTGTTTGGGGGAACAAGAAGGGGTTGCAGATTCAAATATCTCTTCAAGCCCCTTAATACAGTGAGATGTGCATTTGGAAGCGTTCCAGCCAACAACATACAAATAACTTTGGGAACATTTGGTAATATTCAATAGAGGCATTTTCAGATGCAACTGTACCTAGTTCTCATAAATAAGAAATTCAAAATGAGATTTACCATATGTTTGAGCAACAAAGTTTTTGGCTACCCATCAGATTTTAGTCAGGGGCCAGAAATACTGGACATACTTTCTGACATTATGATTCTCATTGCTATGGTTATGAAATGCTGCTGGTTCTTGCTGCTTTGGAAGTTTCTCAGTAAATGTACTTTTGTAAACCTGTTCTGTAAGCTTCTTGCTTCACTTGAAAAGTGAAAGGCTTTGGATCCCTGCATATTTAGCAGAAACATGAACTATTAGTCTAGAGGATAAACGCACCCCTAAACCCCACCCCCCCCCAAAAAAAAAAAAAAAGAAGCAAATACACTTTTTTCAGGAAAGAGGATTTCCTGAAAGAAACAATAGTCAAAAAATGTTCAAACAATGCTGCCTTAAAATCAACACCCTAGCCAGACAGTAAAAATACATCAATTGTCAAACATACAGGAACATTTTGCAATGCAAGCAAAACTAGTGAATTTAGCACAGATCCAGTAGTTGTTACTGACCTTTGTATACTTAATTTCCAGGTTCTTGATTGGTTCTGGCAAAGTTGGAACACTCTTTTGATCAGACATCTTTAGCCTGCTTCCTGAAACACAGGTGAAACGATCTTATTAGCCACGATCTGTGGTTTGATCTTGACTGAAGGCTCAACCTACTTTTTGCCTTTTAACCAGAAGGAATATAATGTATTCTGCTGCAGGGGGAACGATTGGATGAGCACATCAAGCAAAAAAAAACTACTGCTTATTTGTCACACCTCCTACAGAAATGCTTTTTCACTTTGAATCAGCATTTCTAAAGTCTGCCTCCTCTTTAGAAAAGCATGCACTCGCATGAACTTTTCCAGTCACGTAAAGGCTGCTGTGAACTTCAGTACTTCCAAAAACTTAAGCAATATGTACTACAGCAGGGGTGGCAAAGTCCCTCCTCGAGGGCCGCAATCCAGTCAGGTTTTCAGGATTTCCCCAATGAATATGCACTGCTTTCATTGTATGCTAATACATTTCAATGCATATTCATTGGGGAAATCCTAAAAACCCGACTGGATTGCGGCCCTTGAGGAGGGACTTTGATACCCCAGTAAGTAGCAAAAGGGGTTGGAGCAATGCAATTTAACATTTCAATGTGTGGAAATTAATGCTACTACTACTATTTCTCATTGGCACTGTAAAGTGTACGCAGCACTGTACATTTAGCTACATTTTTTTTAATAGATGAGGACAATTAGATAACTTTGCTTGATATCTGTCTATGGCATAGGTGTCAAAGTCAGTCCTCGAGGGCCGCAATCCAGTCGGGTTTTCAGGATTTCCCCAATGAATATGCATGAGATCTATTAGCATACAATGAAAGCAGTGCATGCTTATTCATTGGGGAAATCCTGAAAACCCGACTGGATTGCGTCCCTCGAGGACCGACTTTGACACCCCTGCTATGCAGTGCTAATGGCTTCTTATATACCGCTTTATCTCTTACTACAGGGTTGCCCAAGTCCGGTCCTCGAGATCTGCAGGCACGCCAGGTGTTCAGGATATTCACAATGAACATTTATGAGAGAGATTTGTATACCAAGAAGGCAGTACATGGCAAATCTCTCTCATGCATATTCATTGTGGATATCCTGAAAACCTGGCCTGCCAGTAGATCTCGAGGACCGGACTTGGGCAGCCCTGTCCTACTGGATTCAGAGCGGTTTACAAAAGGTTTACAAAGTGTGTTTAGGGATAGTAAAACTTGAGAATATAGGTAGTATTGTTAGGTAGAGCATCATGTCCTTCTAATGTCATTTCCAGGTCGCAGCACTAGGAAGTCGCATCAGAGGGAGAGCCAAGGCTGGCGCAGGCAGCAGGTTGAAATTCTGCTTGCCACAAGGCTATAATTTAGAGGTGTCAAAGTCCCTCCTCGAGGGCCGCAATCCAGTTGGGTTTTCAGGATTTCCCCAATGAATATGCATGAGATCTATTTGCATGCACTGCTTTCATTGTATGCTAATAGATCTCATGCATATTCATTGGGGAAATCCTGAAAACCCGACTGGATTGCGGCCCTCGAGAACGGACTTTGACATCCCTGCTATAGGAGGTATCAGACCTCATCCGTTGCCTGAAAATTGGTGGTGTGTCTGCAAATAACCTCCCCCCCCCCCACACACACACATTCTTTTGGCATTCTGTTAATGTTAAAGCAGCGCATTCCAGTGCCGGGCTCTAGCAAATGCAACATTTTCATATTTATGAAGCATGAAGGGCTGTATTCATCTGAGATCTGGGCTGCAGAACAATGGGAATGTGCAAATAGTTTATGCTTGCAAAGATAAGATGAGAAATGTTGCCAAATTTGTCTGTTTACAAAGTGAATCAGCAAAGACCGTTTGGCTTGATACAAAAAGTCAGGGAGCGACAAGCACTAAGAAAATAAAAGAGAGAGGGAGAGAGAGCCAAGGAAAGAAATAGTGGGTGGGGGTGGCAAGAGAACTTGGGGCAAGACCAGTAGTAGAGAGGGAATTAAAGAAACTGACATTTACAAAGACATTTGGGGAAAAGGGGGGGGATTCATCAAGGGGTGCTAACGGTTTTACTTTTTAATTTGTTCGTATCATCTGTATTTTAATAATACTAATAATAAACAGTTTATATACCGCAGGACCGTGAAGTTCTATGCGGTTTACAATGATTAAAAATGCTACAAATTGAGTAGAACTGGCAGGTTAAAACTAGTGAATAGTGGCTCTAGAGATCAGTTATTGTGGGAGGCAACGGGATAATCACGCGCCAGACACCAGGGCGCTGACAATTCAGCGCAAGAAAGAAGCGCACCACCGAAAAACTTATTTTTAAAGAGCTATGACAGGGGGTGGGGGGGGGGTGCAACCCCTCACATTGTAGAGAAAATGGAACTTTTCCTGAAAAAAAATCAGAAAAAGTTCCGTTTTTTTCTACAATGTGGGGGGTTGCACCCTCCACACACCCCCAACGGCAGCACGAACACTATGCATTAAAGTGGGGGGGGGCTTCCCCCACACCCCCCATCGGAGCTCTTTATAAATAAGTTTTTTGGCATCTTTTGGCAGCGCGCTTTTTTCTTGCGCTGAATTGTCGGCGCGCTGATGTCTTGCGCGCCACTGACTATGAACCATTGTGGGAAGGATTGTACAAATCAATTGCCTAAGTACTTCAGGAACAGATATGTTTTTAGGTGTCTCCTGAGTTTCCCATAAGTAATAGCAAGCATATGTAATTGTTCCAAGTCTTTACCCCATAATGCTTCTTGATAAGAGAGAAGATAATGAGTTGTTGTATTGATTGTCAGTCACTTCATTTTGTTTTATATGTTATTTGGATGTAAACTGCTTAGGTGCCTTACGGGTGGTATAATGAATACAAATAAAGATAATGATCATATTCCTGTGGACATCTTAGCATTTAGCACGTGCTTATCATTAGCGCGCGCTAAATCCGTTAGCTCCCCTTGACGAAGTCCCCCTTTATTTTGTAATGAAAAAAAAAAATGCCTTGGTTAAAGTACTGCTCGAGGAGTATGTGGTTCCACGTGCATTTGGAAACTAACCCCCTGTTTTACTAAGGTGCGCTAAGCGTTTCAGCGCACACCAAATCTACACACTCGCTAACCGCTAACACGTCCATAGAATAACATGCATGCGTTGGCGTTTAGCGCGTGATTAGCACGCACTAATATTTAGCGTGTGCTAAAAAGCATAATGCACCTAAGTAAAAGGAGCCCTAAATATTAAACAACCATATTTGGGAACGTATGGTCTATTTGCTAAGCTACCTTCTGTTAACACAGCAGTTAGTGTGTACTTAAGAGTTAACACAGTGTCTTAATAATTAGTGCATCCTAATTTCTGCATTAACAGATAATGCAGACCAGGGCGATTATGCCTAACAGGTAGGCAGAGGGAGTTGCCATACAGTGTAACTGTTCACTCAGGTGAGAGCAAGTGCAGTTCAAATTTAGCTTATGCCTTTTTTCAGTTACATAAACAAGGGTGGCAGGGCAATCTTCACATTGTTGGTATTGTACCATTTTATTATACAAAATCAATAAAACTTTTTGAACTTAAAAAAAACTACTAAAGACACAGTTATTTGTAAGTGCTTTTTTTTTTTTTTGGGGGGGGGGGAAAGTAAGCGAGAAGTTGAACAATTGGGCAGATATCAAACTATTTTATTTTCTATGTATATGTAATGTTGTTTATATAATTGTGTACGTTGCTTGGAAACCGCCTACACCAGGGGTGTCCAACCTTTTGGCTTCCCTGGGCTGCAATGTTCGAGAAAAAAATGTTTCTGGGGCCGCGCAAACGCTGCAGCAATACAGAGGAGGGAGCCTGCAAGACAGTAAACACCTGGGGGCAGCAGAGGAAAACACTGCATCGCCCTCGACCGGGGTTGTACAAAATACTTCACGGGGCCTCATGCGGCTCTCGGGCCACAGGTTGGACACCCCTGGCCTGCACTCTAAGAAGTCCTTTTACTAGCTGCGATAGGTGCTAAAGCGCCTCGTCTAATGTAGCAAAAAAATGGATATGCGGCCAAGATCATAAAAATCGTAGGCCCCCCTTTTATCAAACTGTGTTAGGGTTTTTTGGGGGCTGGCTGCAGCGGTACAACCTCCGACGCTTATAGAATTTCTATGAGCGTCGGAGCTTTTACCACAGCGGCCAGTAATAAAAGGGGGGCCTTAAATTGAAAAAAATATATAAAGTTACCTGAAATACTTTGTGGACATGGATGTGGACATATGAATAAGTCCCACAGAGTATTTCAGGTAACTTTATTTTTTTCAGATTAATCTCCACCCCCCCTTTTTTTTAAATATATTTTTTGTTTCTCCTTCTGATGGATTTTGACCTGCATCCACATGGACTCTCTTTTCTTTTGGGGAGACATTCTATTTGTTCTTTCATCTTTTGTTATTCCTGTTCCCCCTTTTTACTAAGCCACGTTAGAGGTTTCTACCGTGGCCTGAAGTGTTAAATGCTCCGACGCTGCTCCGAAGCTCATAGAATTCCTACGAGCATCGGAGCAGCATTTAAGCATTTATTTATTTAAAATTATATCCCATCCTCCCCAAAGAGCTCAGAACGGTTTACATCCACAGTGTTACAATATAGGGTTTACATACAGTGTGTTGCAATATATCTTCATATAGGACTCAGTACATACTGATGTTGGTGAAGGGTTGAAGGAGTGACTAGGCAAAATGATAGGCTGTTACAGCTTTTCTAAAGTTAAGAAGTCCTATAAGGGCTCTGATATGAGGAGGTAGGCTTTTCCAGAGGTTTGGTAAGAAATGGGAATAGGATCGTTTCCAGGCTGTCTGGAATACCATGAGGGTGGAGGGAGTATCCTGATGGTGTATGTAGGCATATTTCATCTTGGAAGTGTAGCATTCTCTTTGGGTGTAGAGAGGAAGTTTGTCTGAGAAGTACAGTCAAACCTTGGTTTGCGAGCATAATTCATTCCAGAAGCATGCTTGTAATCCAAAACACTCGTATATCAAAGCAAATTTCCCCATAAGAAATAATGGAAACTCAGACGATTCGTTCCCCAACCCAAAAACTTTAATACAAAATACTATATGTACTTGTATTGCAAGACCTCACTCATTTAGAACAGTCACTACACTCTTGCAGCGTCAGAGAGAGAAGAACCATCGGCTCAGCTGTGATGACATGACGCGTGTATACGGTATGTACTTGTATTGCAAGACCTTGCTTGTATATCAAGTCAAAATGTAATAAAATGTTTTGCTTGTCTTGCAAAACACTTGCAAACCAAGTTACTTGCAATCCAAGGTTTTACTGTATTTGGGTGTCATGTTGCAGAGGGATTTATATGCCAAAACCAGGCCTTTGAACATGCAGCATTTGGTTATGAGTAGCCAGTGGGCCGATATCAATGCTGGAGAAACTGGGTCATGGGCTTGTAGGGTTTTCAGTAGTCTTATTGCTGCATTTTGAACTCGCTGTAGTTTGGTGGGTTTTTTTGCTGTAAGACCGTTGAATAAAGCGTTGCAGTAATCCAGGCATGTATGGACAAAGGCATAGAGTACTTGGGTAAAATCTTGTTCTGTGAAGTAGTTTCCTATCTTTCGGAGCTGGCAGAGGTAGTAGTTCCGATGGAACGAATAAAAAAAAAAAAGTGGAAAATCGTTGGACTAAGTATATATAGCCCTTGATGGAGACTGCCCAAGCTTTGTTGGTTGGGCTGAGGACTTTTCAGTGGCCTCTCGTATTCATTGTGGGTGTCCTAGAAACCTGACTGAATGGTGTGTCCCAAGGACTGAATTGAGAACCTCTGATCTAAGTAATGATTTGCTCATGGAGCAGCAGTGGGATTTTAACTCTGACTTTCCTGCACTTAAGCAAACTGTTCTAACCATTAGAATCCCTGGGCAGGGGTAGAGCACTACAACTTTTCTTCAAGGCAAAGACATTAACTGTATGGAAAGATACTGTATCAAGTAAGGATACTGAGCAGGGACATTGTAAAAGAGGGCTGGGGACTGAGTGGGAACTTTTGGGAAAAGGACCTAAGGATACAACACAGGGGCCTAGGGCCATGGACATAGAGCAAGGACATTGTAAAAAAGGGATCGGGACTCTGAGTGAACTTTTGGAAAAAGAACCTAAGGACGCAATGCAGGGGACCCGGGCCAAAGATATTGAGCAAGGACACTGTATAAGAGGGCTCAGGTCTGAGTGGGAACTTTTTGAAAAAGGACCTAAGGGAGAATTGCAGGGGTCTTGTGCACAAATAAAACTGGCAAGCAGCACTAATAGAGAACAACGGAATCCAGAGGGACAACCAAAAACAGGGGAACAGGCTGAGGACGAAACAGACACACCACAGGAGGAGGATGACCGAGATGAGGCTTGGGGTCTGGCAACTCACGAGGGGGCCAGGAGCGTCAAACCACGAGGAAAAACAGCAAGAAAGGCGAACAAACGGGACTTACTTTGCTTATACACTAATGCTAGGAGCCTAAGGGCTAAAATGGGAGAGCTGGAAATCCTAGCCAGCAAAAAGGGCCTAGACATAATTGGAGTCACAGAAACGTGGTGGACTGATGACAATGAATGGGATGTGGCTTTACCAGGTTTCAAACTCTACAGGAGAGATAGGTCACACAAAAAGGGTGGAGGAATAGCGCTATATATAAAAGATTCTATACCTTCAACCAGAATGGAAACAACAGTAAGGGCGGACGACTTGGAATCACTATGGGTTAAGCTACCAGGAGGAACTGGAGCAGACATAAAATTGGGTCTGTACTATCGCCCACCTGGACAAACGGAAGAAATCGACCAGGATCTGGAGGCTGAACTGAGGCAGGTATGCAAAAGCGGAAGTGTGGTGATGATGGGAGACTTCAACTACCCGGGAATAAACTGGAGTATTGGGCACTCAAACTGCATGAGGGAGACCAAATTCCTGGAGGTCACGAGGGATTGTTTCATGGGACAGCTGGTCACGGAACCAACACGGGGTGATGCCACTCTTGACCTAATCCTCAACGGACTAGGGGGACCCGCTAAGGAGGTGGCGGTACTAGCCCCACTAGGAAACAGCGATCACAACACGATCCAGTACAGGCTAGAAATTGGATCATCAAAGGTGAAAAGAACTACAACGACTGCACTTAACTTCAAAAAAGGGAATTATGATGCCATGAGGAAAATGGTGGGAAAGAAACTCAATGACAGCGCAAGGAAGATGGAGTCCGTAGAAAATGCCTGGACCATACTCAAAGGCACAGTGCACGAAGCACAGAACCTGTGCATCCCCAAGTACAGGAAAGGGTGCAAAAAAAATAGAACAAAAAACCCAGTGTGGATAACAAATGCAGTGAAAAAGGCGATAAGTGACAAGAAAGCATCATTCAAAAAATGGAAAAAGGACAAAACAGAGGAGAACCAAAAGGAACACAAAAAACACCAAAAGGAGTGTCATCGAGTGGTTAGGAAAGCAAAAAAAGAATATGAAGAGAGACTGGCAGGGGAAGCAACAAACTTCAAATCATTCTTCAGGTACGTTAAGGGGAAGCAACCAGCAAGGGAGGAAGTGGGACCCTTGGATGATGGGGACAGAAAGGGAGTGGTAAAAGAGGAAAAGGAGATAGCTGACAGGCTAAATAAGTTCTTCACGTCAGTTTTCACGAGGGAGGACACAACCAACATTCCAGAGCCCGAGGAGATCGTAAAAGAAGAGCAGGATGAAAATCTGGTCCAGCTAGAGGTGAGCAAGGTGGATGTCCTCAAGCAGATAGACAGGCTAAAGAGCGACAAATCGCCAGGTCCGGATGGCATTCACCCAAGGGTACTCAAGGAACTAAGGAACGAAATAGCTGAGCCACTTCGACAAATATGCAACCTATCCCTAAAAACTGGAGAGATTCTGGAAGACTGGAAAATAGCAAATGTCATGCCCATCTTCAAGAAAGGCTCAAGGGTAGACCCAGGAAACTACAGGCCAGTGAGCTTGACCTCGGTCCCGGGAAAGATGATGGAAGCGCTGATTAAAGACAGCATCTGGGAACACATCGGCAACTATGGGCAGCTAAAGTCGAGCCAGCATGGCTTCTGCAAGGGCAGGTCATGCCTCACAAACTTATTATACTTCTTTAAGGGGGTAACCAGCCAGGTGGATAAAGGGGAATCCATAGATATCATTTACCTTGACTTCCAAAAAGCCTTTGACAAGGTGCCACACGAAAGACTACTAAGAAAGCTATGGAACCATGGGGTGCAAGGGGAGGTCCACCAATGGATCAAAAACTGGCTGGCGGACAGGAAACAGAGGGTTGGAGTAAAGGGACATTACTCAGACTGGCAATGGGTCATGAGCGGAGTTCCACAGGGGTCGGTGCTGGGACGGCTCCTATTCAATATATTCATTAACGACCTGGAAGCAGGAACAAAATGTGAGGTTATTAAATTTGCGGATGACACCAAACTATATCGCAAGGTCAATAACATGGAGGACTGCGAAGATCTCCAAAAAGATCTAACAACACTGGAAAAATGGGCCAAAAAGTGGCAAATGAGTTTCAACATAGGGAAATGCAAGGTCATGCATATAGAGAAAAAAACCCCGATGTTCACTTACAAAATGGGGGGGATCAGCGCTAGAGGTGAGCGACCTTGAAAGAGACCTGGGAGTGATGGTAGACACAACATTGAAGGCATCGGCGCAGTGTGCCACGGCCTCAAGGAAAGCAAACAGAATGTTGGGTATCATTAAGAAGGGTATCACGACCAGGACAAAGGAAGTCATCCTGCCACTGTATCGTGCTATGGTGCGCCCGCACCTGGAGTACTGTGTTCAGTTCTGGTCGCCGTACCTCAAGAAGGACATGGAGGTACTTGAGAGGGTCCAGAGAAGAGCAACTAAGCTAATAAAGGGCATGGAGGACCTCTCATATACTGACAGACTGAAAAAGCTAGGGCTTTTCTCCCTGGAAAAGCGGAGACTTAGAGGAGACATGATAGAAACCTTCAAGATCATGAAGGGCATAGAAAAAATAGACAGGGACAGATTTTTCAAATTAAGGGGATCAATAAGTACAAGGGGGCACTCAGAGAAATTAAAAGGGGAGAGGTTTAGAACAAACGCCAGGAAGTTCTTTTTCACACAGAGGGTGGTGGATACATGGAAAGCGCTACCAGAGGATGTGATAAACAGGAGCACGCTACAGGGGTTCAAAGAAGCTTTGGATAGGTACTTGGAAGACAAAGGGATTGAGGGGTACAGATAAGAGTAAAGGTAGATTATAGGGATGGGATTAGAGGTAAGTTACAAAATTAATCAGGGACCACTGTTCAGGCACTAGGCCTGATGGGCCGCCGCGGGAGCGGACCGCTGAGCAAGATGGACCTCTGGTCTGACTCAGCGGGGGCAACCTCTTATGTTCTTATACTGGGACCACTGCTACAAATAATGCAGAGGTTTTACAATTATTCTGCACTGATTTTGGCAAGTAATGCACAGTGACTGCAAAACCCAAGACCATTTGAAGCAGTACCTTCCATTCTCTGTCCTACATGCGCTGTTTCACATTGAACAAGAAATATGGGATATTATTTCATTTATTTTCTCCTATTATTTCACTGCAAAATTGGGGCGTCATTCAAATGGAAACACTTTGGCCTCCACTTAGGGAATTGTGCTTTGCTATACACGTCTAGGGCAATTTTATAAACTAGACACTATCATTTACATGCTTACCTATGCACAGGTGTGTTTAGAATATGCACATAGGCATATTCCAGTGCCGCCTCCGTTTAGCCCCCAATATTCAGTGCCAGTGCCTGAATATGGTTGACACTAAATATTGAGGGGGAGGGGTTGTTTTCTGGTAGTTTAGCCTAAGCCAAGGGTGTCAAAGTCCCTCCTCGAGGGCCGCAGTCCAGTTAGGTTTTCAGGATTTTCCCAATGAATATGCATGAGATCTGCTACCATACAACGAAAGCAGTGCATGCAAATAAATCTCTTGCATATTAATTGGGGAAATCCTGAAAACCCGACTGGATTGCGGCCTTCGAGGAGGGACTTTGACACCTCTGGCCTAAGCCTTGAGGCACAGCATGATGCACCCCCACTATAGTGTGCTGTGTACTGACTGACTGTTAGATATTCCTGGACTCACAGGGGAGTGTTAATTCAGCCCATAAACACCAGAACCCGCAATATCAAGACTACAACACTAGAGATAGTCAGTATTCTCTCCAAACCATATGCCATAGGCGTATGCTTATACAAACCAAATTATCTGTGTCATGAAGTCTAATGAAATAACATAACTCCTGGATATGGTCAAGCTTTTCCAAATTGAAAATCACATTGAACTCCTTCTGGGACATATTAACGATCCATAAATACTAACGTAATAAAATAAAAATGTTAAAAAAGTAATCATACTGTATGAGTAAGCAGATGGAAAATAAAACAGTAAACTAGGGGAGGGGGTGGAGCTCAAGCAATATGGTCATGAGAAAATGTTGGTCATCCCACCATCCCATCTTGAACCTATATTTAAGGACTATGGCTGTCCAATGCTCAGACTCTGACATGGGTCGGGTTGCGTTGCATCATGGCGGGGAGAGTGTGGGCATCTTTCCCCCTGAAGAGGGAGGGGGGATCACGGCAGGGATTTTAGGGCAGCGGGAGAGTGTGGGCATGGATGATTATTTCTCTATTCTTCACTTTCAACATTGCAGACACCAACACCACAAGTGGCAAATCTAGTCTGTCTGTGTACATGAACAGTACAAATCAGTGTTTTTCGGTGCAAGGCTCAGGGGCCAATGTCAGCCCTTGGAGACCTCTGAGATGGCCCTCACCAACCTTCTGGGGTTTTTTTTTCTGCTATTATCTCTCTAACCGAGCTCATGGCAGAAAGGGGCAAGTGCCACATGCTTGAAGGACATGACATTTCTTAATAGACAAAAAGTATGCCTTTGAAAATGTTCTCCCCCTTGAGGATACCCCCCCCCATGAAAAGTTTGAATGTAGGTTGGTGGAGATGGATGTCATTGACACGCTATAAACAGTCCATGACCCCATATGGAAAGATAATGGAGGCTTTCCTTCAGTTCTTTTGTGAAGGCCACTGGTGTAAATTTTGTGGCAGAACTTGTTGGATATCTTGCTCTCAATTCTTAAAGACATCTTTTCTGAACTAAACACTGTTTTACCAGCCAGTGCTGCATGAGAAAGTCTGTTTACACCCCCCTTTACGAAGCCGCATTAGGCTATTTTATCACCAGCTGCGACAGTATTAACTCTGATACTTATAGGAATTCTATGAGCTTCGGAGCTAATACTGCCATGGCTGGTGACAGAAAAGCCTAACATGACTTCGTAAGAGGGAAAGTTAGTGTTGTTGGACAATTATTTAGTCCAAACAGAGGTGAAATAACTGATGACAAGTTCAATTTTCAAGTTTATTAAAATTTGATGAAACGCTAATCATAGATTCTAACGCGTTTAACAATTAAAAATGGGGAACAGTTAACATACTTATTAATGACAGGACTAACATATCCAACTTGTTAAGAATGTTTTGTACTTCGTAATTTAAAAAAAGTAGTTTTAAGAGTATTTTTGGGATACAGGTTTAGTTTTTACTTTACTACTTTTAAAGCCAGTACTTTTACTTAAGTACTTGGCTTTTAAATAACGAACATACAAACAGTGACCGATTTACAGTACAGCAGTAGACAATAATTTACTTTTCAAAAACTTCCAGATTTGAGTTTGACTGAGTCTGAAGAGCAGATATCCATTAACAACTTTGGCTGGCTTCTGAGATAAGTTTGAAAGTTTTTGCATGGCATATGCTGCACGAACAAAATTCCCTTGATGGATTTAATCAGCAGGTAAATAGAGAGGGGATCAGCAATGCCTTTCTCTCTCTTTAACACTGCCATAGGCTCCTTTTATAAAGCCATGCTAAAGCCTTAATGCGCGGAATAGCGCGCACTAAATTGCCACGCGTGCTAGCCCCTACTGCCTCCTTTTGAGCAGGCGGTAGATTTTCGGCTAACGCGCACTATAGCATGCGCTAATCCGGTGCGTGTGTTAAAAATACTAATGCACCTTTGTAAAAGGAGCCCCCATGTGTCATTATGTGGGTAGGTGTGTTAGTCATAGGCACATAAAAAAAAAAAAAGAATATTTTCCTAAAAATTAAAAAACCTAGAGGTCATGTCTTTTTCTTAAGGCAATTTTGTAAAGATATAAATACTAATTGATTATAAGTGCTTGGTTGATAATCATTATTTGTATATAAACTGTATTGCACTTTTTGTTGGCATTAAAAACTAAATAAAGTTTAAAAAAAGAGAATGTCACATATCCACGTATGTGTCTTTATAAAATGGATTGGCCACTGTGAGAACGGGCTACTGGGCTTGATGGAATATTGGTCTGTCCCAGGCATCACAAAAGCTACCAAAATTATGACTAGTTATAGCCATGTACAGTTACAGATGATCAGAAATTGGAGTAAATGAATGCAGCTAAATATATACAGTCCAAAAGTTAAACAAAAAATCACTCCACTACAAAATGGTCAAAATTAAACACTAGTGATTTCAGTGCACATGAAAGAAAAAGCCTTAGTACCGAGTGAGTCATAAGACCCTACCTCCTACCCATCATTGGCATAAAAAACACTCATGAACATACTGAATAACTGTCCTTAATTTCTACTGACAATACACCAATCTAAAGCAGATTTCAAGGTTCCAATAAAAACCAATGTCGACGATCATTTCGTGGCTATTCTGCCACAGCCTCAGGACCACTGAACCTGACACCAGCACCATCCTGTAACCAGTGAACTGGTTGCTTTTTTTTCTTTGTCAAATTGTATTTTGAAAATAAATTGTATTTTGAAAATTCCTAATAAAAAAAAAAGAAAAAGAAAGGTTGGAGTAACATGAACTTCAAAGGTGTGACAAGCATTGTGGAATGCTGTTCCTCGTTCATCTCCGATTACATGATTCAAATGACTGCCCAAATGAAAAAAAAAAAAATTAATCTGGAACTATCTAAGTGGTCAGACATGACTCATGTTCTGAATACACACTAGACATAGGGCTTATATACAGGGAAAGTGGACCCATACTGCACTTAGGCCCCTTTTTATCAAGCCGCATTAGGGTGTTCTTTTTTTTATTGTCAGCTGCTGTGGAAAAAGCTCCGATGCTCATAGAATTCCTATAAGTCGGAGTTTATGCCACAGCGATAAAAAATCTTAACACAGCTTGATAAAAGGGGACCTTAATGCTTACAAACAGGGGAAGTGTTTCTGATGTTATAGTGGATGATCATCTGACATCCAGTGATCACCACAAAGTATGGTTTAATATTAACCTTTTATTTGGCATTGTTGTTTAGAAGCAACATGTGTTTTCTATGGCTCTTATGGGAGATCTGCATCTCCAAATGCCTCTTACTTGGTACTGTTGCTCTCATTCAACATCAAGTTGCATAAACCAGCCATTTTCACCATCTGCCAATTAAAGGATTAAGACAGGTGTAGAGAAGGCTCATTCAAAAGCAAATGTTCTACACTTCAAAAGAACTAACTTTATTTAGATGAGGGACTATGACAAGGCGTTGTCTGGATGGGAACATCTATGAGGTGCTGCTGAAAAGTTCTCAACCCAACCAATAAAGTTGAGGCAGTCTCTATCAAGGGCTATATATTTACCCCCTTTTCTATTAAACTGCGCTAGCAGTTTTTAGCACAGTGAGCCGTGCTGAATGGCCCGCGCTGCTCCCGACGCTCATAGAGCTCCTATGAGCGTCGGGACCAGCGTGGGCCATTCAGTGCGGCTCACCGTGCTAAAAACTGCTAGCGCAATTTAATAGAAGAGGGTCTTAATCCAGCAATTTTCCACTTTTTTTGTTCCATCAGAAAAATATGGCATGAAAAAGTGGCTAATTGCTGGACCATGGTGGATAGCTCTCGATGAAAACTGCCCCAACTTTGTTGGTTGGGCTGAGAACTTTTCAGCAGCCTCTCATAGAAGAAGTAGGAAAGAAGTGAATAAAACTGAAAGGAACTCTTGTAAGAGCAACAAACCATTTTGATTTTTTCCCATTATTTATTTATTAAAATTTTAAATTTACATGATAAGAAACATCTTAACAGAAATAAACAGTGCAAATGAAAAAAGAGACAATATTCTCCAATAATCCAATATAAAAAAAGGTAAAACTATATTATGCACTGTTAGTGTATTATAAATGGAGAAAGAGTTTTAGAAAAGGCAGACATTATTCACTCAATTGAAATAGATTCAAATCAAGGGAAAGTAATAGAGCCCAATGAAGGCCAAGGGGCTCATAAAAAAAAAAAAAAAAAACACGTCTAAAAAGTGGCCTAAATGGGTACTTGGAAAATCAAAAAGCCTGATCATCCAGGTACCCATAATCAAAGCTGGTTTTAGATGTATGTAAAACCAGCTTAGGCCTTTCCTCTGCCTCTAAATGCATAGAACGAAAAGAGGCATTTTTAGAGGAGAGGATAGGGTGGGAGAAGGGCGGGAGATGGGCCGACCTAGACCTAGGTGTGCAACAGGTATAACCAAAACTTTAGGCAGGTTGCTTAGTCGGCACTTATAAGTTTTGACTTAGACCAAGTCAAAACATGTATAAGTGCTAAAAAGGGGCTGATGAGCTGATCACTGCAGCTCAGCGGCCCAAGCAACCTGCCTACCCCCTACTGCAACATTCGCTGCAGGAGAGATGGCTCATCTCTCCTGCCACGATGGTGATCGCCCACCCCTCTCCAAACCGCGGCACTTTGGGGTGAGCATCGCAGCAGGGCATCTCCCCTGCCGGCGATCCTCACCCCGAAGTGCTGCGGTTCGGAGGGGGGTGGGTAATCACCATCGCCGGCAGGAGAGATGAGCTATCTCTCCTGTAGCGATCAGCCCTCCCCCGGCAATTACGATCGGGCAGGAGGGAGCCCAAGCCCTCCTGCCCGGCGACACCCCGAACCCCTGACAGCATCGAGGCAAGAGGGAGCCCAAGCCCTCTTGCCCCATCAGCCATGACCGTCCCAACAGGATCATGGCAAGAGGGAGCCCAAGCCCTCTTGCCCTGGTGATCCCCAACCCCCCTTCTCCCCCTACTGATTACAAGGAGGCCAGGAGGGAGCCCAAGCCCTCCTGGCCATGACCCCCCTTACAAGATCGGGCAGGAGGGAGCCCAACTCCTCCTGCCCAGGCAAACCCACTACCCCCCCACCCCCCACCCCTACTAAAATACGGGCAGGAGTGATCCTAGGCCCTCCTGCCCTCGACACCCCCCCCCCCGCTGACCCCTCAATCCCTCCCACCCCCAATCCCCCCGTACCTTTAAATCGTTAGCCATACGGACGGGTGCCAAGCCCGTCCGTCCAGCAGGCCTGCCATCCATTAAATTGCTGGCCTTAGGGCCTGATTGGCCCAGGCAGCTCAAACCTTGCCCACAGGCCTGAAGTGCCTGGGCCAACCGGAATAGGCCCAGTAGGCTTAGGAATAGGTCCTCCTGTGGGCGGGGCCTTCGGCACATGGGCCGGGTGTGACACTGTAAAGTATGGGCACACTTTCTAGAATCACACAGAGTGGCACTTAAGTCATTGCAGTGCACCTATATTATTTAGGCGGGACTAAGCATTCTTATTTTTGGCGCTATTTCTTTTGACACTGTTTGCAGAATTGCGCAAAATTTGGATGCCATTTGCAGAATCCCCTTTTTTGAAGATCGGTGTAACATTGGCCACCTTCCAGTCTTCCGGAATCTTTCCTGATTTGATCGACAGATTGGCTATTAGTTGAAGTAGTTCAGCTATAGTCCCGTTCAGTTCCTTGATGACCCTCGGATGGATGCCATTCAGTCTCGGGGATTTATCGCTCTTAAGCCTATCAATCTGCCTGCATACCTCTTCTAGACTGACCATCAACCCTGTCAGTTTCCCGACTTCATTTCCAGTGTATAGCCTGTTGGGCTCCGGTATGTTGTGTATATCCTCTTCAGTAAATACAGATGCAAAAAATGTGTTCAGTTTGTTGGCGATGGCTTTAGTACTCCCTTTATTCCATGGTCATCCAATGGTCCCACCACTTCCTTCACAGTTCATTTCCCCTTAATATATTGAAATAACGGCTTGAAGTTTTTTGCCTCCTTGGCTATTTTTTCTTCGTAGTCTCTTTTGGCATCTTTTACCGCCTTATGGCACCTGCGTTGATGCTGTTTGTGCTTTTTCCAGTTTTTGTCCATTTTTGACCTTTTCCATTCCTTAAATGAAGTTTTCTTGTCTCTGATTGCTTCCTTCACCGCTACAGTGAGCCACGCTGGTTCTTTGTTCTTTTTCCTCTTGAATCCCTTGTTGATACGCGGTATATATAGATTTTGCGCCTCGGTGACTGTGTTCTTAAAAAGGAACCATGCGTGCTCTAGCGTTTTTACAGTGCTTATCCTCTTCTTAATCTTCTTCCCCACCATGAGTTTCATCCCTTTGTAATTTCCTTTTCAGAAGTTTAGTGCCTTGGCCATCGTTCTGGATCTATGTTTCACCCCTGCATCCAGGTTGAAACGGATCATATTGTAATCACTGGTTTCCAGCATCCCTTCTACTTCTACACCTTGTGCCGGTCCTCTTAGTCCATTTAGAATTAAGTCCAGAATTGCATTTCCTCTTGTATTTTCCTTGACAAGTTGTTCCAGGAAGCAATCGCCTACAGCATCCAGGAACTTGGCTTCCCTACCGCAGCTGGAGGTGTCTAGGTTCCAGTCTATCCCCGGATAGTTGAAGTCACCCATGATAACTGCTTTGCCTCCCTTGCAGTTGCATTTAATCTCGTCCATCATTTTTCCATCAATT
The DNA here is from genome assembly GCF_902459505.1 of Geotrypetes seraphini. Classification (NCBI taxonomy): domain Eukaryota; kingdom Metazoa; phylum Chordata; class Amphibia; order Gymnophiona; family Dermophiidae; genus Geotrypetes; species Geotrypetes seraphini. The sequence goes on along the minus strand of NC_047084.1, from coordinate 470,103,989 downwards.
TCTTCGAACTGCCCTGGGGGTCGGTAGTAGATGCCGATCTTCGTTTCCAATTCATTTGTTCCCGGAATTTTGACCCATAGAGACTCTAACCTATTCGTCATTTCTGGCGCATTCTCTCCAGTAGATTCAATTCCCTCTTTGATGTATATGGCAATGCCCCCACCTTTTTGAGCCACTCTGTCTCTGCGGTATAGTTTGTATCCTGGTAGCACAGTGTCCCAGGCGTTTTCCTCGGTCCACCATGTTTCCGTGATGCCGATGATGTCAAAGTTATCTTTTTGTGACATAGCTTCTAATTCACCCATCTTATTCCTAAGGCTCCTTGCGTTTGTGTACATACACTTGAGTTTGCGGTCTGTTCCTTTCTTGCATTTCCTTCCCTCTTATGTCCCTTTCAATCTGTCTTGCCTATGATCCGGTGAGTTTTCCCAGAATCTTCCTACATGGGATCCCCGAACCATCGACTCTCTCTTTCAGTCGACTGTTGGCTTTCTCCTTCTTCTTAGTTTAAAATTTTCTCAATTTCTCTCTTGATGTTGCTTGCAAGTAGCCTTTTCTTTTTGAGCGTGATGCTTTTACTTGTCTCCATTATATTGTGATTGCCACTCCCCTACATTGTGGTCTAAGGAAGGGGTAAAATTTATATTGCTTATGTTTAAAAATTGTAAGTGCTGTCAGTTGTATGTATATATTTAATGAACTGTTCTTGAATTGAAAATTAATAAAGATTTATAAAAAAAAAAAAAGCATGCTCAGATAGCCTATATATACAGTGTCAATTAAAAAAAACACTGCTACATGGGTCCTATATGGCAGCGGTCTCAAACACGCAGCCCCCCAGGGACTATTTTGCAGCCCGCAATCTGTCCTCTCCACTTCACAAGTTTTCCGATTGTGGAGAGGACAATTGCGTACAGACCACGACTACGGCTCGCCTAAAGCAGGGGTCCCCAATCTGCTTCCCTTCCCGTCTCACTGCCCTCCCCCAAGCCACCGCAATCGGGGAACAGGCCAGTGCCGAAGTCTTAGCTCTCCCTGCTTATCTTCCCCAGCTTGGAGCCGACCAATTCTCGACACCCGACGTCAATTCTAACGGCAGGGAGGAAGTACCAGGCTAGCCAATCACTGCCTAGCTGGCCCGGAACTTCCTCCTCGACGTTAGAATTGACATCGGGTGACGAGAATTGGTTGGCCCCGCGCTGGGGAAGATAAGCAGGAAGAGCTAAGACCTCGGCGCTGGCCTATTCTCCGATTGCGGCGGTGGCGGCCTGTTCCCCAATGGTGGTGGCTTGGGGGAGGGCAGGGAGAAATAAAGAAAGAAAGAGGGGGACAGGGAGACAGAAAAAAAGAAGGGAGACGGGACACAGACAGAAAGGGGCATGGAGAGAGAAAGATAGAAAGAAAGGGCGGGCATAGAGAAAGAAAAAAAGAAAGAAAGGGGGCACGGAGAGAGAGAGAAAGAAAGGGGGCAGGGTGAAAAAAATAAAAAGTTTGGGGATGGAAGGAGACTGATGCCAGACCAGGGGAAAGGAAGGAAGGAAGGAGGGAGGGAGAGAAAGGAAAGAAAGAGAGGTCAGACCATGGAAATAGGGACAGAAGAAGAGAGAGATAGAAGGGAAGGTAAAACATGGAAACATAGATTTTGAAAAGAAAGCAGAAAAATTGAATATTAAGTTAATGCCAAAGATGGATGCAAGGCAGAAAGTGAAGACGGAGAGAAAAACAGTCAAAGGACAAGAAGGCCCTGGAAACAGTTAAAAGCACAGAAAAATAAAGTCACCAGCTGGTATAGGAGGCATAGACACTTCTCAAGGATGTACAGGTAAGAAAATGTAACATATAGCCATACAAACATTTCCTGTTATCACACTAGGAATATGGTAGGACTCCTACTAAGCTAACCTTAGGCGACTAAGTCACAAATAAGTAGTGAAGGGGAAAATAAATGTTGAACTGATGGGGTTCAAGAAGTATCAATTGAATATTCATTAGAGAATTAAACTCCCCTAAAGTTACTAGCATGCTTAAACTTAACTACTAGGGCATGTAGCACACATTTCTTTTCCAAGTTTCCAAGTTTATTAAAAATTTGATAAATCACCTATACAAGGTTTCAAGGTAGTGTACATTTTTTGCAAGCAGTATCTCACTTCTGGCTCACCACACAATTGTTTCCCACGTACTCACCTTTATAGGACCCCCAGGGACCCCTGAAGAAGACTTTTTGTCGAAACGCGGACCGTGTTGGGTCCTGTATCCCTAGCGGACTAGATCCTTTAAGGCTCTTATGTGGATGGAATTATTTTATGTGGATGATTTTAGTGTACCTTTGGAACTTTGATACTTTCAAATAAAGTCCATTTAGGAACATCGTCACTCCACAGAGTTTTTTGGGGTCAATTCCTTTTGGGGTTTTTTTTTTTTTAATCAACAGGTTATTTTACAATGAAATATACATAAAGTACCACAATTAGGACATACAAACTTATGGATACAGTAGGAAAAAAGGGGAACAACTACAATATGAAATTGAAAAGAAACTTAAGGTCAGAACAAACGGCAGAGGTTTTAAATTTTTTAGCACTACTAAAACCTTATTAAAATTGCAAGTTGTCCTGATAAGGATGGTGAAACGTTGAAGGCATCTTTAAATAAAAATGCCTTTAATTTAGACTTGAACCGGATCAGTGACGTTTCTTCTCTTAAATTAGTAGGTGCAGAATTCCGCAGCGATGGAGCAGTGACTGAAAAAATGTTTGCGTGCAATGTATAGATATGATGAATATGTTGCCTGGGGAGGTGTCCCTGTCGTGTAGGATACTTTCTCCTTCTCCGTCTGTGGCTTTATACAAACTATGCTGATAACCCAGGCCTCAGAGATGTCAACATATACGCTTGGTTGTAGGGCCTGTGATGCTAACATGAGCCCGTATAAGGCATCCCTGCAAATAATTTTTAAATTCAAGTTTCAAGTTTATTATAAAATTTGATTAATCGCTTATTCAAAATCCTAAGCGATGAACAAATCAGTAACTTGCGTCCGGGCGCCCCCCAAAAAAAAATAAATAAAAAAATTACAAAATAGGGGGAACAAACAAAAGTAACAAAATAACTGAACTTTACAAAACATATTGAAGACTAACATGACAAACATAATAAAACATGAGGAAAGGTTTGGGACAGAAATACAATTTGGTTGATAGAAGAAAAGACACTTATGGTTGAAAACAATAGGAAGGGAAAGAATCTCAAAGAAGTTAAGCCAATAAAAATGAAGCTCCTAGAAAGTCCTTTTAGTCATTAAATGCGTCTATAAAGAGAAAGCTTTTAAGTTTGCTCTTAAATTTATCCAAATTTTTCTCCTCTCTTAAGTAAATAGGGAGGGAAGTCCATGTTTGAGGAGCTGTAATGGAAAAGATGAAGTGCTGTCGTACGTTAATAATTTTAAGTGAGGGATGATTAATAAGCCTTACTATTTACAAATACTTTTAATCAGACCTTCTTCCACCCCATGTTGGGAAGCCAGGCAATCTCTGCAGATAATCCCACTTCCCTCTTTTTTAAAAAAAAAAAAAAAAATCTTTCCCCCTTTCCTAGTTATTATTGTATTTATCTGATTAACTTATCTTCAACCCCCTTCCTCCTTCTCTCTACCTTTTTTTTTCAACAATTTATTTTTATTGTAAAGAACTTAGATGCTGTGATAATAGGCGGTCTATGAAGCTATGAATAAACCTGAAACCTGAAACTAGAAAGGAAACAGTGCCTGTGCCAGACTGCAGCTATGTCAACCACGTCTCTGCTGCCTTACAAGTCTGCCCATACTGATGAGTCCTTTTTTTCTTTCTTGCAGATCATCACCGTGTGTCCGAGCCTCCAACTTCTGCCAGGGAGGAAGGGGAAAAAGTGGTGGAGCAGCAGCAGACTGGAAAATCTGAAGCAGCCCCTCCGCCTCCCTAGGGTTACGACGTCCGGATTTCCCCTGACATGTCTTCCTTTTGGGAACATGTCTGGGGATCCAGACAGCTTTTCAAAACCCAGCACTTTGTCAGGTTTTGAACAGCTTCCTGACATAATTGCATTGGGAAGTGGCATCCGTACATGCGCGGACCCAATGCAGTAACATCATGCTTGTGTGCAAATGATGGATATTGGCAACATCATCGCCCAGGTTCCAGCTCACCGCAGAGATCACAGGTCTTTAAGAAGTGGTAACATAGTTGAGGGTAGCTATGGATGTCCTCGCCAGGGAGGCGCCAGTCACACATGAGCTGCTTCCTCCGTTGGTTGCGAGCAAGCCTCTATCTAGTGTGCTCACAAGGCCATGCAGGCTACCCTTGGAAACCTTTTTGGCTAGCTCATTGCCCAGGGTCACTCCCCTGGGGATCCAACAGCTCAGCTCACCCTGCAAGCCTCCTCCAGCCAGACCTCCACTAGCCAAGGCACCATTCCTGGCACATCTGGCACTCAGTCCCAAGGCCAAGGCTAGGGCAGGTGCCAGAGGAAGGGGTCTGGACCCCATTAGGGCCCTCTGTGGCCTCTGCCTCTCTCCCCAGGATTGTTCTACTGCCATGGACCCTGTGACTCTGCTGGACTTGCTCCACATCTACCACAGCCTCTACCTCATGGTGGACTCATTGCAGATCCAGGTTCCAGATAGCAACCTAACCAGAAGGCCAGTCTTCTTCAGCTGCATATCCCATAGTTGGCATCATAGTTGGAGGGGGAGGGGTGGACAGGAAAGGGGCCATAATGTGGTGTAACATGGGGGGGGGGAGAGAGAGAGGGAAGAGGCCTATATGTGATGTAACATGGGGGAGGGGAATTTATGTGATGTAACATTGAGGGGGAAGGGGACAGAGAAGGGGCAATGTGCAAAGAGTTTGTTGGAGAATTTGTACAGTTTACAGGTAGGGAATGGTGGCACATGTGAGCTAATGATGGAATCTATGCACCTTCTTCCACCTAAGACACAGATTCCATCATCAGCTCACATGTACCACTATTCCCTCCTGCTGCCCATCCAAAACACAAATTCCATTAGAGGTGAGGAATGGAATTAGACAATGGAATCTGTGTTCTTTGATAAGGGGAGGCAGGGATGGGGGCCTGGGGTGGGGGCTGCATGTGTGTTTGTGTAGGGGGGCTGTTCCTGAGGTGCCTCATCTGTACTTTCATAGGCTTTACAGCCTCAGGCCTTAGGCCTGTGTTAACCTAAACAACTGAGGGATAATAGTTTATTGCTGTCTGCAGCGCATCTATGTGGGTGCACAGAGGGTATCAGCAGCCATGTTCTTAGAGACTAGCCATAGTCCAGCCTGTTGCAGTTTCAACATACTGCACAATAGAGTGTGTATGTGTCGCTCCATATCCACTGAGTTTGGTTAATACACTGTACAGCTTTTAACCAGCCCAACAACTTCAATGAGAGTTGCAGTGCAAGCTGCAGTGGCTGCAGCCCATGTTGAGGTCTAGGATTATTATATGAGGCATCACTCTTTGTTGCCCACTGAGCCCCCAACACACATGCATTTCCTACAAATATTCTGCATCCACAGAACCCTTACCCTTCCTGCAAGGCTAGATGAAGATTATAGCTAGAACATTTCCCCGTACAACTCACCATAAATCATGTTTTGTCTCTACTGCTATCTAAATAACAGACATATTGGTTAAAGAGATGTAAACATCTGGACCAGATAACGTCTATCAGAACACTGAGTTATTTTACAATGCCAGCACTCATTCCTAAGCAAGGCCTTCAGTTTCCTTTATTTATTTATTCAGTTTTCTATTCTATTCTCCCCAGGGAGCTCAGAACAGTTTATATGAATTTATTCAGGCACTCAAGCATTTTTCCCTGTCCGTCCTGGTGGGCTCACAATCTATGTAATGTACCTGGTGCAAAGGGGGGGGGGGGGGGGGGGGGGGGGGGGGGGGGGGCGGAGGAGGAAATTAAGTGACTTGCCCAGGGTCACAAGGAGCAGTGTAGGTTTGAACCCACAACCTCGGGGTGCTGAGACTTTAGCTCTAACCACTGAGCTCTACTGTAACATAGAAAGGGCCAAAAGACTATAGAATAATACCTAGAAAATTTAAATTCAGTGACATACACACAGAAGAAAAATGCTACATAAAGAATAAAAATTACTAGAAACCATACTATGTAATGAATACCCCAAGTAGTCTGCTAGAAGCTGAGCAAGGTGCAACCTTTGGGTCTCCTGTTGGTCTAAGGATGACCTAAAACTAAGGGAACAGATAGATCTCAGGGTTTTACTTCCATCCAAAGCTTTGGAATTAAACCTCTCATGTCTCAATCCATCCTTCTTTTTCTGAAGCCATGAACACTACTGAGTCGCCCTATCACTGTGGTTCTTTGGGTATAGCCAGACTATTTGCAGAGTCCATGAACCATATCTCATGTCTATATATCTGCTGCACTGCAAATCTCCTATCTTTCTCTTGTGAGCAACTGTAGGGTCATGAAATGGTTAACTGTTGTTTAAGATATTGCTCTGGCCTACATAGCTGAAAACAGTGTATAATCTACTGACCTCATCTGCCTAAAATGTATGTCCCTACCTTACCACATTGTAAGCTAAATAGATAAGAGTTTGAGCCATGATGTACCCTACCCTCCTGTACATGTAACATTTAGAACTGTAAGATTTAGATAAGCAAAGAAATGAGCTAGTTTCCTATAGGACTATAAGCTGTAGCCCTGAACCTATCATAAGTGCTGGCTTAGGACCAATAATTATTGTAGAAAAGTTATAGAAGTAACAAATGAGAAGTTGTAGTTTTTGCATGTATTAGTTTGCATATGTTTAGTGAAAAAGGCATAAAAGTCCGTGCATTTCCTGATTCTAACACTCTAGTAAGCAGGCTGTTCACTGCACTAGAGTCCAGCATGCTGTAAATAAACCTCTTGTACTTTCTTTAAGCCTATGACTTTGTGTGTCCAAGTGACCTTTCATTTAGCTTCCGAACAGGGACTTGAAGGTCTCTTGACCACTGGTTACTCGATTGATCACTTGTTTCTGGTCCCACGGCTGAAGTGTCTGCTTAGCCGGCTGCCTTCCTTTTGGGGGGTTGGCAGACCTCAGGACATTCGACCACTTCAACTGACTTATCCAATCTTAGTTTAAAGTACAAGAATCTGTATGAGTTTAATTCTGTCCTGGAGTGGCTACCATCTGGTAAGTAGGAATTGATCATTCCTATCCTGTCTCTTTTCTCCTGCCTAGTAAGCCACTTGATCAGTCGTTGAAGTCATGGGGAGGGATTCTAGGAACTGTTATTTTCTGATTGAGTAACTAAACTGAAGTCTGTTGTGTTTTGTGTGTTTGAGAGTGTCTGAGATGTCCTTGAGGACGAAGCGAGTGCGGACCTGTTAGTACTGCGTTTCCCTAGTCTGGAGACGGGCAGGGCCAAGAATACAGGGAAGTGTTTTTGTCCTCCATTGCACAATGGGGGGATGTCAGTCTACCTATGGGGACTTCTTGATACAATGTTAGCTAATTTTAAAAAGGGATTTGGCTCTGATTATGGGACTACACTTAACAAATCAACCCTTATTCATCTGTGCCAGTTAGAATGTCTGACGTTTGGTGTGGGATGGCCCCCTCTGGCTCCCTGGAAGAGGACATAACCTGTCAGGTTTTTATGCATTCTTTTGCTGTCGGTTCCTCTTCCAGTCAGCCAATTTTGCATTCCAATGGGAAAACCATTCCACTGGACAAACCTCCCAAGTAACCTGGACCCGTCTACCCCAGGGCTTTAAAAAATAGCCCCTCTATTCAGCACGCCGAGAGGTTGGATAGGTTGGGGCTCTTCTCTCTGGAAAAAATGAGGCTCAGGGGAGACATTATAGAGACCTTCAAGATCATGAGGGGCATAGAGAGGGTGGATAGGGACAGATTCTTCAGACTGAGGGGGACAACAAGTACGAGGGGGTATTCGGAGAAACTGAAGGGAGATAGGTTCAAAACAAATGCAAGGAAGTTTTTCTTCACCCAAAGGGTCGTGGACACTTGGAATGTGCTACTGGAGGAAGTGATCAGGCAGAGTACGGTACAGGGATTCAAACAGGGATTGGACGGATTCCTGAGGGATAAAGGGATCGTGGGATACTGAGAGAGGTGCTGGGATGTAACACAAGTATAGAAAGCTAACCAGGTAATAATTATAGAAAGCCAACTAGGTCGTGCATGTGCAAGACCGGAGGGTTAGGACTTTGATGGACTTCAATGAGAAACCAAGGTGGCAAGGGGGCCCTTTCTGGAGATTCAGACAGGTCGTGACCTGTTTGGGCCACCGCGGGAGGGGACTGCTGGGCAGGATGGACCTATGGTCTGACCCGGCGGAGGCACTGCTTATGTTCTTATGTTCTTGCTTCAGACCTTGCCAATTTCTTCCCTTCATCTGATTCCCAAGTCTTTCAGTATTCCGGGTTCCTTATGAGTTCTGTCTGTCCAAATGTATCAGTGTAATTTGAAACTGTCAGTTGTACTGATAAGGGCCATGAAGTTTTCAGCATTTCAAATGCAGTTTCTCCTGAAACAGATAAGTAGGTTTAGATTTAAAGTTTTTGGCTATGTTATAAAATGTTTATGTATATTCAGAAATGAATGTAACCAAAAACTATGATTTCTGGAATTTATATTCCATGCTAAAAAGAAGTTCCTTGTCCAAATTTAAGGACTGCCTCTCTTTTAAACCTAAGGAAATAATTCTGAAAAGTACTACATCTGTAATTTGATCTCTTTGATCTTTAAGTAACTCTCTCTCCTCTGTGAAATTCTGTAGGGAGGGGGAGTAAGTCTCTACTGAGATGTATGTTGATTGTAAAAAAAAAAAAGTTTAAAATTGTGAGTACAGTAAGACCTTGGTTGGCGAGCATAATTTGTTCCAGAAGCATGTTTGTAGTCCAGGGCACTCGTGTACAAAAATATACATACTTGTATTGCAAGCCCTTGCTCATTTGGAACAGTTACTGCACTCCTGCAGCGTCATATAGAGAGGAATCACTGGCTCAGTTGCGATAATGTGATGCTTGTATACTGTATGTACTTGTATTGCAAGACGTTGTATACTGTATGTACTTGTATTGCACGCCTGTATGTACTATACGTTGTATACTGTATGTACTTGTATTGCACGCCTGTATGTACTTGTATTGCAAGACGTTGCTGATATAGCAAGTTAAAATTTAATCAAATGTTTTGCTTGTCTTGTAGAGCACTTGCAAACCAAGTTATTTGCAACCCAAAGTTTTACTGTATATTCCAATCTTTGTTTTGTATTTCTTTTTATAAATCATGTAAGCTTATATATAAGAATGTAAGCTTAGTATAAGAATGTAACTTTTAGGTATAAGAATGTAATTTTTAGGACTGCTTTTGTATGGAAGTAAATATTTTTGCCAGTCAGATGATAGTGAAGGGACTGCTGCTTTAGAGAGCGCTTGTGTCAGACTACCCTGCTAAGTGGGTGGACCCAGAGCTGAATTTTACTTAATATTTACAAGTCAGCTCTTTGGGGTAGGAACCTGATACAGATAGTGGGTCTGCCTTTTAAATTTTCCTGTGGCCATATTTACACTGATTCCAAGTATGCCTTCCTCGTGTCACCTACCTTGGCTTTCACATTTCTCAGGGTACCAGGTCCCTTCCTACACCCGGGTCCAGGCTGTCTGTAGTTTCCCTGTTCCTGACAATCGCAAAGCCCTGCGCACCTTCCTTGGTATTGTCGGATACTGTCGTATCTGGATCCCTGATTTCTCTACTATTGTCCGCCCTCTGTATGATGCCCTCAAAAACTTCTGACTCAGGCCCCTGCCCTCTGGCCCTTCCGCCCAAGCAGCTGAGCTGTATGCCCTCACTTCTGCCCTGAGATATTCTGCCTCTTTAGTCTTGCAACATCTAAACTGACTCCAAATATGCTTTCTTTACCTTGCATTCCCATAGGGCCATCTGGAAACATTGAGATTTCATTACAGCCTCTGGCTGCCTGATCCATCATGCTCCCCTCATTCTTGACCTCCTCGAGGCCATCAAATTGCCCTCCCATATTGCAGTTAAGCACTGTCGAGCCCACCATCGTGTCACTGATCTCGTCTCACGTGGCAATGCCCTTGCTGACCACACAGCCTGAGCTGCCAGCCTCTGCCCCCTCCTTCGGCTCCTCTGTACACCATCATTCCTTTTCTGGACACCCTTACACCCCAGTACACTTCTCAGGAACAGACTTGGGCATGCACTATTTTGGGCCAGTCTGTCCTGAAAGGGGGGTGGATACACTGATACTTCAAATGCAAGCACAGCGGGTACCCTCATAGTCATTCCTCAACACCTGGCCCTCACGATTGTCAAAAGATTATGGTCTGACAGTGAACATTCAAGGTATTTACCCTGACACTCTCTCTACAGCTGTCTCATCTCTCCTTTCTACTACTATGTCAAAGAAGTCTACCGATGAAGGTGTCCTTTCCTATAACTCCATTCTCTCATCTTCTATTGATACTCTTGCCCCTTCCGTTTCCCATCCTGTACAACGTGCCAAATCCCAGTCCTGGTTGACTCCCCAAATCCATTACCTGTGCTCCTGTGCTTAAGCTGCTGAACATCTTTGGCTTAAATCCTGAACGCTAGCTGACTTCGTTCATGTCAAATTCATTCTGACATCCTTCCAATCTACCCTCTCGCTTGCCAAACAGGACTATTACATCCATTTAACCAACTCTCTTAGTGATAACCCTTGCCGTCTCATTGCCATGTTCGACTCTCTACTCAAAGTGCCCCAGCCTCCTATCCCCTCTTTGCTCTCTTCACAGACGATGGCAGAGTTCTTCCACGACAAGATTCACAAGATCCACCTTGAATTCTCCTCTACGTCGCCTCACCCACCGCCCCCTCTGACTGTCCGCTTTGCCGACGTCCGTTCGACAACCCTTTCTTCCTTTTCTGAAATTACGGAAGAGGAAACTGCTCGCCTCCTCCAAATCCACCACCTGTTCCTCTGATCTGATTCCTACCTGCCTTCTCGGATCCATCGCTCCTGCTGTGATACCTCCAATCTGTCACATCCTCAACCTTTCACTCTCCACTGCTACGGTTCCTGATGTCTTCAAACATGATGTAGTTATGCCCTTACTTAAAAAGCCTACGTCCCCCTCCAACTACCGCCTTATCTCCCTTCTCCCCTTCCTATCCAAACTACTTGAATGCGCTGTTCACCACCTTTGCCTGGACTTCCTTTCCTCTCATAATATTCTTGACCCACTTCAATCGGGCTTTCGCCCTCTTCACTCTATTGAAACTGCCTTTGCTAAAGTCTCTAATGACCTGCTCCTGGCCTCATTCTTCTTGATCTGTCTGCTGCCTTTGACACTGTTGATCACCGCCTCCTCCTTGACATGTTGTCCTCGCTGGGATTCCAGGATTTTGCTCTCTCCTGGTTTTCTTCCTATCTCTCTCATCGTACCTTCAGCTTGTGTTACGGTGGATCCTCCTCAGCTGCCTGTCGCCATCCTGCTGTCTATCGGCGAACCCCAAGGCTCTGTCCTGGGCCCTCTCCTCTTCTCCATATATACCTGCTCTCTTGGTACACTGATCTCCTCTCATGGTTTTCAATATCACCTCCATGCTGATGACTCCCAGATCTACCTTTCCACGCCGGATATCTCTACGGGAGTTTAGGCCCAAATTTCAGCCTGCCTATCTGACATTGCCACTTGGATGTCTCACCGCCATCTCAAACTGAATATGGCTAAAACTGAACTCCTTATCTTTCTGTCTAAACTCCTCCCCCCCCTCCCTCCGTTCTCTATTTTGGTGGATAATGCTATCCTCATCCTTATCTCATCGGCTCACAATCTTGGGGTGATCTTTGTCTCCTCTCTCTCCTTCTCTGCTCAGATCCAACAGACTGCCAAATCCTGTCGCATCCTCCTCTATAATATTACCAAAATCCGTCCTCTTCTCTCTGAACACATGACCTAAACCCTTGTCCATGCTCTCGTCACCTCACGCTTAGACTACTGCAACGTACTTCTCTCGGGCCTCCCACGTGCCCACCCCTCGCCTCTTCAATCCGTTCAAAATGCTGCTGCGCAACTCATATTCCATGAGAGCTGCTATTCTCACTTTACCCCTCTCCTCAAGTCGCTTCATTGGCTCCCCATCCATCTCCGAATACAGTTTAAACTACTCTTGCTGACTTACAAGTGCGTTCGCTCTGAAACTTCCCCCCCCCCCATATCTCTCTTCACTTATCTGCCCCTATGCTCTTCCCCGTGATCTCCGTTTGTCAGGCAAGCCCCTCTTATCTATACCCTTCTCTTCCATTGCCAACTCCAGACTCTGTCCCTTCTTTCTTGCGGCGCCGTATGCCTAGAACAGGCTGCCTGAATCAATACGTCGTGCTCCCTTCAAGCTAAAAGCCCACTTTTTAAAATCGGTTTTCAACTCCTAACTCCCATTCACGGCTGTCAGATACCTATACCTACTGTATCATTTCCTCTACCATAATCTCTCCAACTTCAAAATGTCCTGTCTAAATTAGATCTTAAGCTCTTCTGAGCAGGGACCGCCTATTGTATGCTAAAATGTACAGCGCTGAGCACGCCTTTCAGCGCTTTAGAAATAATAAATAGTAGTAGTAGGACAATTCTAGATACCGTACCTTCAAAAAGATATAAACAGGATGGAGTTGCTCCAGAGGAAAGCTACTAAAATGTTCAGTGGTCTTTCTCATAAGGCATACAGGGACAGACATAAATATCTTACTATGTATATGTAACCCTGGTCTCGCCCACTCACAGTTCATGGGCTCTGGCTAGCTCATTGGGTCAGGCACCCGCGAACAGGGCTTACAGAAAGAATTTATTTAGAACGGTCTTAAAGTCTATGAGCTGGGCGCAGGCTGGTGCTAGACTTACTCCGGTAGGCCAAAGGATCACAATCCCAGGGTTCAATCACCGCACTTAGGCCTAGATTCACTAAACTCACTGTTGTTGGGCGATCCGTGGCTGAATCTTGCCAAGTGACTGATTCACAACAGCTTCAGCATGCAATTGATGTGATCGGACGCATGCCCTGCAGTCTCATGGATCGCTGTAGAGCGATCGAGACACAGGCGCAGATCATCCTTGTTGGTTGTAGTTATGATTTGCGCATGCGCTAGCTCTTAGCACAAGCGAGGTCAAAGGAGGAGTGGTGTCTGTAGTTTAGCTGACCCTACGAGTGAACATTAATAAGTAATCATTTAAATTTGGCCTAGGTGCAGCCAGATTATATGGAACAGAACACGTTTGCAGCCAGATTGTGGAACATAACACGCTTTTAGCCTGCGGGTTAAAACCACGGGCTCGCACTACACTGCGCTTTTTGCAGAATATATGGGGATTTACTGGGATTTCAGGGCAGCAGAGAGCAAGAGAGTTGGCAGGGACAAACTGGAATTTCAGGGCGGCAGAGAGGAGAGTCGGCAGGGACTGGGATTTCAGGGCAGCAGAGAGCAGGAGAGTTGGCAGGGACAGTAAGCAACTGGTCCTCAGCAGTCGCTTCATTTTGGTTCGGCAAGTCCAATCAGTGTTCCTTCTGTTTAGTGAATCGCTGCCTTCCTACTTATGCATGCCATTTCCCCTCATTTGCATGGATCGGATCGGGTGAGAGATTGATCGGCCTTAAGGTTAGCGAATCAGGTCGGGGTTGGGGAATGCTCGCAAACTGGTCGGGACAAGATCGGTGAGCTTAGTAAATCTCAGCGCAGGACTAGCCCAGCCCAGGATCTTTCCTGCCAAGCTGAAACACTTCACACGGGCTCTGCAATAAGCAGGTCTTTCACTCGCACAATTTCCCTTTGGTGATGGGTCTCCACACACTCCTTGTTCTGTCCTCTCCTGGTGACCCCTCAGAAATGTAAAATCTCATATATTCTCCCTCAGTGAAACTCGCTAGGTACCACTTTCTCTCCTCTCACTTTGTTGTCTGCTCTTCTAGCAAACCCTCTCAGACTTTCTCTCCATGAGCAGTCAGTACATTGAGTCTCCCTCAGTACTAGGACTCTGAAACGGAGAATCAGGAAACCAAAAGCCTTGATCCTACTCCTCTCTTCCCTTTTACACTTCTCCTTCTGTATTCGCGGTTTCAGCGTTCGCAGTTTCAATTATTCACGGTTTTTAGCTTGCTGGCTCCTCCCCCCAAATTACATCAGCCTGCATAGAGAAATCATTGATTCCAAGCATTTACAGAGAAAATCGCTGATTCCCAGTAGTTTGTTCACCATGTTTTGCCTCTCTTTCAGAAACAGGCCAGGTCTCCCACCATGTTACTCACGGTTTCACCATATTCACAATGGTTTTTAACAGAAAACAGCAAATAACATATAAAAAAGTTATTCATGGTTTTTCAGTATTTGCAGTTCTGTTAATCCCCTATCACAGCGAATACGGAGGGAGAAGTGTATACTGTTCCCCCTCCCACTCAGGCAAAGGGGCCTCCAGCTCCTCCTACAATGTTCTGCTATCCACAAGCACACACTCAGTGACTCCCCAAAGAATCCGGTGCTCCCTGCACTGTAGCAGAGGCATTCTTTGGGAGGGGGGGGGGTCACATATGCTTTAAAGCAGGGATCTCAAAGTCCCTCCTTGAGGGCCGCAATCCAGTCGGTTTTCAGGATTTCCCCAGTGAATATGCATTGAAAGCAGTGCATGCACATAGATCTCATGCATATTCATTGCGGAAATCCTGAAAACCTGACTGGATTGTGGCCCTCAAGGAGGGGCTTTGAGACCCCTGCTTTAAAGGAAAGGCAAGAGAGGGGCGATATTTGTTTTCCTTCCCTACATCGAAAGGCTGTCTTTACAAGAGATTTCTGGATAGGACTCTCATTTCAAGCTGGTAAAATGAATGATTGGTTAAATGAAACTATTTTGAAAGCTTTTTTCCTACCAATTCTTTAGAAGATCCGTAATGCTTTATATTTTTGATAAATTTGTAACTTCATAATTACATTGTTGTATCTCCCTTGCTGTCTGTAAATTCGCTGCTTGTCAGTTGTCTCTTTTATTGTGAACCACTTAGAACTGTATTGTGGTATACAAAAATAAAGTTGTTATTATTATTATTATTAAATATCTATGTGGCATAAATGCACATGAGACGAGTCTCTTTCATTTGAAAGAAAGCTCTGGAATGCGGGGGCATAGGATGAATGTGAAACCTCAAAAAATGCTTTTTCATGGAAAGGGTGATAAATGCCTGGAATGACCTCATGGTGGAGGTGGTGGAGACAAAATGTGTATCTGAATTCAAGAAAGCCTGGAACAAGTATCTGGGATCTCTTAGGGAGAGGAGGGGATAATGGATGGTATAGTTAGGCAGGCTAGATGGGCCATATGGTGTTTATCTGCCTTCATTTTTCTCTGTTTCATATATCTACTGTATATTTTTGCACACCATGAGAATATATAAATACTGTACATGGGAATAATTTTTATGGACTGTTTTCTAAGTACATGAATAATCTTGTTTAGAAATTCAGTGATATCACAGAGACAATTATGTACATGCCATTTATATGCCTACAATTATACAGTCACCACAATACTGGCTATTCCATACCTGCCCATGTCTTTTGGAGGGGGGAACACAGAAGCCTACAATTTGGGCAGGTTGCTGGCCCCCTTAAGAGATGATCCAGCTGCATCATGCCGCAGCTTGGCAGTCTCACAGTTTGTTTGGCTGTTCACTGCCGATTCCAGTTGTTATCCATCAGGTTTCCTGCATATGATACTATTAGGACCCCTGAGGAAGGAGTGTTTCTTCGAAACACAGACCGTGTCGGGTCTGGGTTCATCAATCCTTTTGGATACAAACTGGTATATGATTATATTTATTATTTATTTTTTATGATTGTTTATTAAATACTATTTTTTTTATGATCGTTCAATTAAAGACTTGGCATCTTGTACATCACCACTGCAATTTTTGCCTTTATTCTTCTACGCGATACTTCATTGCAGCTCTGTTGGATTTTTTTGTACTGCTGTAATTGTCTACTGCTTATATTTGACTTATTCTTGCTGTACACCGCCTTGAGTGAACTCCTAATAATACATAAATGCTGCAAATCTCATTACTATGTAGCCCTTAGTTACTGCAATGTTATGGTAATTTACTGTAAGTTACATTAGTGTCTTTTGATATAGGTTATGGGGTAAATAATGCAACATCGAGAACTAACACAGCTTGATAACTTCCCCCTAGATGTTCCGTCTCCCTTCCTAAGGTAAGCATACAAATGAAACTTACAAGAACAATGTCTTTATCTCTTCAAGTTCTACATAAATGGGAGTAAAACCTTATTATGTCAGAGACAATGTGCAATAGTTGGGATATTTATATGTCATGGGAATGTAAAGAAATTCCTCCTCCTTGAAGACCCCCCCACCTCCCGAATGACACCCTCACCCCAAAGATCCCCCAATGATATTCCTCCCACCCTGAAGGCACCCAAGCCATTCCCATCCATCCTAAAACCTGCCCTATCACCCGAGGCATTCCCCAAACTCCCTTAGGCTCCTACCAGACATTCCTGCTAACTTCCTGATGCTTAGTGGGTTGGGAACCCTAGCAATCCCAAGTAGCTACAGCTTCTTCTGGCACCAGGTGACCACTAATGATAGCCTCAATGTACTACCACTACAGGTACAGCTGCTATATAAGGGGTCGGGGTAAATCCCTTCTCCCTTCTATCTTGCCATCACTGCTAAAACTGTTATACCTTTGGATCTGTAGCGACACTCAAAGAAGCACGAGCGACAGCATTATGAAGCCTTTGAACTCCATGTGCTCACAAAGGCCCTGCTAGTCCCGCCTCTCGTATCCCACTGCATCAGAGGAGTGGGACTGACAGGACCTTTGCGGGCACTGGGCTCAAAGGCTCCCCAGTGCAATTTACTGTTGTTTATTCGATTGCTGCTAGGGTTGCCGAATTTCCTCTTTAAAAAAAAAAGAGAATACCTGGCCCTGCTCCATTCTGCCTCCCAGCCCCGCCCCCCAACCCAACCTGCTGTCTCCTTCCTGGAGGTCTGGAGGGCCTCTGCGCATGCACGGAGGTTCACGTGATGACATCACACGCATGTATGTATGATGACATCGCTTTGACGTCCAAGCACGAGCAGAGGGCCTCCAGACATGGCCCAGAGCTTGGGGACTTCCGAAACCCGGACAAAGTGCCAGGTTTTTTGAATCCCTCCAGACGCCCAGACAGTCCTCTGAAAAGAAAACATGTCTGGGTTTTCTCAGACCTCTGATACAGTGCTCTCCCAGTCATTCGTGGTCAATGGTTCACGGTCCCGGTCATTCACAGTATTTTCTGACTCTGAACTGCCAACCAGGAGAGGACAGCAGGAGAGAGCAGCCAGAGCACCAGTGAGTGAAGGAAATCACTCGACGTATGCTCCGACAGCCTCTTCCTGCACTAAAGTCGGGCATTACCCATCAGGAGCTGCTTTGACACGCAGCTTCTGATTGGTAAGGAAGAGGCGGTTGGAGGACACAGCAAGTGATTTCCTTCACTCGACAGCAAGTGCAGGAAGAGGCGGTCGGAGCATACAACATGTGATTTCCTTCACTCGACAGCGCTCCAGCTGCTCTCTCCTGACTCTCCCGCTGCCCTCTCCAGTCTCCCCCACAAAAAAACGTGTTTGCGGTTTTTCAAGATTTGCGGGGATTCCTGGAATGGAACCCCCGTGAATATCGTGGGAGTACTGTAAACCTAATTGCTGCTGCAAACCAGAGGTAAGACAGTGGGAGTGGTGGTAGTAATGTAAGCAGCCACAGAAAAAGGGAGGGAGGGGGTGGCTTGGACCCCATGATATTATGATCCCTTCCTTCTACTGCTCCTGGAGGTGTCCCACAAATGTGGCTGGCCCCTGCTGAATGAACTGTGCTTACATAGATGTGGTAACCCTGGCTGGCTATGATCTCCCTTTGTCCTTGGCCTGGTCCATTTGTACTAATAAATCATATCAAAACTATGTTTGCATTGTTGCTTTGTTTATTGCTCTAAGATAAAATATCTGCAGAGATTTACACCAGCTTTTCTCCCCCTGTGGGAAAATAATGTTCATAGTTTTGAAAATGAGTAACTGCAATCAATATTCTTTACCTCAACCAGGGGCACAGTTACCATTGACAAAATGCCAGAGCTGTCTAATGATAGGGGCTGCCTGTAGATGAATCCTCCCTTCTGTGCGCCTCTACCCCCCTCCCTCCCGTGCCCAGCTGTTTACCCACCTGCTGGGTCATCCAGATGCTATAGCAGTAGAGAAATCGCTAAAAGTTGCTTATCTGGCTGGTGGAGCCTTTTCCTCTGCCATGTCCTGCTCACAGGAATTTGCACCAGAGTTCTGGGATGTGACAGTGGAAGGGCCCCACTGGCCAAAGAGTTAGAGTTTGCCTCTGTAGTATCTGGAGGACTCTGCGGGCGAGTAAGCAGCTGGGCATGGGGAAGGGGGGGGGAGGGGAGAAGTGCTGGATTCTGGGAGGGGCACAGGGGGGGGGTCCATCTTGGTCCTCCCACCCAAGACTTACTGAGTCCCAGCTACGCTACTAATCCAACCTAACCTAATCCAGTCTTCAAGAAATGGCTGCATCTAAAGCAGGTAGAAATGGGTGGCTTATGAACCAGCATGCATATTTTACTCACTGAAACAGGTTTAAATATTATCTTCCCTGTGATGAAAAGACTAAACTGAAACACAGTGCAGAATTATCTAGGCCAAGAAGAACTTTGCAATAAAATCTTATGTAATGAGTGCTTTGGAGCGTTGGTAAGATCTTGAAATAAAAAGCCTCTGAGAGCAAAGGTTGCACAAAACATTTCGTGCAAGTTAATGTTTGCATATTTTTTTTAATCTTATGGCGAAACTTAGGCCTTTTATTATTTATGCAACTGCTTTGCTAGTTTTATATAACAAATTAAAATTTATGCTTACCATGTGGCAACTGCTTCTATTTGAATATCAGCAATTCACTGCAAAGTTCAATGAAGTTTATACCATGGTTCAAAATTGCTTGTACTATGTAACGTTCTCTCAATCTCTCTTCCTTCCTCTTCAAAAAATAAATCCAGAAGAATCCAGGAATGGTCAAGATAATGGTTTTTAACTTGGAAAGAATACAGGAATTTAAAGAATAAAGAGAAATTCTAGAACTTTCTATTAAGTATAGGGTTATTAGGTATAGGGCGGTAAAGTGAGATCGTATACAGTGTGCATGAGAAAATTACATTTTAGAGGCATTGAAGAACATAAACTACCACTAGATAAAACTTGGTAGATGCCTGAGGCAGCAGCTTCTGGGGGGGGGGGGGGGGGGAGGAAGCAAAGAACATTTACAGTCAAAGCAAAATAGATGCTATCTTGGCATCAACATCGCTGTTATCCACAAACTACAACTCATCTAGAACACAGCCGTTAGACTAATCTACAAATTAAAGAAATTTGACTCAATCACAACCTTCATCAAGCAACTACATTGGCTCCCAACATCATCCCGAATAATCTTCAAATCGTCATGTATCCTACACCAGATCCTATATGGAAGCTCAGCAGCCCCTCTCATCCAATTATTCCAAATGTTTGGACAACATCAAAAAGAATCCTTAACAGAGTCCAACTAAACCTACCGTCCACAAAATACCTCCACTACAAACAAATTTTCCACTCTATGTTAACCTATCTGGGTGTAAAAATCTGGAATGACCTACCAGATGCTATCAGGAAAGAGACAAAATACTCTAGATCCAGAAAAAAACTGAAGACTCACCTTTTTGACAACTAACTATCTTAGTTTCTGTATAGCATCCCCTACGTCTAAGTTCCTCCTCTTATTTCTCCACGTTCTCTTCCCCTCCCTCTTTGATCTGTCACCTTGTGCCTGTATAGGTATGTTGCTACTCACAAATGGAAGATTAGATTAGATTAGATTAGATGTATATACAGGGTGACTATAGCATTTCCTAGTGTATACAGTATGCAGTGCTTCCCTGTGAATTCGCGGTCGGCGGTTTGCGGTCCCAGTCATTCGCGGTATTTTCCTACCGTGAATGACCGGGCAGGGGAGGCAGGAGAGAGCAGCTGGAGAGGCAGGAGAGGGCAGCTGGAGCGCTGGCAAGTGAAGGAAATCACTCGCTGTATGCTCTGACCGCCTTTTCCTGTACTAAAGTCGGGCCTTACCAATCAACCTAGTACAGGAAGAGGCAGTCGGAGCATACAGCGAGTGATTTCCTTCACTCGCTGGCGCTCCGGCTGCCCTCTCCTGCCTCTCCAGCTGCCCTCTCCTGTCTCTCCTGCCTGAAAACCATATTCACAGTTTTTCAAAATTTGCAGGGGTTCCAGTAACAGAACCCCCACGAATTTCGGGGGAGCACTGTATAGGGAAATATTGTGCATATAAACGGTATACTAAACCATCAATGAGTACTATCTGTTGTATTACCATACATTGTAACACCATTACAGAAGCTCATGTAAACTGCTCTGAATTGACTCCCCAGTCATTAGTAGCGGTACAGAAGCGTTCAATAACCAATAAATACAAATAACCACGAAGGCATATTTTTACCTGCAAAAAAAGTGGGCAATTTTCAGCTAGCATTTGTATCCGGGTAAATGTCGTTTTCATACAAGTGCGTTTTGGACTCGGCGTCCACCAGCCAAGAGTTCCCTGAGGAAGGCGTCTACCAAATGTCGAAACTGGGATCCTTATTGGGACTACTTGTTTTGAATAAAGACTCGATCATTGGTTGAAAAGATGTCTCCTTGCCTTTTTGCTTGTCTGCTTATATCTCAAGGCAAGGTGTTCTTCTGTTTGCCTGTGTGATACCGATATCCATGCACATACATACATACAGTATATACAATAAAGTTTAATGTTTTAAAATCTGATGTCTTGGAGGCAGGGGGATGGTTAATTTGAATGGTGGCGGGGGTGGGGGGATGGGGTGGTGGCTTGGCTATGAGGCTCAAGGTTCCCTTACGATGCGCAGTGTCCTTACCCTGGCCCTGGCTTGAAACACAGCAAACAGTTGATTTCACCAGATGAAACTAAGGTCAATTGCCTTAATTGACTGTAGTGTGACCACAAGCATAAACTCCACCATTTGAAAACTTTACTACAGATTCAGTTAGGAAATGCCCTTACGCTTTCTCACTGCTAGCAAACCTTTAGCATTAGCAGTCAGTGGCTCGCTACCACATCGTCATCTGGCCACATGCTAATTTCTTCGTAGTCAAACTTTAGACTTTCCGAAAAGCTTTTCAGATTGACAAAAATAAAAATTGAGAAAAAAAAACTTATCTGAGACTGTGTGGGACAGCCTCGTCCCTAATTGGTTTTGGCACATTACTTTCATTTTGAAACTTTAAAATAATGTGATAGAATATGAGAAAGGAAGCAAGGAAAATCAACCATTAGGGCGCTTGTTCATCCTTTCAGAAACCTGAAAATAGGCAGAAGCAAATAACTCTTTGAGAGGGCTGAGTAAATATTTTGTATTCTATTGTGAGATTAGAAATTTATGTTCTGTTATGAGAGTACGGTCACAGGGTACATGAGCAAGGCCTGCTGTATCCTGACCCCGTCTGAGCTTCCTGTTTCAAAGACAGCAGGATGCCAAGTCTTGTTTAATGAATCAAATTGCTGCTCTGATGCTGCACCCTGGATTTCTGCAGCCCTAGGTAGGTGCCTAGTCTGACTAACGGTTGGACTGGCTCTAATCATGCTACATGCTTCTACAACAATTTACAGTTCCCCTGAGTCCTTTCAGCGGAATAACTTACCGTATTTGCCGATGTATAAGACACACTTTTTTTCCCCTCAAAATAAACTTAAAATAAGAGGCGCATTTTAAACGCCGATAATCTGCACCATGTCCGTCCTACCTCCTCTGCCGCTGGAATCTCTGGTGGTCCAGAGGTGCAGCGGGCAGGAGCGAGCTTTCCGCCCTCCGGCCCTGCTGCTAACCCGGTTGGTGGTGGCTGTCTGCAAGATCGGGTTTCTTCAGCTGCTGAGCGGCACCGAGCAGGAGCACGCTTTGGCGCTCCTGCTTGGCTCCAAGCGGTTTCCTGACTGGCTCCCGTGAATTCTCACAAATCAAGCTCCTGCTCAGTGCTGCTCAGTGGCTGAAGAAACCCGATCGTGCGGCAGCCACCACCGACCGGGTTAGCAGAGGGGCAGGAGCGCGGAAAGCTCGCTCTTGCCCACTGCAGATTGGGCTACAACTCAATCTTGGAAGCTTGTCTGTCCCACTTCTCGGTCCTCATTCCAAAAGTGTTCCAGCCAGCTGAAAGGGAAGCCAGCAACCAAACCACTTTTGGAATGAGGACTGAGAAGTGGGACAGACAAGCTTCCAAGATTGAGTTGTAGCCCAATCTGTAAACCCTGAGGAAGCCACTTGCAAGTGGCGAAACGGGTCCCCGTTAGATGTATACTGAATGGGGCTATAGCGGCAGCTTTTCATAGTGCCATTTGACACAGAAGTCTAAGCAAAAGATAAGTGTTCATATATACAACTACTAATGCTGGTTGTGATTCTATATCATCAAAGATATTTATCTTTAGCATTTGATTCACTGCTATATATGTCTAGCTAGCATTGAATTGCAGCACTACATGTCTAGAACTGTTAATTCTAGCTAAGACTTAAAAAAGTGTGTTTTTTTTCTGGTGTTACATGCACATAATAAGAAAAAGACAAAAAGAAAAAGGCAAAAAAATTTTTCTAAATAGCTCACAAAAAAGAAGAAGGATTTAGATAAAGTTTGAGAAGCAATAATTTATTAAACTAATAATTTATTAAACCAAGCGACTTGATAAAGAAAGTCCTCTAATATTTGAAGGTTTTGGATCAATGAAAGATACTCATGCCACAATTTCTTTTTGGATGATATTATGATCCTTGGAGTGGCAATTCTGAGATTCTTTCCTTCACCAACTAAGTACCGTATTTTCACGCAGATAACGCGCACCCATGTAAAACGCGCACACGGGTATAGCGCGCAGAAACCACGATTTTATGTACAAAAACTTTTGTATACCGTGCTCACGGGTATACCGCGCATGCAGCCCGACTGTCCTTTCGCCCGCCCCGACTCTCCTCTGGCCACCCCAACTCTCCTTGAAAGTCCTGTCCCCCCTTGAAGGTCTGCCTGTCCCCCTTGAAGGTCTGTCCCCATCCTGAAAGCCTGATGCCCCCCCCCGACGTCCGATACATCCCCCCCCCCCGGCAGGACCACTCGCACCCCCACCCCGAAGGACCGCCGACTCCCCGACAATATCGGGCCAGAAGGGAGCCCAAACCCTCCTGGCCACGGCGACCCCCTACCCCCACCCCGCACTACATTACGGGCAGGAGGGATCCCAGGCCCTCCTGCCCTCGACGCACACCCCCCTCCCTCCAACGACCGCCCCCCCCAAGAACCTCCGACCGCCACCCCAGCCGACCCGCGACCCCCCTGGCCGACCCCCACGACACCCCCACCCCCCTTCCCCGTACCTTTGGTAGTTGGCCGGACAGACGGGAGCCAAACCCACCTGTCCGGCAGGCAGCCAACGACGGAATGAGGCCGGATTGGCCCATCCGTCCCAAAGCTCCGCCTACTGGTGGGGCCTAAGGCACGTGGGCCAATCAGAATAGGCCCTGGAGCCTTAGGTCCCACCTGGGGGCGCGGCCTGAGGCGCATGGTCGGGTTGGGCCCATGTGCCTCAGGCCGCGCCCCCAGGTGGGACTTAAGGCTCCAGGGCCTATTCTGATTGGCCCACGCGCCTTAGGCCCCACCAGTAGGCGGAGCTTTGGGACGGATGGGCCAATCCGGCCTCATTCCGTCGTTGGCTGCCTGCCGGACAGGCGGGTTTGGCTCCCGTCTGTCCGGCCAACTACCAAAGGTACGGGGAAGGGGGGTGGGGGTGTCGTGGGGGTCGGCCAGGGGGGTCGCGGGTCGGCTGGGGGGGCGGTCGGAGGTTCTTGGGGGGGGCGGTCGTTGGAGGGAGGGGGGTTTGCGTCGAGGGCAGGAGGACCTGGGATCCCTCCTGCCCGTAATGTAGTGCGGGTTGGGGGTAGGGGGTCGCCGTGGCCAGGAGGGTTTGGGCTCCCTCCTGGCCCGATATTGTCGGGGAGTTGGGGAGTCGGCTGGGCAAGAGGGCTTGGGCTCCCTCTTGCTCCGATCGTGGATGCGGGTGCGGGTGGGAGCGCGTGCGAGCGGTCGTTCGGGGTGGGGATGCGAGCGGTCCTGCTGGGGGGGGTGAATCGGGCGTCGGGCGGGGTGGGAACTATGTAAAAAAATTTTTGTATACCGCGCTCACGCGTATAACGCGCGAGGGGTATGCGCGGTAGGTAAAAACGCGTATAACGCGCGCGTTATATGCGTGAAAATACGGTAATTTATCTCCAGTTAATTAACCTTGTGCGGATCTTATTATTGTTGGTTAATTTTTTTCACTTTATTACTGATTTGACTATCTACTGGGCAGTCAGTAATGATTTTCAGTGGCATTATCTGGAAATGCAGCTGAAAGTCAGTGGCCAACCTCGGTGAACAGCAGTTCTGCATATTGGATAATGCATGTAGATAAGTGCTACTGAATATTGGGCCTTATCTATCCAGCTACAATTGTAAGCCTTTAAATGGATAACTTATCTATCTGGTTTAGACCTGCTGAATAACATGGTAAAGGAATAGCCTCATGGCTCATGTACTGGCCTCAAAACTAGAGAAGTCAGGCTCAAATTCCACTCCCACTCCCACGCCTTGTAATCTTGGACTCGTTACTTAGGGCTCCTTTTACTAAGGTGCGCTAGCGGTTTTAGCACGTGCTACAATGCCGTGCGTGCTAAACGCTAACACCTCCATAGAGCTTGCGTTAGTATTTTACATTTAGCACGTGGTTTGCGCGGGCTAAAATCGCTAGCGCGCCTTAGTAAAAGGAGCCCTTAGTCCTCCATTGCTTTAGGTATCCCTTCCTTCCCTGCACCCCTCATTAGTTATGATGTACTGCTAAGGGTCAGCCTGCCAGTTAAGAATAATGTTCTCAGAAATGGCAGGTTTATACCTAATGGTGCTTTGAATGAATTGCTATTACTGAGGTGCTGCCATTTTGTAAGATGACAGTGTCAAAGGAAGGAGCAAGTGAGTATTGAGTTGGAGAAAGAGTTGTGCAGGGTCCACTTCAGCCACTAAGTATTTTTTTGGGGGGTGGGGGTGGGGGAAGGGGCTTTGAGATTCACTGTGGCCATTAGGAATTCTTATTTTGGATCTTGATGCTCAAAACTCCGATGATAAAGTGAAAACTGCCTATACTGCAGGAACAACGCAAAAACATATCCCTCCAATCCTCAGAGCTAATGGCATTCAAATGATATGCAAACTATGGGAAAGAACATGTCTGGCACATGCACACAAAAGTTTTGTAATAAGCATAGCTTTTGTGCACAAGCCAAAGCAAATCGGGGTGTGAACCACACCTTGGTGCCGTTATTCTGCGCCTTTATATATAAGCCTTTCAATTTTTTTTTTTCCACTTGAAAGGCTTACATTTAAGTTAAGAAAACAGGTACCAATGTATGCATAGATGCCCTGTATAAGAGGCTTGGAGAGGCTGTTACCAGGTGTCTGGGGTTTCCTGGACATGTCCTCTTTTTGAGGACTGTGTTGGGAGTCCGGGTGGCTTTTTAGTTTTATAACTTTTGTCTGGGGAAACCAGACATCTGGTAACCGTACAAGCAGCTTGCACACCTATCCAGAGTCCTCCTCCCCCACTGGCACCTAGCTAGAGTCCTCCCTTCTTCCCCCCTCACAGGATCCAGTGCTTGCTTACTCGGCGCTGCTGTATCTCTTTGGGCCGTCGGCAGTGTTAGTGAAGTAAGCATGCTGCCTTCGGTGACCCAGAAGCTTTCTCTTTGCTACTGCTTCCTGTTACTGCATAAGCAAGAAGTAGTAGCAGAGAGAAAGCCTCCGGGTCGCCTGAAGGCAGCGTGTTTATTTCACTCATGCTGCCAATGGCCAAAGAGTTACAGCAGCACTGGGTGAGCAAGCACCAGGGAGGGGGAGAAAG
Source organism: Geotrypetes seraphini (assembly GCF_902459505.1). Classification (NCBI taxonomy): domain Eukaryota; kingdom Metazoa; phylum Chordata; class Amphibia; order Gymnophiona; family Dermophiidae; genus Geotrypetes; species Geotrypetes seraphini. The sequence continues at coordinate 470,077,863 of NC_047084.1, read as the reverse complement.
GGATAGCATGGAGAGCGTAAGAGAGATGCTGGACCATGGGAATGGGGAGGAAAGGGAAGGAAATATGTAAGACTCCAGAGGAAGAAAAGGAAGGGGACATAGAGATAGCAGACTACGGGAGGGGGGAAGGAGAGAGATATCAGATCACTGGGAGAGGGGTGAGAAAGATGCCAAATCACAAAGGGAGGAGGGATGAGGAGAGAAAGGAAGGAGGAAAGAGAGATGCCAGACTCTGGAAAGGAGAAGATAAAGATCTCAGGCATTAGGAGGGGGAAAGGGGGAAGATAAATGTCAGTTCATAGGCGAGGGAAAGAGAGGGAGGAGGTGATGCACAGAGATGGAGAGAAAAGGGAGAGAGAGAGAGAGAGAGAGAGGACATGGTGCACAGGGATGGAAAGAGTGGGGAAGGGAAGAGAGATGGATAGATGGGAATAGGGGAGAAGAAAGAAGGATAGAGATGGCACACATTGATGCTGGGGAAGGGCAGAGAGAGGGAAGAGATAGTGCACATGGATAGATGGGAAGGGAAGACATGGAAAAGTAGACAGATTTGAGGAGGAAGTAGAAAAAAATGGAAGAAAGCTGAATGTTAAAAGTTAATGCCAAAGATGGATGTAGACTAAATCAACAATAATCAAATCAGGGTATCATAAGTAAACCAAAGGAGATCAAAAACAGTATACCCAAAGTATACCAACAAATGATAAATATACAATGTATCTCCTATTCAATTGAACCAATTTCAAAAAAATTTTCAAAGATTGATTTGCTTCTGTGTATGCTCAGAGATGTGGGATTCTATTTGAGGGCTTGTTTACCCTCCTAGAGGAGTTTGTTTATCCAATCATCGCATATGGTTGACATATGCAATCCAAGCTATATTAATTTTCTCTAGACTAACATGATTTTAAACTGACCAATAGAAGGATGGAATTCACTTATCTTAGGTGGTACGGGGGTCCCAACGTGGCAGAAAGTAAAGGAGAGAAAAACAGCAAATGGATAAGAAGGCCCTGGAAACAGAGTTAAGAGACTGGGAAAAGATGATTCGAAAAATAAAATCACCAGCCAACAAAGGTAGGAAAAGTGATTTTATTTTCAATTTAGTAATTGAAATGTGTCAGTTTTCAGAATTTATATCTGTTGTCTATATTTTGCACTGTTGAGAAAGAAATGCATTTCTTTCTATTTCTCTGGTGTTATACTGCATGCAGAGCCTGGCATCTTAGCATTTTGTTTGTGTATATTAGGACTTTTAGTTTGTGGTCCTGTATTTGCATAAGGTTTATCTGTGTTCTGCATATGTGACCAAGGCCAGGTGTTTTGGTAGGAATGAATGTCTTAAAGCTTTATTGGTGTCATAGCCCCAAGTAGGAAGATAGTTGTTGGCAGTTAGTCTGGGTTTTCAAAGCTCAGGGCCGTGTCTGGAGGGCCTATGAGCATGCGCAGATGTTGATGTGATGACATGACATGCATGAGCGTGATGTCATTGCGTTAACATCCACACATGTGCAGAGGCCTTCTAGATATGTCACAGAGCTCGGGGAAGGAGACATAAGGTCCATTTGGGGCAGGGCTGGGGCCGGAACAGGACGTGATTGGCAGCGGAACGGGGCGGGACCACATGTCCTCTTTTTTAAGGAAGAAATCTGGTAACCCTACCTTGATTGCAAATGTGACCTCCAGAAATAAATGTGCGACACTGGAGCGATTAAAGTAGGGCTGACCCGGGGCCTTGATCGTCCCTCGGAGGTTTTCTGCTCCCATGGAAACACAACGTTCCATCAGAGGAAGATGGGCTACTGAGCTAGATGGACCATTTGTCTGACCCAATAAGGCTATACTTATGTCCCTGAATCAGCCCTGCTTTAATTGTTCTTGCATTGTGTGATCAAGGCAAGCGGTAAGGTAGAAGGACCGTGAGGAAGGGGAAAGAGAAGGAGAGCCTGTACTTGCGGGAGAGAAGAGGGTTTTAGGCCTAGGGAGTGAGAAATTTCTTCTGTTGGACTGGAATGGAGGAAGGGAAAATGGGAAAGAAGAGGGGTGTAGAGTGTGAGTGTGGAAAAATATAATTTATAATAAAAAAATAACTCTAAATAATAATAATAATTATTTATATACCACTTAGTGTCTAAGTGGTTTACATTCAGGTGCTCAAGCATATTTCACTATCTGTCCTGGTAGGCTCACATTCTTTCTAATGTACCCAGGGCAATGGTGGATTAAGTGACTCACCCAGGGTCACAAGGAGAAGCAGGGGATTTGAACCCACACCCTCAGGGTGCTGAGGCTGTAGTTCTAACCACTGTGCCACACACTACTGGGATGGGTTTCACAACTAAAATGGGAGAGGAAGAGTGATTTAAATGATCCTTCTGTCCTGTTACCCACCATGCTATTATTATATCAACATTTGAGACCAATTTAAATTCCTTAAGCCATGTGACAATTGATTCCAAGCATGTCTGCAGATTTGTAAGATCAAAAGTTGCCAAAGAAACGTTAGTAACTAAAAGGATATCACCTGCATAGCAATAAGCTTGAATGCCAAAACTGAATAATTGTAATAAGTAGGCTCAAAAAGATATGAGGGGTGCTGAAAAGATCTCTGCTCAACCACGAAGAGAAAGAGATGGCTAAGTGAGAAACCTGTATCATTGCCTTTACTGAGGAGATACATGCAGAATTTCGATTAGGCTTCCTGTGTTTGTTTTGCTTAGCTACGCTGTTGTAAATCTTCTGGCCAAGAGAGTGGTGAGAAACTGGAAGCTTACATGCTGTACTTTGAGGAGTCAGGGAACTAAGATGTTGCTATCTGCTTTCAAATGGAAAGAAAAATGAAAAAACAAAAAACAAAAAAACCAAGTGAGAGCAGCAAAGTCTTGCAAGAAATAAAACTCAAAAATCTGCTACAAGGTAAAGAATTTGTACTTGTGTAGATAACAAAATGTTTTGTATTGAACAATGTAAGAGTGAAACAATTCAGCTCAGTCCCAGTCACATTTCAATGGGAGATGTGGGGGTTAATATTTTAGACATCAGCTTCTTCCTAGTTCTTCAAGGTTTCAGATTACACCGAACCAGCCTCAAGGCCAGCATTAGAGGATAGAAGTCAGGGGAATTGCCCTGCCCCACCCTTGCTACAGGGGGGAGGGGATCCAAACCTGCCTCCATCTGAAGATGGCAAAGCCTAAAAGTAGGGTTTGGAACCCCCTTCCTAGATTCTGCCCTAGACCCTTGCTTGTCTAATCCAAACCCTGACCAGCCTTTATTGGGCTATAACTCCATTCGCCTTCATTTGCGACTACCTGGTGTTTCCCCCTATTTTAAAAGTGCTCTCTCATTTCTACTTGGAATCGTAATTGTAGTGCTGCAAGGGTCCTTGTCCAGGGGAGAGAGATCATCACTCTAATATTCATTACACAGGCATCCTATCATTGTCCATCAGGGATATTGTTCAATGACAGCTGAGAGTCATTCCACCAAGGGGAATAAATGTTGCGGCATCCCAGCTCCATCTAACTTTGCAGAATGGAAAGCAAGACTTGCAAGTTTCAAGTTTAATAAAAATTTGATATACTGCCTATCATACTTCTAAGCGGTTTTACATAATAAAATAAATAAAAAGGGCGACGAACATCAGACCAACAGGACTAACTGGAAAAATAGGGTTGGAGGTAGGAAATACATCTTAAAATAGTAAAGCAAGCCATGGAGGGGAAATACAAAAAGGGGGGTGGGAAAGGGATCTCATTTGAAGGTCAGAGCAAGAAGGTCTCGAAACGTTTAAGCGGAAGGGGTATTAAAGATTGAATGCATCTTTGAAGAGGAATGTTTTAAGTTTTTCCTTAAATTTTCCCTGTAGAAATTTCCAGTTCAATAATTTTTATTAAGTATTTTAAAGGATACAAGAATCATTTAAAGTACATAGAAACAAAATAAAGCTTTCTGTATATAAAATATATAAATCTATGTTTAACTGTATAGGAGCAAAGGCTCCAATTATTAAAAATGTATGTAAGGGATATATAAGATAAAGATGAGAGAGAGCAGTAAAGAAAAAGGAAAGAAAAATGAAAGAGAGAAGAGAGGAGAAGAAAAGGATGACAGGAGTGTCTAAGAAGATGAGCGTACATAGGAATCTAAGAATGACCATGGAGATTTGTTGTATTTCAAGTTCATGCAGGTTCGGAATGTAACTCTCTTCTCATATGCATAGGATTCAAATCTATGATACATACTCAGAGAGTTCCACCAAAAGGTATAATCTAATAGCGAAGGTGATTTCCAATTTTTTAGAATGTGCATGAGAGCAGTCACCAACATGGTATCAATGAGTTTAGGTGGACAATTTGATTGTGTGAAACATGGGTGTTGAGAGCGAAGGATTACAATGTCTATAGAGATTTCTTCTGAGCAGTTAGTAATAGATTGTATGGTGTTCCAGACGTAGGTCCAAAAAGAGCGGACTAGAGTACAATGAAATAACATATGATCAAGAGTTCCTTCCTCTTTCAAACAGTTCCAGCAAACAGAGTCTTGCTTTAAGTTAGCTTTCCACATGCGAAGTGGGGTCCATATTGCCTGCCACATAAGAAAGTACATTGATTGTGATACTCTAGAAGATAAAAGCGGGCGATTTGTTGATGACCAGAAAAGCTCCCAATCAATGTCAGAAAGCGGAGTGGTAAGTATAGCGTCCCAGTGCTTCATAGAGTGAGGTGAAAAAGTGAAGGAGTGATCTCTTAAAATACTGTAGAAGGATGATATCGCCTTGCCTTTTAATAGAGACAGAGAAGACCAGTTGTAAATAGTATTTTTGGAAGTCATATAGTCAAATCGTATATGCAAAGAAGGCAACACTCCAGTGAGAGAACGCCATTGTGAATAAGTAGAAGGAGGCAGCGAGTATGTAAAGCACAGTATATCAAATGGAATTAATGAGTTGAGGGTAGACAATTGATGGACAAACCATATACCTGCCCGCTGCCACCTTTTCCATGATAGAGATTTGTCGTGATTTTGAATTTTGGGATTGTTCCAAAGGGACATGAGTGGACTAACATTAACTGAGATTTCAGTCAATGTATCTATAAGATAAAGAGCATGCTGCGTTGCACCCAATAAAGAGTATCTCTTTAAGTGCCTTGGTATTGACACCGTTAGTAAGCATGAGATGTGTAAAGGCGTACATAAAAAACATTCCATTTCAAACCAGGCAGGAAGATCTTGAGTGGGAAGATTTTTAGTGGAGGAGTTAGTGAGCCAGTAAGCTCCATATTTGGCTAATGAAGCAATATAATAGTGATAGAAATCAGGAAAGTTAAGACCACCGTTGATCTTAGAGGCTTTCAGTTTGGCGAGAGCAATTCGAGGTTTTTTCTTGTTCCAAATGAATTCAGATATTTTCATATTTAGCCAATGAAATAATGATTTCCGGCATAACAGAGGGAGCATAGAAAGGATATAATTAATTTGAGGGGCCAGAGTCATTTTGATGGATGCAATTCTACCCCACCAGGATAAAAAAAGTGGAGTCCATCGAGATGTAGTGTTTAGAACTAGATTTTTGACTTTAGATATATTAAGATCTTGAGCATGAACCGAATCTTTATGTATTAAAATCCCCAAGTATTTCACAGCTTCATGTGACCATGAGAAAGGAAAATGAGCCAAATCTGATGGAAGTATATTATCATTTAGAGGGAAGATCTCTGATTTCTCCCAATTAACAGAGTATCCGGAAAGGAGGGAGTATTGAGTGATAATATGAATAAGATTGGGAAGGGAGAGTAAAGGGTCCCTCAGAAAAAGTAAAACATCATCAGCATAAGCTGCTAATTTGAAATCTCGATCAGAGGAGGGAATACCTTTAATTGAGGGACTTTGTCGTATAGCTGAAAGGAGTGGCTCCAACACTAAATTAAATAGCAATGGTGAGAGAGGACAGCCTTGTCGAGTACCTCTATGGAGGGGAAATTTATTGGATAAAGAATTGTTAATCCTAATACGAGCTGTGGGTTGATGATATAGCGTTTTTATCCAGTTTGTAAAAAATGGGCCAAAATTATACCACTTCAGGACACGGAAAAGGAAAGGCCACTCCACTCGGTCAAAGGCTTTTTCAGCATCAATAGCTAGGCCTATTACAGGGTCTGACATTGTTTTAGCATGAGCGTTAATATAGTGAAATAGGCGCAGGTTGTCTCCTATATATCTTTGTTTAATGAACCCTGTTTGATCTTTATGTATAAGCAATGGGATTATTTTGGTAAGTCTTAATGCAAGTAATTTTGCCATTATCTTGTAGTCTAAATTGAGGAGAGAGATGGGGCGAAAGTTTTTAACTAAAGTGTCATCTCTGTCAGGTTTGGGGATTACTACAATGGTGGCCTCGGTGAAATTGAATTGCTTGTCCGGAGTGGAGTGGAGGAAGTCATAATATTTAAGGAGATGAGGAGCTAGTAGGGTGCGAAATTGCTTAAAGAATTTGTTCGTGAAGCCGTCTGGGCCAGGGGCTTTCCCAGCAGGTAAGGAAGATATGGCAGTTTCAATTTCTAATATAGTTATTGGAGAATCAAGTTCCAATTTAACAGATTCTGGAATGGTCGGATGAGTTAAGGAGGTAAGAAATGAGTCTATATCTGCTTCAGGAGTGGTAGATTCGGATTGGTATAAAGAAGTATAGAATTTTTCAAATTGAGAGGAAATTAGAGATCTGGTTTTGACTAATTGACCTGATGGATTCTGAATAGCCGTTATATGTAGTCTTTTAGATTTATTTTTAAGGTATCTGGCCAAAGGACGACCCATTATATTATCTCCCATGTAATGACCAGAGTTAGAGATAAAAATATCACGCCTAGCTATATATGAAACTAAAGTATTATATTCATATTTAAGATTTTGAATACGTTGGAAAGTATTTGGGTCATGTATGTGATTAGACATATGTTGTAATTCTAAGGTTTTGATGGAGTTTTCTAAATCTTTTTCCTTTCTCATGGACTGTTTCTTTTTCCAAGAGGCAATTTTAATCAATTCACCTCTAAGAGTTACTTTGTATGCTTCCCAGACAATGGAAGGGCAAATTTCAGGATCTTTAGAATTATTTTCAAAAAACTCCGCAGTGAAAGAATTGATTTTTTCAATAATTTCCTCGTCTAGCAGTAAGGCGTTGTTTAGCCGCCATGAGGGGGATTCCTTATGTGGGACTGAGATGGATATATATAAAGAGATGGCAGCATGATACGTGAGAGTCCCTGTAGAAATTTCATCGCATAATTCAGGGGGTAATGAATTCCAAAGGGTCGGGCCAGTAAGTGTGAAATTTGTTGTACGAGTAGAGCTAAAGATACGAAGTGATAGAACGGTAAGAAGATTTTGTGACTGAGATCTGAGTGTTCTGGATGGGGTATACGGAATTACGATATTATTCAGGAAATCTGGTTGGTTGAACCTAGTTCCTTTTGCACAGCAGCATACAATACTGCTACTGATCCAACAGCGGTGTGTGAAGAGAGATAGTGAGGGGCATTTGTAGGTCAGTAAGAGGAGTTAGAATTGTATTCGGAAATGGATGGGAAGCCAATGAAGTGACTTTAGGAGAGCAGTAACGTGAGCAAAGCGGTCCTCCCGGAATTTAAGTCGTGCAGCTGAATTCTGGATGGGAGCGAGATGGCTAAGTGGAAGGCCTGAGAGTAGCGAGTTGCAGTAGTCTAAGTGCGAGGTGATGAGGTTTTGGATAAGTGTTTTGGTAGTGTTCTCAGCGAGGAAGGGTCGGATTTTGGTACTATTATAGAGGAAGAAGCGGCAGATATGAGCGATATGTTGTATCCAGGCGGTGAAGGAGAAAGAAGAGTCAAAGATGACCCTGAGATTACAAGCAGAGAAAATAAGAAGGATGGGTGTGTTGTCCACAAAGACAGAGAACGAGGGAAGGGGAGAGGTGGGTTTAGGCAGGAATATCCCTTTAAAATACGCACAGTGTTACAGAATAGTGCAGATCTGTGCCCAGCTTGTGAGCCAGGATATACTGTACATCTAGTTTCAGTTGATGTAACTCTTCATGCCCAAATGTGAGCATGGATCCTGGCACTGGGCATTATAGAATACCATTTAGCGCAGATTTTTTCAGCATAAAATTTTGACCACCATTTATAGAATCTGATAGCTTAATGCACAGATAGATGTGGCAGCTAAGGTTTTAGAATTGCCCTTCTAGTAACTAATAAGCCAAACATTATGAATATAATAGTGGTGACATTTCAAAAAAATAAAAGGTTTTATGAATTCAGCACCACCACTGGCCTCATAAATTCCTTTGAATATTGGACCCTTAAGGGGGGGGGGGTAATAGTCAGCCTGCAGCAGAAAGCAGCTTGTAAGTCCCTCACAGTCATGGGCTGAACTAACCCTGGATATTTAGGCCCTGATTCTGTATAGTTGGGCATCCTCCTGTCGGCGATTACGAGTTTGGGGGGAGGGGGGTCCGGGGTTCGGGGTTCCGACTGGAGGAGTTGGGCATCTTCCTGCCGGTGATGGGACAGGCGGCCGCGGCCGCTATACTTATTGCAGCAGGGAGATCCCTTGGCGCGATCAGTTTAGCGGCCGTGTCTACTTACAATGTAGACCAGCATTTTGCTGGCCTACATTTTAAACGTCTCTTCCTCTACTAGGGAGACGTGTAGGGCCGCCTAGGTTCGCCTAAGGCCCGCCTAAGGCCTTTAGGCAAGCTTAGGCGTCTTGCGGGCCTCCCTAGGCTCCCGGAGGTGCCTTCAATATAGGCGGCCTGCCTGGGGAGCATTTTTTTAAAAAACGTGCATCCCGATTGGCTGATTAGACAGCTGTAGGACGCCTACAGCTGCCTAAAATCGGGACGCACTTTGTAGAATCAGGGCCTTAATGCTGGGATATACGCCACTCCCCGCACTGAATATCTGGATAGAAGTGTTGACCCAGAAGTTAACCTGGAACTAGCTAACATTCAGAGTGGTGCCCATATAGGAAACTTAGCTTCTCCTGCCCAGTTAAGCTCCTTTGAAGGAAACACTTTTTTCTTTTAAACCAAAAGAGGGGTAGATTTGTGGAATACTCTCCCGGTAGAGGTGGTGGAGACAGAGACTGTGTCTGAATTCAAGAAAGTGTGGGACAAGCCTTAGCCAATAGGGAGAGGAGGAGATAGTGGATGCTGAGGATGGGCACACTGGATGGGCCATTTGGTCTTTATCTGCCAACATGTTTCTATATGGATTTGAATATCAGACCCTTAATATTCAAAAAGTTAATTTGGACTTAAAGCATGTAAAGTTTTGAGTGTATGATATAGGTTGAACTCTCCAAATTATTCACATAACAAATTTTCTAAAATTAAGAGCCCTCTTTATATATATAATCTTTATTCATTTTCAAACTTACAATAAGTGTGACAACAAGTTAAAACATTTTAACATTAAATATATCACTTAATATTCAGCAATAATACAAATCATATAATCTTATCTCCCTCCCTTTCCACCCTTTCCTAACAAATATTTAATATCCTATATAGAAGATGATACACTAAAATCCCCCCCCCCCCCCGAATATTGAACTTATAAATTTAAGGGGAAAATGGCATCTATTCATTACAATATTTTGTTAACGGCTCCCACACATCTTGAAATTTCCTTAAATACCCCTGCTGTGTAGCTATTACTCTTTCCATTTTGTATATAAGACACAATGAGTTCCACCAAAAATTATAATTCAGTCTACTTCAGTTCTTCCAGTTATAAATAATTTGTTGTATGGCAACCCCTGTCATTATAAGCAAAAGCTTATTATTATTCGAAGATATCTGACTCTTTGCCCTCATAGTCATGCCAAATAATACTGTATCATATGATAATGCCACATGATTTTCTAATAAACTATTAATTAGGCCCCAAATTGCTTTCCAAAAAGCCATAATAAATGGACAATAGAATAATAAATGATCTAAAGTCCCTGCTTCGAGATGACAGTGCCAACATCTATTAGACTTAGAGCTATCTAATTTTTGTAACCGAACAGGGGTCCATAATGCTCTGTGTAACAGAAAAAAACAAATTTGTCTCATAGATGCAGACACTGTACATCTCATCCTCCAAGTCCAAATTTATGGCCATTGAGACGCATTAATTTGATGCTTAGTCTCAGTGCTCCAAACGTCTCTCAGACCAGTCTTTGGTTTCTTTTTGATAAATCCATTTAACAATTTATATCACTGGGTGGCCTGGTGCCCCAGGAAGTCCACCTGAAAGCATAAGAACTCCAAGCTATATTGATTATTAAGATTAAGAGCCCTCTTTGATGCTAAGTTGCATTAGATAGTAATATTGGGTGAATGGTCATCCAGTGGCAGTCAGCATTTTTTTTTTTTTTTTTTTTTACCACGACCAGCGTTATCCCTGGACATTCAGTGCTGGGCCATGTCCTGACACTGCCATTGAACATCCAGCTTTATGCGGCCAGCTACCGTATATACTCGAATATAAGTCGATCTAAACATAAGTCGAGACCCCCATTTCCCCCCCAAAAGGAGGAAAAATGATTGACTCGAATATAAGTCGGGCGGCTTAATATTCAAGTGTCCTGCCCTGCCAGGTTCTGCATTCATCCCCCCTCCCTGCTAAGTTCTGCACCCAGCCCCCTTCCCTCCCTGCCCTGCACTCAGTCCCATTTCCTACCAGGCTGTGAACCAAGCCCCCCTTCCTGCCAGGCTCTAAACACTGACCTACCTTCCTTCCCTGTACCCTTTTCCCCCCTAAAAATGAGCCAACCTCATCAGTGATGTCACAATGGCTTGATTGTCCCGTACTACCCTCTGCCCTCTAACCTAGCCAGCAGATTACCGGTAACCATTCCCCTTAACTTAAACCACCTAGTGGTAGGCCGGGACAGGAGGGATCCCTCCCGTCTCCTGCCCCAGCCGACACTAATAATTACCACCCTCCCTCCTTTCCTCCCTCGCGTACCTGTTCCCTGGTGGTCCAGTGTGTATCTCGTGCTGAAATCCTGAAGATTGTAAAGGTAGTAGCCAGCGTTGCATCCGGACCAGCATGCAGGAGCGAGCTTTTCATGCTCCCGGCTGGCACTGCGCCGCTCCTTGATAGGCTGCCATGAGAACTTGAGGCAAGGATCAGTGCAGGGCCAGCTAGGAGCACACCAGTACTTCCATGAAGTTCATAGTGGTTTGCATAATTAATTATGGAGATAGAAGTTAAAAACCAGTGTTACAATATTTAGGAATTATTAGTAACAAGCTCATGAAATGATAGGTCTTTAGGTCTTTTTTTGAAACATTTAAAATTAGATTGTTGGTTAATATTAGATCGGACTGCATCAAACAGTTCTATTTGCCAGATAACTTATGCGGTGAGTGCTGAATATTGACACCTAATTGCATATGTGCTGACTCAGCCCCCCAGACCCCCCACAAAATAGCTGGCTTACAGTTTGGCAGTTAGTACTGGTATTCAGTGACACTATCCAGCTAAGTGTGATTGCATATTAGAGAATGATATGGGGCCAAATTTTCCCCCGTCCACGCAGGAACTCAATTTGTCGCTGTCCCTGTCTCAATCCTGCATTCCCTGCCTTAACCGCCCAAGCTTTGGACACTTATGATTTTAAAGTGTTTGAGGCTTGTGCAGATGAGGACTGAGCTTAGGCATTGGTGGAATGTGGCATTATGACATCACAATCTGAGCTCTAGAATGTTGCTACCTATGAATTTAAAGTGTTTGAGGCTTATGCAGATGAGGACTGAGCTTAGGCATTGGTGGAATGTGGCATTATGACATCACAATCTGAGCTCTAGAATGTTGCTACCTATGAATTTAAAGTGTTTGAGGCTTATGCAGATGAGCTTGCAGGAATGGGGCAGGGACTGGAAAAGAACTCGCCAGGATGGGATGGGAAAATGAGTTCCCACGGGGAAGGGGAAAATTTGTCCCCATGCCATTCTCTATTGCTTATCAATGGATAGCCCTGCACGAGTGAATTAACCCGCCTTTCCTGGCTAGTTAAATCGCTTTGAATATCAACCCTATATTAAATGATGGCATCCATTCTGCCTAAAAAGGCATCCAGAACTGTACCTGCTACTCTGTACACATTACCCTCCTTCTTGATTAAGCAACTGGTATTACAAGAAATACAGTTGACAATTTGTCACCATACCAACCACATATGGGCAGTTGGCACTCATGCTAACACAATAACACATACAAGCAACGTTTCCACAATAGCATGCCAATAGTTCAGAGTGGTTTTATTATTATAGCCATTGATTGCTAATGCATGCTTAAACCAATCGTCCAACAAAATTACTATTCTGTAAGCCACATTTAATTTTTCAGGTATGTGTGAAAAATTGCAAAAGAACTGGGAGACTGGGCATCAAAATGGCAGATGACGTTGGATGTTAGCAAGTGCAAAGTGATGCATGTGAGAAAGAAGAACCTGAACTATAGCTATGTGATGTAGGGTTCCATGTTTAGGAAGCACCGCCAAGGAATAGGAGCTAGGTGTCATTGCTGAGGATATGTTGAAACCCTCAGATCAATGTGCGGCAGCAGCTAAGAAAGCAAATGTAATGTTAGGAATTATCAGGAAAGAAATGGAAAACAAAGATGAAAATGTTGTAATGCCCTTGTAACACTCTATGTGTGCAATTCTGGTCACCATATCTCAAAAAAGATACAGCAGAGTTAGAAAAGGTACAGAGAAGGGCGTCAAAAATGATAAAGGGGATGGGATGACTTCCCTATGAGGAAAGGTTATAGCAGCTAGGACTTTTCAGCTTGGAGAAGAGATAGCTCAGGTGTGATATTATAGAGGTCTATAAAATAATGCATGGAAAGGGTAGATGTGAATCACTTGTTTACTCTTTCCAAAATATTAGGACTAGGGGGCATGCGATGAAGCTATGAAGTAGTAGATTTCAAACAAACTGGAGAAAATATTTCTTCACACAATGTGTAATTAAACTCTGGAATTTGTTGAAGGAGAATGTGGTAGAATCAGTTAGCTTAGCGGGGTTTAAAAAAGGTTTGGATAATTTCATATAAAAGAAGTCCATAGGCCATTATTGAGATGGCTTGGGAAAATCCACTGTTTATTCCTAGGATAAGCTGCATAAAATCTGTTTTACTACTTGGAATCTATCTAGGTACTTGGGACCTGGGTTGGCCACTGTTGGAAACAGGATACTGGGCTTGATGGGCTTTTGGTCTATCCCAGTATGGCAATTCTTATGGTGAACTTTTCAAGAGGTATACGGAGGATAAAGAGGAGGATAGGCACCGGTGGGTGGTATGGCAAGAAGGAGAGGCACTAGTGTGTGTGTGTGTGGGGAGGGGGTGTGGAGAGGAGAGGCATCAGTGGTGGTGGGGAGGAAGAAAGAGAAACACGATTTATCATGTCCGTCATGGAGAGGACTATGTATCGTGGATGTTTCATCACAGCCGTGGTGAAATGCTCTGCAATGAAACAGCCACGATAAATCGTCCCATTCCATGTTTTACATGGTCTAAGTCACAATGTCCAAGTTCCATCTAAGCTCTGTTGTAAAACTTTCGGTTTTACATGCTGTACGACTAAGTCTAAGCTGGCCCATGTCCCGCCTAACTCCCGCCCTCGACACGCCTCCCGAAACACCCCTTTTAACTTTGGACTTTGAGCGGCACTATGAAGGCCTAGGTCGTTTAGAAATATGTCCAAAACCCGTTTTTATTTTCAGCGCTTGGACATTTTTGAGAAATGTTCGTCCAAGTGCCGACTTAGGCCGGTTTTTGGACGTTTTTTTCTTTCGATTATGAGCCCCATACTGTACATATGGAAGTGTGAGTTGTATGCACAGAGGTATTCTATAATAAAGACCATCCTTTTCATAGACCACTTTGACTAATAAACATTCAGGGGGAAGTAGCAATAAGGAGGAAATAATAGCCTAACCCCGCCTGTAACACGACAGGACAAAAGCAGGAAAAGTCACATATGTGAAATATATGATAAATAAAACACAGACAATAGATGTATAATGTATATACATAAAATGAATATATTATAGCATGACTATGTAGGATAAATGTACATATAGGGTAAATATAGTAACCTAAAAGACACCTTTATAGGGTGAAGATAATGTGTAAATACTGTACAAACTCATGTATCGCAACACCATAATGGAAGCTAATGTAAACCGCTCTGAATTGACTACACAATCATTAGTAGCGGTATAAAAGCTTTCAATAAACAATAAATATGCATGCACAATTGCCTTAGCGTGCAAATGCAGGTAGGTATAGGCACGGATGACATGGGTATATCTCCCATTTATGCGTACAACTTACAGAATACTGTAAATTATGCAAGTAAGGGCCACACATAGGCTTGCCCGTTTACCCTTGGCATAAGTGTGTGCACCTAAATATGCACTAATTTTTTGCCAACTTACATTAAGGAGGAATTTGATAAATAGTGCCACTAAGCACTATTCTATAAAGGGTGCATGCCTTATATACAACAGCATTTAGGGCCTTATTCTCTATAGCACGCCTTGGCGTGCCTACATTGTAGGCGTACAGGTGCGCGGTTGTCAATCAACCGCTAGGTGCACATAGTAGAATCACACCTACAATTTTGTATAGGTGTGTGAAATATAGGCTAGCATTATGCAGGCCCACATTTCATATGCCTACTTCGCGCTTTCAGAGACGCATAGCGATGCCTTAGCACACGTAATGCAGCTTACGACACAAACCATACCTCTGCCTGCCTTACGCGTACTTAGGCTTCGCTATGCACCTTCGTATGCCCAAAGTAGGTGCGTTAGTATAACCTGCCTAATTTAAAAACAAACAAAGCATGCGTTGCCATTGGCTAGCATGCACTATAGTGAATCAGGCCTTTAGTGCAGATCCTGTGCCTAACTTTTAGGTGCCAGTTTTGCACCTGCTAGAACCTGGTATAAAGACCAGTGCCCGCGTCAGGCATGGTTACACAGTATTCTGAAACTCTGTGTGCAATTTTTGGGCTGCCCCTAACATGCCCGTGGCCATATCCCCTTTTGAGACACACACCATAGAAATTAGGTGCACCGCCTTATAGAATAGTGTAGATCCAGATGTGCGTGCAAATTTTAATGAGCCCCAATTAACATCAATAATGAATGCTAGCACCCAATTAATGATGGTTCAAGCTCAATATCCAATTCTTTTTGTGTGTGCATCTTGACATTGCGCCCTTAATTGGGCAGGTAACTTTGGATTCCAGAGATATATAGAATTCAAGGGTAATATTCTATAATGGAGTCTGGGTGTACCCCTGCTGTTGTAGAATAATTTCTCAATGTCCTGTACCTGGCTGCCCAAATGTATCAACTAATAGTGGTGAAATATTCCAGACAATGCAATTAAGCATCGCCTTGGCCTTGAGCTGTAACACATTTACCCAATTCAGATTTTTGCACAGTCTGTTTTCAATGTCACATGCTGTTCTTGCTCTAGTTTTATTGCAAGATTGTTGGGTATGGTGAGAACCAGGAATCTTTGCCAAGAGTTTTCTTCGGTCCTATTTTGTTCGAGTTTTAAACTCCAGCGTGAAGAGGGTCCTACGTGTGATAATTTGAATAATATATTGATTTTGGATATACTGTATAGGGTAGATGCATACCTACTTTTCATATCAACATTTTTCTAAACTCTCTCTGTTGAATGGCAATATTAAAGTTTCAGAAGGACAATAAATGTCATTTGTTTTTCGGAAGTTCACTGACCCAAAAGTGTGAAACTTAGTTAGAGAGGTTAGAAATCATCATTTTCACGGAATTCCTAGAAAAGTAAATGCCAGTTGCGGCATAGATATTAACAGTAGAAGGAGAGTGTAACAATCAAACGTGTTGGTTTGATATGATTAAAACCAAAGCATTCTACATTCTTGTCTTATAGGAAGCACTGCATAGCTCATTTTTATAAGCTTGACACTTGGTTAATAGAGAAAGCAGTAGCCAAGGCCTTACCTTTCTACCCGAAGCCTGACTTCTCAGATTCTTTTCTTTTCTGGTTCCACCACAGATATCACCCTAAGGTCTGTCAGCAGCATCACAGTAACAAACCGAGGTATAATCAGCCTATATATACACAATCAACTGCAATAAGCACAGCTCAAATTGCTACTTCAGTTCCCTATTTATAGAATGCTAGTTAGATGAAGAGACCCTGCAAGCAAACAATCTGTGCTGAATTAGAACAAACTTGATGATTCATATGGAAGGGGGAGGGAACGTAAACTGCATTCAACTACGATACCTGCACTCATTCTGTTGACCACATAATATATATATTGTCATTTTGACATGTGAACCATGAATCTTCGCCCTTCACTTTACTTACTCTTGCAAATGGTGAATGAAAATAACAAAAAAAGAAGCAAAAATCATAGCGTTCTAAGAGCTGCCTTTTGCAAAACTTTTAAAGCCAGGCAGATTAGGAGATGGAAAGTGATTGGCTTTGATAAGGAAAACCCCACTGGCTTGCTGTCTTCCTCGGACAATGAAACCACATACTTTTGTGTGTTCCTTTCAGTTTTGGATTGTCCTGTGACAGAAAAAAAAAAAGTAGCAGATTCAGGGTTGTTTGTCTGGATTTTTCCTAATTAACTGAAGTGTTGATACCAGACAGAAAGAGTGAGAGCAAATGAGACTGGCCACTGTCACATCCCACGAGCTCCTGATCACTGCCGCGAGCTGTGTTCCAAGTGACCTTGACTGTTCCCAGCGTGTATCCTTTAACCAGGGAGTCCTTCAGGCCTTCTTAGGCAACCGCCTAAGGTAAAACAATAGGTTCAATGTTCTCAGGTAAATCAGGCAAAGGGAAAAAGAAAGCCACACACTTCCAAGAATGTCAGAAAAATAAAGTTGTATTTTATTTTTATACTTCTGGTTACTTTGTCCAGGTATTGATAGCCAATAGCAGTAGTTTCAATAAACTGCCAACTTTATTCTGATCAGAGCAATATGTAGCAGAGTTCATGAAAGTGACCAGCCCAGCTCTATTACTCAATATTGTATTATTACATTACATTACATTACAAATTTCTATTCCGCCATTACCTTTCGATTCAAAGCAGATTACAAAAAGAGTTATGAAAGAAGGGTTACAAAGTTAGATCAGAGATCGTTTCCAAGAGAGGGATAAGAAGGATCAGGGGTTGGGGAGGGGATGGTAAGAAGGGGTATTCATGGTATTAAGCTTTATTAAGGGATTTCTTGAAGAGTATAGATTTTACTTCCTTTCTGAACATCTTGTAGTTTGGGGTTGTTATCAATAGGTTGGAGATTTGGTTATCTATTTTTGCTGCTTGAGTGGCTAGTAGGCCGTCGTATAGTTTTTTCCATTTTACTTCTTTGATTGGGGAGTAAGTGAATGGAATATGTGTTTTTCTATGCCTGGTAGAGGTAGTTTGGATGAGGCGGTCGTTTAGGTAGATTGGGCTGTCTCCATTTATAGTTTTAAATAGTATATAGTAGAATTTAAATTGCATTCTTTTCTGGATTGGAAACCAATGTGAGTTGATGAATGCCTCAGTAATGTGGTCATGTTTCTTCAATGAGTAGACGAGTCTCAGAGCTGTATTCTGAATTGTCTGTAATTGTTTAATCATTATTGCAGGGCAGGGGAGGTAGAGGATGTTGCAGTAGTCTAGGATACTTAAAATTAGAGATTGTACTAGGAGCTGAAATTGTGTTTTTTTTAAAGAATTTTCGGACTTGTCTAAGGTTTCTCATTTCTGCGAAAGATTTCTGTATTGTTTTGTTTATTTGTGGTTGCATGGTACAGCGTTTGTCAATAGTCATACCTAGTAGTTTTAGGGCGGTTTGCAAAGGGTAGTTGATAGAGTTGATTTCTAAGTTGGTTATGGTTGGGATTTTGTTATTTTCTAGGAGGAGGAATTTAGTTTTGTCTGGGTTGAGTTTCAGTTTGTGGTCTTTCATCCAAGTCGTAATTGTAACTAGAGTTCGGTGTACTGTGTCTGCCATTAAGAGCTTTGGTTGATCAAAAGGAATGAGGATAGTGATGTCATCAGCATAGCTATAAGAGGTTAGGCCTTGTTTGTTCAGGTAAACGCCGAGAGAGGCCATATATAGGTTGAAGAGAGTAGGGGACAGTGGGGATCCTTGTGGAACGCCGCAGGGGTTGGACCAAGGTTTGGATTTTTCTTTGTCTGATTTTACTTTGTATGTTCTGGATTTTAAGAAACCTTCAAACCATGAGTATACTTTATCTGAGATGCCTATTGAGTCCAAGATTTGCAGTAGGATGTTATGGTCTACCAAGTCAAATGCCGCCATCAGATCCAACTATATGAGCAGCATTTTTTTTTCCAATGCTGAAGTGTTGTCTTGCTGTGTCGATAAGGGAGCCTAGTAGTGTCTCTGTGCTGAAGTTAGTTCTAAAGCCGGATTGCGTGGAATGGAGTAAGTTATGGTCCTCAAGATAGTTGGTGAAGAGTTTGGCTACTAATCCTTCTGTTAGTTTGATATATAGAGGTATTGAGGCAATTGGTCTGTAGTTGGATGGGTGGTCTGTTAGTCCTTTTGGGTCTTTTAGGATTGGGGTGATGATGATTTCGCTGAGGTCAGTCAGGAAAATGCCGTCTTTGAGCATGGTTTGTATCCAGTGTAGGAGTAAGGTACCGAACTTAGTGCTCGCTGATGACAGTAGATATGGCGGGCAGTGGTTGAGTTCACAGGATGCGTGGCTGTACTTATTGTAGAGTTTGTTGAATTCGGTCCAGTGTATCTTAGGGAATTGGAACCAGGTTCTGTCTGCAGCACAAGATTCATTTTCTGTGGGAAGTATTGTGACTTCAATTAGGTGGGCTGGGTTACTATTGAAAGTAGCTCTGGTGTTTGTAATTTTATTCTTGAAGTGTTCTGCTAGGAGGGAGGCTAAGGGAAGGGGTTATTGTTAGTGGTCAAATAGGGTATGGTGTTATTTAGATCTTTTAATATTTGGAATAGTTTTTTGGTGTCTTGGGTTTCCGTGCCTATTAGGTTGGTGTAATGTTTTTTTCTCTTTTCTTTTAATAGAAGTTTGTATTGTTTGTTAATTTTTTTCCAGGCGGCTTTCGTATGATCTAGGTTGGTTTTTCTCCATTTTCTTTCCAGACGTCTACATTGTCTCTTGAGTAGGAGTAATTCGTCGTCGAACCATTGGTCTGATCGTCTGCAGGTTCTGGTTTTGGTTCGTAGTGGGGAAGAGTTCATGAAAGTGACCAGCCCAGCTCTATTACTCAATATTGTATTATATTGAAATATGTGTTTCTTCAATGCCTCTAATACAACCATATCTCCAGTATCAGCTTGATGTTGACGTTCATATTTGGCAATCTTCATTTCTAATTCTTGCAAAGCTTTATTTTGTTGTTTTTTGACTTTTGCGGCATAAGATATTATCATTATTCTGATATATTATTATTATTATTATTAACTAAGCGGTTAACAATTAGAACATTCACAGTGGTTCAAAGACAGTACAATTACAGAATACTTTCAGTTACAGTGCAATCACATAATAGTTTAGTCCACTTAAAATACCATTAAAAACTGGAGGAATTTATGTATTGTCCATCCTCACTAAATTTAGTGTAATAATCACAGTTCAGGTTTCTTATTAAATATATCTACTAGCAAAGTTTCAGAGAAAAGCCTCAACATATAGTTGTGTCTTCAACAGTCTTCTAAACTGTAAGATCAGAACAGGTCCTCAGTAGTATGTGTAAGTTTGAAAAGTTTTGGTGGCCCTCAGAGCTTTCCCATATTCACACTGGGACCCTTTACATGAGAAAGGTTGGAGACCACTGGGTTAAGGAAACAGTGATAACACAGTGGAAGGTGACAGACAGTAGTGGTCAATGGAGATCGCTCTGCGGAAAGGGATGTTACCAGTGGTGTGCCTCAAGGTTGGGTTCTTGGGTCTGTTCTTTTTAATATTTTTAAAAGCAATATTGCTGAAAAACTGTCAGATAAGATTTGCCTCTTTGTGGATGATACCAAAATCTGCAATAGAGTAGACACCACTGATAGCTGACACGAGGAAGTACCTAGTGAAGCTTGAAGAATGGTCTGAAATGTGGCAGCTAAGATTTAATGCTAAGAAATTCAAGGTCATGCATTTGAGCTGCATAAACCCCAAAGAATGGTACAGTTTATAGGGTGAAGAACTTTTGAGCATGAAAGAGGAGCAGGACTTGGGTATGATAGTATGTGATGATCTTAAGATTGTCAAATAGGTTGAAAAGGTAATAGCGAAAGCTATAAGGATGCTAGGGTACTTAGGGAGAGGTATGGTCAGTATTGATGCCCCTGTATAATACTCTGGTGAGACCTCATTTAGAATATTGTGTACAGTTCTGGAGACCGTATCTTCAAAAGATATAAACAGGATGGAGTTGGTCCTGAGGAATACTACAAAAATGGTCAGAGGTCTTCATCATAAGACATATGGGGACAGACTTAAAGATCTCAATACATATGCTTTGAAGGAAAGGTGGTAGAGGAGAGATTTGATAGAGACGTTTAACTAGCTATGTGGCATAAATACACATGAGGCAAATTTCTTTCATTTGAAAGGAAGTTTCGGAATGAGAGGGTATAGGATGAAGTTAAGAGGTGATAGGCTCAAGAGTAATCCAAGGAAACACTTTTTTTACAGAAAGGGTGATAGATGCATGGAATGGTCTCCCAGTAGAGATGGTGGAGACAAAGACTGTGTCTGAATTCAAGAAAGCATGAGACAGGTACGTGAGATCTCTTAAGGAAAGGAGGAGATAGTGGATGATGCAGATGGGCCATTTTACTTTTATCTGCCATCATATTTCTATGGAAGGGAATAAAGGGTCAGCAAAGACAGACTATGGTGGATGGAGATGACAGTCAAGCAAGTCACAATCAGATCTCCTCCAGTCACCATGAAAGTGTGAAAAATTCCAAAAGATGAGTGAAATTGGTGCTTATATCTGCCTTATAGCAGCTGTAAATGCCAACATTTAAATGTTCTGCCTGCATGTTGATGTTCAGAACTCTACATCGCCCATACCACATCCCCTAAGCACATCTTTCTACACAATGAAATCTGAATGTAGCTGGAGCATCTATGTGTAAATCCTGGCACCTCTAAAACTGCAGTTTACACATGGACGTCATTTACCGTACATGTGGAAATGTCAGCATTTCCATGAAAAAAATCATAAATAGGACCTCCAAAATAAGCATTTTAGACTCAGAGTGGTCTAAATTTATAGGAAAAGCATGCATTTATTTTTCCTTTTGATAACTGTGATGTAACTTATGTATATGCCTGCTGCAAAGTCAGATGACCTGTTACAAAATCCCACTTCCTTCTGTATTTTCCTTCTGTGGTTCTAATGAACGTTATTGGCATAAAGAAGAGTCAAGAAAGCCTTAATTCACTCTCTCTAATATTTTAGTTTTTTCAAAACAAAAGAGATCTGACAGGTAACTCAGAAGTAAAATGCCGGCTCCTTAAATTATTATTAACCTCATTATCTTCTAACCAGATCTGGCTGTTGCTAGCCACTTTGGAAGTGAAATGAAGCAAAGAAGGCGCCATGCTCTGACAAGCAGAAGTGTAATATGATTGACTAATAACTACCCCAGACATCTTTAAAGGAACACTTAGAAGAGTGAGAGACATAGAGCAGACAACAAAGCATAAAAGAGAGAGAAAGGAAAGAAAGAGAAGTGAAACAGAGCCAGAAAGAGAGAGAATGCTTAAAAGAAGGGGATAAGAAGAGGACGAAGCATGGGTAGCCCAACAATTAGGCAAGACTAGATACTTGCCTAAGGCGGCAGCTTCTTGCGGGCAGCAAAAAGCAGCTGCAGTAAAGTAAAAACATAAGCACATAAGCATCAGCATACTGGGACAGACCATGAAGTCCAGAATCCTATCTCCAGTGATGGCCAATCGAGACCACATGTGTGTGATAATCCCAAAAGAGGAAGAGAGATTTTCTGCTGCTTATCCCAAGTCCATTGTAATAATGATTTATGGACTTTTATCAATTTGTCTATACCTTGTTCACCCTGTTACGCTAACCCCTGTTGCCACATTCTCTGACAATGAATTCTAGAGCTTAATTATACATTATAAATAAATGATGCCTTAAGTTATGTATCAGTAGGCGCCCTACCAACACCTAAGTAGAAAATGCCATTTAAAACCAATTAATAAGCTGTTAAAAAAAAAAAAAAATTGTAGGCGCCTACCGATGTCTAAAAAATAGTGCCTGTATCGCAGCTACAAAGGTGCTTTACGACTCCTAATGCAAGAAGTGGTGTTAGGTATTATAAAGTGCCTCAGTAGCCTTGATTCACATGAAAGGTAGGTGCCAGAAATGTAGGCCTTGAAAATCCAGGCCTACAGTTCCCGCTCCTGCCTTTCATGAAGCCGCAATTCTATAATCAGTGCAGTTGTGTGACTGACATACAATCGTTGGCACCATTTACAGAATCTGGGCCTTAGTGAAGAGATGTTTTTATCAATTTCTTTTAAATGTACTACTTAATAACTTCATTGCATGCTCCCTAGTACTTCTATTTTTCAAAAAAGTAAATAAGAAATGCACATCTACCCATTTCACTCAGTATTTTTTATTTTTATCTTTATTAAAGCTTTTCCTCATCCAACAAATTATGGAAAGTATAACAAAAACATGGCTGCTACACCTCACCCAGGCAGCAGTGATAACTTCCATTTTTTGGATTCAAGACAAAAAAAGAAAAAAAAACTCCAGAAATAAAACAGAAGCTGCTATCTAATAACTTATCAGTCCTGACTAATCAAGTTATTGAAGAACCTTCGTAGAAAATTAGGCCTTCATCAAATATAATGTTTCTGTTTTCTTTTGCAAAACATTACAATTCTTTTGATAAAACACTCTATTGATGTTCAACCCAGATGTCTCAATCTGTCCTCCTTACTTCCATTGCTTTTAATGGAAGTAAAACCTGCATGTTTCAATCCGTCCTTTTTCTGGAGCCATATGGTAACCCAACCCATACAGATTCCAGGTCCCTTTTGCCTTAGCCCAACCTTCCCCCCCTCCCCCCGACAAAGGTTCCAGGTTTCCCAATTATCAGCTCAACCCCTCTGCTGCATGTTCTATCCTCTGTTTGTATGCCCAACTCCCCCAACATAAGTTCTAGGCTCTACAATTTTCAGCCCAACCGCTCCAATAATAGGTTCCAGACCCACAAACTTCCCACTCACCCAATGTCCATGGGTTTACCACAAAGTCCCTGGAGATGTAGCGAGTCAGAAAGCAGAAGCAATCCCAAGTCATTCCTGCCTTTGTTGGTCTTCGAGACAACATGGTACCTCTTAACGGTAATCTCATGTTACTATTCATGTTTCTTTACCATAATTCCCTAGAGGTAGTACAATGAGACTACTACTAGGGGCATGGAGGTTACAACAAGGGCAGAAACAACTTGGGATCTCTCCTGACTGCTGACCCACTACACCTCCAGGGACTTTATGGTAGGTCCATGGGGGTCAGGGGAGATAATTTGTGCTAGGAGTTACTTGGATGATTGGTGTGAGGATCAGAAACTCAAAGAGACAGAACCAAAGGCCTAGTCAGACCTCAAATTTTAGGTGGGCTGCTAGGCAAACTGTATGGGTACATATAGTCTCCACATCCTGTTCCTAAATTCAGAATATTAAATACTTGAGTGTGAGCCCATCAGGATAGATAGGGAAAAATGCTTGAGTACCTGAATGTAAACCACGTGGAGGGGTATAATCGAAAGGGACGTCTAAGTCCGTTTACGTCCATCTCGCAAGCCGTCCAAAGTTAAAAAGAGCCTAAGACACATTTTCAAAAGAGACTTTTTATGGCTTTCGAATATCGTCTAATTATACGTCCTGCTGATCTGATCATCCAAGCCGCTAAATCATCCATCTTTATACCACATTTCCATCCAACTTTCCGTCCAAGTCCAAAACGCCTAGAACAAGCCCTGTTGGACGTGAGAGGGGTACTTTACCTAAATAGTGCCACCTAAATAGTGGGGTACCTTACAGGGCACTGCTGTGAACTTCACAAAAAGAGTGCCATGGCTTCTCCTCATTGCAGCTCCCTTATAGGTGACAGTGAGCCCCCAAAACCACCTCCAGAATCCCCTAGACCTACTTATCTACCACCCCAATAGCCTTTATGGCTGCAGGAGCCACTTATATGCCAGTCAAAAAGGGTTAGTTAAGCGGAATTCAGCTGAATTCTTCCAAATAAGAAATTATTTTAAGATTTCCTTATGAAGCTAACCTATCTAATCTAAACTTGGGAACTACAAATCTTGTTTTACAGCAACTTGAAAAACAGCAGCCAAGGAACTTCAGATAAGTATCAGTGTCAAATTTCATTTACCACATAGTATGTCTGAACAATAACTTTGGTTCAATAATGTAAAGAATAGATTCTTTCTGAAGTGTTTTTTTTCTTCTCTTTCAGGTAACCTTATGGAAATCTAGAATCAACATCAATTAGGAAAGTATATGCCTATGTATTTTGTTTGTCTCTGTCTTTTTTCTCTGTGCAATAACGTGCTATGCTGGAGAAAGATTTTAGGCAGTATATGAATGTGTTAAACAAAATAAATAAAACATAGTAACATAACATAGTAGATGATGGCAGATAAAGACCCAAATGGTCCATACAGTCTGCCCAACCTGATTCAATTTTTAAATTTTTTTTTTTTTCTTCTTAGCTATTTCTGGGCAAGAATCCAAAGCTCTACCCGGTACTATGCTTGGGTTCCAACTGCTAAAGTCTCCGTCAAAGCTCACTCCAGCCCATCTACATCCTCCCAGCCTTTGAAGCCCTCCCCAGACCATCCTCAACCAAAAGGCCATATACAGACACATACCGTGCAAGTCTGCCCAGTACTGGCCTTAGTTCTTCAATATTTACTATTATTCTTTGATTCTAGATCCTCTGTGTTCATCCCACGCTTCTTTGAACTCCGTCACCTTTTTCCTCTTCACCACCTCTCTTGGGAGTGCATGCCAGGCATCCACCACCCTCTCCGTAAAGTAGAATTTCCTAACATTGCTCTTGAATCTACCACTCCTGAACCTCAAATTATGTCCTCTGGTTTTACCATTTTCCTTTCTCTGGAAAAGATTTTGTTCTACGTTAATACCTTTCAAGTATTTGAACGTCTGAATCATGTCTCCCCTGTCCCTCCTTTCTTCTAGGGTATACATATTCAGGGCTTCCAGTCTCTCCTCATATATCTTCTGGCACAAACCTCCTATCATTTTCGAGAATGACATAAGAATAAACATCAAGCAATTGAAAGAAGCTGTGGAAAACATGGAAGCATGGCGAGGACTGGCCTAGAGTATCCATAAATAAAATAAAGTTACATTATTATTGGGTGCATACATATTTGCTAAAATAATATATTATTTAGCAGGTTATTTTGAATAATTTATCTTCATTCCTTGCCTGTAACTTGGTGAGTGATATTAAAGGAACAGTATTTAAATATAAGACTTGCTAGCCCTCTCTCCTTCATCGTAGAAGACAAAGAAAAATCTTGGACAATCCACTTCTCTTTAAATTTCATGTTTTGTGGCAAACATTAAGGAGTTTCCTGTAAAAAAAAGAAATAAATTGCTCAGCTTTAGATTCCTTCATCTGTGTTAATACTTTCCTTCCACAAAACTAACTAACTAGTTTCTAACTTGCTTTAAGAGGATAACCTACAGCAAGATTTTTACCACTTAATGCTTGTTAAAAGGTAAAATCCTCCATTATTTGCTCTTCATGTATGTTAAATCTAAAGATGGCCAAACCAGTAGAAAAGGCAATGGTGAAAGCACGATGGATGCTTAGATATATAGCGAGAAGAATTGCTAGCAGGACAAAAAAGGTGATAGTGCACGCTATAAACCTCTGGTGAGACCTCATTTAGAGTGTACTATATACAATTCTGGGAACTGCACCTTCAAAAGGATATAAATAAGATGGAGTTGATCTAGAGCATGTCTATTGAAATGGTGAGTGGTCTTCATCAGAAGGAGAAAACAAGTGGGGAGAGTTTATTGAGACTTCTCACGATCAGTGTTTGAAGTTTATTTCACGAGGCTTAAGTTCTACTCCGTAAAACTGTATGCACAAGTTTGGAGTTTGTATTTCCAGCACAATAGCACCATCTAGTGGATCGACTCCCATGCTCCTGAGGCAGGCTTCCGATTGGATGCCGAAACACGGACTGTGTCGGATCACCAAAGGCAAAGAATTCTTTATCCATGTATTTAATTTTGACTTGAGTTTATATGAATAAAATCTGTTAGTTTCAAAGTTGATGTGTTCAATCCCACCCCCCACTTGTTTTCTCCCTCTGTTTGATTCTCTCTGTTTGATTCTCCTTGTTTTTTTTTTGTTTAGAGTGGTCTTCATCAACCATAAATTTCCACAAAGCAGTTATAAATTGTATAGACTACAGAAATAGCCTTCACTGCTGTTAAATGTAGAAGGAAAAAGCCAGAGACTTTTACTTTTTGGACATTAACTAGTAGCTCACTTCATCGGCTGAAAAAACATTCCCATGAAAATATTTTCTCATTAAAATTTTTAAAAAGACATTATCGTCTGATAATAATTTATATCAGACTAGTCTTATAGCCTGTTACATTAACGGGTGCTAGAATATATGTGTGTGTCTGTCTTTATTTCTTTCTCTCTCTCTCCTTAGCCGCTTTCTTTCTTTCTGTCTTTCTTTTTCCTTGGCTGTCCATCACCACCTCTTGCCTGCTCCCCCTGTCCATTCTCCCTTCCTTTTACTTCCCCTGTGTCTACCACCACCCCTTCATTGCTCTCCTTATGCAGCAGCAGCCCTTCTCCCTTTGTTTTACCTCCCCCCTGTCCAGCAGCACCTCTTTCCTTCTCCCTCTGTCCAACATTAGTCCTCCGTTCCTTTTTCTTCAGCCCCCCTGTCCATCAGCACCTCTTTCCTTCTCCCCCTGTCCAGCAGTAGGCGACCCTTCCTTTTTCTCTCCACCCCCCTCCTTCTTATCCCTATGATACACTTACCTTGCTCTGCCCCTGATCAGAGGTTCCCGACAGCCGCCCAGTAGCACCCATTGGAAAAGTTCCCTCTGCCGCATCCCGCACCCCTCCTGACGTGACTCCTGCTGTCTTTCTTTTTGTCTGTCTCTGTCCCTGGTCCCCTTTGTCTTTCTGTGTATCTCCCTGCCCCTGTGTCTTTCTTCTTTTCTTTCTATCTCCCTTCCTCCCTCTGTCTGTCTGTCCGAAGCAGCATTCCCTCCCCCTCCATTTCCCTCCCCCCACACCAGTTCCCTGTGCACCTGCCCCTGTGTCTTTCTTCTTTTCTTTCTGTCTCCCTTCCTCCCTCTGTCTGTCTGTCCAAAGCAGCATTCCCTCCCCCTCCATTTCCCACCCCCACACCAGTTCCCTGTACAGCAGCATTAGCGTTTCCTCTACCCCCCTTTCCCTTCCCGTGGGCCCGACTACACATGGCGATTCAAGCAGCGTGTGCAGCAGTCTTCACACGCTGCTTTGGGTCCTTCTACTGCCCTGATTTACTCTGGCACGTCTCTGATGACATCATCAGAGACGCGGCAGAGCAAATCAGGGCAGTAGAAGACCCCGAAGCAGCGTGTGAAGACTGCTGCACACGCTGCTTGAATCGCCGGGTAGGTAGTCGGGCCCGCGGGAAGGGAAGGGGGGTGCGGCAAAGGACTCGGGTCAGTTTAAGAGCCGGGGCGGAAAGTTGCTGGGCTCCTTGGTGGGGGCGCTGAGCGACGGCGATCCCTCTCCTCCGAGACACCCCCCCCGCCCACCCGCCCGCTCGCTCACTCGCCCACCCGCCCGCTGGAGGAACAGAGATCGGCGGCTGGCTGCGGTCCCGGCTTGTGGAGGCATCGGCGGCTGGTGACGTAAGCGCGCATGCGCACTCCTACCTGCGGGTCGCTACATCTCACGGAAAACGGACGTACGCAGATGGGAGTGCGCATGCGCAGCCTAGCATTTTATTATATTAGATACATTCACAGACTGCAAAAGCATGTAAATTATTATCTGAAAATGATAATTTACGTTTTCTAGTTGATAAAGGGTCCCTTTTACAAAGCTGCAGTAGAGGTTTCTACTGTGGGCTGGCAAGATAAATGCTCTGATGCTCATAGGAATTCTATCAGCGTTGGAGCATTTATCTCGCTAGCCTGAAGTAGAAACCTCTACCAAAGCTTTGTAAAAGCCAGTGAAAGTGAGCTATCTATTAATATCTGAAAGTTAGGTTTTTATAGGACTGGGGTCTAAGGCTTTTTCCTTCTCCATTTAACAATAGTGAAGGCTGTTTCTATAGTCTATAAAATTGATGATTATTTTGTGGAAATTTGTAGTTATTGATATTGTTCCACAATTAGTTTTGAATATTCTTCTGATTGACAGACTTAAGATCTCAATATGTATACTTTGGAAGAAAGGCAGGAGAGTGGGGATAGAGACTTTTACGAAATATCTCTAAAGCATAAATGCACAGGAGAGTCTCTTTCAGCTGAAAGGAAGATTGGGAATGAGGAGGCATAGAATGAAGTTGAAAGGGGACAGATTCAAGAGTAATCTAAGGACATGCTTCTTTATGGAAAGAGTAGTGGATGAATGGAATAGCCTCTAGGTAGAGCGGTGATAAGGCACTGATCTATTATTATGGGCCTACGGTGAATGTTAATGTCACAGTTTTTGCATTAAAACAGCTTATTGAGCTGAGTAAATGGATCTCATGATTCCTTTTATGTGTAAGTTTATGGAATTTTATCCAATCATTTCAACTTTTCTGCAACTTACTTCAATAAGGTGTGATCAGTAGAAAAGTGGTTTGGAAAAAATCCAGGGGTCAAATGATTGTTGATTCCATTCACCATCATCATTCTTACCATTGATTGTCAAAGAGTTAGGCGAATGTTGCTTCTGTTTTAGAAAAGAGAAAAATATACCTGAACTAATATACATTTACGGCAACTTTCAAGCCATTTCCATGAGTGAAGCAGAAATGATTTTTTTTATAAACTACTTACACTCTATGCAGGATGGACTATAAAATTTTAAAAAAAATTATTTTCTGATCAAGCACAATCAAATTCATAGGAAAACTTAAATTTGTGCAGCTTTTCCAACTTTGGCCTTCTTTTATTAAGGTGCACTAAGCGTTTTAGCGTGCGTTTATCGCGCGCTAAATCAACACGTACACTAAACGCTAACGCATCCATAGGATAACATGCACGCATTAGCGTTTAGCATGTGTTTAATGCAGGCTACTATTTAGCGCACACTAAAAAGCATAGCGTACCTTAGTAAAAGACTGGGTTTAAGTTTTTCTGGACAACCCTATTGCTCGTACTTGTAGCAATGCTGAATGTACACATTACTTTAAGCATCGGTCCTGGCATTTTAATTAGCATGGTGACTGTGCTAAGAATTGAGCTGGATGAGTTTAAATGTCAAACATCTTTCATTTTGACTGTAGCATTTTTCCGGGTCTTGCCGTGTCTGGGTAGGTAGAACCAATGTTTCAGCCATCATGCTGTGGCATTCTTCAGGGTAAGCTGTGAGGTCTGTAGTGTGTCTTTATATAGAGTGGGTCCATGAACCTGATTGAGAACAGGGAAGTCTGTGGGTCAAGAAGTTTGAATTTTTTGGCAAGAAAGTTTGTTGGGCTGACCTCATTGAGAACAGGGAAGTCTGGTGGTCATGAATTTGAATTTTGGCGGGAAAGTTAATTGGAAATCCAAGTTTGAATGTTGAATATTGGCGGGAGCATTGGTGGAACCAATTTTAAATTCTGGTGAGTGAGTCTGTGGTCCCACTATTAAATTCTGAAAAAAAAAAAAAAAGAGATTCAATCTTTTGAAATGGAGGAAGAAGGTGCTTATCCTCAGCCCCAGTCCTTTTTGTGCTAAGTGTCTTTGCTTTATTTATGAAGAAACCTTTATCTGTGTTGAAGTTATTGGGGTGTTTTGCAATTTCTATTGCAATTTAAAATGTAAATTTAAAATTGAGATGTTTTTCTCTGCAGTTCACCTAAATTGCTAGGAAGTTTGGGAGGGTTCAGAATGGGGACATTTTTAAGGGAATATGGAACGAGATAAAGCCATCTAGGGCAGTGGTCTTCACTAATTTTTAAGTTGAGGTCATTTTGAGTCAATGATGCAACTTCACCTTGAGTATTGCATTTAGCTCTGGTCTCCTTAACTCAAAAAAGATATAGCCACACTAGAAAAAGTTTAAAGAACAGCGACCAAGATGATAAAGGGGATGGAACTCCTCTCATATGAGGAAAGACTAGAGAGATCAGGGCTCTTCAGCTTGGAAAAGAGATGGCTGAGGGGAGATACGATTGAAGTCTATAAAATCCTGAGTAGTGTAGAATGGGTACAAGTGGATCAATTTTTTACTGCATCAAGATTTACAAAGACTAGGGGGACAACTCAAAGTTATAGGGAAATACTTTTTAAAACCAATAGGAGGAAATATTTTTACACTCAGAGAATAGTTAAGATCTGGAACGCGTTGCCAGGGGATGTAGTAAGAGCAGTTAATGCAGCTGGTTTATTAAAAAGCTTTGGACAAGTTCCTGGAGGAAAAGTTCATAGTTTGCTGTTGAGACAGACATGGGATGGTAGACTTGTGACTTGGATTGGCCTCCGCAAAGACGGGATACTGGGTTAGATGGACCATTGGTCTGACCCAGTAAGGTTATTCTTATGTTCTTATGAGTCCAAAAGAGCTGAAGGACAGGTGACAAATATCTTCCTATTTGGAGTCATAACACCAACCAAAGTTTCTTGACTTCCATCCCCACCAGAACTCCTGACCTCAGTCACACATGCAGGACACAGAAAAAAAAACCTCTTTATCAAATACAAAACCACAAATTAAACTCCCCTCCCCCTTTTACAAAGCCACTCTAGTGGTAGCTGCTGGAGTAATCACTCTGACGTCAAAAGGAAATAAAGCTTTGTGAGTCCTGCAGAAAAGGTCATCTTTGATTTTGTCAAAGTTTAACCCCGTTCTCAGCTTCACCGTGGCTTTCTGCTTTTTTTTTTTGGGATTGCGAAGACTGGTTCTTCTTTTTCTTGTTTGTAATGATGCAAACACAGAAGTGGTTTTGCGTTATTAACCAGTGGGTCTTCCATCAGTTAATTACATTTATTATGGTGGAAATAAAATGACATTGTTCAGTATATTAACAGATGTTGCAGAACTGGTAATTGGCAGAAATAGATATGATAGTTTACTGCCTCCAGTTAAAGGACATAATCTATTTTTCTATAGAAAACTTATCAATCCTACATAATTTTAGCTAGGGATGGAATTTGAATTAGTAAGTACATGAGCAATCTTTTCAAATTTCTTGACATTTTATACCATTTGCCCTAACAGTTAGTCTAAATGCTAGTCAGTACTCTTGGTTAACAACAAAAAAGTATATTTTAGTGCATCTAATGGCCCCTCAACAAAGGCTACATTTTCTGTTTTCTTATTTTTTTTTCTGTAATGGTGCACTTACTGTGAAATGTCATCAGAGACAACAAGAGTGATTCATGCAGAAAAGCAACAATACACGTAAGAGATTAATTTGCTCATCTCCAGGAAGTGAGCGCAGTTAACTTCTTCTAGCTTACTTTTTAAACAGCATCTATAGTTTCTCAGAACCTTTCTTTTGTGTGTTGTTGGCATCTCTCCTGTTGCCAGGGAGGAGGTGCTTGATTTTCTAGAGTGGGTGGCAGCAGGGCAGGATTAACCAATAGGCCAAGTAGGCACGTGCCTAGGGCTGGTAATGGTCAGGGGGCCCGATGAAGGAAGGCATCAACATTGTTTTTTCCAAACGGTGATGGGCCCCTCCAGCATCGATCACCAACGCAGGCCCCACCCCAATCGGCAACCCCCCCATCGACGGAAAGTAAGACAAGCAAGCAACGCAGGTAAGAAAAGCAATGGGAACTGTAATTGTGTAAGCGGTGCTGCTTG
Source organism: Geotrypetes seraphini (assembly GCF_902459505.1). NCBI lineage: Eukaryota > Metazoa > Chordata > Amphibia > Gymnophiona > Dermophiidae > Geotrypetes > Geotrypetes seraphini. The sequence continues at coordinate 470,045,754 of NC_047084.1, read as the reverse complement.
CCCAAAGCTTTCCTCTGACACAGATTCCTGTTTCCGCCTGGGAGCATGGTGGGGTGGGGCGGGGCAGGGGGACCAGTGTACTTGTGTGCCTAGGGACCCTTGACAAATTAATCTTGCGGGAGGGAATGGGCACCCCTCCTGCTGCCCGGGGATGGGGGTGGGGAGGGCAGGTTTTTTATTGTCAGGAGTGTGTGGCTGCGGCAGGAAGGAGTAGGCATCCCTCTTATTGATCTTCGATTCCGGGGTCTCTTTTTTATTTTAATTTGCGGGGGGAGGGGGTGTCTAGCAATCAAACCTCCTTACTTTCCTGTCAGTGCCTGAGCCAATCAGTGCTCAGGCACTGATGCCTGAGAAACACTTTTCAAAGTGCCGGCACCCTTGGAGCAGTCGCTGTTTTTTGTCACCAAAAGTCAATGCCATGCTTGAAGAATCACTTGGCAATAATGAAGACTCACCCAGAGTATTTGTTTATGCATTGATGAACCCATCTGCATGGCAGAATCAGAGACTGCTAAGAAGCTCTGAAAAGACAACGGTAATCCGTTTTGATAATCTGCCGCTAAAATACATGCACACTAAATCAACTGGAACAGGTTTAGTGACTGCATTAAATCCAACATTAAGTTATGAGAATCTTCCCGTCAAAGTCTGATTTTCCTTTCTAGTTTCACTTTCAGGGGAGAGGTAGAGAAGTAACGGTGACAGGTCAAATGCGCGTAAGACAACAGCGTGCCGACAAAACCGCCAAGACAAGTCAGCGCAAAGATAACAGCGCACAAGGATAACAGCGCGCAAGACAATTGAGCCCAAGGATAACTCAGCACGCCTTAAAATGGTGCATGGCGAAGGGCACACGCACGTTCAGCACGTCAACATGTGATCACGTCACCACGTTATCAGTATGGTTCCCTTGCCTCTTTGTGCTTTGAATATAAGTCACAGGAATGCATTTTCGATACTATGGTTACGTTTCCTCTTTATATATGTGCTCAGAACAGCCCGCCTTCCTTTCGCTGCCTGACCGTGCCCGTTATACGTAAAGCTCTGGTTTTGCTAGAACTTGCTCTATAACAGATATTTGTCTTGCGCGGATTTTACTTGCCTTTGGTGAGAGCAACACTACTTCCAAATTTTTATATTTTTGGTGCAGGCATCAGACTAGGGGCATCAGAACAAAATATGGAAAGCACAATATGTCTTCCATCCATTTGACTATGAACCCATTGAAAACACCCACTATGCCCATTTACCTTACACTATAACAGGTCTCAAAGTCCCCAATGAATACGAGATCTATGTGCATGCACGTCTTTCAATGCAATTTCTTTGGGGAAATGAACATGCATTGAAAGCACTATATGCATTGAAAGCATTGAATATGCATTGAAAGCACCCCTGCACTATAAGATCCTGCACGCTACTGGCTGGTAATGGGACAAAAGCACCTGGGTCAAACGCGCGCCGATACTGTGGTGTGCAAATGCATTTTTTATCACTATAATAATTTAATAATTTAATCATTACAACATGTATAAGCTCACTTGCCGGTGCTCAGATGTCTTTCGCTCAGTTGTCTCGCGCTCAGATGTCTTGTGCTCACTTGCCGGCGCTCAGATGTCTCTCGCTCAGTTGTCTCGCGCTCACTTGCCGGCACTCAGTTGTATTGCACTCACTTCCTGGCGCTCAGATGTCTTGCGCTCAGTTGTCCCGCTCGCGCTTGTTACTAAAAATCATTTGTGCTGAATTGCCTTGCGCTCAAATGTCTTGCGCTCACTTGTCTTAGCGCTCACTTGTCTTGGAGGTTTAGGTGACAACAATGTATCACAGATAATCACCTCATAAGATAACGAAATCGAAGACTCCACACAATCAAATTAACTTGTCCCCATATTGATTTCCAAAAGATGAGTATCAATCAAAGGACAATAAAACAACAAATGATCCAGTGTCCCTATTTCAAGATGACAGTGCCAGCATCTATTATATTTTGAACTGTCTAACTTCTGCAAACGAATTGGGGTCCAAAAAACTCTATGTAACAGAAAAAAAACATGTTTGTCTCCTAGATGCAGACGCTGTACATCTCATCCTCCAAGACCAAATCCGTGGCCATTGAGTGGCAGAAATCTGCTGCTTTATCTCAATGCTCCAAATATCTTTTAGACTAGTTTTAGGCTTCTTGTTCAAATATTCAGATATTAATTTATACCACTTGGCAGCCTGATGCCCTAGCAAATCTGTCTGGAAGCATAGGCCCAGCAAGCTATACTGATTATTTAAATTTCGCCAGTCAGGAAACCCCTTCTGAATGGCCTGCTTCAACTGCAACCACTTATATGCTTATATTGTATTTTCAATCACTAGGGACAGGCAAGTTCCATGGAGACTTGCAGACTTTGCCTCAGTGGCATAGTTAGGGGGAGGGCGAGGGGGAGCAGTCCGCCCTGAGCGCCATGTTGGTGGGTGTACCGGCACCCATCCTCCTCTCCGCTCCCCTGCCTCTTCCCATTCCTCCCCTCAATACATGCCCCCTTCCCTTCACCCATACCTCTAGTTGAAGTTGGTCACTTCCAAGGACCATGCATAGGAAGTGATGTCAAAGGGAAGGCAGTGCAGGCAAATCTCTCTCATGCATATTCATTGTGGACATCCTGAAAACCTGGCCTGCCTGTAGATCTCAAGGACCGGAATTGGGCAGCCCTGCTCTAATGTCAGCCAGGCAAGGAAAATGATGAGGCTTCCTGGCTGCCATTTTGAGATTGTCATCACCCTCGCAGAGTCAGTGGGCATGTAATGTAAATGAACACATGTACACACAATGGCGTACCCCAAATATTCCTCAATTAAAGGAAATTATTCTTCAAACTATTTATGAATTGCTTCATGTGTTTTTGTCTTACTCTAGGTCTACAATGCTAGCTCATTACCTGAGTTTCTTCCTTGAATATTTCCTTGTCGTTTTCTGGAGGGTTGCTCCTCTGATCATTCTTAGTGTCACAGTCAGATTCTGGCAGGACATGAATTTCTGGTTAGTCAGCATATCTTTTACAAGTATTTTAAAATATTATGATGGTGTGTGTTGACATGGGAATCCAGTGTTTTATAATGTATTTGTTTTTTATTGACTAACCCCTATTTTACAAAAGCGTAGAATTCCTATGATTGTTGGAGCTATTACCGCCATGGCTGGTACTAATAACCATGCTACGCTTTTGTAAAAGGGGGGGGGGTAACATATCTGCTCTTTAGTATAGTGCAACATGTTCATTATCATTATTTATATAGTACAGAAATTTTATTGGTATCCACATATAACTTCTGGTTTCATTTCCTATGAAAGACAATGGGTATTGTAATTGGGTTTCTTTTATATATATATATATATATATCTGAAGCATGCAATTCTGTTATACATTCTCCTCTATCAGATGGATTTTGAATGTGTGGAATGGGTCAAAATGTAATTTAATGATCTTCTTCTTATCTGCAAGGTGGGGGTAGGGGGGATTACAACAGATTCAAATTGGAGAGGAGTTTTCAATATGTTGCAAAATTTGGCTAGGTGTCCTATGAGGACCAGTGTTATCATCAATGCTATTTAATCTTGATTTGTACCCTTTCTGTAGTGAGGCTCAGCTAGACTTATGAGGGAAAGACTAAACTATACTTCCAAAGCTTGCCACTACTGCTGTCCCTCCTATGCTGAACTATCACAGGCAATGTGTCAGAACTGGGGGGACACAGGAGCTATGGCCCCCAAAAAATTGGTGGTAGGAAGTTATATGATGTATAACTTCCTACCACCTTCAGAAGACTAAGTTATGGCTCTCCCAACTCCCTCACCTACCTCCTCCCTGACCACTGCAATTTTGAATCTTCGAGCAGCCAACATTGGCAACAATATGAGCCTGCTGCCATTAGCCTATTCCAGAAGTGTTCATTCTGCAGTGACTTCCAATTTCTGCATAGGTGGCAGCTGAATGAAGGCTTCCAGGGCAGGCTGGCGGCACCAGGCTACCTCCCTTCCTACTCCTGTGCACCATCTCTCTTTCCCTCTCTTCCCACCTCCTCAGCCCATGCAGCATATGTCCTTGCCTTCCCACCTTCCAGCATCTGTCCTTCCCTGCCTTCCCAACCCCCCCCCAGCATATGCAGCATCTATCTTTCCCTGCCTTCTCACCCCCAGCCCATGAGCATCTGTCCTTCCTTTCCTTCTCAACCCCTCAGCTTGTGAGCATTTGTCCTTCTTTGCCTTCACAACAACCCCCCAGCACATGCAGCATCTGCCCTTCCTGTCATTTTAGCCCCCCAGCCTGTGAGCACCTGCTCTTCCCTCCCTTCCCAACCCCCTCACCAGTGGGATCCGATAGCACAACCTCTTTCTTCAGGGAAAGAGATGCTATATAGACTGGGGGGAGGGAGGGAAGAGAGATGTGCTGATGGGGAAGGGAAGAAAAAGGGAGAATGATTGGACATAGGTGTGTGGAGAGAGAGGGAAAGAGATGGTGCACATGAGGAAATAAGGAAAGAGGGAGAATTGTTGGATATGCTAGTGGTGGAGAGGAGTGAGGGAAAAATATTGAATGTTGTGGTGGAGAAAGAAGGGATGCAAGATGGAGTAATGTTGGACATTGCGGTGAAAGGAAGAGAGGAAGAAATGTAGCATGATGTTAGAGAGGTTTGATAGAAGGAAAAATGTTGGGCATGGGGCTGGTGGGGAGAGATAAAAGATGCTATACAGAGGCCAGTGGATAAGAGGTGGAGAAATGCTGGACTTGGTTGTAGCAAGGGAGGGAATGAGAGAGAGAGAGAGAGAGAGAGAGAGATGGTGAACAGTGAGAGAGAGAGGGAGAAATGTTGCACATGGGGGTGGAGGAGAGAGAGATTAAAAATACAGAAGACAGAAAAGCAGAAAAATTGAGAAACTGGAACTGACTTGATGGAAAAATAAATCTTCAGACAACATAGGTTATATATATATATATATATTTTTTTAATATATTGACTGAAATACAATATGTTAGCTTTGGGAAATGTATATAGCAGATATTTTTGTACTGTGCTCAACAGAAAAGGAACTGCATTTCTGTTTTTCTCCAGTATTACTTACTGAGTTTAACTTTTTGGGATTCCCAGTTCAATTTTTGTCTACTTATTTTTGTCTCTAATTTGTGACTCTGTGTTCTATATTTGGTGAGGGTCTGGCTTAAAATTTTCAATGCCTTAGGCCCATAAAATTGTATAAAATCATCTTTCTGCTTTGAGCAGGGAGATGCACGGAAGAAAATGAAGACTGTGGGAATGGTGAGGGGACAGGGATTGTAAATGTGCTCATTGCGGGGACGGTGAAGGGTTGGGGATGAAAATTCAGTGAGAGGACAGAGCTTGATCTTTGTTCCTGTGCCACTCTCTAGTTGGAAGGAGCTTCTGTGGACCAGATGATCTGAGCAAAATGTTCCAGATCAGAAAGGTTTACAATAGTGCCAAATGCCAATTAGGGTATATGAAAGACCAGAGTCTCAAAAGCTATTCAGTAGAAAACATAGTAAAAGCCTCCCTATATACAAATGCTAGGAGCCTAAGGACTAAAATGGGGGAGCTAGAAGTTATAGCCAGAAATAAGGACCTAGACATAATAGGAATCACAGAGACATGGTGGACAGAGGACAACAAATGGGATGTGGCCCTGCCAGGGTACAAACTCTACAGGAGGGACAGGGCACACAAGAAGGGGGGAGGAATAGCACTGTATATAAAGGACTCCATTCCTTCATCCAGAACAGAAACAACAATAAGGGCAGACAGTCTGTAGTCACTATGGGTTAAGCTGACAGGAGGGGAAGGAGCTGACATCAAATTGGGACTGTACTATCGCCCACCAGGACAGCCAGAAGCAAGCGACCTGGACCTGGAGGCCAAACTGAGGCAGGTGTGCAAAAGTGGAAGGGTGGTGGTTATGGGGGATTTCAACTATCCGGGAATAGACTGGGACATTGGGCTCTCAAATTGCACGAGAGAAACTAAATTCCTAGAGGCAATAAGGGACTGTTTCATGGAGCAGCTGGTCACGGAACCAACGTGAGGGGATGCCACTCTAGACCTAATCCTCAACGGGCTAGAGGGACCCGCAAAGGAAGTGGTGGTAACAGCACCATTAGGGAACAGCGATCACAACATGATCCAGTACAAATTAAACATGGGAACATCAAAGGTGAATAGAACCACAACGACAGCACTCAACTTCAGAAAAGGAAACTACAAGGACATGAGGAAAATGGTAGGAAAAAAGCTCAGCAACAGCTCAGGAAAGATGAAGACCGTAAAAGAAGCCTGGACACTGCTTAAAGGCACAGTGCTCGAGGCACAAGACCTGTGTGTCCCAAGGTTTAGGAAAGGGTGCAAAAAAAAATCGAACTAGAAACCCAGCATGGATAACAACTGCAGTTAAAAAGGCGATAAGTGACAAGAAATCATCCTTCAAGAAATGGAAAAAGGAACCAACAAAGGAAAACCAGGAAGAGCACAAAAGACACCAGAAAGAATGCCATCGAGAGGTCAAGAAAGCAAAGAGAGAAAATGAGGAAAGACTGGCAGGAGAAGCAAGAAACTTCAAACCCTTCTTCAGGTATGTAAAAGGGAAACAACCAGCCAAAGAGGAAGTGGGACCACTGGACGACGGAGACAGGAAAGGAGCAATAAAGGAGGAAAGAGAGATAGCTGACAGGTTGAACAAATTCTTCTCGTCAGTCTTCACCAGAGAGGACACATCCAATATCCCAGAACCCGAGGTGATTATAAACGGAGAACACGACGAAAGGCTGATACAACTAGAGGTAAGCAAAGAGGATGTCCTCAGACAGATAGACAGACTGAAGAGCGACAAATCACCGGGCCCGGACGGCTTCCACCCAAGGGTACTAAAAGAACTGAGAAACGAAATAGCAGAGACACTTCGCCAAATATGTAACCTCTCCCTAAAAACTGGGGAGATCCCAGAGGACTGGAAAATAGCAAATGTCACGCCCATCTTTAAGAAGGGATCAAGGGGTGACCCGGGAAACTACAGGCCTGTGAGCTTGACCTCGGTTCCGGGAAAGATGATGGAAGCAATGGTAAAGGACACAATCTGCGAACACATAGAAAACAATGGACAACTGAAGGCGAGCCAGCATGGCTTCTGCCAGGGAAGGCCATGCCTCATGAACTTGCTGTACTTCTTTGAGGGAATAAACAGCCAGATGGATAAGGGGGAATCCATAGACATCATTTACCTTGACTTCCAAAAAGCCTTCGACAAGGTACCTTACGAACGGCTACTTAAAAAGCTGTGGAACCACGGGGTGCAAGGGGGATATCTACCGATGGATCAAACACTGGTTGGCAGGCAGGAAACAGAGGGTTGGAGTAAAGGGCCAATACTCAGACTGGCAATGGGTCACGAGCGGAGTTCCACAGGGGTCGGTGCTGGGACCTCTACTGTTCAATATATTTATTAACGATCTGGAGACGGGGACAAAATGTGAGGTTATCAAATTTGCTGATGACACCAAACTCTGCAGCAGAAACACGGAAGACTGTGAAGACCTGCAAAGGGACCTAACGAGACTGGAAGACTGGGCAAAAAAGTGGCAAATGAGTTTTAACGTAGAGAAATGCAAGGTCATGCATGTAGGGAAAAAGAACCCGATGTTCAGCTACAAAATGGGGGGAACACTGCTAGGGGTGAGTAACCTTGAGAGGGACCTGGGGGTGATGGTCGACACATCACTGAAACCATCGGCGCAGTGTGCGACAGCCTCAAAGAAAGCAAACAGAATGCTGGGCATCATCAAAAAAGGTATCACAACCAGGACGAAAGAAGTCATCATACCGCTGTATCGCGCAATGGTGCGCCCGCACCTGGAGTACTGTGTTCAATACTGGTCGACGTACCTCAAGAAGGACATGGCGGTACTAGAGGGAGTGCAGAGGAGGGCGACTAAATTGATAAAAGGTATGGAAAATTTTTCATACGCTGACAGGTTAAAAATGCTGGGGCTGTTCTCCCTGGAGAAAAGGAGACTTAGAGGGGACATGATAGAAACCTTCAAAATCCTAAAGGGCATAGAGAAAGTGAATAAGGACAGATTCTTCAAACTGAGGGGAGCCACAAACACTAGGGGTCACTCGGAGAAATTGAAGGGGGACAGGTTTAGAACAAATGCTAGGAAGTTCTTTTTTATCCAGAGGGTGGTGGACACATGGAACGCGCTTCCGGAGGATGTGATAGGCCAGAAATCTGTACAGGGGTTCAAGGAGGGTTTGGATAGGTTCCTGGAGGAAAAGGGGATAGAGGGGTACAGATAGAACTTGAGGTAGGTTATAGAAGTGGTCAGAAACCACTTCACAGGTCGCGGACCTGATGGGCCGCCGCGGGAGCGGACCGCTGGGCGAGATGGACCTCGGTCTGACCCAGTGGAGGCAACTTCTTATGTTCTTTCATTCATCTCAGATCCCCAGCTTAGTGCTAGATTGCTGTAATGAGTGTATTTATGTAATGGGTAGGATTTCTGAAGGGAAAAGGGAGAGACATGCCTCAAGATTTAAGGATTAACTATGGACAATAATTTTCCTACGACTGCCAGTATAGACTAAAAACAAACAAACAAAACAGAGTAACACTTCAACCTCTTTAGTAAAATAATTAATATATTTTATAAAGGTTAATTTAAAAAGAGAAGAACACATTTTTTTCAGTTCAAAAAGTTTTATTACTGAATATAATAAAAACACTGTACAACTATGAGAAAACAATTGCACTACAGAAGGCCCAATAAGAAACACCTCCATAAATGTTGCATGATCTATACATTACAAGGGTAAGAACAGCGCTCCGTTGCCTAAGAGTCCACAGGATCAAAATATTTTCCAACAAAAGGCTCAGGTAGCTTCCCTACACACGACATACCACTGCTAATAACCCTTTTGTTTTTCAGTGTCTGTCATACATGAGCACTGGCATGTGTGGTAGTAATGATGGATGGTGAAATGGGGGGGGAGGCAGGGGGCAGGGAGGAGAGGCATTGGGGACCCCTCCTTAATTTCTGCCCTGGGCCACAGCATGTCTAATATGATGCAGTCTCGGGACAATATTTTATAACTTCCTAATCTCAGTATTAAGATGTTTTCCCCTCCCCCTCGAGATGCACAGTACCCTCACTCATAGCATCTATAATAATAAAATGCTAAGCGCGCATGCGCACTCTCACCGCGTGCTTCCCTTATCCCTGATCTGTCGGACTGTGGCGGTAAGAGTGCGCATGCGCGCCAGACATGCCTCCTTGCTCTCCACCTCGCGCAATATGGCCCTACTAGCCGAAGTTTCTTTTTAACTTAAAAGACGCTGCAGCGGCTCCTCACATGAGTCGCTCCTGCGTCGGAGAAGGCTTCCAACACAGGCAGCGATCATGAGAAGAGCCGCCGGAAAGTTAAACAAGCTCGCAGCGGGCTTGCTGGCTCTGGAACACTTGCAATTACCATCTCGGTGGCGGCTTTTTTTTTTCCTCTTCGACTCCTTCCACGCCTCTGAAGGTGATTTCCAGCTGGGAGGGGGAGGGGAAGCGGATGGTCGGGGCCCGGGCTGTTCGGTCCGTGTAAGCTCCTCTCTCGCGGTCTTGCCAGCTCAGGCTCCCTTACATGCAGGCGGGGATCGAGAGAAGTTCTCTGGCTTTCTGGCTCTCAATCCACCATCCGGTCCTACCTTTAAGTTTATCTTCGGCAGCGGCAGTCAGGCCGGAAAAAGGAAGTCGCGTCAGGAGGGGTGTGGGATGCGGCAGAGGGAATTTTCCCAATGGGTGCAACTGGGTGGGCCTTGAGGCGGCTATCGGTGGATGGAACCTCTGATCAGGGGCAGAGCAAGGTAAGTGTATCATAGGGATAAGAAGGAGGAGGGGGGCAGAGCAAGGTAAGTGTATCATAGGGATAAGAAGGAGGAGGGGGGGAAGAAAAAGGAAGGGAGGCCTACTGCTGGACAGGGGGAGCAGGAAAGAGGTGCTGATGGACAGGGAGGGGTGAAGAAAAAGGAAGGGAGGCCTACTGCTGGACAGGGGGAGAAGGAAAAAGGTGCTGCTGGACAGAGGGGAGGTAAAACAAAGGGAGAAGGGCTGCTGCTGGATAAGGAGAGCAGTGAAGGGGTGGTGGTGGACACAGGGGAGGTAAAAGGAAGGGAGAATAGACAGGGGAAGCAGGCAAGGGGTGGTGGTGGACAGCCAAGGAAAAGAAAGACAGAAATACAGAAAGCGGCTAAGGAGAGAGAAAGAAATAAAGACAGACACACACATATATTCTAGCACCTGTTAATGTAACGGGCTATAAGACTAGTATGATAATAAAGTGATATAATATTCACACTTGATTTTTAAGGAATGTGTGGCGCAGCAGTTAAAGGAACAGCCTCAGCACCCTGAGGTGGTGGATTCAAATCCATGCTGCTCCTTGGGATCCTAGGCAAGTCATTTAATCGCCTGTTGTCCCAGGTACATTACCTGAATAAATTCCCTGGGGAGGATGGTATAGAAAATCAAATAAATCTTCACCTGTGTTTTGCCATTTGTAGGGCACAGACCCTAGAAGCCTGTCTGGCACTGACAACTTCTCTTGTTCAACATAATTCCTTAACTGCCATGTTCTGATTCCATCCTCCTATTTAGGCAACCCATGGGCTTATCCCATATTTTCTGAATTCCTTCAATGTTTTTGACTCCACCATCTATCCTGGAAGGGTGATCCAGGGGTTCACTGACCCATCTGTGAAAAAAGTATTTCCTGACATTACCCCCACATCTACCACCCTACAACCTCCATTCATATCCTGAGTTCTGGATTATTCCAAGCAACCCTGATTGGTTATTGTTGGAGACAGGATGCTCGACTCTGAGTTCCATTGATCTGCCTCAGCATGATATTTCTTATGTCTTTGCTATGCATTCTTCAAAACATCATTTAATCTGCCAAACCCAATAGTCGTGAATTCAAGTAATCTCACCTGTAATGGAACTATATAAACTATTCCTGAGGATCCATTCTGGGATTTCTCCTGTTCTGATGCAATCCAGCACGAGTTTCTCATATTCTGTGCTTTCTAAATCATTCTTAGTATTTACAAGGCTTCTGCAAAGGATCACAGCAACCCATTTGGTAAACTCATTTAGAAAACAGAAAGAAAATCATCATCACGGCAATCATTATCCTCCTAAATTTTTTTTGTCAAACTATAACACCGTTTTGGGTGAGCCTCCCCATAAAGATGGTTAATAAATTCCAAGAAACAAACATGCACTTATATATTAGGGGAAAAAGTACAATGCCTAGTGGTTTCAGTGCTGAGTGAGTAGGCTGCTGAAAGGATGGGAAATCACAAATTGGTAAAACCAAAAAAAGTCAAATACAAAAGAGGTGTACTGTAGTAAATCTAAGTCAAAATCACCTCTGTGATTAGCAACTGAAATAGTACAAAGCTTTTTCGAGACAAGCCTCAGAGACCTTACATTCAAGCAGTGTTCAGCTGCGTACATATAGCAGGTCAGAATCTCAATCACTGGCTTGTACCAAAGAATGTACTATAATTTTAAATGTTATAAATATTTTTTTAAATAAGTTATTTAAATTGATTTTAAATTCTAAACGTGTCTATCGTTCAGAAAAATCCCACTTTCGACGATAGTGCATAAACTGCTGTTTTCACTATTTCACAGATAAGTGCTGTTTTTCAGTTTATGCACCATCGTTGAAAGTGGGATTTTTCTAAATGTTAGACACGTTTAGAATTTAAAATCTATTTAAATAACTTATTTTAAAAAATATTTATAACATTAAAAATTATAGTACATTCTTTGGTACAAGCCAGTGATTGAGATTCTTTCTGACCTGCTATATGTACGCAGCTGAACACAGAGGTGATTTTGACTTATATTTAAAATCACAAATTGGCTAAAGAGACATTTAATATGACATTTTAGAAATCCATATTCAGAAATCTAAAGGGTGGTAAAATGAAATACATTTCTTTCTACATTAATCTGTACCTGGATAGTCAAGTGGAAAGTGCCACCGAATTTATCTGGCTAAATGTATCTAGACAAAGTTCTGCAGATAACCTCAGGCTGGTGGTGGGCAGACTTGCACAGTCTGTGTCTCGTATACGGCAATTTGATTTAGGATGAGCAGGAGATAGGGTTCCCAGATGTCTGGATTTCTCCGGCCATGTCCTCCTTTTGAGGACATGTCCAGGGATCCGGACACTTTGTCCGGGTTTTGAAAAACTTCTGATGTCGGGATAGCAACGCGGTGACGTCACGCGCACACACGCAAAATCATCGCATCACACCCATGCATGCAACGTCATCGCATCCATGCATGTGCAGATGCCGTCCTGACACACAAACAGGTTAAGGGGGCTGGGGTTGGAGCTGGAGATGATTTCCTTTTTCCCTGAAGAACCTACCTTCACTGGCATGAAGGTCCAGCAATCAATGGACCGCTATGCCATCTGATGCCCACAAGAAATGACTAGGGGAAGCCCTGCTGTGATGTTGGTGGAAGGAGCCTCTAGTCCTTTGGGGCAAGATGCTATGTTGTCTTCCCTGGCATTCAACCCACCAACATGTCCCACCGCGATTCAGGCAGGATTTGCACGCTCCAAACCAGTGGAAGTAAAAATGTAATAATATGCTGAATTGTTGCTTCAACATTGCCTTGATAATGAATGTGACTGTTAAGCAGACTAGAAGGACTATGCAGGTTGTTATCTGTCATTATTTACATGTTACATGACCTACCCAGTCTGCCTATTTGTATCTATTGTGCTGTCACAGCTTCCTTGATCAATGGTTGTCCTCCAACATGATCTCAATGACACTATCTTCAATTTTTATTAACAGGTCTAATGTTACATTACAATGCACGAGCTCCTGAACCAGGTGCCTAAAAAAAAGCTTTTGTGAGAATTCCAGTGTGTCCTTAATTCCAGTTGATAGAGTAGCTGCTACATTCTAATCTACATCTGGTAGGTACAAGTGTTAAATATAAAATTATTATTCTATTCATAAAGGTCTTGCACATGGTGCTGTGGACCTTGCAACTTAGTAATCCTCTCTGTTCCATCCTGCTCTCAACACTCTTCAAAGCAAGTGATCTTCTCGTTATCCATCTGCCTTGAGATTTCTCAGTGACTCGCTTTCCCTTACATTGGACCATATTGCTGAACTCTCTACTCCTTGAAATCAGTCTGGACCTGGTTTTCCTCAAATTCAAGAAGAAATCCAAATGCTGGCTCTTCCAACTTACCTTTGACCGACTTAAATGTCTCCTCTAGATCTATAAATATCCTTTATTTCGCTATTTTACCTCTCTGTACAGTCCCCTCCATTTGTCCTGTGACTTGCCAATCAGCTCCTTCTTTCCTGCGTTTCCTTTCTTCTTCATCCACCCAACATTCTCTTTCTCCTACTTTTCTTCTCATCCTGTTCCAGGCCTCCCTCTATTTCCTCTTCTTCATTGATTGTGTAAACTGCTGAGCAACCCAATGGTGCAATTGATGGTATATTAACCATTGTAAACAAATAAGATGGAATAAAAGTATAAAGCATTTTCATTTGAAGTAAAACTTAAATAACTTTCCCACTTAAAAGAGAAAAAAGGGCATTGGGAGGGGTTTAAATACATCAAGCATCAGTTATAAGCCTAAAGTCAAAGGGAGGAGAAGATGACCCACATAGAGCCACAGGTACAGCCCTGGTCACTTTTCTGGGCAGATTGGATGGGCTATGATGGACTTTATCTGTTATCCTTTTACTAAGCTGTACTAGGCGTCAGAACAGGAGCCATGGCCTCCCCAAAAATTGGTGGTCACCGGTTAGTGGCCACCCTCCCTTCTGTTTCCCAACGTTGTACTTTAAATCTTCCAAGGCAGCTGCCCTGAAGATTTAAAGTACAACGTCGGGAGGAGGTAGGGGGTGGAGTTGGGAGCTGGTGATGGGCTGTGCTACAGGATTCCACTGGGGCTAGGACGGAGCTCCCAGGCTTCCCCAAACCAAACAGCATTCTGCTGCCTATGAAATGGCCTGTGCTATTTTTATAACCTCATAGCTACCTTCGGAGCATACATAGACAGTTCAAGAAGTTATTGTAGTGGTGTAGTGGTGGCAATGAAAGAAGGCTATCTTATTGGGAACAGAGGTGGATTTTTAATTGAATACATTTTCTCCTTTCGGTCTGAATGCTCTGATCGAATGGATGACGTTGGTGTGAATGTGTGTTCTGATTGGTTGTCTTCTGATCAGCTGAGTAGTTTAAATGCAGTGAAAGATGCCACCACCATTTTCAGATAAGAGAAAGGCTTCTGATGATGAGTGGCATGTACAAGGAGGTGAGAATATTAAAAGTGGGAATCAGTGGGTTATTGTAACTTTATTAATGGATTATATTAAGTGACATGAAGTTAATGTAAATGTTTTGCTGTTTGTAGGGAAAAAACCTTAAGACAGCCTAAGGGCGAAACATGATATCATGTCAGGAGTTCCCTTTTAAGATCATTGGGGGCATTAGTAAGATGACTACTGATTAACCTAATAAGTTGGAATAAAAACCATGAAAGTACAGATAAAAGATTAAGGATAAAGTATTTGAACAAAATTGGCAAATACAAAAAATATTTATGAAAAACTTATATAAATATGGACTTATGAAGATATATGCTACAATAACTTCTTGAACCGTCTATGTGGGCTCCGAAGGTAGCCGCTGGAGCCCATGATTAGAAAAAGTTATAATTTAATGTGATGAATCTACTTTTTAATATTTTGCTATACAGTGTCTCTTCACATAGAATTGTGTACTGAAGAAGAGCTGACTGATTTTTTTATAACCACCCACTGAGGCCATTTTTTAGCGTGGCTCTAAAACGGCCGCAATTTAGCTTTCCCTATTAATTGCCACATGCTAATTTTGAAATAGCCATTAGCTCATGAGACCTTTATGTCACCTATTTTGTAGGTAGTAAGGGCTCTCTCTGTAATCGTAATTATCACGTGCTGATTAGCGCAGGCCATACCTATTCTCCTCCTCCAAACATACCACCACCACCCCCGCCTTGTAGAATAAAATATATTTTTTAGCACATGGGTAGCATGCACCGAGCTTACAGTTAGTGCATGGATGCTTGCGCCAATTATAGGCAAGCAGTAAGCACGTATCAGTGTTTACTGCTGATTAGTAAAAGGGTCCCTGTATTACTATGTTAAAGTTTAATTAACAGTTACTGCAAGGATTAGAGGGCAGTAACAGTTAACATATCTTTTGGAACAGGCTTTCTCTCCGATATGGTTAGGATATGGAGGTCTCTGATATGGTTAGGATTTACCAGAACTGTAGCCTATAATTTTATTTTATTTTTAATGTTAATAGTTTTTAATTTTATTTAAAAAGGGGGGGGGGAGAGAAAAAAGAAAGGAAAAAAAATTTTCTTCTTTTTTTTCCTTTTTGGAACATAGTTATTTTTATTGCATGTTTTATAAATTTTGTGAACTGCTCTGTTATTGCATAAGAAAGGGCATTATAGTAAATAAAATAAACCATAAACACATGACTGGGAGACTTATGTACTAATTCAAACACTAATGGCTTGCTGTGGTGGGGAGAAGGGTAAAAGAGATGCAGAACATGAGGATTATGACATTTTCAGTTCTGTACATATGTTTAGTCTGGTTTTAGTGCAAATTCGTGCTTTGGCGTATGCTTTTAATGTGCAGTTCATTAGCATGCCACTTTTTCCCTCCAAGTACCTAACCCCATATGTTATTTCTCACAGTCTTCGCTCATTCTGCCAAAATCTTGCTGTTCCCTCTTTCTTCCAGAATAGCTTCCAGCAGCAGCCAAAGACCCTAATATTCTGTGCTGTTGCTTGTATATGGCCCAAAACTGAATATTCAGACCTTGTTCAGCCAGCATTGGTCAATGTTTACGAGGGGTCACTGAAAAGTTCTCAGCCCAACCAAGAAGAGAATGATGTGGAGTCATGAAACTTAACATGTTATTCCACACTTTTGTTTTATTTCATATCATTGAAACAAAAAGTGTCAAGAAAAGTGTGGAAAGACTTGTACGTTTCATGGCTCCACATCATTCTCTTCTTGGTTGGGCTGAGAACTTTTCAGCGGCCCCTCGTAAAAGAACACTTCCTGCTGCAGGCTGAATATTGGATGGAATGGTATTTTTCTCTAGTAAACAGTACCTGTCATGGTCCAAAAGTATATTTCCAGCAATTGTTTTATTAAATGTTTTCTTCCAATCAGCTATTTCAGCATCATTCTTCTTGAAAAGATGGTTGACAAACTGCTGTTCCTCAGGCACTTCACAGTACATAAGATGAATCTAGGAGAATAAAGAGCATGTTTCACTAGAACGCTGCTGATCAGATAGTAAGATATGCCCTGTTTTTCAAGAGATTTTCCAGTTCTACAATAAAATACGTTCATATGCCTTTATAGTTTTATTCCATACTAGTGTTTAAGCCCATTACATTAACGGGTGCTAGAAAGCAGCCCCCTTTTCCTCTCCCCCTCCAGTTCCTCCCTGATTGTCTCTCCGTGGCCCCCTTCTGTCTTCCCCCCCAAGCAAAACTGTCTGCCTCCCAGCACACCCCTCCACCAAAGCAGCCCCCTTTCTCTCTCCCCCTCCAGTTCATCTGCCCCATTTCATCATCTTCCCTTTGATCAAGGTCTCTCCCTACCTGTTAAGATGCATTATCTCTCACCTCCCAGTTCTGGCCCCTCAGGTAAAAGATCGGCCCTCTCCCTTGCTCTTCCCTCGATTTCATACCCTCTTCTCCCCCTCCCCTTCCGTGGGTCGGGCGTCATCCTTACATTGTCCGCTCCCCGCCGGTATGCAGGTCGGCAAGTCACCGGCAGAGCCAGCAAAATACAGGCTGCTTCCAGGAAGCATGGAAGAGAGGCTGCCGCTGTTCCTCTTCGCCTGCCTTTGCGTCCCCTTGCTGCTGGGCGGCGGCAGCGCCCTGGACCTGCACTTTTTGGGCCCCGAGGCCAAAGTGGCACTCAACCTGTTGCTGGGGGCGGATTGGACACGAAATTCGTGGTGCCGGAAAGGCTCTGAACGCGAGCTGGGAGGAAGACTGGCGGTTGCTGAGGCTGCGGCCTCCCGAAGACAGCGCTCAGCTGCCCAGGAACCCCGTTACACTCTCGGTGCGCCTCCGGGTCCACATGCATGGCCTGCACTGCACACTCCAAAGAGGGGAGCAGAAGGAACGGCGGTGGTGACAGCAGTTTGTTTCGCATTGAGTGAGGGCGGGAGGGGGGGAAGCTCCAGAGTGCTCCCTGCCGCCGCGTTCTAAAATAGAATCTGGCCACGGATCACTGTCACCTGCCGGGGTCTCTAGAAGCAAGGAAAAGACCCCTGACAGGCAGCAGCACAACCCTGGCGTGGCTCCCAAAGTGGAAAACCTCACTGGTGTCCCAATACTTTGGGCTTTGCAACAATAAAGCACAGCGAGCCAAGTCAAATCAAAACAATGTCCAAAGTTTAATTTGTCTCCAAAACCCCAACGATTAGGAAACCAAAAAAAAATCATATAAAGAAGCACTAGCGCATAAGCTTCCTTTTTCTCCAAAGAAAAACAGATTTTTATCTTTCAAACAGTTCAATGAAAGAACAGCAGTGTTTAGGTTAGATAAGTTCACAGTCAAGGTTCTAGGGTTCCACCCTGCCCTGAACCACAGTCTCAGTAAGAACACACAAAACTAGTCCCAAAAAGAAGTCCTCAAGAATACTCTTGAGTCCTGGACTTTAAATCCAAAAAATCCGGTTTCTTCACCAAGCATTACATTTCACATTGTAGAGCCAACTTTAATCGAGAAAAAAAAAATAAAATTCCTACTGCAGGCTCTTGTTATTCCAGCAATAATCAGTTTCAGTCCTTCCCACTGTTGGGCCACAGAATTGCTGGTTCCCCTTTTATTACTCAGCTTTAACAAGCTCCCTCTGAATCCCAACCCTCAGATCTTCGGGGCTCCTACCCCAATTCTGTAAGTCCTTGGAACTTAGAAAGCTAACAGGGAAACTGCTTCACAAACCAGAAAACTTTCTTCAGTTTCTCTGGGCTTTTGCACAGCTGGAGTGCAGCACTGTAATCAAGCTGGTGCAGCACTGCTCTGAGCTTGGCTTTACACACCAAACAAAAATAGTTTCTATCAATCTTCACCACTAAATTCTTATTCACCTCCGTACCTGCAGTACTTAGTGAGAAGCTGCCAAGCTCACATCCATGGCTTCCTCGATGTCAGCTTCAGGCATTGTCCATTCATCCGTGTCCATATTTTCTGGAATACCCAGTTGCTCTGCTGGTTCCTGAGCAATGGAATCCTCACACTCCATGGGTTCTTGAGCGAGGTCTGGCCTTTGCCTGGCCCGGAGAACCTTCTCTGCCAGGTCCTCGTGTGCAGCCCCTCTTACTGCCTTGGAGAGCTGTTTAAGAGTCTTTGGGCCACACCCTGTACTAGGTGTTTGTGTGCCTAACTTTCGTGCTCTTGAGCTCCCCCCAGGTTACCGGGCAGAATACATCTGGGAGCCTGATTAAACCTCTTAATGTAGCTGGGGTTTTTACTGGGCCCTGGACCTGACTTGTATTCTGGCTCCTGATCAGGTTCAGATGGCTCAGGATAGGCAGCTCTGCTTTTGGTATCCCCTGCCTGTTCATTCTCGATCACTCCCTGGTCTCGGGCACAGGTTTTAGGCTGGGGTTTCACTCTAACATGAACATCTCGGGGAGCGGATATGTCACATCACACACCACAGCGGCAGGGAACACGAATCCCTAAGTGCGCATGCATGCTTAGGGTTTTATTATTCCATATATTGGTTGCTAGCAGTGTGGTTGGTTCAATCTACAGCATTAACTATGATCTTTAAAATTTTGAAGTATAGCATTACTATTAGTGATCTGCACAGCAAAAAAATAAAATAAAAAGCTCTTGTCATGTGGCTTCTTTCCTGGGTTTTTTAAGTGTTTTTGGTTCACTTCACACATTTGTTTTAACAATTTTTTTTAAACACGTTAGAACTTTTTACACATACATATTTATTTACATGTGCTAATGTGTGAGCACCCAAACTGATTGCACATTAATACAGGCATATCCCTAGGGCCTATATAATTAAAAATAATTTTGTTGCCTCTTTTTTGTCCATTTTTGCTACATTTATTTGACACTGACTAACTGAGTATTCCAGCTGTTAGATAGGCTCAGCTGGATATTACCGTATTTTCGCGGATATAACGCGCGCGTTATACGTGATTTTACGTACCGCGCATACCCCTCGCGCGTTATATGCCTGAGCGCGGTATACAAAAGTTTTTAAACATAGTTCCCACCCCGCCCGACGCCCGATTCACCCCCCCAGCAGGACCGCTCGCACCCCCACCCCGAACGACCGCTCGCACGCGCTCCCACCCGCACCCGCATCCACGATCGGAGCAAGAGGGAGCCCAAGCCCTCTTGCCCGGCCGACTCCCCGACGTCCGATACATCCCCCCCCCGGCAGGACCACTCGCACCCTCACCCCGAAGGACCGCCGACTCCCCAACAATATCGGGCCAGGAGGGAGCCCAAACCCTCCTGGCCACGGCGACCCCCTAACCCCCCCCCGCACTACATTACGGGCAGGAGGGATCCCAGGCCCTCCTGCCCTCGACGCAAACCCCCTCCCCCCAACGACCGCCCCCCCCCCCAAGAACCTCCGACCGTCCCCCAGCCGACCCGCGACCCCCCTGGCCGACCCCCACGACACCCCCACCCACCTTCCCCGTACTTTGTGTAGTTGGGCCAGAAGGGAGCCCAAACCCTCCTGGCCACGGCGACCCCCTAACCCCACCCCGCACTACATTACGGGCAGGAGGGATCCCAGGCCCTCCTGCCCTCGACGCAAACCCCCCTCCCTCCAACGACCGCCCCCCCCCCCCAAGAACCTCCGACCGACCCGCGACCCCCCTGGCCGACCCCCCCACCCCCCTTCCCCGTACCTTTGGAAGTTGGCCGGACAGACGGGAGCCAAACCCGCCTGTCCGGCAGGCAGCCAACGAAGGAATGAGGACGGATTGGCCCATCCGTCCTAAAGCTCCGCCTACTGGTGGGGCCTAAGGCGCGTGGGCCAATCAGAATAGGCCCTGGAGCCTTAGGTCCCACCTGGGGGCGCGGCCTGAGGCACATGGGCCAAACCCGACCATGTGTCTCAGGCCGCGCCCCCAGGTGGGACCTAAGGCTCCAGGGCCTATTCTGATTGGCCCACGCGCCTTAGGCCCCACCAGTAGGCGGAGCTTTAGGACGGATGGGCCAATCCGGCCTCATTCCTTCGTTGGCTGCCTGCCGGACAGGCGGGTTTGGCTCCCGTCTGTCCGGCCAACTTCCAAAGGTACGGGGAAGGGGGGTGGGGGGGTCGGCCAGGGGGGTCGCGGGTCGGTCGGAGGTTCTTGGGGGGGGGCGGTCGTTGGAGGGAGGGGGGTTTGCGTCGAGGGCAGGAGGGCCTGGGATCCCTCCTGCCCGTAATGTAGTGCGGGGTGGGGTTAGG
The DNA here is from genome assembly GCF_902459505.1 of Geotrypetes seraphini. Classification (NCBI taxonomy): domain Eukaryota; kingdom Metazoa; phylum Chordata; class Amphibia; order Gymnophiona; family Dermophiidae; genus Geotrypetes; species Geotrypetes seraphini. The sequence continues at coordinate 470,025,141 of NC_047084.1, read as the reverse complement.
GGGTCGCCGTGGCCAGGAGGGTTTGGGCTCCCTTCTGGCCCAACTACACAAAGTACGGGGAAGGCGGGTGGGGGTGTCGTGGGGGTCGGCCAGGGGGGTCGCGGGTCGGCTGGGGGACGGGCGGAGGTTCTTGGGGGGGTGGCGGTCGTTGGGGGGAGGGGGTTTGCGTCGAGGGCAGGAGGGCCTGGGATCCCTCCTGCCCGTAATGTAGTGCGGGGTGGGGTTAGGGGGTCGCCGTGGCCAGGAGGATTTGGGCTCCCTCCTGGCCCAATATTGTCGGGGAGTCGGCGGTCCTTCGGGGTGGGGGTGCGAGTGGTCCTGCCGAGGGGGGAGAAGAATCGGACGTCGAGGGGGGGCATCAGGCTTTCAGGATGGGGACAGGACTTCAAGGGGGGACAGGCAGATCTTCAAGGGGGACAGGCAGACCTTCAAGGGGGACAGGACTTTAAGGGGGGACAGGCAGACCTTCAAGGGGGGACAGGACTTCAAGGGGGACAGGCACGGAGAGGCGGGGCAGTGCACCGAAAGTCAGGGCGGGTGAACGGTGAGTCGGGGCAACCAGAGGAGAGTCGGGGCAGTGCACCGAAAGTCAGGGTGAGTCGGGGCAACCAGATGAGAGTCGGGGAGGGCGAAAGGAGAGTCGGGGTGGCCAGAGGAGAGTCGGGGAGAGCGAAAGGAGAGTCGGGGTGGCCAGAGGAGAGTCGGGCAGCATGCGCGTTATATGCCTGAGCGCGGTATAGAAAAGTTTTTGTACATATCATCGTGATTTCTGCGCGCTATACCCCTGTGCGCGTTTTACAATGGTGCGCGTTATATCCGCGAAAATACGGTACATGCCATTGAACATTATGAGTGGCTGATAAAAGACTTCAGAATTCTTTGTTAGTGGATATCTGACTAGGAAAAGATTTATCCTTTTGGGTTGACCTGATAAGAAGGTTGATTTTAATTGTCTTTTTTGTTAAATGCTGGCACCAGTGGGGGCAGGAGAGCATGGAAATCACTCCAGCATGGACCCTCACTAGACCCTGTGACACGAATGTGAAACGGATGGTATGAAATGATTATTAATATTGAATGACACTGCCTAGGATCCATGATAGCTGTTACAGGGAAACACAAGTACTATGAGAAGAGCAAGGCCAGGAATTTTCAGCACCTACTGATAATTATGAGAGCAGGTCATTGTCAGCTCAGACAGGCTAGGAGTTTCTAACACATACTGATTGGTAAACATCCTCCACAAGGAAGGGGATGGGAAATCAGCTCATGAGGCAGGCTAGGAGTTTCTAGCTCAATCCACAAGCATTCAGTTAGCTCAATACATAAAGGGGGGATGTGTAGTCAGATTGGTAAACATCCTCCACAAGGAAGGGGATGGGAAATTAGCTCACGAGGCAGGCTAGGAGTTTCTAACACATACTGATTGATAAACATCACCCCGGCATTCAGTTAGCTCAATCCACAAGGATAGGGGGATAAATACTGTTTCCCCTAGAAAGAAAAGCAAGGGACATTTTTTCCACTGCTGACGAGCTGTGTGATGACATTCTGAATAAGCCTCCTGATCGTGGTCCCCCGACAGAGTGATGACGTAATAACCGTGATGATGTAATAACCGGTAACGTATTGATTCAAACTCTGTACTTAATCAATGATTATGGCTAGAAATATTGTATATATGTAATAAAACTTAATTTGTATACTATTTTGATTTCCTGGCATTCTGTCCAGTGCAGAAAGTGACTGAAGGTCTAAAGTGAAGCCTTTTTAAATAGTAATACATTAATTGGCGTAGTCGGCAGGATTTCTCTAAAGAAAACCTGAGCGCTCTTGTGATACAGGAATGTTCAGGAAGAGAGAGAAATCCTCAAAAGAACCTACAGAGGTGCCCAGCTGGATCGAGGCACCGTATAATTTAATAGCACAAGAACTAGCCAATAATCATGGATTAGCAGAGTCATGGGAAAAGGTTCTGGGAAGTGCAGAACCAATTGATCTTGTACAAGTTTAGAAATATGCCCCGATAAATCGGGTGATGTAGTTTAGAAAAATGCCCCGATAAATCGGGTGATGTAGTTGCTCTGGGTTCTGGGAAGGGCAGAACCACTTGATCTTGTACAAGCTTTAGAAAAAATGCCCCGATAAATCGGGTGATGTAGTTTAGAAAAAAAAATTTGCCCCGATAAATCGGGTGATGTAGTTTAGAAAAAAAAAAATACCCCGATAAATCGGGTGATGTAGTTTAGAGAAATAAAAATGCCCCGATAAATCGGGTGATGTAGTTGCTCTGGGTTCTGGGAAGGGCAGAACCACTTCATCTTGTACAAGTTTAGAAAAATGCCCCGATAAATCGGGTGATGTAGTTTAGAAAAATGCCCCGATAAATCGGGTGATGTAGTTGCTTTGGCTCGAAGGAGCTGGGTATTAGCAGTTCATATTGCTGCCACAAAATATAAGAAAAGGCGCAGTCGAGTAAATAGGATGTTGGAGTAAAAGTTCCTTTGTTTGAAAGAGCGAACTGCAAAGGGAGGGATTTTCACCCCCACCTTTTTCCTCCTTCGATGCTATCATGTGAGCTTGACGGCGGGCTTTTTGAGTTTCTCCTTTGTTCACTATCAGGCAGAGGGGAGGGGGAAGGGGGAGGAAAAAAGAAGAGAGACAGCATGGGGTCTGTCTGCAATTCTACGAATGTTGCAAAAACAGGTATCGATATTTAAAATATGCTTAAATATTAACAAATTATGGATTTAAATGTAGGAACTTGTAATGAAATTAATAATGTAAGCAAGGAACCAAAGGGTTTATGGATAAAACTTTACCAGCCTTATGTTATTTAGAGTTCCGATCAGCCAATATAAGATACTTGAAGTTAATTGAAAGTTGTTTTGCTGTTCAGGAAACAAAGAAAGCTTGCGTATGTTGATTTAAGTTTGAAAGAATTTGTGCAGGGTAGATCTATGCTGTTAAGAACAATGGAGGTAATTTAATTAAAACAGACAGTCAGATAATGAAAAAGAAGGAGAGAAGCAGCCCTGCCGGACTCCTATCACTTTCCTGTGGACTCAATTTTGGAGATGCAGGATAAGGGAAAGAAGTCAGACTCTAAATTCAGCTTGAGGTACAAACTAAGAAAGGGCAGTTGGATTTATTAATTGACCATATGAAAAAGAAGGGATGGGAAATAAATCCAACAAAAATACAAGGACCGGCAACGTCGGTAAAATTTTTAGGAATTCAGTGGAATAGAGGATATGGGGAAATCATTGAGAAAGCAAAACGAAAAATATTAGATTTTCCCACTCCAAACAAAGTACAAGGTAACTCGTAAAAAATATGAGTTTATGTGGGGAGAAGAACAGCAGGTTGCTTTTGGAAATGCTAAACTAGCCATACAGACAGCTGTAGAACTGTGGGGTAAAGAATTGTGGCAAGACATAGAAAAAATTGTACAGGAGACAATAGTGTCAGTATTTCATGTAGATGCACATATGCCTGTTGATTCAATGGAACGATTATTTAATTCCCAAGCAGATGCCGCAGCTACCATTTCTGTAACAACTACTAATGAAATTCCTAAGGTGGAAGAATGGTTGGAAGGTACAGCCATTTGGACACATCAGAAAAGTGGACATCTTGGAGAAAAAGCTACTTACAGGTGGGCTCAGGAATGAGAGATTCCTTTGACGATAGATGTGATCAAACATGTAATCGGAAAATGTCCGGTGTGTCAACATATCAAGAAAGGGAAGTACCACATAAGGTAATGGGGCACATGGGCAGGGGGCGATTCGCCAGCCCAGATTTGGCAAATGGATTTCATAGGACCGTTACCCGAAAGTCGTAAATGTAAATATATGTGTACTGCTGTAGATTATTATTAGCATTCCCTTGTGCCTCTGCGTCACAATGGAGCACTCTAAGGACTTTAGACATGATTATTCAGTATTATGGTATGCCCTTAAGGAATTATCACTTTAGGGGGAGTAATTGATGCTGATTATCAAGGGGAGGTTAAAGTCATATTGATAAATTTAGGAGAAAATGATGTAATAATTGCGAAGGGGGAACGAGTAGCTCAATTGTTATTGATACCAATCTATATCGTGCCAATTAGGGAAATAACCCCTTCTTCTCAGTTGACTGTAAGAGGGGAAGGGGAGTTTGGAGCTACAAATACCGTAAACGTAGGAGCCCAAAATCTGGATTAGCAATCCTAAAGGACCTCCGGAACCCGCGGAGGTGATTGCAATCGGGAAAGATAAGGCCCTCCTTGTAATGAAACCGGGAGTGGAAAAATGGGAATATGTCCCTCAGGAGAAATGTTATTTGAGAGAGTAATAATGTTTTCTGAAACTTGCAGATATGCGTGTGCCTTGGAATCCTTGGAATATGGTATGGGGTAAGAGGCGCTGCCCCGGGCGACGTATCACAATTAAAGAAGGGGTCGTTACGTCATGGAGATGGAAGCATTCTTCAATGAATCGGAAGCAAGATAACTTCACTTGCAGCGCTAACTCCAGATGTATCATTGCAAATGTGACAACAAGAGACCATACATGGATTACAGAAATTAAAAGCAATGAACACACTAGAAATGAGCAGATATGGAGGACCGTGTTTAATAAACAATTTCAAGCACCAGAAGTACAATGTAATGATACTCACTGCATAGGAATGTTTATTTAACATTTTGTGACTCCACATTGCAAGGGCGTATTTGTATGAACCATGTTTATTACAAAATACTGTAAATGTGTGTGTATGGACCTTATTACCGGTAACTTATCAATATAATGATAGTACCGTTTGTAGGATGCTTACACAATATGTCAACACTTCTTTGGCAGAATCAAACTTATGTTTGAACACCTGATATAGGATTTAGAACAAATGTATTCTGGGAGAACAACTTTTCCGTTCCAAATTGGGATTTAAAGTTGGGAAAGTTAAAAGCTATAATACTAGGATCTCGTATGATAAATCAGTCCATAAGGAATTTGAACAAAAGCATCACCAGATTAGTAATTATACTAACCATAATAGTACTTGTTCTGTCCTTGTGGAATTGTTATGTGGTTTATGGACTATGCTGTAAATCAACACGGCCCACGATGGTATCCTGTGGCAGTATCACTCAATAAGGACCAAATGTGACACGAATGTGAAACGGATGATATGAAATGATTATTAATATTGAATGACACTGCCTAGGATCCATGATAGCTGTTACAGGGAAACACAAGTACTATGAGAAGAGCAAGGCCAGGAATTTTCAGCACCTACTGATAATTATGAGAGCAGGTCATTGTCAGCTCAGACAGGCTAGGAGTTTTTAACACATACTGATTGGTAAACATCCTCCACAAGGAAGGGGATGGGAAATCAGCTCATGAGGCAGGCTAGGAGTTTCTAGCTCAATCCACAAGCATTCAGTTAGCTCAATACATAAAGGGGGGATGTGTAGTCAGATTGGTAAACATCCTCCACAAGGAAGGGGATGGGAAATTAGCTCACGAGGCAGGCTAGGAGTTTCTAACACATACTGATTGATAAACATCACCCCGGCATTCAGTTAGCTCAATCCACAAGGATAGGGGGATAAATACTGTTTCCCCTAGAAAGAAAAGCAAGGGACATTTTTTCCACTGCTGACGAGCTGTGTGATGACATTCTGAATAAGCCTCCTGATCGTGGTCCCCCGACAGAGTGATGACGTAATAACCGTGATGATGTAATAACCGGTAACGTATTGATTCAAACTCTGTACTTAATCAATGATTATGGCTAGAAATATTGTATATATGTAATAAAACTTAATTTGTATACTATTTTGATTTCCTGGCATTCTGTCCAGTGCGGAAAGTGACTGAAGGTCTAAAGTGAAGCCTTTTTAAATAGTAATACAGACCCCAAGGATATTCTAAGGTAGGCCCAGAGGGGCCCTTCCATTGTTTAAGAATGGGCCTTTTAATTTGTGGCATGAGGGGGGGGGGGAGAATGATACTTCCAGTGAGGGTACTTTCAATTCCAGTGAGGCTACTGCCACTTAAGTATACTTCCAGCTGGAAGGAAGGTTGCTCTTTGGGAGGACTTGACTTTGGGAGCCTGTAAGGAGGCGGCCTATAGGGGGCAGTTGGATAAGCAGTGAGTGACAGAGGCTTCACAATTTAGTCATGGCTAGCCCTTTTAAGACACAGCCTGAGAGCATCAGGCTTGACAGCCCAGTTCTCCTAGGCCAATAGAATAATGATGTTTGCAAGGTGGCTCACACGCAAACAGGTTATTCATTTCCCATGGAAGCCAGCAACATGTGGTACCACAGGTTGGTGACTCTCATCCCATCCCTCTCCATCCTCTCCCCTCTCTCCTCTCTTTAAGCACCTTGAGCATTTATAGGTTTGAGCAACGCACAAATAGAACATTAGATTAGATTAAACTAAGGTATGATAAAAGCCCATCTTTTACCCCACCTTGATAATTTTCACTCTTAGTGTACATCCCTATGTCATGAAGTCCATGGTCAAGGCATGGGCAGCCACTGAGATAGAGACCACTAAGACTTGACTACTGGCATACTTGTCACAGACTATGCATGAAATAGGAATTGTACAAGGCAAATTTATTTTTACTTTAACTTAAACAACAACAACAAAAAAAAAATGAGTAGAAAATACATGGGAAAGTTTGAGGAATATGAGAGGAAGTAAGAATGCCGAGGCGTCAGGAATCAGAATCAGTCATGAACTAACATTGAGCTTTGGGTCAAGGAGTTTGGATAAACCAAGAGCCAGTATAATCTCAAGACAGGATACAATGAAGCAGCAGGGAACAAGCCCAGAGGCAGGCAGAAATATGCAAACCAAGCTGGACTGGCTCCTATTGGGCCAATCGTAACAAAGCCATGATTTATATTCAGGCTAAGTTACTAGCGTGTATAGGAAAGTTGAAACAATGGGGTTTAATATTTAAACTAAAGTTAAATGCAACCAAAATGAGGATACTATGGTTTTCCAATCAATTGGAATTCATACCCAACGTTATGCCACTCAGTCAAAATGATAATCTAAAGGTAGAAAGGTTCTCTAAGGCAGTGGTTCCCAACCCTGTCCTGGAGGACCACCAGGCCAATCGGGTTATCAGGATAGCCCTAATGAATATGCATGAGAGAGATTTGCATATAATGGAAGTGACAGGCATGCAAATCTGTTTCATGCATATTCATTAGGGTTATCCTGAAAACCTGATTGGCCTGGTGGTCCTCCAGGACAGGGTTGGGAACCACTGCTCTAAGGTATAGGGAGGTATCTTAGACTCCTCATTGTCTCTTGGGCAGGGGTCTCCAAAGTCCCTCGAATCCAGTCTGATTTTCAGGATTTCCCCAATGAATATGCATTGAAAGCAGTGCATGCACATAGATCTCATGCATATTCATTGGGGAAATCCTGAAAACCCGACTGGATTCAAGGAGGGACTTTGGAGACCCCTGCTCTTGGGGCTTAGGTTGATTATCTGTTTAAAAAATGTTTTATTTAAACTGAAACAGAGTTTGATTTTGTCCCAGTTAGATTATTGTGGTATTTTGTATTCAGGTATTACTGTCAAAATAAAGAATAGAATACAACTATTGCAGAATATAGCTACTCAAATGATATATAGACAGGGTAAGTTCACTTAAGTGTCACCTTTGTTCAGAGTGCTTCATTGGATATCATTCCAAGCACGAATAGCATTTTTAAGATATTTTAGTTTTAAGATATTTTTATGGATTGACGTCATCACAGTTTTTCAACTAAAATCTTTTCTAATTAGAACAAATTCCAGTCAAACGTCTCATGGACTAGATATAATTGCACCTTCGTTTAAATGAATTAGACTAAAAAAAAAAAATCTCATAAACTCTTTCTCTTATCAGTCTGGATAAATTTGGAATTCGTTTCTTTAGTTGTTGAAAAGTCAATCTTCATATATGCTCTTTCAGAAAGGTCTGAAGACATATGTATTTATTTGAAAAGTTTATGAGTTAAAAATTGGATGATTATATGTTTGTGATTAATTTTATCCTATGAATATAATTTTTATTGTGAGCCACTGAGAACCTATTTGTAGGGAGAAAATGGTTTATAAATACCAATTTTGATTAGATTAAGAACCTACTATACAGTATAGTACATAAGATATAAGACCAGCAATGGGCTGGTTGGAACCAGATCCCTGGGAGGCTGAAAAGCTTCCCTCTCGGAGCCTGGAATCCTTCTCCAGTTGGGGCTCTGGCTCAGATCAACCCATCCTTTTCTATGTTACAAGTTACCTCAGTACACAAAATTCAGTGCTAAACTCGAAGCAATAAACTGTACTCTATCTAACACAGATTGTCATATCAGCCCCTCAAGGACCTGAATTCATGAACTTATACTTCCTCTAACACAAATTGTTACAATGTTTATTAAGTATACAAGGGGCCACTGAATAGGTGTCAGCCCAGCCAGCAAAGTTGGGACAGTCTAAAACAGTGGTTCCCAAACCTGTCCTGGGGGACCCCCAGCCAGTCAGGTTTTCAAGATATCCCTAATGAATACGCATGAGAGAGATTTGCATATAATGGAAGTGACAGGTATGCAAATCTCTCTCATGCATATTCATTAGGGATATCTTGAAAACCTGACTGGCTGGGGGTCCCCCAGGACAGGTTTGGGAACCACTGGTCTAGAACGAGGGCTAGACACTTAGTCCAGCAAATGTCCATTTTTTTTGTACCGTATTTTCCGGTGGAACAGAAAAAGTTGAAAATCACTGCACGAAGGCCCGGCTTTTCTATAGGGCACCAATATCAGCAGCCGCCAATCATGTGTCAATCACCGATGGTGCCCTATAGAGACTCACGCCTCCATTAAAGATAGGTGCTGGAAATCGAGGCCAGGGTTTTCCAGGCCTACATTTCTGGCGCCTATCTATGCCGTGAATCTTGCCTGCATAGGTGCTTTAGGACACCTAACGCCACTTCTGGCATTAGCCACATCCAAAGTGGCGTTCATAGGCACAATTCTGGCACATATTATTTAGGTGCTGGTAGATGCTTTAACAGTTCTGTTTTTTTTGCCATTTTAAACGGCGTTTGTTTCTTAACTTAGGTGCCGTTTCTAGAATTTCCCTCTAAATGTATAGCCCTCAATGGAGACTGCCCCATTATCCCGTTTACTACCTCGCCCTCCGAAGTCACCCCCACAGCAACTGAAGCGCTAAACATGATGGAACAATGGACCACAGATTTCAAACTAAAGCTCAATGCAGAGAAAACTAAATTCTTTATAGCCTCGCCACATGTACATAACACGACAAAATCACTACACATTAACAATCTTAACTACCCTATTCAACCAACGATGAAGATTCTAGGAGTAACACTAGACCAAGAACTAACCATGAAAGACCATATAGACTCCCTAATCAAAAGAGGGTTTTTCACTCTCTGGAAACTTAGGTCCATTAAGGCGTACTTCCACACTTCAGCCTTCAGAATCCTAGTACAATCCCTAATACTAAGCCACCTAGATTATTGCAACATCACCCATCTGACAATCCCCCAGAAGCAAATACAAAGACTACAACTGATACAAAACGCAGCAGTCAGGATGATTCTCGGGTTGAAGAAGTCCGACCATATAACCCCTTCCTACAGACTCCTACACTGGCTGCCGATGAAGGCACGCACGAAGTTCAAGCTAGGATGTCTCTGCTTCAAGGTATTAAACGGTCTAGCCCCTAAATATATTACAGACCTCTTCTCATTCCCAACCAACAGACATAAAAGAAAAACACACCTGAAATTTGTCTCCCCTCCAGCTAGAGGGTGTAAATATAAGAGATACCATCAACAACTGCTATCGTACCAGGCAGCCACATGGGGTAAAGACTTAGAAAAACTAATTGCACACACAAACAACTATGGCGAATTCAGGAAACACCTAAAAACCTACCTGTTCTTGAAATACCTAGGTAGCGAACCAGAACATCAGCCCCCCTCATAATACCACCACATACCCGACCCTGTAAAGTATAAACCCCAACCCTAATCACTAACCATGAACACACCATTCAATTCATGGAATATTTCTAAATTTTGTGTTAGCAGCATGGCACTTCCTGGTCTTGTAGCACACAAACTGTTGTTAATATTATTAATGTTGGAATTACCAGATGTACAATGCTATACCCGTTAATTCGCTGTATGTACAGTTTCTCTTTATTGTATTTACAGTTTCTCTCTATTGTAAACCACTTCTCTTTATTGTAAACCGCCTAGAAGTCGCAAGATTGTTGGCGGTATATAAGAATAAAGTTATTATTATTATTATTATTATTGTTGGTTGGGCTGAGAACTTTTTAGCAGCCCCTCGTAAGGTTAGTTTTTTTTATCATGTTTATTAACATGTAACTACATTTTCACAAGACGACTTGAGAATAAACAGCAAAAATATGAGTCATGAAAAGCAATAATAAAGGCTTACCTTTCTCAAAGCAGTTTGTAGTAATGTATTAACTGTGATTTGAGGATTAGGCCCTCTATTGCAGGTACTTTCATACTGCAGAAGTTCAGACATATCTTTTTCTTTTTGGTGCATAGACTTTATCACTTTTTCCAAAGTGATATGGGCTTTTACCAGATTGGTATTTTGCATTAAAGCTTCCTGATTCTCCATTTCACCAGTTAGCTAAAATGTTTCAAAATAATTAATACATGTGAATAACTGTAAAATGTGCACTTTAGCTTAAATGCTGCCATTTTCACCTGTAAGAGTTATGAAAATATTATATTTGCTTACATCTTTTGTATTATGTATTTTATAACACTAGGTGGTGCTTCAGAAACCAAGTGTCTCATATTTAGCAATGCCAAATCCAATTAAAGGTAACCTGATAACTTGACTGGTTAACACTATTGAGTTCTCCATAGATAAGCAGTATGTCAGCCCCACTTTTGGTGACGTCATCTACGTTCCCAATTCGGAATTGCTCTCCCAGAGCTCAGGTGAGGCTTTTGGGAGCTTCATCTGAGCATGTGCAGGTAGCCCTATATATATCTGTGCTGGCCCTCACTAATCCAGTTTAGTTCATCCGCCCTCCCAAACGGACGGATCATGCTTTCCTTTCAAAAAGAAAAGAAAAGAAAACGATGGCAGAAAGAACAGAGAATCCTGCAACAAAACCGGGTTTCAAGAAATGTCCGGACTGCAAAAGGAAAATGAACTCCACGGACCCCCACGAGGTGTGTGTCCATTGCCTTGGGGAAGCTCACCTCATGACTGCCTGCCCTCAATGCCTAAAAATGTCTCCGAGGGCTCGAAGAAACCGGCTCCAATCCCTACAGAGAAGACCAACGGAGGAAGGAAAAAACCCAGTCAAAAAATGCACAAAAAAACCCTCCGGCACACCCAACTTCAACAAGAGCTTCCCCAGGACTCCAAGCCGCAGACCTGACTTACCTGCAGCCTGAAGATGCCCAACAACAGCAAGGCAGACTGCTCCTGAAGCTGTCCGGCCTGCTAAAAGCCTCCCCGACAGCTGCCCCGAGGATCGGGCCGCTGTCGTGCCTGCTGAAAGTCTCCTCGTTGGCTGCCCCGAGGATCGGGCCATCCGCGGGACCACAAACCGCAATGGCAGCAGCCGAGGGTCTCCTATCCCCTCCACCTGCTTCTTCCAGTGCGCCGACATTGGAATGCGCCGACACAGCATGGCGCCATGCTGCTTGCAGCCTGAAGCCAACAGCTGCCCTGACTCCAGCTCCTGATGACGTCAGCCCGCCGGGATCCGCCCCCTTAAAGGCACAGCTACACCAAAATGTACCACAGCCAAAAGACAGTGCTTTTTTAAGCAGGACCACTGACTCTGCCCATCTTAACAGCCAAGACACAAGAAACAACAAGCACCAAAGCTGCAAAAGTGGAAAAAGAAGGAAGCGATACAGGACAACTTCCTCCTCCTCCTCCTCCTCTGCCTCTTCAGTCTCACCGAGACGGCACAGACACCACCACGGAGCCAGGAGCAGGGGCAGGTCTCGCCAATGGGAGGACCACCCACACATCGCCAGTGCCCCCGACCAACCAGCCGCCACCATGGACCACCAACAACTACTCAATCTATTCAGCAGATTCATCTCACAACAGCTGACAGGAAGTCCAGCACCAAATGCAGAACAAGTGCGACAACCATCACCGGCAGGGAGGCATGGAGCAGAGACAGCGGCATCACACTCACCGACCACAGGCGGCTACTCCTCCGACCACAGTGAGTGCTACCAGCAAAGCTACGCTTCAACAAAAAGCAGCCCACATACATCAGCAACCAGGGAGACCCCAGACACAGAGCATGCGACTGGGACATCACAGTTTGACACTCCCGCAGAAGACCTCACCTATCCCAATTTCCTCCAGAAGGTGGCCACCCAACTAGCACTTGCTCCAACACCGGAGTCAGAGGTGACAAACGAAGCACCGGGACTGCTAAAATATCTGAAAGTACAAAAAGCCACAGTGGCACTACCAGCTCACAAGCTGCTACTAGATCGTCGGGACGAGATCTGGAAGACCCCAATGTCAGGCACCGCTGTGTCCAAGAAACTAGACCAAAAATACCAGATCAGTGAGGCACCAGGCTTTGACAAACCACAGCTCCCTCACCAATCTATCATAGTAGAATCTGCACTCAAAAAAGCTAAGAGCAATCGCCCTCATGCCAACGACCCCCTGGGCAAGGAACACAGGACCCTGGATTCCACCACTAAAAAGGTCTACCTTGGCTCCATGCTAAATGCAAAAATTGATACTCACTTATTCCACCTTATCCTGTACAACGATGCCCTCCGGAGGAGAGTAGAGGAAACCCTGGACACGCTACACCTGGAGGGAAAAGCCTGCATAGCTCACATACTGCAGGATATGGAAGAATGTGGAAAACATATGATAAAAGCAACCTTTGACACATTCAAAATCTCGACCCGCACAGCTGGAGTAGCCATAGCAGCCAGATGCCTGGTATGGCTACGAGCCTCGGGGCTCCGAGAGGATACCCATAAGCGTATCGCAGACGCACCATGCTCAGGGGAGAACTTATTCGGAGACAGTGATGGAAGCGGTGGACCAAATGAAGGAACATTGCACTACTCTCCAAACCCTCTCTTCAGACGTCCTTGTAAAAGCCGCGGCACCAAGACGGCACAACATCAACCAGTACCGCCAACACAACACCAATGTAAGGCGGTATGACAGCCAGACCAGATGGCCATCACACAGACAGAAAGCACAACAGCCCAACGCCCCTTACCAGCAAAGGCAGCACCGGAGAGAATGAAAAAAGCACAAGCCAGCCACTTCCACCGGCACGAAGGCAGGGCCCAGTTTTTGACTCATCAACAACGCACCCCCACCCCAATAGGGGGCCACCTCTCTGTTTTCCATAAGGCCTGGGAAAGGATAACAACAGACAAATGGGTGCTGCAAATCATAAAAAACGGATATCGCATCAGATTCCGCACCCACCCACCATCCAACCCACCAAAAAGAAGCTGCAGGGAACCGCAGCCTGAACTCATCTCCAGAGAGATATAAGCTCTCCTCCAAGCAAGAGCAATAGAGCCAGTACCCAGGTCACAGCACAACCAGGGATTCTACTCCCATTATTTTCTCATCCCCAAGAAGACGGGGGGGGGGGAGGGGGTTCAGACCCATCCTAGACCTACGAGGCCTGAACAAGCAAGTAGTCAAGGAAAAATTCCGTATGCACTCCCTAGAGACAATCCTACTATTAATTCAAAAAGACGACTGGCTGGCCTCTCTAGACCTTCAAGATGCGTATTCACACATCTTTATGCATTCCTTCCAAAGAAAGTTCCTACGATTCAGGACCCTAACTCAGCACTTCCAATACTGGGTCCTACCCTTCGGACTCTCCTCTGCACCGAGAGTCTTTACAAAATGTGTCGCCATAGCAGCGGCCCACCTCCGCAAGAGCGCCATATGCGCGTTTCCTTACCTGGACGACTGGCTGCTGGTGGGCCCATCAGCCTGGCAAACGGCAGCAGCAGTCAATACAATGATGTCACTCCTGCAATCCCTGGTGTTCCTCATAAACACCCAAAAAATCAGTGCTACAACCAATACAATCAATAGAATTCATAGGGGCAAGGATCTGCACACCCCTGAATGCAGCTTTTCTGCCCCACTCAAGGGGACAAGCAATACAAAAACTGGTTCAGCAAATAGAGAGACACACAGTCACAGCAAGAACAATGGCCTTCTGAGCCATCAAGCAGCCTACATACACATTGTCCCACTCGCCAAATTCCACATGCGACCCCTCCAGTGGTTCCTCAGAAAGAATTGGAACCAACACACACAGCCCTTGTCTCACAGAGTCACAAGGGACCAAAAAATCTGCAACAATCTCAAGTGGTGGACACAACAACATAATTTATACAGGGGCAAGGCTTTCCAGTAGCCACAACACCAACTGACACTCACCACAGATGCCTCAAAACAGGGGTGGGGAGCCCACCTCCTCTATCTGAGAACCAAGGGCCCCTGGTCACCATCAGAGGCCAAACAACACATCAACCTGCTGGAACTCAGGGCAATTGGGAAAGCCATACAAACCTTTGCCCCCTGGATCTCCAACAAGACCTTACTGATCCAGACAGACAATCAGGTGGCAATGTTCTATATCAACAAGCAGGGAGGCACGGGCTCACTCACCCTCTGCAAGGAAGCCCAGAAAATCTGGACATTCGCCATATCAACCAATACTCTCATCCACGCCACCTACCTCCCTGGCCTGAATAATGCCCTGGTGGACAGCCTCAGCAGAAAGCTGGACCCCCACGAATGGTCCCTCCATCCGGAGGTAGCCCAGGATCTCTTCCAAAAATGGGGCCTCCCAACAAGAGACCTCTTCGCCGCAGAGGACAACAAGAAGTGCCCTCAATTCTGTTCCAAAAGACCGGCACAATACAGCCAAACCAGGGACGCTTTCTCCATACATTGGGGGAAATGCCTGCTCTACGCCTTTCCCCCCATACCACTCATCAACAGAGCGCTACAGAAGATCAGGCAGGAGGCAGCCACAGTGATCTTCATTGCGCCCTACTGGCTGAGACAAGTATGGTTCCCCTTCCTACATCAACTGTCGGCATGGTCGCCAATCAGCCTGCCGCTGCGACCAGACCTCATTACCCAAGACCAGGGCAAACTCTACATCCCAGACTGAAAACACTAGCACCGACAGCATGGATGTTGAAAGGCTAATCTTGGACCCCTTCCACATGTCAACCGGGGTGACTGAGGTACTGCTAGCAGCCAGGTGCCCGGCAACTAGAAAATCATACAGACTCAAGTGGAAAAGATTCCACACATGGTGTGCCTCGAAAGGAGAAGACCCACTCACCTGCCAGGTCCCAGCAGTACTCCAGTACCTACTCAACTTATCCCTGACAGACCTCAGAACGCTATATCAGCGCTATATCAGAGTTCCACAACCACATCGAGGACAGGACCCTAGCCACACACCCACTAGTGTCTAAGTTCATGAAAGGACTTATCAACCTGCACTCTCCAGTACACCGCCTTCCGCCAGCCATGGGACCTGGGCATCATCCTCCGCAGGTTAACAGCGCACCCATTCGAGCCATTAGAGAATGCGCCAATCAAATTCCTCACCTGGAAAGTAATCTTTCTAATTGCCATTACATCAGCAAGGTGCATCAGCGAGCTACAGGTCCTGGTGACATACCCACCATGCACACAGATCCTTCATGATCACGCAGTGCTGAGAACTCACCCAAAGTTCCTACCAAAGGTAGTCTCGCTTTTCCACGTAAACTAATCGATAGTGCTCCCCTCCTTCTATCTGGGACCACATACCAACAGCATGGAACAACTCCTACACACTTTGGACTGCACCCATGCACTTTGGTTATACATTCAACGAATGCAACCCTGGCAAAAGGCAGCACAACTATTCGTCTCCTTTGACCCCCAACAAGCCAGGAGCACCAGTAGGGAAACGCACTATATCCAACTGGATCTCAAATTGCATTGCCGCCTGCTACAAGCAGGAAGGATTGTCCCTTGAGGAAAAGACCACAGCACACCAACTAAGAGCCAGAGCTGCAACATTAGCAACATTAGCAACCTCAGCAACACGCCACTTCAGGATATTTGCAGAGCAGCCACATGGTCTACCCCACACACCTTCACCAGACACGATTGCCTGGATCGCCCACTGCAGACCTCCAATGACTTTGGCCTCAACATATTACGAATGGTGACCAAAACAGACGCAGCAAAGGACACCAATACCTGAACTAGCTGAACAGGACTATTAGCCTGAATCAGATAGAAGAGACTGTTAGACAGCTTATATTCTGCCATGTTGACACAATTTGCACAGTTTGCACGTTAGCACATTATGCGCAGTTTGCCTTTTGCACAAAAAAAAAAGTGTTACTCAAACACCACGTTGGTGATGTTTATTAGTTATAATCGTTATCTTTTATTGAGATACATACTCTACCATGTCGGTAGATTAAAAAAAAAAAAAAAAAAGGGAGTGTTGGTCCAGTTCTAAGGACCAAAATAAAGTTCCTATTGTTTGCAATGCATAACCTCGGACTGGTCTCAGTAATTGGGGTTTTGTCTCTGTCCCGCACCTGATATCTATGCAGCCTCACCCCTCCACAGCGAGGTAGCAGGGATGCAGAAGGGACCATCCCCTATGGGGAACCCATCCTTTTACACCCTCTGGATCCCGCAGCTGGAGAGTCACCAAAAGTGGGGCTGACTTATACTGCTTGTCCATGGAGAAAGCGAAGTTACTTACCTGTAACAGGAGTTCTCCATGGACAGCAGGATAAGTCAGCCACACTGACCCTCCCTCCTCCCCCATGGGTGACACTGCAATAAGACTCAAGCTAGGGAAATCACTGGATTAGTGAAGGCCAGCACAGGTATATATATATAGGGCTACTTGCACATGCTCAGATGAGGCTCCCAAAAGCCTCACCTGAGCTCTGGGAGAGCAATTCCGAATTCGGAACGTAGATGACATCACCAAAAGTGTGGCTGACTTATCCTGCTGTCCACAGAGAACTCCCATTACAGGTAAGTAACTTCGCTATATTCACAAATATAGTCAGGTTGGCATAGCTGAATATAACGGGTAAAATTCTTTAGTGTCAATATCCAAAGTGATTTAGGATGGCTTTTATCAAGCTGCAAAACCCCAAGGGAATAATATAGTTTAGGGGGTGAAGGTCTTTTTGTTCATGAAAAAAGAATAGGACTTGAGTGTATCTTAAGGTGACCAAACAGATAGAAAAGGTGATGGCAAAAGCTAGAATATTGTGTACAATTCTGGAGACTGCACCTTAAAAAAAGAAGTGGAACAGGATGGAGTTGGTCCAGAGGAAGGCTACTAAAATGGTCAGGGCTCTTCATCATAAAGTGTATGGGAACAGACTTAAAGTTCAAGCAGGAGAGGGGAGATTTGAAATGTGCTAGGTGCCATCGACTCATGTTCAAGTCCTAGTGACTTGATGAATTACAGATCAAAAAAGAAACTGGTTTTGTGCTAGTCCAGCAAGATCCTCCAGCGTCATCCCCGTGGTTGTTTTCAACATGTCTAGCCATCTGATTGCAGGCCACCCTCTTCACCTGATTCCTTTGATCTTCCCAAACATGATATTCTTCTCCAAAATAAGACAGTCATAACTTCATCATTTGGGCTTCGAGTGACATAGCCAATTTGATCTCTTCCAGAATCGATTTGTTAGTTCTTTGGCGGTCCATGGCTCAAATAAAATCCTTCTCCAGCACCAAAGTTCAAATGAGTCCATCTTCTTTCTGTCGTGTCCAGCTTTCGCATCCATAACTGATCACTGAGAAAATGAGTGTGTGGACAACTCTGATCTTCGTTTGGAGTGTTATTCCCTTACCTTTGAGTACTTTGTCGAGAGCCTTCATTGAGATATAATAGAGACATTTAAATACTTATATGGCATAAATGCACAGAAGATGAGTCTCTTTGAATTGAAAGAAAGCTCTGAAATGAGGAGGCATAGGATGAAGGTAAAAGGGGATTAACTCAGAAGTAATCTGAGGAAACACTTCTTCATGGAAAGGGTGTGACTTCATGAAACATTCTTCCAGTGAAGGTGGTGGAGATGAAAACTGTATCTGAGTTTAGGAAAGGTTGGGAAAAATACATAAGATCTCTAAGGGAGAGGAAGGGGTAGTAGATGACATGAATAATCGTAGGCAGACTGAACAGACCATATGGTCTTTATCTGCCTTCATTTTTCTGTTTCTATTTTTCTATAAGCTGTTCTGCTCATATGAAACGTTCTATACAGATTATAACCAAAAGGTGGCAGTGTATCATTAAATAATTAATTTTTAGTAGCTCTGAAATCATTGCTGGAAAGGCAACTGTACTCATATTCATCAGTTTGTACATTATTTTTTTTTCAGGTTTCTTTGGAGATTTTAGGTTATTCTTTCAGTTTGTCCTTTACAAAATCCAAGGGACTGGGATTTCACATCAGCATGGTAATAGAGCTCCAGAGTTGAATATACCTGGTAGAAGCTAATCACTCATCTCTTGCATTCAGAAGTAGAATATCCTTAATGGCATCTACATGTAACTCTTTTCCTTAACGTCTTCATATTCTAATGCACCATTTGGTACTTTCACAGTGCGAGGTATGTTCATTTTTTTTTTTTTTTCTAAGTGTGACCCAGGAGTTAGCCTCAAATCTAGTCATGCAAGCCTTTGTAGGAAAATCTGTGCCCTGAAATCGGCATGAGAGTATACAGTATATGGTAAGTTTGCATAGAGCACTTATTAAACCCAGCCTATAGGAGGAACATAACATAAGAACATAAGAATAGCCTTACTGGGTTAGAGCAATGGTCCATCTAGCCCTATATCCCGTTTCCAATCCTAGGGTTACCAGATGTCCAGGAAAACCCAGATATGACCTCTTTATAGAGGACTGTCCAGATGCCCGGAGGTATTTCCAAAACCTGGCAGTTTGTCTGGGTTTTGGAAGGCCCTGAGCTCGGGGCCACATCGGTAGGGCCTCTGTGCATGTGCAGGCGTTAACATGATGACATCACACACATGTGCTCATGCACGTGACATCATCAGACGAGGCCCCGTGCTTAAGTAAGGAGATACGAAGTTCGTCTGAGGGCAGGGATGGGGGTGGAATGGGATGGAGCTGGTGCTGGAGCGGAGCAAGGCCAGCTGTCCTCTTTTTTTTAAAGAGGAAATCTTGAATCCCAGCCAATCCAAATACC
The DNA here is from genome assembly GCF_902459505.1 of Geotrypetes seraphini. Classification (NCBI taxonomy): domain Eukaryota; kingdom Metazoa; phylum Chordata; class Amphibia; order Gymnophiona; family Dermophiidae; genus Geotrypetes; species Geotrypetes seraphini. Next base: position 470,005,792 of record NC_047084.1, on the reverse strand, counting down.
TGGCAAAACCCCAAATAGTAGCAACATTCCATCCTATCGATCCCAGGACATGCAGTGGAACTAGATTATACCCAGTGGTGTGAGGAAAAAAGATCCAAAGACAAAAGAGGCAGCAGCATGCTCTTGAAAACCTGACACCAACAACACTGTCTACTGCACCAACTAGTAGGAATACCCTGGGATTGTCATTCAAAGTCATTTAAACAGCCAGGAGAGACTCCTGGCCATTTAAACCGCTTATGTGGGACTATTCAGGAATATTCACATAGTGCCACAGGACATCCCGTCTAACTGCCTATGCTGAAACTAGATAGTTTGTGGGCAGTACTGGGGGTGGAGTTAGGGACAGAGCAGAAACTTAGCTGTTAGAAGAAATTTTCAGTCCGCTAACCAGATAAGTAACCACATAAAGGTAGAACAGCAAAACTGCTATTCTAACTTTATGAAGCCAAATTAACAGTGGCATACCAAGGGGGGGGGGGAAGTCCACCCCGGGTGCACGCTTCAAGGGGGTGCACAGCCGGCCGGATCCGGAAGCTCCCGCGCTGCTGACAACGGCACCTCAGCGCGGCTGCCGTATTTATTCCAGAGCAGAGTCGGCAGCCGTGCTGAAGTGCACGAAGGTCCCGCGATGACTACTTCTGCTGCCGCTGCTTCGGAAGAGGTAAGTGACATCGGAGGGGGGTGGACCGGCAGCCGCAGTCATCGCGGGACCTTGCCGCAACTCCCTACGTCTGTCGGCCCAGCCCCTCTCTGATGTCACTTATCTCTTCCGGAGCAGAGGCAGCAGAAATAGTCATCGCGGGACCTTGCTGATTTTGATGGAGAGAGAAAGAAGCATAGCAGGGTGGTGGAAGGAGAAAAAGGGGGTCAGGGTGGTATGGAAGCGTGGTGAAGGGTGAGAAAGGGAGTCAGGGTGGTATGGAAGTGTGGTGAAGGGTGAGAAAAGGGGTCAGGGTGGTATGGAAATGTGGTGAAGGGTGAGAAAGCGGGTCAGGGTGGTATGGAAGCATGGTGAAGGGTGAGAAAGGGGGTCAGGGTGGTATGGAAGCATGGTGAAGGATGAGAAAGGGGGTCAGGGTGGTATGGAAGCATGGTGAAGAGTGAGAAAGGGGGTCAGGGTGGTATGGAAGCATGGTGAAGGGTGAGAAAGGGGGCAGATGCTGATGGAAGTGGGGGGAGGGAAGGGAGAGGAGAGAGTGAAATGCCAGATCATGGGGTGTGGGAGAGAAGGAAGGGGGAGGCATAAAGTTTCTGGAAAGTGAATAGAAAGAGAGAAGATGCCATATAGAAGGGGCAGAGAGAGGGTAGACAGTGGATGATAGGAAGAGAGTGACAAGAAGATGAGGAAAGCAGAAACCAGAGAAGACAAGGTAGAAAAAAATTCTGGTTTGGGTTTTTTTGTTTTTTTTTGCTTTAGGGGAGATGCATCGCTGTTTCTGTGGTGTTGCATTGTATGCAGAGTCCAGCTTCTTGGTGCTTCAGTTTAATCTTTGTCTACATATTTTTATTCTATCTCCCCATTTACAAAACTGTAGAGCGTTTTTTAGCATTGGCATCTGAGCTATTACCACCATGGCTAAAAACCACACTACAGTTTTGTAAAAGGGGGAGGGGTTAGTTTGTGGTTACATACTAGGCGAAGGTGTTTTCTGTGTTTTGTGTGTTTGAAAAGACACGGTTTTCTGTTAGGATTGACGGTGTAGGATTGATCTGTACTAGTCTGGCTTATTTAGTTTTACAATGGGTGTATTGATGTTGTACTGCTCACTGCAGTATGTCTGATGCTGCCTTTTCCTAGGTACACTCTTATGTGACATGTGGATTGTTACTAAAAATCATATTTTTCATACAGATGGGGGGTGTCAAAAAATGATGGGCCCCGGGTGCCACATATGCTAGGTACGCCACTGCCTGGCACCAGTCTGAATATCAGCCATTTAATGCTAGGAGCTCAGCCTTGAACATCCTGGGTTAGTTCAGCCTTCAGCCAGAAGCAGCTTACCAGTTGTTTACTGCCACAACCCCGTCTTGCAAGGATACTTATATACTAAGGGCCCCTTTTACTAAGGTGCGCTAGCGTTTTTAGCACGCGCAAAAGATTAGCGCACGCAAACCACGCGCTAAACGAAAAATACTAACGCAAGCTCTATGGAGGCATTAGCGTTTAGCGTGCAGGGCATTGTAGCGCATGCTAAGCGCACGCTAAAACTGCTAGCGCGCCATAGTAAGAGGAGCCCTAAGATTCTAGAATACTATAAGTTTTGTGAAACGACTTAAACATTTAGGGCTCCTTTTACTAAGGTGTGTTAGGGCATTAACGCGCAGAATAGCACGTGCTGAATTGCCACACGCGCTAGACCTTAACGCCAGCATTGAGCTGGCGTTAGTTCTAGCCGCATAGCACACGGTGTAGCGCACGGTAATATCTTGCGTGCGCTAAAAAACGCTAGTGCACCTTAGTAAGAGGAGCCCTAAGATTCTAGAATACTATACGTTTTGCGAAACGACTTAAACATTTAGGGCTCCTTTTACTAAGGCGCGTTACGGCATTAACGCGCAGAATAGCGCACGCTGAATTGCCACGTGCTTTAGACCTTAATGCCAGCATTGAGCTGGCGTTAGTTCTAGCCGCATAGCATGCGGTAATATCCTGCATGCGCTAAAAACGCTAGCGCACCTTAGAGAAAGGAGCCCTTAGTTGCAGTCATTTTCACCAAAGAACAACAGCAGCTGGTGCTGCTGCTGCTGCTTTTTTTGCAGTGTTTCAGCACCTCCTTCTGCTCCTGCCTGTAGAAGCTGAGGCCCAGAGTCTGCTCTCTCCAGAGATGTGTGGTTATACATGGGATGCCATCGATACAGATAAGGGTACATAAGAACATAAGAAGTTGCCTCCACTGGGTCAGACCAGAGGTCCATCGTGCCCAGCGGTCCGCTCCCGCGGCGGCCCATCAGGTCCATGACCTGTGAAGTGGTTTCTGACTATTCTTATAACCTACCTCTACTTCTATCTGTACCCCTCAATCCCCTTTTCTTTTAGGAACCTATCTAGACCCTCCTTGAACCCCTGTAGCGTGCTCTGGCCTATCACAGCCTCTGGGAGCGCGTTCCATGTGTCCACCACCCTCTGAGTGAAAAAGAACTTCCTAGCATTTGTTCTAAACCTGTCCTTTTTCAATTTCTCCGAGCGCTCCCTTGTACTTGTGGCTCCCCACAGCCTGAAGAATTTGTCCCTGCCTACCTTCTCTATGCCCTTCATGATTTTGAAGGTTTCTATCATGTCTCCTCTAAGTCTCCGCTTTTCCAGGGAGAATAGCCCCAGCATTTCCAATCTGTCAGCGTATGAGAAGTTTTCCATACCTTTTATCAGCTTTGTCGCTCTTCTCTGGACTCCCTCAAGTACCGCCATGTCCTTTTTGAGGTACGGCGACCAGTACTGGACACAGTACTCCAGATGTGGGCGCACCATCGCCCGATACAGCGGCAAAATGACTTCCTTCGTCCTGGTCGTGATCCCCTTTTTGATGATACCTAACATTCTGTTCACTTTCTTTGAGGCTGTCGCACACTGTGCTGATGCTTTCAATGTTGTGTCCACTACAAACTAAACCTGTGTGACAAAGTGCCGAGTACAGAATGTGGTGGCCTGAACATCAGTGCGATCTGTGCCCGTAATGTAATCAGCAATACTTTGATGTCTGTGGTTTATTTGTTGTCCCCTGAGGAATGTGATGTCAGTTTGCCGAAACCCGGATCCTGGTTGGGACTTTCCTAGGATTCCACTTTTGGGACCTCATATGATCTTTGGAGATCAGGACGCTTGCTGATTTATTTATTGATGTTTTGAATAAATGTTTTTGTTTGTTTTTTTATTTTTGTTTTCAAATTATACATTCAAGATTAACTTGTACAGAAAGAAGGTTCAAGACATAGAAAACAAGATTATATTCATCAATCCTTGCAAAGCAATAAGAAATAATTAACTTAAATCTTCTCGAGTCCTCAAAGGGATCCAGAATGTAAATTAAAGCGAGAGAAAGAAAGAAAATACTTCTTATAATAAATGTAACTGTTGGTTGGTATTGACATCTCTCTTGCCTCTTCTTTGTGCCTAGTCATTTTCACAAGCCATTGACATAACGTAAGCTGTCTTGCCTAAATGTTGGTTTGCAAATGCTGACTTAACACTACATGGTGTCCGGAAAAATAGGAATTGCTTACGTAGTGTCAAAATAAAGTATTAATAACACTGCACAACAATTTTTTGGTTAAGTCTTGATTCCTGAAAAGTTTTTGGTGATTATGACAGGTACCAACTTGGTATGCTCAAATATGGTTTTGGTTTTACTGCATCATGTAAGAACTATGAGAAATAGACATTTTTATGTTTACTGACAATAAAATATATAGTCAAGTTTACGTTTCGCACAAGCGACTAAATGAAACAGAATTAAAAGTGTTTTGCTCCCGAGTTTCTTTTATATTCAGTGTCTGGTGCATCACGTTGTAGCATCCAACAATAGTCGGCAAGCATTGACGGATTCCAATTGCCCTGGTATCATTTCTCCATCGTAGCTATGTCTTGATGAAACCTTTCACCGTGCTCGTCACTCACAGCACCGAGATTTGCGGGGAAGAAGTCCAAGTGTGAATGGAGGAAATGAATCTTGAGTGACATATTGCACTTCATTCTCTTGTATGCTTTGAGAAGTTTGTCTACCAGCTGAATGTAGTTTGGGGCTCTGTAATTGCCCAGAAAATTGTCAACAACGTCTTTCAAGGCTTTCCAGCCAATTTTTTCCGGCCCAACTAACAGATCTTCAAATCGCTTGTCACTCATAACATGTCTGATCTGGGGGCCAACAAAAATACCCTCTTTGATCTTGGCATCAGTTATTCTTGGGAACATCTGTCTTAAATAACGAAAACCTTCCCCTTCCTTGTTCATTGCTTTCACAAAATTCTTCATGAGTCCCAGTTTAATGTGAAGAGGAGGCAAAAATATCTTTGTCGGGTCAACAAGCGATTCATGTGCTACATTTTTCTGTCCTGGAACTAACTTTTTACGGAGTGGCCAGTTCTTTCTAGAATAGTGCGACTCTCTGTCTCGGCTGTCCCATTCGCAGATGAAACAGCAGTACTTTGTATAGCCAAGCTGCAGTCCTAGTAACAGAGCAACGACTTTGAGGTCTCCACAGATATTCCAGTTATACCTGGTATACTGGACATACTTTAGTAACATTTCCATATTCTCATATGTTTCTTTCATATGTGCTGCATAGCCAACAGGTACTGAAGGATAAACGTTGCCATTGTGCAACAGAACAGCTTTCAGGCTTAACATTGACAAATCAATGAAAAGACGCCACTCTTCCGGGTTGTGATCACAACCAAAGACCGAGAACAATCCTTCAATGTCACAACAGAAACAGAGACTGTCGACTTGTGCAAAAAATTTGGTTATATCATGATGCCGGTCTCGAAACACAGAAATTTTCGTACCTGGTGATAGCAAACACCATTCCTGCAGTCTCGAACCTAGCAGCTCAGCTTTTGCTTTTGACAGACCCAAATCTCTGACCAAATCGTTCAATTCGGACTGTGTTATCAGATGTGGATCGCCTGATGAGGATGGTTCAAAATCCGGGTCAATGTCACTGTTAGAACCCTGCACTGCAGTTTCTTCATCTGGTTCGTCTAAGGTCCAATCCTCTGGTGGTTTCGGAACTGGAAGACTGTCATCATGTGGCATGGGTCTCATTGCTGAAGGCAGATTAGGATATTCAATTGACTTCTTGTTTTTGGCAGAGAAACTAGACACATTAGTCAAACAGAAATAACAGTCCGTCACATGGTCTTTCTGTTCTCGCCATATCATCGGAACAGCAAATGGCATCGTCTTTCGAGTACCTCTGAGCCAGGCTCTCAGACTAACAGCACATGTCGCACAGCAAATGTGAGGCGCCCATTGCTTGTCTTGATCACCTATTTTGCAGCCAAAATACAGATGATAGGCTTTCTTTACAAGGGCAGTCATCGAACGTCTCTGAGGCGTAAGTGTATATTCCCCACAGATATAGCAGAATGTGTCGCGGCTGTTACGACACCGACGAGACATATTGCCCGACACCAAAACGTCTATAGCATCAAGCTTACTTACTGTTATATTGCTACAGCTACTATACTACTATACTTTACTATACTGATACTATATACACACACGGACTATCTATATTAACCAAATGAGCAGGATCGGTGTATGGAAGCCACCATTATAGCATGGTGAGACAGCGCAAGCTCGTTCAGACCTGCCCAGACATGCCCAGGATGTCATCTTCCATAAAACAGCTTCCAACCTGGCTAGATTTTATGCATGGACATACCCAGGCGGCACAAACCGTTGTTGATAAGACACTTATGGGAGAAAAAATTGTTTGCATCCAAATATAAGAAAAAATCACGACAAAATTGAAGATTTCTCTGAAATGGTACGTGATGGGTAATTTTTGATGTAATATTCATGATCAGCACCCAAAATTCTATAAGAAACACCCAGCAGTGTTCAGGAAGCAAAAACTTTGTTGTGCAGTGTAATCGTTTGAACATTTAATATGACCTTTGAAAATACATTAGTATAATTTTTTTAATTCATTCATAATTTGTGATCAAAGTGTCCTCCTTCAACCTTGCCACATTCATGAAGTCTTCAGTACCACTCAGCTATTTCGCTCAATGGAACTGAATGGGCTTTGGTGTATTTGCCAAGAAAGAATCACTACTGCCGCTTTGTAAAAGGAGTCCATAATGACTTAATATCATGACTATAGTGTTAATTTTATACCTTTACATTGCTGATAGCACTACTTTTAGGGTTCCTTTTACTAAACCATGGTAGAGGTTTCTACTGAAGGCCAGGGAGGTAAATGCTCTGATGTTCATAGGAATTCTATAAACATCAGAGCATTTACCTCGCCAGCCCACAGTAGAAACTTCTACCGTGGTTTAATAAAAGCCGATAGTTACCTTCTCTTTTTCCAACTTTTCTTGCAATTCTTTGACTTGATGAAGGAGACCTACTTTATCTTTCATCAAATCTCTGTTCTCCTCTTGCAGGCTCTAAAACAGAAGAAAAAAAAAAAAATTATGAGAAGCATCAACAGAAAAAACTAAATTCTTGGAGTAATCTTTTGTTCTGTAAAATTAATCCCCTCTTTTTCTAGAGTTTTTTTACCATGGCCCGGAGTGCTAAATTCACCGACGCTCATAGAATTCCTATGAGCAGCAGAGCAGTCTCGGAGCATTCTGCACTTCAGGCCATGGTAGAAACTTCTACCACGGCTTAGTAAAAGAGGGTCCAAGTGATTTATTATGCAATTTGGGGCTCATAATCAAAATGGAAATACATCTAAAAACTGGCCTAAATCGGCACTTAGACAAGTCATCCAAGTGCCAATAATTGAACTGGGTTTTAGACATATCTAAAAATGACTTAGGCCTTCACAGTGCTGCAGTACGCCCAGAGCTAAAAGAGGTATTTTAGGAGGAGTGGTGAGGGCGGGATTTGGGTGGGGTGTGGGCCGTCCTAGACTTAGTCGTACTGCATGTATAACCAAAAGTTTTACAACACTGCCTAGACAGAACTTGGACGTTGTGACTTAGGACATCTAAAACCAGGTCTAAGTCCATAGAAGAAGAAGATAACCACTGCAGACACAAAGTACAGACCCCACACACACTGCTCCAGTGATCACTGACCCCACCACCATAAAAATCATAATAACAACTTTACATATCTGCCCCCAGAACATCAGCACCTGGCAGCCTGGCATAGGAAAGCCTAGTAGAGCTGCACAGAGGTGGCTTAATTGGTCTTGAGGGTGGGTTAGTGAACCATGGAGAGGAGGACATAGGCTCATAAGCCACTCTAATCTCTGAATTCATGGTGAAATATGTGTACCCCCCCAAACCCTCCAAACCCTTTTGTACTGCCATATAAGTGGCACCTGCAGCCATAAGGGCTATTGGGGTGGTAGATAGGTGGGTCTAGTAGGTTCTGGAGGGTTTTGGGGGGGATCACCATGACTTATAAGGGAGTTGTGGTGAAATATTTATGTGACACCCTTTTTGTGAAGTTCACAGCAGTGCCCTGTAAGGTACCCCACTTCTCTGGTGCCCCAGGCCCAAAAGTTCTTTTTCTAGGCATTTTTGAGTTGCACAAATTTTTGGTCGAAAATGGGGTATAAAGACAGACGACTTATCGGTCTAGACCAGGGGTGCCCAACGCGTCGATCGCGATCGACAGGTCGTTCGCTCAGGCGACCCCAGTCGATTGCACAGCAGGTTCCCTTCTTCCCTTCTCTTTTTTTCCCCTCCTGACTGGCCCGCCTCTTAAAGAACGCTGGCCAATCAGAGTGCTGGAAGGGTGGGGTGAAGGTCGGTGGGGGACGGAGCTCAGCGCATCACAAGAAATAGAAGCGCCTGTAATGAAGGTAAGAGCGAGGCCTAATGCTGCCCGATATACAATTTTAAAACCCCCAAAATCGGCCTCCCAATCAGTGGCGTACCGAGGTGGGGCGCTCCGCCCCCGCCCCGGGTGCACGGCTTGGAGGGATGCACAGCCGTCCGGGTCCTCCTGCCCTTCCTTTCCACCGGTCTGCGCACGGGGCTCGCACCTGCCGCCCAAATGGTGCTGTTGGTTATCGCGAGGCTCGCGGGAGTTGACGGCACCATTAGAGCGTCGGCGCAGGACCAGGCAGGTGCGAGTCCCGAGCGCGGACCGGGGAAAAAAAAAGGCAGGATGACCCGGACCTGGCCGGCTGTGCACCCCTCCAAGCCGTGCACCCGGGCGGATCGTCCCCCTTCTAAATCCACTTGTCTTTTATTCAGTTCAACTAATGAGCATTGTGACAGGCAGTTCTTATGGGGCAGTTGTTGGAGGTATTTCTTTGTTTTTCTGTGCCTAAGTATTCTATTAATTTAACTTCCTTATTCCTGTGGGGATCTCCAAAGGGGACAAATGGGAGACGGCCGGTGGCAGGTGGTACTTTAGCAATTCTTACAGGTTGCCATAGGCCTCAGGAGCTGTCTTCCCTCTGCCGTGGTCCTGCTCCTCCTTTAAGTCAGAGACAGGCTTGGGGCAGAGGGAAGACAGCTCCTGAGGCCTATGGCAACCTGCAAGGATTGCTAAAGTACCAGCGATCCTCTCTGCAGACTGCTCTCTGCTGGAATTAGGTAAATGGATGTGGGGAGGGTAGGCCTTCGGGGGGGGGGGGTGCAGTCCTTCAAGGGGTAGTGCAGGCCTTCAGGGGGGGAGTCAACCTTTGAGGGGGAATGTGCAGACCTTCAGGGGGGGGGTCAGGCCTTCAGGGGAGGGGGGCTGTATAATAAAAAAATATTTGAACATAAATACAAAGTACACTCGGTGTGTGTATATATATATATATATATATATATATATATATAAATAAATATATATATGTTTAGCATTTTTATTGTTGGTAGATCATTTTGACTTGGTCATTTTAAAAGTAGCTCTCAAGCCCAAAAAGTGTGGGCACCCCTGGTCTAGACAATCAAACGGCTGGATGTACAGTTAGACAATTTTCGGGGAAACAAATATTTTGGTCGTATTTTTCGAAAATGGATTTTTTACATGTCTGATTTTGGATGACTAGTGACTTAGGCCCAAAATGGACTTAGACCTTTTTTTGATTATGCCCCTCCACGTGTATTTTTCATAGTTTGCAAAATAGCTAGATCAGTGTTGCTCAACTTTTAAATAGCAAAAGTAGCTTTAAGGATAATGTTATAACAGGTGACCTAGGCAGAAAGTAAAATATTTTTGGGACAATTTTTTTTAATTGAAAATTTAAATGCTTAACATATCACCATCCACCTGGGATATAATAGAAACAATAGCAAAAAAAGAAAAAAAAAGTAAAAGATGATACACTTAGTGGAAATAAATAATTACAATTGCAACCCACAATACAAAAGAAAATTTGATCTAAGAATCAGGAAAAAGAAACATTTTTTGAAGAGACAACCCCATTTCTTTCTCTCTAGCCAAAATTTCTATCTTAGAGAACTGCTGAGCAGATACCTGAGCCTGGGTTAGGACCACATCTGAAATTATTTTAATATTCTTAATAGTTCTTCAAATTTATACATTGCAAGGAGCTAAGGAATGGCCTAGTAGTAAAGCTGCTGTCTCTGTACCCAGAGGTTGTGGGGTTGAATCCTAGAGTCGCTCCCTGTGACCCTTAGCAAGTCACTTAATCTTCCATTGTCCCAGGTACTACTATTTATTATTTCTATAGCACTGAAAGGCATATGCAGTGCTTAACATACAATAGACAGTCCCTACTCAGAAGAGCTTACAATCTAATTTAGACAGGACATTTCAGGGTTGGGGAGGTTATAGTGGGTATAGATATCTAACAGCAGTGAGGGGGAGTTAAGAGTAGAAAGCAGTTTCAAAAAAGTGGGCCTTTAGCTTGGATTTGAACACTGCCAGGGATGGAGCACGATGTAATGATTCAGGCAACCTGTTCCAGGCATACGGCGCCACAAGAAAGAAGTGTACAAAATAAGTACCTAGATATATTTAAACCATTTTGAGTGTGGCTGTGTAAGTACAAAAAGGTAGTATACAAGTCCCTTTCCCTTCCCTCAAGCAGCAAGTATAAGGGTTACACAATGACATTCATATCTTCCTTAGCATTAAGAAAATCTTCCACTTACTTGGGCTCAAAAAACTGAAATTGCTTATACTCAAAAATTATGAGACATGAACAAGGAAATCAAAGAAACAGCCAGGATACCCCTACATCTCATCTGTGTTTCTCTTGCAAGATCAGGAAATACCCAGACTTTTGAGCCCAAAAATAAAAAATCTAAATGTCTAAGGAAAGTTTCAGCACAGAAACACAGTCCGGTTCCAGAGCAGAAGAAACTACCAAGGTACGTAGCTCTCTATGTAATCACTTCCAGGGATGTTTCAAAAAAAATGATGTGAGATTCATTTTATCCCATTCTCCTTGGCCCTGAAGGGGTAAATCTTCAGATCTTCTGGAGCCCGGAATATACTGGGCTATTGTATTGGGGGAAAAAGTCTCCTGACATCTTTAGAATCTCAAACAGATATTTTTTAACCATATCAACTGGTAAAATAAGTGGAGACTTAGGAAAGTTGAGTAGTCGCTTGAGAGAAAGCACACCAGGTTCTGAGGGAACTGTGTTTACTCTCATCTCTCCTAACTGCTGCTTTTCCGGGGGATTCTATCAGCTGGTTCAGCACAGCTTTCCCTGTCCGGGCTCTTGTGCAGCAGCAGAAGGGGGAAGCCATTGGCACAAAGCAGCACGGCCCCGATGTAGTCACCAGCAGTGGATTGATGTCAGCCGTCGGAAGATCTCCTGTGGCCTGCCCTCTCTCATTAGCGGACTTGCACTCCTGCAGCTGCATTGTTGGACACATGGAAGGGAAACTGAACTTCACTTCAGGGCTCTGCTGTCAGTGGCGCCTGGCCTTGCCTGTCCGGTGACTGGTGTCATGGTGGTCTTCATTGGCATGGTTCCTGCTCCTGCTTCTTTGGTGGTGGCCGGTTGACCTGGCTCTGCAGACTGAACTTACTATCAAGCTGCCTTTGAGACTTTTCTATCTTTTAAATATGTTTTATTTTTAATTTTTTATCTTCTTTCATTATTTCTATTTCTTTGATTTTTGATCTTGGAAATAGAGAATGACACGGTGGCGGTTTACCCGCGGCCACCGCATTTTAGCCGCGGGTCACCCGCCGAAAACGGGGAAGAAAACTAGCAGTCGCTGCGGCGACGGGGACAAGGCCATTCACCGCCCGCGGGGCGGTGAATGGTCTTGTCCCCCGCAGTGAGGCATGAAGGATCGCGCGGTCCCCGCAGCTCACACCCGCCCGCCCAATCGATTCCAGTGTCCAGCCAGCTCTCTCCCCTCTCCTCACCCCAGTCCGCAGATCCTCCTCCTCGGCGACCCGCACGCTACCAGAGAGCCACGCACACCCGCCGCTGCTCAGCCTCGATCTTCTGCTCTGACGCAACCGGAAACAGGAAGTTGCAGCAGAGCAGAAGATCGAACACTGAGCAGCCGCGCGTGTGCGGCTCCCTGGGAAAGCGCGCAGGTTGCCGAAAAAGAAAACCCACAAACCAAGGTGAGGAGAAGGGAGAGAGCCGGCCAAACACCAGGATCGACCGGGCAGGCAGGTAGTGGCCGCGGGGACCGTGCGATCGCTAGTGTTCCCGGCTCAAATTGAAGGAGGGAGTGAAAGGAAAAAGGCTTATATGGATGCAGCGGGGACGGTGACGGGGCGGTGAATGGGATGGCAGTGGCGGTGACGGGGCGGTGAAAGGGATGACGGTGACGGGGCGGTGAAGGGATCGGCGGTGACGGGGCGGTGCAGAGGATGGTGGGCCGGTGACGGGGCGGTGACGGGGACAGATTTTTTCCCCGTGTCATTCTCTACTTGGAAATGTATTACATAATTTTATTTTAATCAGGTATTTTAGCTAGATTGTGAGCCTTCAGGACAAATAAGATAGGGCTCCTTTTACTAAGCTGCAGTAGCGTTTTTTAGCGCGCACTGACCCCCGCGTTACATGGCAAATACTAACGCCAGCTCTATGGAGGCATTAGCTTCTAGCGCGCGCGGCATTGTAGCATGTGCTAAAACCGTTAGCGCAGCTTAGTAAAAGGAGTCCCTAATTTCATTTTAGTTTGATACATTGTAAACCACTTAGGTCAGTAAAATGCAGGAGCGGTTTATTAAATCTTAAATAAACATAAACATGTCTTTTAATATGATTCTCTAAATATTGCAAACACCAATGTGTATAGATCTTATCCTTAAGGATATTGCCTCCAAACTTTCCGATTCCTAAATCTTAGTATCCAAAACGTCTATCAAAGAGAACTGCTGAGCAGATACCTGAGCCTGGGTTAGGACCACTTCTAAAGTCATTTTAATATCTTTAGTATTCTTTAAATTTATAGACTGCATGGAGATATAAATGCCATGCATAATATCCCAAAGTGACTCTAATGACAAAACAGCTGATTTTTCAATAACCTAACTGTCCCATATGGTCTAGTGATTAGGATCGCTGGTTTTCACCCAGGCGGCCTGGGCTCTACTCCCAGTATGGTAAAGGTTTATCTTCTCCTATTTACCAGTGTTGTCCTACCCTGAGGAAAGAAGGGGAGATATTAGTTTCTTTTAGTCTGCTATTGAGAAAGACATGGGGGAAGCCACTGCTTGCTGTGGATCAGTAGCATGGAATGTTACTACTTCTTGGGTTTTGGCCAGCTATTAGGGATCTGGATTGGCCACCGTGAGAACGGGCAACTGTCAGCTTGATGGACCACTGGTCTGACCCAGTAAGGCTATTCTTATGTCCTTATTCTTAACTCTCACTACAGGAAGCAGTCTTACTTCTCACTTGAGTCAAGCTACTCACAGTCTCTTGCAATAAGATCTTAGTTGCTGCTTGAAAAGATGGACCTTCTTCCAAGCAAGACACCAAAGGTAGTACAGACACTTCCCTGCCTTCAAGTTCTTGGTGGAATAGGGTGGAGAACACAGGCGCTTAACATCATGCATCCTGTTTATCTATATGCCTTATAGTTCATTGCAGGGGTAGTAGAGAAAGACATGTATATTAACCAAACTTGATGCTAAAAGGAGAGAGAGGGAGCTGAGATTTCCCCTTCTTTCCGCAGGGTAGGACAGCACAGGTAAGCAGGAGAAGATAAACCTTTCCCATACCGGGAATTGAACCCAGGCCGCCTGGGTGAAAACCAGGAATCCTAACCACTAGACCATATGGGACAGATGCTTGAAAACATATATATTTTATACATATATATGTATTTTATGATTGAAAATATGATTTATGTTAGGGCATGGAGAACTTATCAAGGCACACCTGCCAGGCAAGGGGGAACTGCTGGAAGTCTTTGCTTGTTGACCTCTGTCTTCTCAGTTGTATCTCTGGGGCAAGCCTGGGAGAGGTTCCAGCAGTAACTGAAGTAATATAATAACTAATGGGAGAAAAAAATATTATCTGGCACATCCAAGCTGCCCAGTAATTCTTTTCAATAGGGGTGTGCTAAACAATTATGGTTTAGTTTATTTATTTTCTATATTTATATGCCTCTTTTATCAAAGCGGCTCACAAAGCACATCATCTACAATATCCACTCCAACCTACACAACAATTAAGTCGTGCAATCGGCTACAAGGAAAAGCATGTAGGAACCAATGCATTTATAATGCTTTCCTGAAGTGCTGCAATGATGCACTGAAATGGAGATACCCTGGTAAATTATTCCAAAGCTGTGGAGCAGCAATGGGGAAAGCACAATTTATAGTCTCCACAAACTGCAGTTTGTATTTCGTTCTTAAGCCTAGTTGGTTCATCTTTAGATACCAAATCATTTGTCACCTTCAGGGCAAATAATGATGCTAAGTTCCACATTAGGAGTTCCCATTATATAAAAGATTTTGGGAGTCATCATGGAAAATACGTTGAAATGTTTTTAGAATCTAGGCCTAGCTGTTTAGTACTTCCATTTGCCAATGAAACCGGATATTCAGCATCAGCAGTTATCTGCTGGTTCTATTTTAATCACTGCAGCCAACGTTTTATTTAACAGCTGACAACTGCAGATAAATATCAGGCCCTGTCTATGGTACCTATCAATGGTGTCAAAATTGATAGGCACCTAGGAAAATGGTGCCTTCCGCATGTTAATAAAATTTAGGCACCATTTGTGAATCGCACCTATGGCACATAAATCAAGTCAAGCATCATTAGGGGCCGGATTATTAGGCCAGGGTTTTCCTGGTTAAAATATCGGTGCCTAACGCTTTCCATGTCCAAACTCTGCCCTTAACCATGCCTACTTTTCGTATAGGTGCCTTGCCAATTTCCGTGTGGAACTTAAGTTAATCATTTTTTAAATTTGCTTTTAATGGTGTTTTCAATTATCATGCCAATTAAGTTCCTCATGGAAATTAGCTAGGCACTTATACTAGGCGCCATTTGTAGAATCAAAGCCCGTATGTGTATAACTTCTGTTATAGAAGGTAATTTTCAAAGTCATTACCACAGGTAAAGTAGTGCTTCCTTCTTGGAAATGAGATTATAAATTTGCCCACTTGATAGCTAAAACTGTATGCAATAAACATGTACATATGTGATGACCTTAAGATGGTCAAACAAGTAGACCAAGTGACAATGGAATATGTTTGGGTGTACAGGGAGAATGGCCAGCAGGAAAAAGGACTCCGTAACTCGTAAGTCTCTGGTAAGACCTCATTTAGAGTACTGTGTACAATTCTGAAGACCATATCTTCAAAAAGAAATAGAGTATGGAGCTGGATCAGATGATGGTTAGTAAAATGGTTGATGGTCTTTGTCATAAAGTGTCTGGGGCAGGTTTAAAGATCTCAATAGGTATACTGGGGACTTTTATGTGACAGTATGTGCCGACAGCTTTTCAACTTGCTCACCACTGTTGAAGACGACTTTTGAAACACCAAAAAAAAAGGTTAGGCCCGGAGGAAGAGGTTTGAGAATGGCAGGGGAGGAATTATATGCCAGAGATAGGGGTGGGTGAGTGAGAGAGAGAGCTAGTTTATGTGAACAGGAGGCAGAATGGAAAGATGTTGGACTAGGTGGAGGTGGGGGTTAGAAGGGTGATATATTGGAGAAATGGAAGAGGGATGTGGGAGAGCAGAGGGCGGAAGGGTTGAAGGGAGGGAGAGGGTGTGGCTACTGTAGAGGCAGAGCCATACATAGTAACCCCACTCATAAGGTTGCCCAGTATGAGTGCAGATATCTTTTTTTCCTACAAAAAATATATAAAAAAGCACCGTGTGTGCTTTGAAAGAAAGGTGGGAAATAACTAAGGGGTTTGAACCAAAGGAAGTATGAGAAGAGATTGGAAGACCTAAACATGTACTGTATACTCTAGAAGAGAGAAGGGACAGGGGAGATATGATAAAGACATTTAAATACTTGAAAGGTATTAATATAGAACCAAATTTTTTCTAGAGAAGGGAAAATGGCAAAACTAGAGGGCACAACTTGAGTTGCAGAGAGGAAGACTTAGGAGTAATGTTAAGAAATTATTTTTCATGGAGAGGGTGGTTGATGCCTGGAATGCCACCCTGAGGGAGGTGGAGAGGAAAACAGTGATGGGATTCATAAAAGAATGGGATAAACATAGTGATCTCTAATTAGAAAACAAATGGTATAAATTAAAGAACTAAGGTCAGTATTGAACAGACTTGTACAGTTCGTCTCATATATGGTGATTCAATGTAGGATGAGCTGGGGAGGGCATCAATGGGAACTCCACTAACTTGGAACATGATAACGTTACTTGCCAGACTTTACAGTAGATATCCTGCAAACAACGGGATGGTTGGCTAGGCTGGAGTGAGCTTAGATGGCAACTTCAGCAGTTGGAACCTAGGACAATACCAGGTGGACTTTAGTCTATGGCCTAGAAATATCAAAGAAGAGACAAGTTAATTTAATCATGTGTTTTTAATGAGAATAACTAATGGGGCAGACTGGATGGACCATTCAGGTCTTTATCTGTCGTCATTTACTATGTTAGTATGTTACCATGTTACCTCTGTGGCTTAAATGCACATAATGCAAGTCCTAGAATGAGAGGGCTTAAGATGAAGGTGAAAGGGGACAGACTCAGGAGTAACCCAAGGAAATATTTCTTTTTGGAAAGAGTGTAGAACAGCCTCCCAGTGGAAGTGGTGGAGATAAAGACTGTATCTGAATTGAAGAAAGCATGAGACAAGCACATAAGGTCTCCAAGGGAGAGGAAGGGATAGTAGACATCATGATTAGGCAGACTGGATAGGTCATATGGTCTTTATATGCTTTCATTTTGCTATATTTCTTTGTTTCTATAAATAAACCTACATCACAGCTTCATAATCATACATAATATATTCATTAATTAATTAGTGCTCAGACCCACAACCTATTAATGTTCATGTGAAGTGAACCAAACATAGGCTGCCATCAAACCAACGATGTTTGTTTCTATATACATACCTTTACCCACACTGAGCAGAGACATTTGTGGGTTGGTGTCAGAGAAGCTCCACCAACCAATTAACTCCTATTCTGTGCTTTTGGAAAGAGGATCAGTGACAGTAGTCCTCTAGCAGCCAGGGTAACCCAACTTAGATTTCATCTTGCCTTATATTAATTATGTTTGGAATTCTATCTTACCTTAATGATACCTTCCAAGTAGCTATTTTTGTTATCTATCTGCTCCTGGTAAGCCTTCACTTTGGACTGCAGAATGTCCATTTTGCTACTGTAGTGACTTCTTAGAACCATCATGTCCCGTTCCTGTGTGAACAAGTTAAAAAAAAAAAAAGTATAAGAAAGAAACAAATAGCTCTGAAGGATCAACTTAGATATTACTGACTATTACAGGATCAATCTGAAAAGGGAGAAGAAGAATGTTTCAATATTGTTGGTTATAAAGAGGTCAATGTTCACCTCCCTGACTCCCACATAGCTCAGTGGGTATTTGCATTATAGTGCTTAAGTGGCATGCTTATGGCATCTGTGCACATAAGAATGTCTATGCCATTATTCTAAGGGGCATGTAAATGGTAGAGCCTAGTTAATAAAATTATCCCCTTACCACATGGGCCCTAGTAGAAAGAAAATAAAAATGAAAAAGAGTTTCTGCTACAGCAGCACAACCCAAATTCCCTGAATCACTATCCTCCCCACACAGGATCCCTCCTTCAAAGACCCCTACAAACACAAACCCTCCTAAACAGAAGCCTTCCAATGCCTATCCCTGTCCCTCTTTCTAAGACCTACCTGGGATCTTCCTGGTAGCTTAGTGGATGGGTTAAACGTGGGCCTTCTCTGCTCCCACCTACCAGCTGCCAGGGTTCAAAATGATGGCTGTGATCCCTGGTGGTAGTCTTGTGGTACTAATGCTAGGGGTCAATCTGTTCTATAAAGATTGATTGCCAGGAAACTAATGTCAGGGGTCATAGCTTCTATTTTGAGCCCTAGTGGCTACAAGACAGGAGCAGAGGTGGATCTTGAGAGGAGAGATGCTATGCAGATGGAAAATTCGGTAAAGGGGTACTGTTTGGGGAATTACTTCAGGGTGAAGTCAGATTTTCTTAAGGGCCTAGGCTGCACTACCAGACTACCAGTAGTGCAGCTGCACAACTCCACATCTTGGCATAGCATTAAGTGCAGTCATTCTATCAGTTGATACATCCTATATAAAACTGTAATCCGCTCAGAATTGTGGATGCAGCGGAATATAAATTTTTAAATAAATAGCTCGCATGTGATAATGTCCTGCACACCAGCCATCAGAATTGGCCATGCCCCATCTCCATTCATGATCCACCTGGATTTTGACTCTATTAATGCTAAGCAGCTAGCATGGGATTTTTACTACCCTAAATGGTTTTAGTGTACCGTCTTCATTAGCCTGGGTCCACAGTAACAGCCATCACATGCTAATACCAGCACTATGGCCCAGATTCTATAAACAGCGCATGAAGTGAGGTAACTATATCGGCACGCCTAGCCGATCTAGGCACCTAACTTAATTTTTTTAATTGGCATAATCTGATAATTGAAAGTGACAATAAAAACAAATTTAAAAAGCATTTTAAAAAATGAATTAGTTGGTAGGCACTTAATTCAGTAGGCACCTATCACTTTAAGGTAGCCATCTACACTGAGGTGCTTCCTGGCAAATAGGTGTGGTTAGAGGCAGATTCAGAGTGTATTAGGGCATGATTTCACTTAGACGCACTCATTTAGGCTGAGAAAATTCTGGCTTAAGTGGCAGTTTGCCTAAGGTTTTAACGTCTAAGAACACTTGGGTGCAACAAGGTACGATTCTATAAATGGCACCTAGAGGATGATTAACAATCACTCTCAACAGCACCTAGGAGCAAGGTGCCATTTATAGAATCAGGGCCTAACTGCTTAGTGGAGTAAAGTAACCAGGCCACCCCAAAATCCTTAACGTGCAAACTGGGAGGGTAATCTCTAAAGAAAATTTTTCAGGGGAAAATTTTATTGATTTATTTAAAATATTTCTTATCCAGAAGTGGAGTATCAAAGGACAATAGAACAACAGATGATCCAGTGTCCCAATGTCTAGAGGACAGTGCCAGCATCTATTAGATTTAGAACTGTCTAACTTATGTAACCTAACAGGGGTCCAAAAAGATCTATGTAACAGAAAAAAAACATGTTTGCCTCATAGACGCTGACGCTGTACAACTTCTGGAAGTCAATATGGGGACAGATTAACCTCATACTGGAATCAACAATCCCTTTGACGTACGAGGCAATTATATGTGTAGCATTGCTGCACGTCAAGCCTCCCATGGATCGCTACAAAGGCAGGCTTTAACTAATAATGACAGGGATCGCTATGCAAATTACAACCCGCAATTGGAAAAATTGTGACCGCCTCAACTTTCTGTTTTGGTGGGCCTGTTTATGTTTAGGTTACAAATACGAAAAGATGAATGCTGATATATTGGGGCAAAGCAAATTATTTAAATTGGTTTGGAGCCCGTTCAACATAGTTGTCTTTGTTTAATTTTTTTTGCTTATTTTTATACATATCCAGGACGGGGTGGGTAGGTGATATCTTTCTGGTTCATTTCTTGATTAAATTGTTGGATGGGAGGGGAGGGATATTTATCTTCTGCATTGTTATTAATGGAATTTAAGTGCTTATTTTGTTATTAATGTCTGTATAATTCATGGCACTTTGTATTAGCTTTGAAAATTAATAAAAATTTTAAAAAATATATATATATTTCTTATCCACCTGAACCTAGATGGCTTACAATAAGAACATCGAAAGTCACTAAACATAAAGAACAAAACAAATAAATTCATCAAATGTCCCAGAAACCATGTCAGAATCATTCTAAATACTAAAAATTCCACTTTTCAAGCAAATGCCTGGATAAAAAAAAGTGGGTTTTCAACAGCTTCCTAAACCCAAACACATTTTCACAAAAACGTAATATCCCAGGCAAACCATTCCACAAAAGAGGACCAGCCACTGAAAAAGAAAACTGCAGTATCAACATAATATATCTTTCTCCTAGGACAAGCAGGATGAATCAGCCACATATGGGTGTTGTCCCAACAGCTTCCAATTTGCGGATAAGCTCTCTAATAGCTCAGAGAGATTTTTTTTTTTTTTTCTCTGAGCACGTGCAGTGCCCGGGCCCCACTGGGCATGCTCGAGCCCTACCCATTTCCCCCTGCTTCCCCCTAATCCCCAGTCTTTAGTTTCCGCCCGTTCCCATCGGTCGGATTTTCTACAGCTCTCCATTACAACTTTTCTACTCATCACCTTGAAGATGCCTGATTCCTCTTCCACTTACTTCTAACAACATGGAACTCTCTGATCTCAATGTGTGTGCCGGCCTATATATTTGCAAGATGTCATTGAAATAACCAAGCAATTTACTGTATATCCCCTGATGGATCAATTTCAAAGTCTTATACTGTATTCCAAATTGTACTGGGAGCCAATGTAGCTTTTTTAAAATAGGTGATATACTGTATGATCAAACCGTGATGCTTCCATCAATGTGCAAGCTGCAGAATTTTGGAACAATCTGTAAAGACCGTCCTCAAGTTGCTGCAATACCCAAATACTGGGCATTACAATCATCCAATGTTGACAACAACATACTTTGTAATACTTGCTGAAAATCTCATCCTGTGAGCACCAGCCTCAATTAGCACAACATTCTCAGCGCAAAGTAAGCCACCTGAACAACCTTTGCAACTTGCGCACTGATTGTCAACTTTGCTTCAAGTATCAAGCCCAACAACACAGGGCTCCTTTTACTAAGCTGCGATAGCATTTTTTAGCATGCACAGAATTTTAGCGCACGCTAAACCCGTGCTACGTGGCTAGAACTAACGCCAGCTCGATGCTGGCATTAGCATCTAGTGTGCATGGCAATTCTGCGTGCGCGCTAAAAACTGCTATCTCTTTTTTAACCACAATTAAATGATCATTTACGCACAATCTCTCAGGCCCAAAATCTTCATTCACTCTTGCCACAATCATAAAATCTGGTACTTTACCCATATAAACAATCTTTTATGAAGTCGCTTGCCTGATGTGCGAGCGAATTTATATGTGCACAGCCAGTACCCATATATGTTTCCCCAGATCGAATGGAGTCAAGCCAAGAGTTGGAGTTGAGAGGGGTTTTCACTTATGCACTGTGTGGGAAACAAACAGAGTCTTTTTCACAGTGGAAATTCACTAGCTAGCTTGGCAGCATATTATCAGTAGACCTGGAGTTCGGTGAAAAGCTGTTTGGAATGTGAAAAATCAGCTGC
Organism: Geotrypetes seraphini; assembly: GCF_902459505.1. NCBI lineage: Eukaryota > Metazoa > Chordata > Amphibia > Gymnophiona > Dermophiidae > Geotrypetes > Geotrypetes seraphini. Next base: position 469,984,342 of record NC_047084.1, on the reverse strand, counting down.
GTTCACCCTGGTACCGTCTGACGCTTGAGAACAGCCTGAGAACTGAAGCTTCTGTGAAGGAGATGGCGCAACACCAACACTGAGGAAATAGGTGCCAATATTTTAAAATGACTGTGGGCACCAAGTACAGTACCCTTGCTCCATACACACACACCCTTTTTACAAAAGCCGTAACGCGGTTTTCCATGCTGGCCACGGCGGTAACAGCTCCGGAGCTCATAGAATTCCTAAGAGCATCGGAGCTGCTACCACTGCTGTCGACGCTAAAAAAAAAAACACCACACTACGGTTTTGTATAAAGGGGAGGGGGGACAATGAAGAAGCTTGTCCAATATTGGAGGGGGAGGGGGAGGGGGGGTTCAGTACCCATTGGCACTGACAGAGCTGGCTCCTATGACTGAGGATGCAACTCTTTGTGCCAGATAAAACAGGCTGAGGACTGGTTTCACATTGGAGTGCAGCCTGGGGCAGACCTAATGCAAGCAGTATGTTTGGTGCCTGAGCAGCTGCAATATGGATTCCCCCCAGGTTACCAGAAACACATTGGGTCATATGATGACACGCTTGGTAGTATTGAGTATTCCTATGTTAGCTGTGAATGCTTCTTTTGCTCCCCTGTACTTTCTGCTTGCTTTGTGGGCATAAATAAATTTCTTTTACGGGAGAAACAAAATGGTGGTGGCGTGGTAGCAGTGAGATTGATCTGCTCCGCATATTCTTGCGATTTTACCTGTGCAAATTGTCTATTCCTCTGAGTTTTGTGATGCCTCATACAAAACGCAAGGGCTTTTTCAGGGTGGATCCCTCTTCGCCCCGACCAGCATCGTTGGACAGATTTCTCACTAGCTCGCCGGCTAGTATGGAGGGTGGAAACCCAGCGGTTACTCTGGCGGAGGGAGCCGCCAGAGTCTTGGGACCTGAGACCTCGTTGTCCCCTCCAGCAGCCCGGTTACCACCGAATCCAGCATCAGAGGACGTGGCGTGCGCAAGTACGGAAGACTTGAAAACTTATGGACTGTTCTTCAGAAGTTAGAAGTGGCATCCATGAAGTCAGCAGGTGATATTTCGGCTATACTTGGTAAAATTGATACTTTATCAGCGTCTGTGCAAACTAAGACTAATCTTAAATTTGATCAAATGAACGCAGAGATTACCTCTATACAGAAACTCTCAGGTACCTTCGTAAAAGAGAGAATGTTTCTTCAAAGAAAAATTGAATATTTTGAAAATTGCAATGGAAGGTTTAACCTGAGAGTGTTGAATTTTCCTGTCTTCTACATTTACCCCTTTGGATATGTTTAAAAAATATTTAATGGAAAACTTAAAATATACATCTGAAGCTATTCCTCCTATAAATAGAATATATTATCTTCCAAGGAAGAAGACTGAACTACCATCTCAAAGCACTCATGCTGACGGTTTATAATAGATTGACTTTAATAATATCACAGATATACTGAAAACCACACAAGAAGTAGTTGAATACCGAGGGACATTGTTAATTTCTTTTGTTTTTGAGCAGGATTTAAATGCTTTAATGAGAATGCTCTTCCGTAATTCTAATACTCAATTTTCAGGATCGCCGTCTGGAAAGGGCGACTTCCCTTCCGCTTCCCACTCTTCCCCTAACCCCCCCCAACCCCGCTTCCATCGTTGATTGGTCTTTCCTTCTCCTCCCTTCCCCCTCCCCCTCCCCCTCCCATCTTTTCCGCTCCGGCTTCGGCCGATTTGGCCCCGCTCCTCCCTATACGGGATCGGAGCTTGTTCTTTTCTTTTGTTTTTGAGCAGGATTTAAATGTTTTAATGAGAATGTTCTTCCGTAATTCTAATACTCAATTTTTTGGTCAAAAAATATGGATATTCCCAGATGTTACTAAGGGCTCCTTTTATCAAGGTGCGCTACAGGAGTTAGCGCGTCGGAAATTTCATCACACGCTAACCCCCGTGGCAGCCTAAAATCCTAACGCCTCGTCAATGGAGGCGTTAGGTACTAGCGCGGCAGGTGGTTTAATGTGCGGTATTCTGTGCGTTAAACCGCTACCGCGCCTTTGTAAAAGGACCCCTAAATCTACTCAGGTCGTAGAAAGTTGTTTTTAGATATGAGGGAAGAGATAAAAGCTACCTTCCAGTTAAATTATCCATGTAAATGTCTTATTAGATATGTCGGGACCAAATATGTTTTTTTCACACCGGAGCAACTTCAAAGTTTCTTAGATATGAAGAAAATATCTTAGTTTCCTTATTAAAGGCTGCATTATAAATATTTAGCCGGGAATGTCTTCTATCTTATCTTACATTGTTTCTCTATACTCTCGATTTTGAGGACATATAAGAGTTTAAGTTTGGTAACAAATTATATACCTATTTGAAAATTTAATATTGATTTATCATTTATAATTTTTGTTATTCTCTTTTCTGATTTAGGTATTATTCTGGTTAAAAATTTAGATTTGAATACTCTGATTTACTATAACAAGAGGATTTCTTGTGTATTATTTGGAAAATTAATAAATAAATAAAAAAATAAAAAATAAATTTCTTTTACTTATTGTCCCCATGGGGTTGCCATTGATCAGAACACACATACATCTGGGAAATCTGTGCATGCCAAAGAGCAGTTGTACATTTCTCCCTCCGTATTCGCGGGGGATGAATACCGAAAAACTGCAAAGAACTTTTTGCATATTATTCGTGATTTTTCGGTAAAATAGACCTGAAAAAGATAATAAACCATGCATAACCCGACCTGCGATTTGCTCCGTACAATGCTTGGAGCAGTGATTTCCTCCAGGAACCACCGGGAGCAGCAATTTCAAATGTGAAATGCTGGGAGAGAAGGCTTGTAGGCCTGGCGCTTGTGCAGTGCAGTCGCTGCATGCGCCTTGATGTTGCTGGGTCAGGGAAGCAGGGTGCATGGGAGTAGGGGAAGAAGTGTCCCGTTTTGAGGAAAAAAATAAATGGTCACGTTATCTATAAACAGTGCTCAGGCGGGGGAATTACAGAGGGAATGATAAAACAGATATTGGTGCTTAGCAGATGAGTTGGAGTTAGATCAGACATGCCATCTTTATCTGTACCTTCAGAAAGGTAGTTAATAAATTCCAATAAATAAATAAATACAGTACATATTAGTTTCTGTATTATATCTTCACATTCCTTAAATAAAGAGTTTGCATGGAAAACTTATAAAAGTTGAACTTCATCATCTGAATCCAGAATTAGTTTTCTATTGTTGCTTAAAAACTGTATTGTTTTCAAGAAGTCAACAACCTATCATCTTCTCAAAGAAATGTACCTGGTCTTCATTTATTAATTCCAGTTCCTCAATGATTTTTTTGTATCTGAGTTTCATCTGTTGCATGTCTTCCACTATCTGAAAAATAGTAGAAACAGAGAACTTACTGATCAACAAATTGTGTTTTGTTTATATTTTGTAGGGATTCTTGTTGACCCTTGAGGCAAGTAATTTTTTGCCAAAACATGGTAATGTGTCGGGTCTTTTTCTGAATGTAAATAAACTTTCATGTTGAATATTGATCCTGAGAGGGGAGCTGACTTCTTATTCCTACTTTGTATTGTCTATGATGTCTGTGTTAGTTCCAGGTTGGAGTACTAGAATGATTTTTAACATACTAGGACTGGAGTAGATTTAAAACAAACCGGAGAAAATATTTCTTCACACAACATGTAATTCAACTCTGGAATTTGTTGAGAGAGAATGTGGTGAAACATTAGCTTAGCAGGGTTTAAAAAAGGCTTATATAATTTCCTAAAAGAGAAGTCCATAAGCTATTGTTGAGATGGCGTGAGGAAATCCACTGCTTATTCCTAGGATAAGCAGCATAAAATCTGTTTTACTACCTGGGATCTAGCTAGGAAACAGAATACTGCGCTTGATGGACCTTCGATCTGTCCCAGTATGGTAAATCTTATGTTCTTATTATGGTTTCTTTGTTTTGACATGCTCTGAATTGTGCACTTCAGCTTTGTATTTTCTTTGTATGAACAAAAACATCTCTCCAGTATTGAAGTCTTGCTTTTGACTTTTACCTTGGTTATGTACAGTTTAGCCAGCTCGTAAGGAATGTACGGCTGGCCTCCTTTAGCACAAAACTCAGGTGTCTCCAAAGGCTTCTGACTGTCATCAAAACAGGTTCTGTTGGTGTTCTGCAGATCTGGAAGAAAATAGAAACATGATGGTAGATAAAGGTCAAATGGCCCATCCAGTCTGCCCATCCTCAGTAACCATTTTATCTTTCTCTCTCTAAGAGACCCCACATGCCTATCCCAGACTTTCTTGAATTCAGACACAGTCTCTGTCTCCACCAAATTTTCCGGGAGACTGTTCCATGCATCTATCACCCTTTCTGTACAAAAGTATTTCCTTAAATTATTCCTGAGCCTATCACCTCTCAACTTCATTCTAAGTCCTCTCATTCCAGAGCTTCCTTTCAAATGAAAGAGACTCGACTCATCTGCATTTACACCACGTAGGTATTTCAATGTCTCTCAAGAATACTACTACTAATAACACAATATAAATTCAGAAATTATATAGAAATGTTATTAGCCAAGTGGTGGGGGGTACCCACTGAAAAATCATAAAATTTAAGTGGAGAAAAAGCCTCAACTTTATATAATATGCAGACGGCAACCCAATGAGTTGTTTAGCCGTTCTAATTCTGTATCATGGGCAAAAAACTCCACAAACTTTCAAAATGCAATTTTTCAAAATGGGAAATCATCCCATCACTGTGCACTGTGCACAGGACAAAGGAAAAAGAACAAGAGGCACAATCCATTTATCTTCATAGGTGTCAGCAATCAGAACATAATGCCCGATCCAGCTTGTCGATCTTCCTGCTATAGCAAACTCAACGTTGGAGTGAAGATAAGGAACTAGCTGTTAATGTCCAACAAGGCTCTTGTTTCGACAACAAGTGGCTGCGTCAGGGAGACTCCCATTCTCTCCTACCCCCACCACTTGGCTAATAACATTTCTATATAATTTTTAAATTTAAATGTCTCTATCATATCTCCCCTCTCCCACCTTTTTCTCTAGTCTAAAGTATACATATTGCGATCTTTAAGTTTGTCCTTATATGCCTAATGACAAAGACCACACACGATTGTAATAGCCTTCCTCTGGACCGACTCCATTTTTTAATATCTTTTTGAAGGTGCGGCCTGCAGAATTGTACACAATATTCTAAATGAGGTCTCACTAGAGACATATAGCTTTAACATGGGGTCACAAATAAACATGTTCACATTTCTATTTAAGTACTGCACATTTTATAAAAAGTACACAAATATTTTACATTTTCATTTCAGTGAAATGCTAAGTCATGTGAAGGATAAGTCTGTAACTGGACATCCACACTGCGCATGTAAATATAGAGAATACATGTGTGTCAGCAGGGCACATAAGTGCTATTTTTGTATACCGTCACCCCTCCGAATCTGTGATTTCAGTACCCGCGGAATCGGTTATTCGCAATTTTTGTTTTAAACTCTGCACCGGACCTTCCCTAGACTTTACCTGGTGGTCTAGAGGCGACGCGAGGCAGGATCGATCGTCCTACGCTCCTGCCCCGTGCAGAGCCGTCATCAAAATGGCTGCCATGAGTTCCTGTTGTAGACTAAAACGGGAACTCATGGCAGCCATTTTGATGATGGCTCTGCATGGGGCAGGAGCGAAGGACGATCGATCCTGCCCCGCGTCGCCGCTAGACCACCAGGTAAAGTCTGGGGAAGGTCTGGGACACAGGAGGGAGGCGGGGTGGGTCATAGCCGGCCCTAAAAAATTATTTGCGATTTTTCAATATTCGCGGGCCGGCTCTGCCCCTAACCTCTGCGAATATTGAGGGTCTGCTGTAATTTATAGTTCATTACATTTGCTATAACTACACCTGGCTTTATATAAGATCACTGAGGTATACAGTATATATTAATAGGGGAAAAAATGAAAGGAACTTCATTAAATTAAAGTTCATACACACAAGACCATATATATTAAAACACCTTCTAAAAACCTCATTAATAAGCTATCTATGCTAATCCCCAGATAAACCAAAGGCAACCTGGAAGTAAGGTGCCGTTTAATATGTTTTAAAGAAGTTTTCTCATGCATCGCACAGAACAGCTCCCGGACATAACATATGGCTAGCTATCAGCCAATATTCAGTGGGAGATCGCCAGCTATCTCCAGTTAAGAATCCTGTTTGGCAGATATCCCAGTGCTCAGCTATGTGGCATGATATAGCTGGTCACTGGCAATATTCATCAGCGGATTGGCTAAGTTCGGTAACCAGATAGACCTGCCTAAATAGCAGGACTATCTTTGTGTGCTTTGACTTGGCCGGTCAGCCAATGAATATCGGCTTGGCCAGCTATGTCAAACATGGTGAAAAATAGACCAGAAATTCAATGTCTCTTGTCGGACACAACCCTGGCATTGAATTTCTGGGTTTGCCACCGATCGCAGGAGGTAGCCAGGCTGCTCCCTACAGTCTGAAAATCGTCCCCAGACATTATAAGAAGCACAGAAGTGGACTGAGCATGAAGAAAATAAATAAACTTCATAAGTAGGCACAAAGGGCCAGATTCTTGCTACAATAAACACAGGGAGGTAAAACTATCAAAAAGTAATACAAATTCATTCTTACGAGAATATTCCTTTATCCCCTTCTTAGACCACTATAACGGGGGGATGGTCAAACAAAAATTATGAGAGAAAATTTAAGTAGGAATTTAATTAACAAATAGGCTTAATGTATCTAAGCACCGGCTTTATTTCTATTATCCCTCAGTTTGGGGAACAGAAAATATGGATATACCCTGATGTCGCTAAGACTACTCAAGAACGGAGGAAAGAATTTCTTTCTATGCGCCAAGATACTATTAATTTGGGAGCAACGTTTCTTTTAGCATACCCCTGCAAATGCTTAGTTAGGTATTTGGGAGTTAAATACACATTTTGCTCTACAAACCATCTGAAGGAATAATTGGATGTGAAGAAGATCATTAAGGACTGAAGGGCCAGATTCTTTAAGCGGTGCCTACGTTAGGCGTCATTAGGATCTCTAATCAGGGATGTCTAGCAACACCTAGCTAAAATCTGAACACAGCACAAATTATGTTAATTAGCTTAAATGGTGTGGTAATTGACTGCTCCGTTGAAGTTAATTGATAAATTAAAAAAAAAAAAAAAAAAATCCAACAAAGAGTTCTGTATGAAACTCAGAGCAGAACCTAGGGAGGCCTAAGTCAAGGTGCCCTTCTATGCCTAGTGATGCCTACCTGAAAAGTAGGCATAATTAGAATCAGCAAATAGACATGATTGACTTAGGCAAGTTAGGTGCCAGTAAATTAGGCCAAGTAAAACCTGGTCTAATATACCGGTGCTTACCTCAAAGGCGCCTAGCGATGCCTAAGTCCAATTAGCCACTACTAGGTGTGATTCTATAATCATGTGGAGCAGTGCCTACAATGTAGGTGTGCTTAGGCACCATTTATAGAATCTGGCCCCTAATGCCACTTCCAGCATTAGCCACGCCTATAGTGGCATTAAGCATCATAAAGTACCTCCGTAAGCAGGATAATGGCAGCCTTTTTGGAGGCACCCTTAGGCGCCTCTGTTTTTTAAATTGCGTTTTAATTGGTTTTTAAACGGCACACCATTTAGTGCGCCGATTAAACCACTTAAGTTAGGCGTAGGTGCCCACCTAATTTTGGGTGCCGTTTACAAAGCTTTCAAAATGCAAAATTACAAGTGGTGTTGCAATCCCTGCCCTAACCTCACTTCCCAAACTGCCTCCACTTAACGCAGGTAAATGTATACTTTTGGGGCAAGAACATATATAGTTTTGTCCTGAAACATGTGGGCAAGTTTCAAAAAACATATTCCTCCGAGTAAAATGCAGTCAAAACCACAGATACGGCTTTTAAAATTACCTTATTATATGTCTTTTTTTTTTTTTTTTTTTTTAAATCAAGAGAGGAGATCTGATCAGTTCATAATATCTAATCTTCTTCTTTGGTATAAAAGTTTCCACACTTCTTGCAACAGTAATGAAAATTTTGGGGTAATATATTAAACATTGGAGATGATTATTGAAACTACACAAGAAATGGTGTCAACCGCTGATCACTCACAGTAACTAATGGCTAAGAGCTTAGAAATGATCAGTCTAAGTTTCAGCTTAGACATCCTTGTAAATGTTTGATCTTGTTGGATCAACATTCATATATTTTCTTTGATCCCCCGCAGTTACCATTTTTTCTTGAGGCTAAAGGAGAAATCCTGTCCAGGGCTCCCACAGTGGAATAAGGTCTAGTTTTCATTTATTCGAAGAAGTAACACTGCACTTATTATGGTTTTTCAAATTTCTGTATAATATAAGGCCCTACCAATGTGAATTGCTTTTCCTATAATGTGGACTTTCATTTGAGAGATGATTGATATTGTAATGGAATTTGTTTAGTTTTTCCTTCTTCTTCTTTTTAATTAATATGTTAAATCTCTTTTTCCTATATACATACTGTATGAATGTATATTAGTAAAAATTTAAATAAAGAAAAAAAAAGAAATGATCAGTCAACCAATGCCAGGGTGATTTTTCTGGGATTTCAGGTGGCCTTTTCTCTAGGAAAAAGTAGTATCGGGAACATTAGGAGACCATGAAAACCAAGAACCTGGGGCTCACTGAGTGCTGTACAATAACTGCAACCCTAACTCTGACTAACCATAAGAACATAAAAATAGCCTTACTGGGTCAGACCAATGGTCCATCTAGTCCAGTATCCCGTTTTTGTGGAGGCCGATCCAAGTCACAAGTACCTGGCAAAAACCCAAATAGTAGCAACATTCCATGCTACCATCCCATGTCTGTCTCAACAGCAGACTAAGGACTTTTCCACTAGGAATTTGTCCAAACCTTTTTTAAAACTATCTACATAATGAAATCACTACCTGCATTTGGCAGGTAATTGCTTGAACATCGATGAAGAGCTCACAAACTCATGGGAGGAGATGCAGACACACAGATAAAGTGATATTAAGAGGTTGGTTTCCTTACCATAAAAAAACCAAACTTAGGTGGAAGTGTCCATCTTAATTTTAAAACAAGAATGAATTTTGTGTTACAAATTATATAAATGTATATTGAAAAGATGCGAGTTCCACAAATAAGAACCATAAGAACATAAGAAATGCCTCCGCTGGGTCAGACCTGAGGTCCATCGCGCCCAGCAGTCCGCTCACGTGGCGGCCCAACAGGTCCAGGACCTGTGCAGTAATCCTCTATCTATACCCCTCTATCCCTTTTTCCAGCAGGAAATTGTTGAATCCTTTCTTAAACCCTATAACATTCTCTAGAAGAGCATTCCAGGTGTCCACCACACGTTGGGTAAAGAAGAACTTCCTAGCATTTGTTTTGAATCTGTCCCCTTTCAACTTTTCTGAATGCCCTCTTGTTTTTTTATTTTCTGAAAGTTTGAAGAATCTGTCCCTCTCTACTCTCTCTATGCCCTTCATGATCCTGTAAGTCTCTATCATATCCCCTCTAAGTCTCCTCTTCTCCAGGGAAAAGAGTCCCAGTTTCTCCAGTCTCTCAGCGTATGAAAGGTTTTCCATCCCCTTAATCAGTCGTGTCGCTCTCCTCTGAACTCTCTCGAGTAACGCAATATCCTTCTTAAGGTACGGTGACCAATATTGGACGCAGTACTCAAGATGCGAATGCACCATTGCCCGGTACAGCGGCAGGATAACTTCTTTCGTTCTGGTTGTAATACCCTTCTTGATTATACCTAGCATTCTATTCGCTCTCTTACCGGCCACTGCGCACTGTGCCGTCGGTTTCATTGTCATGTCCACCATTACCCCCAAGTCCCTTTCTTGGGTATTCTCATTCAATAGCATCCCTCCCATCGTATAATTGTACCTCGGGTTTCTGCTTCCCACATGCAATACTTTACACTTCTCAACATTGAACTTCATCTGCCATCTCTCTGCCCATTCCCCTAGTTTGTCCAAGTCCCTTTGCAATTCTTCGCAGTCCTTCTTTTCCGAGCTCCAGTAAATAGTTTGGTGTCGTCCGCAAACTTTATTATCTCACACTTCGTTCCTGTTTCTAGATCATTTATGAATATATTAAAAAGCAGCGGCCCGAGCACCGAGCCCTGATGAACACCACTCGAGACCTTCATCCAGTCTGAGTAGTGGCCCTTCACCCCTACCCTCTGTTTCCTACCCTCTAACCAGTTTCTGATCCATCTAAATACTGTATTAAAATCTTAATATTTTCAATGCCTATTGCAGATGGACAGACTAGATGGGCCATTTGGCCTTTATCTGCCATCATGTTGCTATGTTTGTAAAAAACCACCAGGTGGCGATCTAATACCAGAATGTTTGAAATAAAGAAAAATGAAAAATCACTTAACAGAGTTAAATATACTAATGTTATTCCCACAAATAATATAAGTGGTAGTAGTATAAAAAATAGAGAGATATCAGAGCATGCAAGTCTACAGGCTAAATTTTATCAAGACATTCTTCATATAATTTGGAAATTCTAATATAGATATTTCAAATTATATCTAAATTGAGCAGTACTATGAGGGCAATTCAGTAATCAAGGTGCTCATAGTTACCGTGTATACCTTTCTAGAATACTAGCACTTATGTGCTTATGTGTACACATAGCTGCCAAAATGCCAATAGGGTACTTAATCACTATTCTACACATATTCATTTAACGTATATTGTGCATATAGACCAATTGTGGTAGTGTCTTATTGGGAAGATAATTGAAAACGTAGTTTTACAACAGTTAGAAGATCATGTTGATTTAGGGCACTTATTAGATTGTCATCAATATGGTGTTTGATCAGGCAATAGGGTTCAAACATTGTTGGTGTCTACTATTGATGAATTGAGACTGGGTTTGGATATAATGTCATTTTTTTGTGTTGTGTCACTAGATGTGTCATTAACATTTGACACTGTTCCAAGTTTCCAAGTTTATTTAGGATTTGATGAATTGCTTAATCAAACTTCAAAGCGATGTACATAGCTAAAATTCTTACAACTTTCGGGGGGGGGACAAACATACCACATTTAACCATAAACAAGACTTACGTATAAGGAGGAAAGAGGGAAAGAGTTTCAAGTTTCAAGTTTATTAAAAGTTTGTTGTACACGCAATGTCAAGTATTTCAAGGTGTATAACAATTTAAAAATAGGGGACAAAAATAAAACAATTTTATTACAAATAAACATAGGTATATACGATACAAAAGGAGAGGGGGATGAATTACAATATTTTGAAGAAAATAAGACAAAAAGGGAATGTACAGAAGGAAGGGTAACAATAAATAAAATCGCATGGCATATCCTAGAGAATGAATCAAGACAAGAATATTATCAGTTGATAGTTGCTTCTTGTTAGGAAAATTGACAACAATAGGGATTAATGGATCAGTATATGATTGGTTTACTTCATATTTGCAGGACAGGTCAATTCAGGTAAAGAGTAGAGGATATGTTTCTAAGGGGGTGCTGAAAAGGTCTCAGCCCAAGCCACCAACTTCCTAAATTCTGAGTGTTACTTTGCCACCATAGCTGAAAAGAGTGTTATCTTATTTCGTTAAGTGCCAATTTGCAGAAACAAAATTTATTGTTTTGACATTGTTTCAGATCCTTGATTGACCCATATCCATGTCATTCTCTTCTTGGTTGGGCTGAGAACTTTTCAGCATTGCCTCATATATAAAGGGATACCACAGGGTTCAGGACTTTTGGCATCACTTTTCAGTCTTTACCTGGTCTCTTTGGGTTATATATTTTCAGTGGCCCCTTGTATAATATGGATGATACTTAGTGGTACTTAGCTGGTTGGGAATGGTTCCTGGATGGCTAAGTACTTCTTAGTCAGCTATCTGTTGATATATTCAGAAGGAGATAGCTGGCTATCTTCCACTGAATATCTAGCTTGGATTGGTTAGTGACCAGTTATTTTGCACGACATGGCCAGGCACCGCCAGTATTCATCGGCTGGCCAACTAAGGATAGCAGCTAGATAGGCCTGCCTAAAAAGCAGGTCTATCCTCACTGCTTTGCCTTAGCCAGCCAGCTGAGTATCAGCTTGACCAGCTATGTCCAAGATGGAAACATTTTCCCCAGAAATTCAATGCTGGTGGTCAGATACAGCCCTGGCATTAAATATACAGGATCACCATAGTCTGCAGAAGGTAGCCAGGCTGCTTCTTGAAGTCTAGTAATCGAGCTCAATGTGTACAGTGCTGCGTACATGTGGTAGCAGTGGCGTAGCAAAGGTGAGAGGCGCCAGGGGTAGTGGCGTCCCTCCCCCACCCTTGTCTCCGCCTCCCGCCACACATGTGCCCCCCTGCTTCTCTTCCCCCGTACCTCTAGTTGTTCACCGCACGAGTAACAACTTCAACATGCTCTTAGCAATCATGTCGGCTCTCCCTCTGATGTCACTTCTTATGTGCGCACTCGGAAGTGATCTCGGTGGGAGCCAGCGCGGTCGTGAGGAGCACATTAAAGTTGTTGCTCCTGGCAGTGAACAAATAGAGGTACGGGAAAATTGAAAGGGGGGGGCACATGGTGGGAGGGGGGAGGAGAGGGAAGAGGTGGGGCAAAGAGGAGGAGAGGTGCCAGCGCCTACACCATGATGGCGCCCAGGGTGGACAGCCCCCCCCTTACTAAGCCACTGTGTGGTAGCACTTATAGAATGATTAGTAGTAGTAGTACAGTACTCTCTATGCTTCAAAGAAGAAAGTAACAGGCTCATTTATTGACGCTTAGTGTGCATCCTATTGGTATGAAAAACAGATAAAAACCTGAATGGTCTATCCAATCTGCCCAATAGATGCACATATTATAAATTCATTATTGTATTATATTTATGGGTCACAGACCATAGAAGGCAGATGAAATTTAATGTGAACAAATGCAAAGTGATGCACACTGGGAAAAATAACCCAAATGGTTCACCTTAGGTATCAGTGAAAAAGAAAAAGAGCTAGGTGTCATCATAGACAATACGCTGAAACCTTCTGCTCAATGTGCGGTGGCAGTGGCCAAAAAAGCAAATAAGATGCTAGGAATTATTTTAAAAGGGATGGTAAGAATGTTATAATGCCTCTATATCACTTCACGGTGTGACCTCACCTTGAATATCGCATTCAATTCTGGTTGCCATATCTAAAAAAAAAATAATAATAAAAAAGCAGAATTAGAAAAAGTTTAATGAAGAGTAGCCAAGATGCTAAATGGGGATGTAACTCCTCTCACATGAGGAAAGACTAGGGCAGGAGTGTCAAATATCAGTCCTCGAGGGCCGCAATCCAGTTGGGTTTCTCCAATGAATATTCATGAGATCTATTTGCATGAACTGCTTTCATACATATTCATTGGGGAAATCCTGAAAACTCGACTTGTTTGTGACCCTCAAGGACCGACATTTGACTAGGGAATAGGACCAGGAAAAGGAGGATGGCTTGAGACATCCAGATTTTACTTCCATTGCTTTCAATGGAAGTAAAGCCCAGATGTCTCTGTCTGTCCTCCTTACTTCCATTGCTTTCAGAAGAAGTAAAACTCGGATGTCTCAATCCATCCTCCCTTTTCTAAAGCCATATGGTAACCCTAGGAAAGACTAAAGGGGTTAGTGCTCTTCAGCTTGAAAGAGAGGCAGCTGAAGGGAGATGTGATTGAAGTCTACAAAACCCTGAGTGGTGTAGAATGGTCACAAGTGAGCTGATTTTTTTGCTCCATCAGAAATTGCAAAGACTAGGGGACACTCGATGAAGTTACAGGGAAATACTTTTAAAACTAATAGGAGGAAATATTTTTTCACTCAGAAAATAGTTAAGCTCGGGAACGCATTACCAGAGGATATGGTATGAGCGGTTAACAAAGCTGGTTTTAAGAAAGATTTGGACAATTTCCTGGAGGAAAAGTCCATAGTCTGTTATTGAGAAAGACATGGGGGAAGCCACTACTTGCCCTGAATCGGTAACATGGATTGTTGCTACTATTTGGGGGTTTTGCCAGGTACTAGTGACCTGGATTGTCCTCTATGGAAATAGGATACTGGGTTATTTTTAAGTTCTTATACTTATGGGCTACACGACACTTAACGCACATTAATGTCCATTATTGCATGCTAAACTTTAGTAAAAGGGCCTGTGAATTTGTCAAATTCCTGCGAGTACTGTATGTGAGAGCCTAGGATTTTGTGTCCAGTATTTGTTGGTACTTGTTCTGAAATACCTCTTTCTGTACTCATAGGTTTTTCTTTCAAGCCAATAAAATGTTTCAGGTAAGATAGTCTGTTCTTATAACTTCCAAGTTTCTTGAGCCAAGATTCTTCTTCTGGAACTTGGGCTGTCAAAAAATATTTTTAAAAGTCAGGAGCTTATCAGTTTACATGAACTTTCTTTACATTTTCTGAAACAGAACAGTGGGTTTCTTAAAGAAGAAAGATAAAGGTGCATAGCACATAGGAATTTTCTGTGAAGTACCTACCTGCAGATGTATGCACACATGTGGAAGTGCTCACGGAACAAAGTCAAAATTACAAAAGTAATTATATAAGATCAGGGAGTGACTGCGTTAATAGTACCAGCAAATGGATACATACTTTTTCCTGGAGTAATTCTTGTGGGGTACCCCAGGGTTCTCCGCTGTCGCCTACTTTATTTAATATATATTTGGTTCCACTGGGAAAATTATTGCATAGCTTGGGAGTCAATGTTTTATTTATGCTGATGATATTATCATAGTACTCCCACTTATGTCCTTCACAGGGGAAATAATAAATTGAATTTCTTCATTATTAATCCATATCGAGCAGTGGACTAAGAGGGCAAAACTTAAATTGAATCCGGAAAAATCAATTTTTTTTCTAGCCAGTCCTTCTGATACTATAAAAGAAAAAGAACTATACTTGAATGGACAAACTTTTCAAATTTTTGCTTCTATTAGAATTTTGGGTGTCATTGGATCGTCATTTAACATTGGAAGATCACACAAACTCACTAGTTAAGAAATGTTATACAATTTTGTGGAAACTTTGGACGATAAAAAAATTCTTTGATAAGGCATCATTTAGATTATTGGTACAATCATCCATCTTGTCCATTCTAGATTATTGTAATATAATCTACATGGGATCCCCAAAAAAGCTTCCAAAAAGACTGAGACATACAAAATACGGCAGTCCGTTTAATTTTTGGGCTGAAAAGATATGACCATGTTACTTCATCCTACAAACAGTTGCACTGGCTGCCTTTTGAGGCTGTTTAAAGTTTGGTTGCACCAGTTTTAAAGTACTGTTTGGTTTGGCTCCTAATTACCTGTCTCTATGTTTTGAAAGATATAAACCTAAAAGAATAACTCGAAGGCAATACTTATTTGTGTTCCCGATTATTAAGCCTTGTCGTTACAAGAGATTCTTTGATAAATTGCTTGGTTTTCAGGCAGGTAAAATGGATTCATGGTTAAGTTCTATTCTTTCTCAGGCCTATTCATACATATCTTTTAGGAAACTATTTAAAACTGATTTATTTGAAAGGTTTGTAAACTGATGTTTCAGAATATTGATGGGAAATTTGCACATTGATTTTACAGTTGAACTTTTTTTAAGGAATATCTATCTATTTTCGTGAATGCATTTTATTTAATTATTGTATAATCCTAGTTGTTCTTAGATTTTGTATTTTTATTCACTGTTTGTATACTTTTAGTACTGTATGTGAACCGCCTAGAACTATGTGGTAGGGCAGTATATAAAAATAAAATTATTATCTCTTTAATAAAACCCTAAGCCGCGCATGCGCACTTCCACTTGCGGGTTACATATGTCTGTGGCCTGAAAGAAGTGCGCATGCGCGACTACAACTGCCCCACACTCGCGGCCCTGTGGGGCAGTGGCAGCAACCGAGTGGTGGAGAGCAGCCCCGCTCCGCCCATTGACCCTCCACAAACCTCCCGGCTCCAGCAGTGTAGGCAGCACTATAAACATGCTGCTTCGCGCCCTTCTACTGCCGATTTCCTCTGCCGCGTTTCCGATGACATCATCGGAGACAGACGCAGGAGAGGAAATCGGCAGTAGAAGGCCGTGAAGCAGCGTGTTTAAAGAGCTGCCTATGCGGCTGGAGCCCGGAGGTTTGTCGGCGGTGGGAGGGTCAGGAGCAGGCCAGATCAGCAGAACAACGGCAGTAAAAGAAGGAGGAGGGGCCGAACAGAGCAGGTAAGAGAAGAGCAGATCGCGGTAAGAGAAGGGAAAGGGGAGTGGGGAAAATGCTGCTACTGCTATACAGGGACTTGGAGGGGAAGGGAAATACCGCTGCTGCTTCTGCATAGGAAAGGGGAGGGATAGGAGGGAAGTGGGATGGAAATGCTGCATAGGGAAGTGGGATGGAAATGCTGCTGCACAGGGAAATGGGGAAAAATGACAGACAGATAGCGGGAGGGAGGGAGACAGAAAGAAAGAAAGACACAGGGGCAGGGAGAGGGACAGAAAGACAGACAGAGAAAGGGGGCTAGGGAGAGAGAGAGAGTCAGCGGGAGGGAGACAGACAGACAGACATATATTCTAGCACCCGTTAATGTAACGGGCTTAATGACTACATAATAAAACCCTAAGCGGTGCATGCGCATTCCTACCTGCATGTTCCGTATGTCCGTGGCTGGAAGGATTGCGCTTGCGCGCCTACAACTGCCCCACACTTGCAAAGGGAGAAGATACGGAAACAAAGAAAGACTGACAGACAGCCAGGGAGAGAGACAGTAAGACAGGAGGCCAGGGAAGAGAAAGAGACACACAGGGGGACAGAGACAGAAAGAAAGGGGGGCAGGGAGAGAGATAAAAAACATAAAGTAAGAAAGAAAGAAACGCCTCCGCGACCCATTGTGCTAAAAGTCTACACATCTATTCTAGCACCCGTTAATATAACGGGCTTAAATACTAGTTATTATTATAACTCAATATATGATCAATATGTATTTACAGAAGTTAAAGAGTAGCCAGCAGCATTCTTGAAATGGGACCAAACTTTTTGTGAACAACATTTAACCAATATTGGTGCAATTCTATAATTGGGGGCCTTCATCTTGGTGCCCCAAGGCCATGCAGTAGGAAGGTGGTCTCCAACTTTTTTCATGTGAAAGGCCGCAGTGTGAATAAGACAAAACTCTGAGGACCACCAAAAGACTTCAAGCTTACACATACACTGGAAGCTTGGTTTACGAGCATAATTCGTTCCAGAAGCATAATCGTAAACCAAAATGCTCATATATCAAAGCGAGTTTCCCCATAGGAAGTAAGGGAAACTCACTTGATTCATTCCCCCTCCCTCCCCCCCGAGGCCACCGGCACTGCTTCACCTCACCCCCCACCCCCGAGGCCACTGGCACCCTTCCATCCCACCCACCTCAGAGAACCGCCATTGCCCCCCCTCCACCCGCTCACGAACGCAGAAGCCCTTACCCCGATCTGGCACCGGCATACAGCACCAACCCACAGGACGTGCTGATGCCGGTGCCTGAAGATCCTGCCTCTTGCCTGGGCTGGGCCTTGAGCATCTGCGCATGCTCAAGGCCTTCAGTTGGAAGTTTGCTGAAGGGGGTCTGTTGATGAGTATAGGTTGGATTTGGATACATTTGGACTCTGTGTGAACACCTCTTTGCTGCACCCTGCTCACATAACTTGTGGAAGAAATTCCTGCTGCAGATAAGTTTTTGTTTCTTTCTTTGCTTTGAGTTTTGAGAGGACTTAAGTTATATAGCCATTAGAGTTATTATGCTATTCATATGATCAACATTTTTACTCAAGTGGGGAACAATTGCATAGAGTGGAGTTTTTCT
The DNA here is from genome assembly GCF_902459505.1 of Geotrypetes seraphini. NCBI lineage: Eukaryota > Metazoa > Chordata > Amphibia > Gymnophiona > Dermophiidae > Geotrypetes > Geotrypetes seraphini. The sequence goes on along the minus strand of NC_047084.1, from coordinate 469,966,443 downwards.
AGACCGAGGATGTGTCTGCATCTTCAAAATCCTTTTTGAAGCTGTTCTGTATGGAGGATTGAATCTTTTAATAAATCCACCATGACACTGAGGTCTTTTCTCCACTTTCTTAAAAATTAAACCTGTGGTACTTCTTTCCCATTGTTATGTGGTACCTGAATGCATGATACTGTAGAGCAGGGGTGTCCAACCTGTGGCCCGAGGGCTGCATGCGGCCCAGTGAATTATTTTGTGCGCCCCGGTCAAGGGCAATGCAGTGTTTTCCTCTGCTGCCCCTAGGTGTTTACCGCCTTACCGGCTTCTTCCTCTGTCTTGCTGCACATTTGCGCGTTTGTGTGGGCCCAGAAACATTTTTTTTCAGCCAATGCGGCCCAGGGAAGTCAAAAGGTTAGACACCCCTGCTGTAGAGGATTTAAGGAGCATTCTATTTGATTGTTTTTTCATTTTTAAAATAAAATAAAGTGTCATCCCCACAAGTTTTGTCGCTGTCCCTGTCCCTGTCCCATTCCTGTAAGCTCTACCTTAACCACACAAGCATCGAACACTTATGATTTTAAAGTGTTTGAGGCTTGTGCAGATGAGGACAGGGCATGCAGGAATGGGGCAGGGACAGGAAAAGAACTCTCCGGGATGGGAAAATCTCTCCCCGTATCATTCTCTAGCCAGAAATTTAGGCCTGGTAAATCCTGGCCTATAATTTCTGGCGCCTATCATTCACAGAGGCACAATTCTCTTTAGAGCGCCGTCATGCGATTGACATCAGCGGCTGCTTTTTAGGCCGCCGCTAATATCAGCACCCTATAGAGAATCCGGGCCAGGGGTGTTTCTCAGCTATTAAAAACATCTATTCACAGTCAGAATACTAGCTTGAGTAAGCCCCACTCATTTAGATCTACAATAACTGCTTACTCTTTTTGGTTTCTTCATCAATGGCGATGGTTTTGATAACACAAGGTGCTTGGGGTTCTGTTTCATCCAAGCGGTTATTGACACTGCCTGGTAGATCAGCAAAAGAAACAGCCGGTGAACTGGGATTCACTGCATTTCTATTAATGCTTCCAGTTGCTTGTGAGTATGATTGAACCACAGTTTTTTCCCAAGTCTCTGAAATAAAATTCAGAAAATGAGAGGAGATCCTTTAGTAGATTTCTCAGATTTTTAATCCATAACAATCCCCCTTCCCCTTTTATTAAGCCACATTAGGGTTTTTTTTTTTTTAATCATCGGCAGCGGTGGTAATAGCTCTGATGCTCATAGGAATTCTATGAGTGTCAGAGCTTTAATCGCCATAGCCAGTGATAAAAAAACTTTAATGCGGCTTCATAAAAAAAAAAAAAAAAAAAAAGGGGGGGGGGGGGGATTAATTTGCTGCTTTTTTGACCTAACATTGTTTCATCAAAACTGTTAGAATATTTTCATTGACAACTGAAGAATAATTCTTGTGCTAAGCTGTGGCGGTGGCGAAAAGGGCAAACAGAATGCTAGGAATGATTAGGAAGGGGATCACGAACAGATCAGAGAAGGTTATCATGCCACTGTACCAGGCCATGGTACGCCCCCACCTGGAATACTGCGTCCAGCACTGGTTGCCGTACATGAAGAAGTACTACTCGAAAGGGTTCAGAGAAGCGCAACTAAAATGGTTAGGGGGCTGGAGGAGTTGCTGTACAGCGAGAAATTAGAGAAACTGGGCCTCTTCTCCCTTGAAAAGAGGAGACTAAGAGGGGACATGATCGAGACATTCAAGATACTGAAGGGGATAGACTTAGTAGATAAGGACAGGTTGTTCACCCTCTCCAAGGTAGAGAGAACGAGAGGGCACTCTCTAAAGTTAAAAGGGGATAGATTCCGTACAAACGTAAAGAAGTTCTTCACCCAGAGAGTGGTGGAAAACTGGAACACTCTTCCGGAGGCTGTTATAGGGGAAAACACCCTCCAGGGATTCAAGACAAATTTAGACAAGTTCCTGCTGAACCGGAACGTACAAACAACATTTGTGCTCAATGGAAAAAAAAGTCTTTCTGTCCTGAACAGCTGAGCAGCAGGAGGCTGCTTCGGGGGTTTCCTCTGCCGCTCAGCTGTTAGAGCTTCCCCTGCCGGCTCTGCACATATGTCAGTAATTTTTCCAACGGCTGATCAGATGGGATTACAGTAGCAAGCAAAATTGGTTCAACATCGATCGCCATTTTCAAATCAGACATTTTATCGGCTCCACAGCAACCCACAGGATTTTAATGGCGATTTTAGAGCATCTGACACCAGATGACCTATAATTTTAAGAAATTATCTTTTGTGATCTTTCACGTAATAAAATATAATCACCTCCATCTTCCTGCGTACTCTAATAAGATCATACAGCAGAGGGAGCTGTTGTGCAAGGAAAATAATTACTAGTATCAACTTTCACATAGCCACTTTCTGTAGTAATGATTGTAATTCCACCTGGATGTTATACGAAATTATAAACAATTCTTACTAATCAAAAAGTTGTGTTACATGGAGAGAAAGCTAGTAGATGTTATCTATAGTTTACAGCCTTTGCTTCCCTGCATTTTCTGTCCCTCCCACTTACCGTACTTGTCTTTCATCTGAACCTCCCATTGCCCCAACCCTCTCTTTGAGACGGTCCTTTTTTTTTTGTTTCTGTCTTTTATAATTCTCCTTTTTCTGTAGAGTGAGACAGTAGACAGAAATTAGGAATAGCTGATCGCACAAACGCTCCCTGCATTCCAGAAAGCATTCTGTGCTCTGAAGCATATTAGTGTGCAGCTGTTAAGGTAATTCCTATGGCAGTATCTCTCAAACGTTTTTCGCTTTGGCACACTAAACGGCGCAAATGTTTTTCATGGCAACACTAAATAGAGCATGTTTCCCAGAAGTGCCATCAGAGAGCGCGCCAAAGCGGACGTGAGCAACAAGTTGGTGGCTGCTTGTGCCGAAGTTGAAAAGGTACGGGGAAGGAAAGGGGTCGTGCTTGCGGGAAGGGAGCGGAGAGGTGAAGGGGTGCCAGTGCCCCGAGCAAGATGGCACCTGGGGCGGACTTCCCCCTCCCCACCTTACTATGGCACTGAATCTAGGTGTCATTGTTCAGGATACATTTAAACCCTCGGACCAATGTGCGGTGGTGGCTAAGAAAGCAAATACAGTCAAACCTCGGTTTACGAGTGCACTGGTTTGCGAGTGTTTTGCAAGATGAACAAAATATTTGCAAAATCGGCACCTCAGAAACCAAGCTTGACTCGATTTATGTGTACCCCCCCCCCCGCCACAATCTGGCATTCCCCACTCACCCACCCACCCAAACACATTGTCTTACCCCCATCTGGTACCAGCACCAATGCTCAGGACATGCCGGTGCTGGTGCCCGAAGATCTGCTCTCTTCCTTGTGCTGGGCCTTGAGCATCTGGGCATGCTCAAGGCCTTCTAGTTCTCGCTCTCTCCGAGAACAGAGGAAGAGAGCAGATCTTCGGGCACTGGCACATCCTGTGCGTTGGTGTTGGTGCCGGTGCCAGATGGGGGTAAGACAATGTGTTTGGGTGGGTGGGTGAGTGGGGGATGCCAGATCGTGGCGGAGGGGGGAGGGAGGGGGGGATGTGAGCGTGGGTATGCCAGATCGCGGGGGGGGGGAGCAGTGCCAGTGACCTTGGGGGGGGGGGGGGTAAGCTACAGCAGCGCCGGTGGCCACAGGAAGGAGGAGGAGGAGGTGGAACAAATCAAGTGAGTTTCCCTTACATCCTATGGGGAAACTCGCTTTGATATACGAGTAACTTGATTAACGAGCATGCTTCTGGAATGAATTATGCTCTTAAACCAACGTTCCACTGTAGAATGTTAGGAATTATCAGGAAAGGAATGGAAAACAAAGATGAAAATGTTATAATGCCCTTTTATCAATCTATGGTACGGCTGCAACATGAATACTGTGTGCAGTTCTGGTTGCAATATCTCAAAAATGAAATAGTGTAATTAGAAAAGGTACAGAGAAGAAAGGTTTGGGATGACTTCCCTATGAGGAGAGGCCAGGGCTCTTCAGCTTGGAGAAGAGACAGCTCAGGGGTGATATGATAGGTCTATAAAATACTGAGTGGAGTGGAAAGGGTAGATGTGAATCGCTTGTTCACTCTTTCCAAAAATACTAGGCCTAGGGAGCATGCAATGAAGCTACTAAGTAGTAGATTTGAAACAAGCCAGAGAAAATATTTCTTCACCCAATGTGCAATTAAACCCTGGAATTCGTTGACGGAGAATGTGGTGGAATCAGTTAGCTTAGCAGGGTTTAAAAAAGGCTTGGATAATTTCCTAAACAAAAAGCCCATAGGCCATTATTGAGGTGGCTGGGGAAATCCACTGCTTATTCCTAGGATAAGCAGCATAAAATCTGTTTTACTACTTGGGATCTAGCTAGGGGTTTGGGACCTGGGTTGACCACTGTTGGAAATAGGTCACTGGGCTTGATGGAGCTTCGGTCCGTCTCAGTATGGCAATTGTTGTGTTTTTAAAAAGAAACTAATGAACGTACATCCTTAAAAATCATGTGTTGAACTTTCCTAAGGCAGAGGATTTCATTTTCTGGTGCTAGCTTCCTTTGTTGTATTTGTTCCGATTCTGCCATGCTTAAAATGTCTGCTTTTTAGCTTGTTTGACTGAGACAGGGAAGTAACTGAAGTACGGCCAAATGCTTGTCACAGTTCGTTCCATTAATTACACACCAGGAATCTGCATCATGTTCTTCCTTCTTCTGTTCCAAATGTAGATATTATCAGGAGAGTGACATTCCATTTCCATAAAGCAATAAAGAGAGCTGTGTTGTTAATAGTTAGTGCAGTAGCCTGAGGAACTGGGTTCAGCTCCCACTGCAGCTCCTTATGACCCTGGACAAGTCACTTAATTCTCCCTTGCTGCAGGTACAAAATAAGAACCTGAATATAATATGTAAACTGCTTTGATTTTAACCACAGAAAGGCAGTATATCAAGCCCCCATCCCCTTTTTCTATTGCCATTCCCAAAAGGGTGATATTTCAAACAGCAATAATTAATTCTAAGAAAACAAAATCAAGGCAATTCTCGTACATAAATATCATCTTTTAGTCCACTTCACAGGGGAAATCAGTCAAGAAAGAGGAAAATTATCAACTAACATTGACACTACACATCAAATATTAACCCCTTACTTTCCATGGGTTAGACAATCAAAAAACTTTCTTAATGAGAAAATTCTGACTGCATAGGGGGTACATAGGCATAACCCCTTTGTATCAAACCATGCATTTACCCTCTAATTCTGTAAACTTGAACACACAAATTTATATTTAGGACTAGTTTCGATATATGGCACCTAATAAAATTGGCAATGAAAATAATGCTGAGTGCTAGCCTATAAACAACTCTTAAAGTTAGGCGCAGTTTATAGTATACGGATAGGAAACAGAGAGTGGGGATAAATGGACAATACTCGGACTGGAAAAGCGTCACGAGCGGAGTGGTGCAGGGTTCGGTGCATGGACCCGTGCTCTTCAACATATTTATAAATGACCTGGAAATTGGTACGACAAGTGAGGTGTTTAAATTTGCAGACGATACAAAGTTATTCAGAGTAGTGAAGACGCAGGAGGATTGCGAAGACCTGCAACGTGACAAACACGCTTTTTACTTCACCTCTTCTTCTCTTGGGTGACTTAAATATCCATCTCGATGATTTCTCTAATTAACTTACTCATGGTCTTCTGACTTTCCTTGATGATTGTTCTCCTCAGCAGTTGGTTCCTGGGTCGACTCATTCAGCAGGGCACTTGTTTGATGTGGTCATTACTCATTCCTCTTTCTCTTCTAATATTTCTAATCTTTCTATTATGCCTGCAGCTTGGTCAGATCATTTTCTTGACCACTTTTCTCTTAAATGCTTAAGGCAGGGTGTGGATGTGGTTTCACCCAGAAGTGGCCTTAGGCATGCTTAAGCGTCCCTATGCATCTCCATAGGCATGAGACAGATGCCTTAAATGTAGGCCTGTACAATGCTGGCCTACATTTAAGGCGTCTGTTCAGCGATGTAGACACGATTCTCTTTAGGACGCCGATGCATGATTGACATGCGATCAGCAGCTGCCTCTTACAAGTCCACCGAGATCAACGTCCTAAAGAGAATCAGGCCCTGAATGTATAGAAAGGAGGTTATGAGAAGGGATCTGAGTGTGATTGACTTAAGTCTTTCCTATTATTTACAGAATTCCTGTTCTTTTAATATACATTGTTAAAGTAATTTGAACCGCTCTGATCTAACAAAGGGTAGGCAGTATATCAAGTTTTAAATAAATGTAAACATAAACATCATCCCAACACCTATCTTTAGGCAATCTATAAAGAATTACCCCCTCACAGTGGAGCCTTCATTGTCTTTGCAAAGTTTTGAAGCAGTCTGGGATTTGCATTTTGGATTTACATCAGCTGCCTTGTACCATTTACACTTTCACTCTGAGGAAGCCCATGTCAGGGCAAAACATGGTAGCAAAACAGAGTGACGTAAAACAAAGGATCTACTTAAAAACCCAAAAGTATGTATTGTTAAATATATCAATCAATGTTTATGGCGGAGAACATGATGACTCAATATTCAATATATCAACTAAAGTCTGTAGCACAGAATGTGAAGACTCAACATAGCTGCATTTTGGCAAGCAATGCCTGTGTCAGGAGTTCTATCAAACTATGCCACTACCAACTTTGATGCCAACTGGAAATGCCTGCAGTAGATAATTATTCAAGTCAGTCTGAACCATAAAGCAAACAATGTTAGAAACATGGACCGTGTAAAAGTTACCATCAATGCCATATAATTAAAGGCAATTTCTTGGTTGGTCCATGAACTTCTAGAGCTTTAAATCGAGATTTAGATAAATGTATCATTGCAATCTGCCATTAATATGTTTTATTAAGACTTTTATTGCATAAAGATTACATTTTTCAGTTTCATTTTGTTTGCAGTTCTCATGGCTGTTCCCTTACTGTAGACAGAGTTTCTACATTTGCTATGATTGAAATGGGAGAACCATTTTGACCCAGTATTAGGCTATGAAAGAACACCCTTTTGATCAAACATTTGATTTTTTTATTTTTTTATTTTTTTTAATTTCCTTGTGCAGGTTTGCATTAGCCAAAGCATTTGTACCAAGGCTACAGTAAGATGTTCTCTATAACCTAAGCTAGTCGATGGGTGTTCTGTAGCATTATGTATTCTTTGAAGCATTTTCAGTGAATAGAACACAGTAATGTATAACAGAAAAGTCACTTTCAGAGAGGGACATCTTAACCTCCTTAAAAGTCCACCATCCCTTTTTACTAAGCCACAGTAGAGGTTTCTACTGTGGCCCGGAGCACTAAATGCTCTGATGCTCAAAGAATTCTTATGAACATCAGAGCAGCATTCGAGCATTTAGTGCCTCGGGCCAAGGTAGAAATCTCTACCATGGCTTAATAAAAGAGGGCCACAGTTTGAGAAAAGCTTTCAGAACCAGAAGTTGTGTGTGTAAGTTAGAATCAAAAATCACAACCATATGACTTCAGAAAATTATTATAAAAGTTTTAAGAAGGCTTTGAAAACTTATTTGTTTATTGAACATGTGATAAGGGAGAAGTAAATTCAATCTCGATTTTAAGATTGTAATTCTGGACATTGTCTCCACTTCTTTTAATGTTTAAACTGCAATGAACTTTGTTGAGGTATTTACAGTATACAAATAAATGTTATATTGTATTGCATTATATTGCATCTCTGAAGCTATCACTGTTTTACAATCATTTATAATTAAAAGTTCAAAAGGAAAAACTTTATCTTATTTATGCTGCCTGATACTGAGACCATAAGAGGCAGCTTGGCTACCTCTCTGTGGTCCACAGCAATCCCAGATATTCAATGCCAGGGCTGTATCTGTCCACCAACATTGAATATCCAGGTCAAGGTTCGCCACCACAGGCTTAGTTGGCCAAGTCAATATTCAGTGGCTGGCTAGCTAAGGACTAGTGGCCCAAGATAGACCTGCCTTTCTGAGAGGAGTGGAGAGGAAAGGAAAGGAAAGGAGCAGAGGACATATTTGAGAGGAAAGGAGAGGATATATTTCTCAGAGAGGAGAGGATATTTCTCTGGGTAAGTATACATTATTTTGCTCTAAGCTTTACTAATTTGGGGGATAAATGCTAAACTGTAGTTTCCTTTGTAAAGATAGTTTTAGATCTTAAAAGAGCAAGCTTTACTTAACTATTTTCTATAGAGTAAAAGCCCCCTATAGTTTTTAAACTTGAACTTTCTGCTAGAGATAATCTCTGGCAGGCAGGCAGAGTCTGGCTTAGTCTGCATTAGGCATGTAGATAGTAGGGTGGCTGGTGGATATGACGACTGCCTGGTCACTTGCTTGTCTGGTACGAAGGTAGCAGAAATCACATGTCACATAGATAAGATATTAGATAGTGCTGGGGAGGTTCCCAGCTGTCTTGGTACATGTAGGTACTAATGGCATAAGAAAATATAGTAGGTAGGTTCTGGAAACCAAATTTAGGCTCTTAGGTAGAAAGCTGAAATCCAGATCCTCCAGGGTAGCATTTTCAGAAATGTTCCCCTTTCCACAAGCAGGACCCAAGAGGCAGGCAGAAGTCTCAATGCATGGTTGAGATGATAGTGCAGGGTTACCTTCTGGGAAAGGGGGGGAGCCTATTCTGAAAAGATGGACTCCACCTTAAGCAGGATGGAACCAGGCTGCTGGTGCTAACATTTAAAAAGGAAATAGAGCAGCTTTTAAACTAAGATGGGGGGAAAGCCAACAGTTGCCCAGGAGCAGATGGTTCAGTGTGGAGTATCCTTGAAGGATACTGTTGAATCAGAACATTTAGGGAGTCCCAATAGAGAGGTTTCAAAAATAGTAAAAGAAAGTCAATAGTGCTTAAGTGGGAAGCAGAGTAAGGATGTCAAGTTATCCCTGTCATCTTCTCAGCAGCCTGTAAATACAAGGAAAAAAATGCAATTTGAAGTGTCTGTACAGTATACAAATGCTAGAAGTCTAAAAAATAAAGTAGGAGAGTTAGAGTATACAGTATAGCACTGAATGATGATGTAGATATAATAGGCATCTCTGAGACCTAGTAAAAGAAGGACGATCAATGGGACACTGTTACCTGGTTACAAATTATATTACAATGATAGAGTAGTTCAAATTGGAGCGGGGGGGGAGGGTTTGCGCTACATGTTACAAAGGGAACTTAATTAAAGAAAATAAACATGCTGCACGACACAGATAGCAGTGTGGAATCCTTATGCATAGAAATTCCATGTATGAAGGGAAGGACTATAAAGATAGGGTTATATTACCATCAGGGCCGGATTTTCCTATAGGCTAACTAGGCTTCAGCCTAGGGCCTCAAGATCAAGAGGGGCCTACATTCAAATTGTTAGCAAAATTAAAATGACACTATTCTAAAAACAGTGAACACTAAAACACTGAACCGAAAATAAGGAGAAATTCTACGCTTCGGGATCGGAACCGGCTCCGGCCGCAACGGGGCGCCGACTCGGCTTCTCCCTTTCTTTTTCTCGCCCTGGGAGGAGGATCGGGGAGGGAAAGACATCAGTCCAGAAACAGCTGGGCAAAGCCCAGCCTCACGGGGAGAGAGGCAAAACGTGGATCCGTCAGGACAGGGCGGCCCAGACTGGCATCGGAGGGAGGGTGGGGGGTTTAATGGAAGGCAGGCAGGCAGGATGGCATTGGGGGGTGTTCAATGGAAGGGGGATGGGAGGCAGGCGGGCATCGGAGGGGGGTTAGGTGAGGAAGGGCGCACTGGGGGCACTATGGACATAGGAAGGGGCAATGTTGTGTGTTATGTTTGATTAGTTATTGTTACAAGTACTATATATGGTGCTGAGAATAAATGTCCAAATAAGTGTTCTCGACTTTTTTTATTTATTATTTGTGTCACATTTTTTATAAAGGTTAGTACCAATAACAACATGTTTCATTTAACATATTGATATATATCACAGTAATGATGTATTTTATTATCTCTCATGCAATTTAAAAAACTTAAAAATGGGAGGTGAAAGGGCCTCATAAGTGGAATAGCCTAGGGCCTCTTTTCATCTAAATCCGGCCCCGATTACCATCCCCTGGGATAGAATGAGCAGACAGATGAAGAAATGTTTTCAGAGATTAGGAAAGTTGGCAAATTGGGCAACAGTATAATAATGGGTGATTTCCACTACCAATTTAATAATGAAGAGGGGGCACAAAGACTACCAATAACTTCTACACATGCTCCATACATACCTCAGAACCTCTCTTAAAAGCCCACCGCTCAAGGAATCACCCCTCAAAACTACACAACATTAAAGGAAAGAGAAAACCAAAGTGGAGAAAAACAAAACAAAACCCCCCCATTTTGTCCATTAACCTTTATATTCAAATCTTAAATCATCACATAAACTGGATTTCATAGAGCGAATTAGTTCAGTAGTAATCATGCACAATCCATGCTTAGCTGAAATTGCACCACACTATATTCAATTAGACTTCATACTAAAGGCAAGGCAAATGAATGAAAACCAGGACCCTTAGCTGCAGTAATCTTCTCGTGGTTCTGATTCCAAGCAGACTTCATGGGCCTCACAATCCTGCTGCCGTGAAACAGTACATACCTGCCTGTATGCCAGCTGCAGATGCTATATCCAGTCCTAGTAGAGCAGCAAGCAGGTGTCTGGAGTAGCCTGGTGATTAGTGCCGTGGACTACAGAAAAGGGGACCTAGGCCTATATCCCATACTAACTACTACACTTGTGGTGGAAGGTGTGAGCCCACCAAAAACTGAAAGTTATTCCGTTATTCTGGCATCATTTTGTTAGGTGCCTTTAATTTTGTTTTAAATCCACTTTTAAATAGTATTTTGGTCTTATATGGGCCTTAGTGTCTGAAGATTCACATAATCTGAGATTCGTTTGAATAGCTCAGAAATTTGAATATTGACATAATTATGATCTCCAATCCAATCCAATCCTTAGTCTTATATACCGGGTCATTCCCCTGAGGGACTCGAACCTGTTAACAAAAGTTAACTCAAGGAAACATTAACAAACAGTAAAAGGGCAGGAGAAATCCAACTAATGCCACCAAAGCAAATAAATAGAATCAGATGTTCAATGAATTTAAATCTAAAACGGATCAGAGAAAACTTTCACCAATCTAACATTCAATTTTTCACCGCCTTTTGATTTGCCCTATTCCTCCTCCCTCCTGTAGGGATTCACAGATTCAAACCTGTATTCAGGCCAAACTGGGGGAGGTGCGCCCATCCTGAATTCTTGAACTTCCTGGCAGTGATGTAATTCAACACCTACTCATCAAATCTGAGCAAAGCTACTACTTATAACCTGCAGCGCAATTTCTAGAGTGCATCTGTGGCACAGAAAGCGGTCCTATTGCATGCTTTATTACTGGCAGTAAAATGCACAGCTTGAAAGGAAAGTGAGAAAACAAGTTGCTTAAAACAGTTTGTTTCCTTTGTATTGTGTATTATGAAACTTAATAAAAACTTTGAACACTAAAACAGTTATCACAGAATTGTATTTCTTTTCAATATTTTTAAAATATACCATTATGCCTCAAAGTAACTCACGCCATTCTTCAATTATTGTTTATATCTAACCGAGTAGTTATCTATCTTTTTGCTGTTGTGACTTATCTGACAGACAATGTTCAAAGGTGTGACACACTAAACTAAACTAAGCTAAACCTTAAGTTTGTATACCACATCATCTCCATAAAGATAGAGCTCGGCACAGTTTACAGGTAATTCAATAAATGAGGGAAGGACATAATAAGAAATTACAGCTGAACAAATTAAGAACTGATATTTCATTGTTGCTAAAGCAATGGAAACATATACAGGAACAATGGCAGTGATTGTCAGGATATAGGAGAATGGTGGGCCAGAAGTCTGCAGTAGAGAATGACACGGTGACAAAATCCATCACCGTTCCCGTCCCCACGGATAACCGCGGGAAACCATCTTCATGTCATTCTTTAAGGAGAGAGGGAGGAATCAGAATATGAATGACCACAATCACTGACCCTCAAGCTTTGCTTTGAAGAATGCTGGTGTAGAAGGACTGAGGCTGAAATAGACACTAAAAAATGACATGGGATTATTTCCCGCGGTTATCCACGGGGACGAGAACGGTGATGAATTTTGTCACCGTGTCATTCTCTAATCTGCAGCATTTCCATTTGGGGCTGGTAATAGAAATAGGAACTAGTTATGGTCATTTCAAATACGTCTTCCTGGTTCTCAGTTCTCCACAATTTACCGCACACATGACTGTTAAGGAAAGTACAAACTATGGGGCTCATAAATCAAAAACTGTCATAAGTCGGCACTTGGACATACTAATTGCCGGGACATCCAAGTGCCAATTTTCGAAGCCATTTTTCTGGATGTCTAGCAAGGCGTTTTGCTCGCTATGCGTCCAGAGTTTCAGGGGGCGTGTTGGGAGGTGTGTTATGGGAGTGCTTAACTTGGATGTTTTGTGGTGATAATCGAACCATTTCCAAGACATCCTTAATGGAACTTAGACGGTCTGAGCTAGATCTATTTAGAAGTGTCTATGTGCCACAAAGGGACCCAAACTAACCAGATGACCTCTGGATACATTAAGGTATGACGCCCCACAATTCCCCACTGGTCACTCCTACACCCCAAAAATCTGAATTGAAAGAGTATACCTGTCTCTAGAACAGCAGCACTTGGTACAGGAAAGCCTAGTAGAGCATCACACAGCTGTCTTAAGTAACCTGGTGGGTGGACTAGTGAACCATAGAGAAAAGTACCCAGGCCCATGAGTCATTCTAACCACTATATTTATGTAGAAAGTGTGAGGACACCAAAACCCTTCCATATAGGTGCCACCTGCAACCATAAGGGCTATCGGGGTGATAGCCAGGTGGGTATAGTAGGTTTTGGGGGAGTTTTGGAGGGCTCACCATATGTATTATACGGGGTTTATCGTAAGATGTACATCTGGCACCCTTTATGTGAAGTTCACAGTAGTGCCCTCTAAGTTGTCCCACTGCTCTGTTGACATCTGTGTGGTAAGTCCATCGCAATGATTGGCCACTCCCAAGTCTAAATGGTCTGGATTTGAATATTTTCAATGTGGACATTTCTGTGATCAAAAATGGGGTATAAAGCAAGGCGTCCTAAGGATTGGACATTCTGTCGGCCAAGACATCCAAGTAGGCAATTAAAAAAAAAATGTTTGAATGTTTAGCGGTTTGGCTTTTAAAAATGGACATTTCTGTGTTTCTGACTTTGGACATTTTGTAGGAAACATCCAAGTCGGATTTATGCACCATTTTCAAAAATGGACCTCTATGTGTCTATCAAATTATTGGTGATCATTTCCCATTTAGTATCTGTATAGTTCTTTAAATCTATTTGGCCCCCTTGCTCCTTCAAATTAGAGGGCCAAAATTAATTTGATATTCCATCCTTCCATTTTATGGGTATAATTCTAAAAGTAGCTTCCTAGATTTAAGCAGGAAAACAAGGAAATACCACTAGTACTGCAAAACTGTGGCTAGAGGTCAAGGCACCCATTTTGAAGTTAGAACCATGATGATCAGGACTCAGAAGCAAGTGGGCATCATTCATGTCCCTTGAAAACTAGACCACCAGGAATTTTAAATGTAGACTGGATGGTATACAGAAGTTGGGGGGTTCTGGTTGTTAGCCCAATTCTCCTTGGGGAGGAGGAGTTAAGAGGGGGTATTAGGAGGTTGTAACCACACTGCAGCCCTAGGCCGGGGCTCAACAGTGCTCTCAGTGGTTACCAATAAAAGTACACTAGCGTGTGACCCAGACTAGAGTCACCCAAGATTGGCATACAGTTCAAAGTAAACAATCAATGTCCCAGCTGGAAACAAAATAAAGTCAGAGGAAAACTCCGACAGCCTTCAGGATTTATATTCCTCAAAAAAAAAAAACCCCACAACAATTCTCTCTGTGTCCTGCACTCTCACAGAGCAGCTTTATTTTACAACTTTCTTTTTCAAAAATCTGCTCCTCAGCAGCACTCAGGTAAGTTCATAGCTTTCAATAGTTCCCAGAGATAATCTTATTCACTCCAACTCTCTAGGCAAACACATACAAAAATAAAGTCTCCAGCCTGAAAACTGTAACAGGGCTGGGTGAAGAGGAGTCCATTAAGTTTGCCATCAAAAGCATACAAAATCGCTTTCAAACTTCCCTCTCAGGTGTTGGCAAGCTTCTCCCCACTCACTCTTATCTTCAACCAATTGTCCAGTATAGAAAAGTCTTTGTTAGTGACTAGGAGCAGAAAAAGGAACCTAGCCACAAAAATAAGGAAAAAAACAAAACTCACAGTGATTTAGCACAGGCTTGGAAACAGGAGCTGCCAATCCTCATGGCTTTCCTTGCAGCAGAAGGTGGTGTGGTCCTCAGCTTCTTCCACACCGGGGTCTAAGGTATTGCCCCACCTTGCCAGACATGCCTAACTTGGGAAAAACCTCTTATCTTCCTCTCATCTCCTTTCCCAAGAGCAAACAACTGACTTTTAAAGGAAAGAGGCCACGCCCTGCTCTGCCTGCACCTGATCTCCCGTGGGCTCCTCTCTGGCTCCCCCCAGTGGGCATTAATAAAAACACTGGGACCAAGGCAGGCTCAGAGCCTGTCCGGTCACATACCCCCCACACTTAAAGAAATGCTTATCTTGATAAGTATGTCACCATAGGCAACTCAGAAAATTAATGGTGCCGCCTATTCCTATGCTTTCTCACTTCAGGGACCAGATCAGGACACAGGTTCTCAAAGTCCTCTGGCCAATGGAGAACTGCAGGTTCAGGGGTTCGTTATTGCTCAGTCCTAGTTTGGGGATCTAAGTTTTCTAACTCTTCTATTTTTTCAGTATGAGCAGTAAGAACCTGAGCTATCTCTTCTAATTGCCCATCGTGCAGTTCCTGCATTTGGTTCTGTAGACGGGAAACATCACCCCCAACCCCCTTCAAGGAGTCCTTAACTGTCCCTATCTGGAGGGCCTGTTGCTCCAGCTGGATGCTGTTTGTCTGAATCTGTTTAGCCAGTTTGCCCGGATCTGCCCCCTTGATAGTCCATTCCTCCTGGGCTGCCTGTATTTTTTTTAATTGCTGCATCATCTCCTGTTGTTGGAGTTGACTACTAGCTACCTTAGTCTCTACTTCTTGTACTTGAATCTTCATCTGGGTTAGCAGTCTTTCAAGAGTGTCAGCCTGTTGCTGGCCCTGCACAATCATTTCATGCTTAAGCGCATCTTTCAACTCAGGTATGAGATCCCTAGAAAGAGGCTCTTCCTTTAACGTTTGCTTAGAGCATACTTCTAAACATTTCTGACGAACTGCTCAGTCTTCACCCGAGAAGCGCCGGGGCAAGGCCCTCAGCTACAGACAAGGGTTAGCTCGGCTGACCCATTTAATAATTTCAAGTTTACACCCAGCAGTGTCTACGATGAACTGTCAAGGCTCAAGGTTAACAAGGCTATGGGGCCTGACAACCTACACCCCAGGGTGCTCAGGGAGTTGAGTGATGTCTTGGCGGAACCGCTGTCCGTGCTCTTCAACCTCTCCCTTAGTACAGGCAGCGTCCCATTGGACTGGAGGACGGCTAACGTCATTCCACTTCACAAGAAAGGCTCAAAAATTGAGGCAGCAAACTATAGACCGGTGAGTCTCACATCAGTATTGAGCAAACTAATGGAAACCTTAATCAAACACCAATTAGACACAATCCTTGATGAGGAGAACCTACGGGATCCCCGTCAACATGGATTTACTAAGGGGAGATCCTGCCAATCCAACCTGATCAGCTTCTTTGACTGGGTGACGAGGAAGCTAGATGTTGGGGAGTCCTTGGACATCATGTACCTGGACTTTAGCAAAGCATTCGATAGTGTACCACACCGCAGGTTGCTAAGTAAAATGAGTTCTATAGGATTGGGCGAGACATTGACAAAATGGGTTGGGAACTGGCTTGGAGGTAGGCTTCAAAGGGTAATGGTAAACGGCACCCCCTCTGAAATGACGGAGGTGATCAGTGGAGTGCCCCAAGGCTCGGTCTTGGGCCCGATCCTGTTCAATATCTTCATAAGTGACTTGACAGAAGGGCTCCGAGGTAAAATAACATTATTCCCCGATGACGCCAAGCTAAGCAATGTAGTGGGCAAAAGCACAACGGACAAAAACTCAATGCCCGACAACATGATGCACGATCTACTCCTACTGGAGCGCTTTTCTAGGACCTGGCAACTCAGTTTCAATGCCAAAAAATGCAAAGTTATGCACTTGGGTAGCCAAAATCCATGCAGGACTTATACCCTTAATGGTGAGATCCTAACAAGAACAGTAGCAGAGCGAGACTTAGGGGTGATCGTCAGTGAGGACATGAAGACTGCCAATCAAGTGGAGAAAGCTTCATCCAAGGCAAGACAAATCATGGGTTGCATACGCAGGGGTTTCGTCAGCCGTAAGCCGGAGGTCATTATGCCATTGTGTAGATCCATGGTGAGGCCCCACCTGGAGTACTGTGTGCAATTTTGGAGGCCGCATTATCGCAAGGACGTGCTGAGGATGGAGTCGGTCCAGAGAATGGCCACTCGGATGGTCTCGGGACTCAAGGATCTCCCGTACGAGGAACGGCTGGAAAAATTGCAGCTATACTCACTCGAGGAGCGCAGAGAGAGGGGAGACATGATCGAGACGTTCAAATATCTCACGGGCCGAGTCAAGACAGAGGAAGATATCTTCTTTTTCAGGGGTCCCACGGCAACAAGAGGTCATCCATGGAAAATCAGAGGCGGGAAACTGCGAGGTGACACCAGGAAGTTCTTTTTTACTGAAAGGGTAGTTGATCGCTGGAATAGTCTTCCACTTCAGGTGATTGAGGCCAGCTGCGTGCCTGATTTTAAGGCCAAATGGGATTGACACGTGGGATCTATTCACAAGGTAAAGGTATGGGAGGGTCATTAGGGTGGGCAGACTGGATGGGCCGTGGCCCTTATCTGCCGTCTATTTCTATGTTTTTATGTTTCTAACTGTTTCCAATTCCTCTTTCCACTGGGAAACCTGTGTATTTGCCATCTCTCGCAGTTCACCTTTAAGGGACACTACCTCTTGTTGAAGGTGCACAATACTCTCCTCTGACTGAGTTTTACTATTATCCCTAAGGCTTTGAAATTGCCTCTCATCCAAACTACCCCTTTCGGTGCCCTGGGATAGGTTCAGTTTGGATCCTTGAGTATTTTTTGGGTGGCCTATCCCTGTAGAACCGAACCCCTTCGTCCCTCTATTGTTTCCCTAAGATGCACCCACCGTTCTAGCTTGGCATACCAAATTCGTTCGCATATCATCTGTGCAATTTTATCCCCAGGTTCAACCTAATAGTCCGTATCTCCCTGGTTCACTAACAGCACAGAGATATTACCCCTATAGTCAGGGTCAATTATACCTGCTGAAACATCAAGCGAGTGTTCCAATGCCAGCCCTGACCTGGCTCCTATTCTTATATATGAACCCGGCGGCGGGGAAACCTGTAAATCTGTTCGTACCAAGGCCCTTCCTTTAGCTGGGACCACTTGCTCTTGAGCCGCGTACACATCATAACCAGCAGCTTTAGAATAAGCTTGGGTAGGGGATCGAGCATTCTCAGACAAAGGGATCCATCATAGCATGGGACGCTACCCCTGCCTGGGAGCTCTATAATGAGGCTGCCTTCTCTTCCAAGCTATCCTGTCTGGGTTCCTGTCCCTCCTAACTTGGGCGCCTAATACCCACTGTCGGGTTGCTGAGATTCTCTCCGTATATTAATCGAAACCCAGCCAGCCTGCATTACTATCTTCCTCAAGCCTGGCCAGTCTGTTAGACCCCCAGGGTAATCATGAAGTCCCTCCTTTCTCTACAGAACCTCTGTGTGTGACCTGCCTTCCCACACCTATAACATTTCCTCTGTCTGCCCTGGGAATTGGTCTTAGGAGAGGAAAATTTAGAATCCTTCGGGGCAGGTTTCTTAAGCCACTCACTGCTCGATTCTAAGATGCTCTGTCTGGATGGGAGTGCTCGTATAGGGACTGGGCCTTCTCCTGAGGGTTCTTGGGTGTCTAGGTACGCCTCTGCTACCTCCAAGACTTGTGCTAAATTTTTACAGTTTTACCTCTTAATCTACGCTCTGAGATTCTTAGGGACTGCCTCAAGCATTTGCTCCCTATTTCTGTAAACAAAGCCCTGGCATCGTTCAAAAATGGCTGAAGCCACTTCTCAGCTAATTTAGTGATTCGTTTTAATAAGGCCTTAGGTCTTTCAGTGTGGAGCATTTGAGTAGCTCTAAACTTCTGCCTATAGTGTTCCGTAGTAAAGCCTAGATAATCTAGAATGTGAGTTTTAACTACAAGGTAGCTACTGGCTTGGTCCAAACTTAGTGTCTGAAATGCGGCTAAGGTTTCCCCGACTAAGCAGGGCAATAGCCGATAGACCCACTGCTCCTGAGGCCACCCTGCGGCCACGGCAATTCTTTCAAAAGAGCTGAGAAAGTCATCTGGTGAATCACCAAGCGCTATCTTGCACAGGTTCACATGTATAAGTGGATTAGGTCCTACCAGAGCTGGAACTGGTACGGTTGGTAGCGATTGTCCCCCAGGCTGTATAGCAGTCTGTTGCAAAATCTGTGTGTAGAATTTAGTCTGTTGTTGCATAGTCTCCACCAGTTCTCCATGCTGTTGCATCATAGTCTCCTGGTTCGCTTGCCAGCACTCCTCGCTGGTCTTCAGGACGGCTTTCAGGTCCTCGCACTGCATCTGGCGTTCGCCAGCCAACGTTGTTAGCATCTGTGCTTGCTCCATGGTGCTGTCCTAGAAGGCAAACACAAAGAAAGCAACCCAAGTGTGGCCGTACAACAGGAGTGTTCCTCCCTAAGTAGCCCTCCAGCTTCCAGGCCTCCCCAACCAGCACCACCTTATCCTCAACAGCTACCTCCCAGGTACTCTTACCCGAAGTACTGGTGAGTCTTCGCCTGCGTGCTGATTGGGTGCACTGCTCGTTCTGTCTCCGGTCTGGAACTGGTCTCCGGCTCGGTCCACCGCTCCGCCTGGACCTCTGCTCCTGATCTATCCACACTCCAACTGGAACTGAGCCCCTAGCTGCTCTCTTCCCAAGGATAGGATGCTGTGCTTTATCTGGACCTCCTCCTTCTGGTTATGGTCTTTCAGACTCCTCCTCCCGGATAGGCCACAGGAACTCCAGTAAGTGATCAGTAAATTGTCCAGGCAAACCAAAAGATAATCAGTTCAGCAATCCAACAAAAATATACTGATATGGCTCTCCCAACAAGTTCAACAAAATAAAGGCAAAAGAAAAACTTTTTTTTTTCAACTGCAGTTCCACTGTGTCGCCCACAGGAGGTGCTATATCCCACCCCTGACACCAAAGCGTGTAACCACACTGCAGCCCTAGGCCGGGGCTCAACAGCGCTCTCAGTGGTTACCAATAAAAGTACACTAGCGTGTGACCCAGACTAGAGTCACCCTGCAGGTTTTCCACAAATCCTAATCAATAACTTAGACACGGTGGATAGAATTGCAAAAGTGAAAACTTTTACTTGTTCAAAATAAAAAGTAGAGAATGGCATAAAGTTCAAAGTAAACAATCAATGTCCCACCTGGAAACAAAATAAAGTCAGAGGAAAGCCTTCAGGATTTATATTCCTAAAAAAAAACAAAAAACTCAAATCTCTCTGTGTCCTGCACTCTCACAGAGCAGCTTTATTTTACAACTTTCTTTTTTCAAAAATCTGCTCCTCAGCAGCACTCAGGTAAGTTCATAGCTTTCAATAGTTCCCAGAGATAATCTTATTCACTCCAACTCTCTAGACAAACACATACAAAAATAAAGCCTCCAGCCTGAAAACTGTAACAGGGCTGGGTGAAGAGGAGTCCATTAAGTTTGCCATCAAAAGCATACAAAATCGCTTTCAAACTTCCCTCTCAGGTGTTGGCAAGCTTCTCTCCACTCACTCTTATCTTCAACCAATTGTCCAGTATAGAAAAGTCTTTGTTAGTGACTAGGAGCAGAAAAAGGAACCTAGCCACAAAAATAACAAAAACAAAACTCACAGTGATTCAGCACAGGCTTGGAAACAGGAGCTGTCAATCCTCATGGCTTTCCTTGCAGCAGAAGGTGGTGTGGTCCTCAGCTTCTTCCACACCGGGGTCTAAGGTATTGCCCCACCTTGCCAGACATGCCTAACTTGGGAAAAACCTCTTATCTTCCTCTCACCTCCTTTCCCAAGAGCAAACAACTGACTTTTAAAGGAAAGAGGCCACACCCTGCTCTGCCTGCACCTAATCTCCCGTGGGCTCCTCTCTGGCTCCCCCCAGGTGGCATTAATAAAAACATTGGGACCAAGGCAGGCTCAGAGCCTGTCCGGTCACAAGGTATAGGAAGATTTAAGAGTTGGTAGGTGCTTTAGGCTGCCTAACACCACTGATTAACAGTGGCATAGTAAGGGGGGGGGTGGGGGGACGGTTCGCCCCAGGCGCCATCATGATGAGGGCGCTGGCACCCCTCCTCCTCTCTGCCCCCGATCCATCCCAATCCTCCCCATACCACGTGTGTGCCTTTACTCCCTCCCACCATACTTCTGTCTCTTCGCCAGTGCAAGCAACAACTCCAAAATGTTGCTCGCGCCAGCGGCGGCTCTCCCTCTGATGTCACTTCCAGGTTCCAAGCCTAGAAAGTGACATCAGAGGAAGAGCTGACCCTGACATGGGCAGCAAGTTGGTAATGCTGCTCACACCAGGGAAGTTAAAAGAGCTACGGGATAGGGAAAATGTGCACGCGGCGGGGGAGGAAGAAGGAACGTGGGGGGATGGGGGCAGAGAAGAGGCGATTAGCCATCTTAGCACTATTTAGCCAGCCAGGAGCTTTTCCCAGTCAGCTAAAAGCGCTCAATATCGGGCGGAAAATAAAGTGTGTACATACTAGTACTTACAGCAGTGCAAGGGCTAGTGTAAATATTAGTGCATTTGTTCCACAAGTACATGTGTAAAATAAGGAATTTTATTATCTAAATGCTTAAGTGTGGATTCCACCTATGCTCCACCTAAATTCCATTCCTGTATGCACCCACACTGGAAACACATAAACTTGAACTTTCTGATGCTCTCAATGGGAGTCCTCCACACCCTCTTTAAAAGAAAAATAATATAGCAAACTTGTCGAAAACCATTGCTATCAAGACAAAGTATCCCAGATATATGGGAATACTAGTTTTTAAGCCTGTTACATTAACAGGTGCTAGAATAGATGTGTCTGTCTGTCTTTCTTTCTTTCTGTCTCTCTCTCCTTGGCCGCTTTCTGTTTGTCTGACTTTCTTTCTTTGTCTCTCTCTCCTTGGCCACTGTCTGTCTGTCTGAGGTTTTTTCTTTGTCTCTTTCTCCTTGGCCACTGTCTGTCTGTCTTTTTTTCTGTCAGTCTCTCTGGCCCCCTGTCTGTCTTTATTTCTGTCTCTCTGTATCTCTCCCTTACCCCCTGTCTGTCTGTCTTTCTTTCTGTCTGTCTCTCTCCCTGACCCCTGTCTGTCTGTCTTTCTTTCTGTCTCTCTCCATGGCCCCCTGTCTGTCTGTCTTTCTCTCTGTCTGTCTCTTTGTATCTCTCCCTGGCCCCCTATCTGTCTGTCTTTCTTTCTGTCTGTCTGTCTCTCTCCCTGGCCCCCTACCTGCTTGTATTTCTCTGTTGTGCTATGCCTGCCTGTCTCTCTGTGGCTGGGGCTGGATTAATCACTAGGCCAACTAGGCACGTGCCTAGGGCCTGAAACTGTGAAGGGGGCCCGGTGAAGGAGGGCAACTCACCTTGCTATTTTTCATTGGCAACTGGCCCCCCCTGCAGTAACGGCAACGGGCCCCCCCACACAGTAACAGCAACGGACTGCCCGCCCGCCTGCCCGTAGCAACAGCAATGTGGCCAGATGTGTTACTGGAAGGTCCCGCGATGACTGCTTCTGCCGGTCCAGCCCCCTCCGACGTCACTTACTTGCTCTGGAAGAAGTGACGTCAGAGGGGGCTGGACCGGCAGAAGCAGTCATCGCGGGACTTTCCTGTAACACATTCGGCCGCGTTGATGTTGCTGCCTTTGCTGTGGGCGAGCGGTCCGTTGCCGTTACTGCGGGGGGGGGGCCGTTACTGTTACTGCGTGGGGGGGCCCGTTGCCGTTGCCGCGGGGAGGCCTGTTGCCATTGGGGGGGCGATGCTGTTGATGTGGGAGAGATGCGTTGCTGTGGGGGAGAGAGAAAGGAGGGGTGGGATAGGGGTGGGGCAGGGCAAGGGGGGCCCAGCGTATTTGGGTGCCTAGGGGCCCTCAAAGAATTAATCATGCCCTGTCCGTGGCCCCTTCTGTCTTTCCCCAGAGCAAAGCATGATTGCTGTCTGCCCCCCAGCACACCCCTCCCCCCAAAGTAGCCCCCTTTCCCTCTCCCCCTCCACTTCCCTGAGCAGTAGCAGAATTTTTACCTGCATGGGACACCTCACAGCACCTGCACGACACCCTCCTGCCGTTGCTGTAGGCATCAGCTATCAGGAAACCGCCACCGCCTCTCAGATTGCTGCACACGCCGCAAGCTGGCGCACGTGCCACAAATAGAATATGGCCATGGAGGCACACATCATGGCGGCAGGGATCACGGCATCGTAAGTGCGCATGCGCGCTTAGGGTTTTATTATAGAGGACTCCTGGTCAAGGGTCAAGTGAATCCCTCCCCAGGATTCTTGCAACTGGTGTAAGGAAATGTCATTAGGGATGTGCATTTATTAGAGAACCTTTACCTTGGGGATTAGCGCCCAAGAAAAGGATATGGGAGTCATTGTAGACAATACAATGAAATCTTCTGCCTAATATGTGGCGGCGGCCAAAAAAGCAAATAGGATGCTAGGAATTATTTAAAAAGGGATGGTTAACAAGACTAAAAATGTTATAATGCCCCTGTATCGCTCCATGGTGTGACCTCATCTGGAGTATTGCGTTCAATTCTGGTCTCCTTATCTCAAGAAAGATATAGTGGCACTAGATAAGGTTCAAAGAAGAACAACCAAGATGGTAAAGGGGATGGAACTCCTCTCGTATGAGGAAAGACTAAAACGGTTAGTGCTCTTCAGCTTGGAAAAGAGATGGCTGAGGGGAGATATAATTGAAGTCTACAAAATCCTGAGTGGAGTAGATGGGGTAGAAGTGGATCGATTTTTCATTCCGTCACAAATTACAAAGACCAGGGGACACTCGATGAAGTTACAGGGAAATACTTTTAAAACCAATTGGAGGAAATTTTTTTTTCACCCAGAGAATAGTTAGGCTCTGGAACGTGTTGCCAGAGGATGTGGTAAGAGCGGATAGCATAGCTGGTTTTAAGAAAGATTTGGACCAGTTCCTGGAGGAAATGTCCATAGTCTGTTATTGAGAAAGACACGGGGGAAGCCACTGCTTGCCCTGTATCGTTAGCATGGAATATTGCTACACCTTGGGTTTTGTCCAGGTACTAGCAACCTGGATTGGCCACCGTGGGACTGGGCTATTGGGCTTGATGGACCATTGGTCTGACCCAGTGAGGCTATTTTTATGTTCTTATGCTAGCATGTCTTAAAAATTTTACCACATGCAAAGTCAAATTATTAAGTTAACCTACAAATAATGCACCCTAAATCAATTAGCACATGTTAAAAAGTTGTAACCAAAGGAAAATGTTACCCTAAAACTACCCATGAAGGCCCAGATTCTGTAAACAGTGCCAAAAGTTAGGCGTCAGTAGGCACCTAACTTAATGCGTTAATCAGTTTTAGTTGGCATGCTAATTAAACGCACTATTTAAAACCGATTAAAATCACATTAAAAAAAAGTAGGCGCCATTAGGTTTCTACTGGGGTAAGCGCTGGGATTGGGCCTACTACAGCATGACACCTAGCAGCACCTAAGGTCAAAGTAGGCATGTCTAGGGGCAGAGATGACCTTAGGTGTCACTAGGCACCACTAGGTATGATACTCCAAAATATTAGGTGCCAGAAATGTAGGCCTTTAAAACCCTTGCCTACATTTTTTCTTAGGCGCAAGAAGTCACAATTCTGTTAATGGCACTTATGTGTGATTGGCATGTGGCCAGTGGCATTTTTCTAGGTGTTGGTCGATTTAGGCACCGTTTATAGCAAACTGTGTGCCTCCCAAAATTCCAGGTGTGCCGTGAGAAGCTGAGGAGGAGGAGAGGTGCCGGCACCGGCTGACTGCCTACTGGACATGCCTCTCGCGGCGAGAGGCACCTCCTGTAGGCAGTCAGCCGGCGCCAGCGCCTATCCTTCTTTCCGTGACTCTTCTCTTCAGGCACCCCCCCCCCCCCCACTGGCAGCTCAGGGCCCTGATAGAGGGCCTTCATGCAAGTGCGGCGACAACATGATGACATCATGTATGCGCATGACCTCATCGTGTTGACATCCGCACGCTTCCGGATGCCTTGAGCCCTGGCCAACACATTTAGTATGCTGCAGCCTGGCAAAATTTGCGAGACACTGAACATAAGAGCATAAGAAGTTGCTCCCGCTGAGTCAGACCAGAGGTCCATCTTGCTCAGCGGACCGCTCCCACGGCGGCCCATCAGGCCTAGTGCCTGAACAATGATCCCTGATTAATTTTATAACTTACCTCTAATAAATCCCTATAATCTACCTCTACTCTTATCTGTACCCCTGGTTTACAGAATCTAGGCTGAAACTGATGTGTGTTCTTTCATGCTGCTCAGTGGGCATCTATGCACATTAATGATTAAACTACTTATAAAATTATCTCTAAATATGTGTTTGCTATTCTTTAAGTGTGCAATTTTTCCGAACAGCAAATGCTAAAATGAAGCAAATAAAAAAAACAACAACCTCCAAATGAAGAAAATTGTCTGTGTGTAAATTTCCACTCACTGACCACTAGCGTCATGACCTAGAGTTTACAAATACTTCTGCTTGGATAAAGTTCTTTTTCACCCAGAGGGTGGTGGACACATGGAACGCGCTTCCGGAGGCTGTGATAGGCCGGAGCACGTTACAAGGCTTCAAAGAAGGTTTGGATAGGTTCCTAGAGGATAAAGGAATTGAGGGGTACAGATAAGAGTAGCGGTAGGTTATAGGGATAGTCTGGGACCATTGCTCAGGAAATGGGCCTGATGGGCCACCGCGGGAGCGGACCGCTGGGCGAGATGGACCTCTGGTCTGCCTCAGCGGAGGCAACTTCTTATGTTCTTATGTTCTTATGATTCTTCAAATTTCTAACTCAGGAATCATCTTAGTTTCAAAACTTTGGCCTACCTAATTGGCTTAGGTTATCAGCAGCTGGAGACACAGCATTTCTCTTCTTCCAGACCCAGGACCTTGATTGTAATGGAATATTCTCCTCCAAAGAAGTAAAATGTGATGATGCTAAATCGAAAGATAAAAATAAACAAAGAAAGCTGTTTAAATCAATCTTATTTTACAAAAGGAACTGGATTTCTTAAAAAAAATAATAAGGCCAGGCTTAATGATTGTACTCACAAACCATTCTCATGTCCTCATCTAGCATATATTAACCTGTAACATATTTTGGGCTTAGATTTGGAAAAGCTAAATAACACGTCTAAAATCATGTGGAAATATAACTGGATATGTAGGTTGTATAATACTGTTATCTGAAATTCACTAATGCCTGGATTCTTTTTAGTTCAAAAAGTTTTATTGATTTTAACATATAAATACAGAGAAGAGAAAATATGGTAACAAGGCATGGTACAAACAAGTTGCACTGGAATGAGCGAATGGACAGTGGATGAATAACTGTACAATACAAGCCACCTATCCATAGGGTGGAATATCGGCATAAGTATCAAAATAACATCTAGAGCACTGAGAGACACAGGGCTAGAGGTCGAATAACTACATCAAGAACTGAGCCAAAAGATGGAAATATCGGGACTGTTGAAGACAATATCATTAGAACTCAACTGAATGTCATCAATCAATAGTACAGAAGGAATTAACCGGACTCCAAGTTTTGAGATATGAGCTCATGGACTTGTGCTTCTCTGCTGTAACGCTTTCAAATTTAGCTGTAAGGCACACCGTATTCCACCAAGTGGAGTATTCAGCCTTGGAAAGGTCTTTCCAGCAATGAAGGATGTTTTTCAAAGCCAAAAATAACAGAATGTAGAGTAGTTTTGCATTGTGAATAGGCAAAGGGCTCCTTTTACGAAAATGCGCTAGGAGCTAAATGCGCGGAATAAAGCACACTAAATTGCCGCGTGCGCTAGCCGCTACCGCCTCCTTTTGAGCAGGCGGTAGATTTTTGCTAACGCGCGCTAATCTGGTGCGTGCGATAAAACCTCTAGCGCACCTTCGTAAAAGAAGCCCAAAGTATGCAAGAGGCGTGATGGCCTAGTATGATAATGCACAAATTTAATGGTTCTTGTATGCACAAGATAGAAGAAATTGTTTCCCAAACTCTACTCCAGTAAACTTGCAGATGATTGCAGTGGTAAATCATGTAAGCTAATGACCCTTCTTGAGAACTACATGACCAATACACGGGGGGTAAGACCATCTGAAAATTTTGCTACTTTAATTGGAGTCCAATGTGTTCTATGCAACAAAAAGAATATAGCTTGAAGAACACTAGCGGAACGAGAAGATCTAAAGTTTCAAGTTTCAAGTTTAATGGAAATTTGATTAATCGCTTAATCATAATTCTAAGCGATGTACATAATAATAAAATTACAAAATGTGGGGAACAATACAATAAATAACAAAAATCAGGTCTGACAAGACTATTGACAAATGTAACAAAACTAAGAACATAAGGGAAGAGAGGGATAAGAACTACAAATTATTTAAAAGTTAAAGAGACATATAAGGGAGATACAGAAGGAAAGGGAAGTTATAAATTACTTCAATAAAATTAGAGAGAAAAAGTAAAATTGGTTGGAAGACTAAATGGCTAATTTTCAAAGGCGTCTTTAAAAAGAAAGCTCTTTAGTTTACTTTTGAATTTTTCTAAGTTGTGTTCTTCCCTCAAGTGAATAGGAAGTGAGTTCCAAGTTTGGGAGGCTGTAACAGAAAAAATCAATTGCCGTCTAGTATTAATAATTCTAAGAGAGGGAATCATCAGCAAGTGCTGTTCAGTAGATCTTAACGTTCTATTGGAAGTATATGGAATTAATAACTTGTAAATGAAAGCTGGAGTTTTGTAAAGAAGGGATTTGAATGTGAGCAAACATAGTTTATATCAGGGATCTCAAAGTCCCTCCTTGAGGGCCGCAATCCAGTCGGGTTTTCAGGATTTCCCCAATGAATATGCATTGAAAGCAGTGCATGCACATAGATCTCATGCATATTCATTGGGAAAATCCTGAAAACCCGACTGGATTGCGGCCCTCAAAGAGGAATTTTGAGATCCCTGGTTTATATGTTATCTGGTGAGCAACTGGAAGCCAGTGCGCTTTATTGAGAAGGGGTGTTACGTGATCAAACTTCTTGGCTTTGAATATGAGCTTGATAGAAGCATTCTGAATAATTTGTAGATGCTTGATTTCATTTTGAGCTAATCCACACTTCTTGTCAAACCTCTTCCTCTAGGGCAGGGGTAGGGAACTCCGGTCCTCGAGAGCCTTATTCCAGTCGGGTTTTCAGGATTTCCCCAATGAATATGCCTGAGATCTATTTGCATGCACTGCTTTCAATGCATATTCATTGGGGAAATCCTGAAAACCCCACTGGAATACGGCTCTCTAGGACCGGAGTTACCTACCCCTGCTCTAGGGTGATATCCAAATCACCATGCCAGGTACACATCATGCTTGTTAGAGAGGTAGTTGCAGATTTTCTAATGAGGGAGTACCCTCTGTTTAGTATTGATTTGTAGAATATGAGATATCAAATCTGGGGTGTCTTTTAACTGCATCAGTTCAGGGAAAGCAGTGTCTCAATTGCAACCAGCGGTAGTGTTGGTGTTGTGGCAAGCTATAGCAAGCCTGTAGCTCATCAAAAGGTTTCCATCTAGAATTCTCGAGCAGATCATGGAGATTCCGCATTGTTGCCATATTTACCAATTGATTAGTCTATCCTGTATCTTAATGTGATCATTGTGTCACAGCAAGATCTTGCATGTTTCATGCCATTTGATTGTCATAAGATTGTCTAATGCTTTTAACACTGGAGAAAAAGATAGTTTGTTTTTTATCTTTCTGTTGCAGAGGAATGGATAAAGTGAAAAAGGCCTGGATTCGGCAGGCACATGAAAAAATGGTGCCAGTTGTGTGCCACTCAGATTGCGGTGCTGTTTTCAGAATCACGGCCTGCGTTGAAGAAAGGCACCTGAAATATAGCCCAGATTTTTAAAGACCTAAATTTCCAGGGCCTACCTTCGACTTAGAATCACGCTTAGCAGCACCAAACATCAACCCCGCCCATAACGTCTTGCTTGACTTTCAGCGCCACTAGGCATATGCGTAGATGTGATTCCAGTGCCGTGTTTTGTAGGAGCCTCGTGGTTTTTAACAGCACAGTCAATTACCCTGCCATTAACAGCCAATTAAAACAATTAATTTAGGCGCCAGTAGAGCGTCTACCAGCGCCTTCCTAGGGGATGTCATTTTAAAAATCTGGGTCTAATTGTTCTAGCTGAAGTGATTGCTACTTGAAAGAATACTTTCCAGGAATCTGAGGACTTTTATTTCTATAGGATTCAAAAAGAGGCTTCATGAATGAAATGAAGACTAGATTCATGTCCCGGGAATTTCCATCAAATAGATATTTCTAGAAGTCAGTGATCAGCTGCAATTATCCTGTGGAGCATAGCATACCTACAGTACATGAAGATGTAATGGTATAATTACTATACTGTATAGTGTATAGTCATTGTAAGAGGACATGCAGTAGGGTCATAGCCACTAGCAGAGCATCAGGCTGAAAATCTTTTTCCAGTTGAAAGCATGCATTTGTCTACAACAGTGTCTCTCAAACTTTTTTAGCTCTGGCACACTAAATGGAGCAAATGTTTTTCGCGGCACATTATAATTGAAATTATAAAATTAAGGAAAGAGTCAAATCTCTTCAAATAATAATAAATTATTGCTTATCATGATAGGGGTTGCCATATGACAAATCATGAAAAACTGAAAAAATTGGGATCGTTTAAATTATAATTTTTGGTGGAATTCATTATGCCAAATTTTTAAAAATGGAGCGAGCAATAGCCATACAGTAAGGGCATATTAAGAAATTTGGGGATGTTTGGGAGCCATTAACAAATTACTGTACAGAATAAATATTATTTCCTTCCCTTTTGTTCATACAGGTCCAGAGTGGGGTGGGAGGATGGGAATATTTTATGATTCTTATGCTTATGAATAATTGTTGGGTATAAGGGAGGGGGGATATTTGATGCGAGTTAGAATTTGATGATATATTAAGTGATGTTAAAGTATAAAATGATTGTATCTTATGTTACACTTACCGTGAGTTTTAAAAATGAATTAAGATTTAAAAAAAATAAATAAATTGCAAAATCAACAAATTAAATATAAGAGTTATTTATTTAAATTTCTTTAAGCTATGCACTGGTAATTGTAACAATGGTGAAACTAAAGTTGATAGAGTATAATTGCTAATCAGTGTGATGGATGTGCCTGTTTTAGAGTGCAAATTAACTCAAAACATGGTTCGACAGTCAACAAGCAAGCACTCATTGCATCATCCGCCATCTGCAGTCATTCTTTTTTTTTTTTTTTTTCAAATTTAATTTATGTCAGAGCTGAAAATTCAAGTTCACATAGATAAGAACATCCAAACGATAACAAAGCCTTGACTGCTGTGGAGGAGGAACCACCATTGCATTCATTGAAGGTGTGAGGGGAGAGATAGGAAGAAAACCAGGAGAGGAATCCTGGAATCCCATCAATCCCATCAACCCTGGAATCCCATCAAGGAGTAGGTGTGATTCATTTGTTGCACAATTGTAGCTTGAAAAATCAATAAAGATTTATTTAAAAAAAAAAAAAAAAAAAAGGAGTAAGTGTGATCAACAGTATCAAAAGCAGCAGACAGCTCTAGAAAGATGAGGATAGAATAGAGGCCTTTGGATCTGGCTAAGAACAAGTCATTGGAAACTTTAGCAAGGGCAGTTTCCGTGAAATGCAGCGGGCGAAAGCCTGACTGAAGCGGATCCAAAATAGCATGGGATGAGAGAAAGTCCAGGCAATGGCAGTGAACAACATGTTCAAGTAACTTGGATAAGAAAGGGAAGAGGGAGATGGGGTGATAGTTGGAGGGACACGTGGGGTCCAGTGATGGTTTCTTGATGAGGGGAGTGACAAAGGCATGTTTGAAGGCATTTTTTTCTACCTTCTACTATCATATCCAACATTTATTTCTTTCCCACTACCTACCATTTCTCTCTCCTTGCCATGTACCCTGGGAAGGCCCCAGCAGGGAAGGCTGCAAAGCAGCCCATTCAGAGCGCTGCCACGGCTGCTGTTTTAGGAAGCCTCGGAGGTATGTCCGGTCTCACCAGGGTGTGGGGTCTGAATCGGTGAGTCTGATTTTCTTGGACAATGAATCGATTTGAAATGATTCACTGAAGTGAATCGGTGAATCGATTCGAATCTGCAAATCTAACAGCACTAGTATAAATAGCAGTGCTATTTCTGACTGGTTTAACTTATCTGGTGAAGAGCTGGATATTGGCATTCATTCAGTTAAGTGCTGGCCTGTCCCACATATCCAGATATTTAATGTTGGTATGTAGAGATAGTGTGCTGCTGGTTGAATTTTACCCCCATAGTTTATATGGATAATGGGAATTCAGTGAGGCACTTTTGCGCAAAAATGCTCCTAAAAATACACATAAATTTATACATACAAATTATAGCTCACTTGTATCAAGCCATATTATAATTTTTTTATTGCGGTAAAAGCTCCAACACTCATATGAGTGCCTGAGCTTTTACTACAGTGGTCGGTGACAAAAACCCTAGCACAGCTTGATAAAAGGGGGCCTATGTGATGTCTACTCAGCTGAATATTTGCATCAAAATATCCACAAAATATTCATAGCAACAAACTATTCCAAACGATCTATAATGCTAAAATTCACAAAAATTAGCTCTATCTGAACACAGTGAAGGAGTCTGTTCAGTACTATAGGTGCTCAAGCACCCAGCCGAAAAAGCTTGCTATTATCCATGTATTTTTCTCTTTTTCGCAAAGTTCTTAATACTAAACTCTATGGAACCAATTTTCAGACTGCAGAAGGCAGCCTGGCTACCTTCTGCAGTCAGTGGCAAACCTGGAAATTCAATGCCAGAGGCCAAAGCCGGCGACTGGCATTGAATTTTCGATCTATTTTCAGCTGCGGGTGATATAGCCTGCCAACCAATATTCATCAGCTGACTGGCTAAGTCATAGCAGCCAGTTAGATCCGCTATTTAGGCTGATCCATCTGGCCACTAAACTTAGCTGGTCAGCCCATGGATATTGGCACTGATGACTATGTCATGCGATACAGCCACTGCCCAGGCTAGCTGCTGACTTGGATATTCAGTGGGAGATATCCAGCAATCTTCTGTTGAATATTAGTGGTTAGCCAGCTTAGCGCTATTTAGGCAACCAGGAGCCATTCCTGGCTGGCTAAATAGCGCTGAACATCGGGCGGCATGTGTGCACAGGATAGTATAGCAATAATGACAGTGAGTTTGATAGTTTTAATTGATATGATAGATTTGTAAGATTTCAATATAATTTGAGTTTCAGTGAAGTATTGATTGAATTTAAGTTTACCACAATCAAGAACTGAATAATATTTATTTTAATCATTTATATCTTGTACCCCACCATTTATCAACATATAATTTTAAAAAATGAATATGTTTACAAATCATCAAAATTAGAATAATTAATCAAGGCTTTAGGGGAAAGAATTCCATACTTTAGACCTGAAAATGGCAGAGAATAATTGTGTTTGCCCAAATTTCAAATACTGTGGCACAGACTAAATCATTAGGGCTTTAAAAAAATTGTCCAAACTGCTTTAATTTTCACCCACTAGTGTAAGCCAATGCAAAGAGATCAATACATACTGCTCTACTAAATTTAAAAAATTGAACCCCTGATTCATTTTTTAAACAATTGACTCTTTCTTTTTTAACTTCTATGGGTGTTGATCTCTACTTTGGTGCTTTACTTGTAAGAGCTGATTCACCCATTCAGGAAATGTCTGCAGAACAAGACAGAAACCACATCACTTAAATAGAATAACTAGAATATGAATTCAAGTGAAACAGATAACTCCTGCGTTGCCTGCCTGCTTTGCCCACAACCTGCCTTTGAATCTCACACTGGCATTTTTATCAGACAGGTTTGTCAAAACACAGCCCATGTCATTGAACACGGCCAATGTCATTGAACATGGCCCATGTCTAGTCATTCAATAAAGAGAACTGTATTATCCCATTCTGTGAGGCCTCTGATGTGTTGTTGTTTTCAAAAATATGTGTAAAGATCATTTGCCACTATTTACAGACAGGATCAATTGGCCATTGCCCTGACTTTGGGTGATAGGGGTTTAAGAAGTCCAGGGGGCCAGAAGTATGCTGGTGGGAGTGAGAAAATCCGGGGGGGGGGGGGGGGGATAAGGAGGGCAACCAGAGGCAGGACATCATTCTTGCCTTTAGAGGTGGGTGGGGGAAGGAACCAGAAAGCCCAGGCAAGGTCAAAGTTTGTAGGTTGTCAGAAGAAGTTGCAGGGTAGAAGAATTTAGGTGGAAGGAGTGAATGAAGGTTTGGGGTAAATATATGTGGAATTATGTTATCATTTGCATCCTTATTAATTATGTGGGAAATTATGCACATGCATAATCACATCATTCTCTAGGGCAGGGGTCTCCAAAGTCCCTCCTCGAGGGCCAAATCCAGTCAGGTTTTCGGGATTTCCCCAATGAATATGCATGAGATCTATGTGCATGTACTGCTTTCAATGCATATTCATTGGGGAAATCCCGAAAACCCGACTAGATTCGGCACTCGAGGAGGGACTTTGGAGACCCCTGCTCTAGGGTATATATACAGCACACATCTTCTGTGATATATACAATGTTCAATCACAATACAACGAAAAAAGCACAAAGGGCCTCAATGAAGGGGGTCTTGTCTTTATTGACCCAACACGACCAATATTTGGGGATCATAATCAGTCCTAAAACTGCCAAATGAGTTATAGTAATACCATAAGCAGCATATATATAGTTTGGTAATCATATTTTGCTTATTGGCCGGAATGATTCTGACAATTGATTTGGATCATCTCTCATATTTGCTTTACTTCTCACCGACATTCGGGTGTCACATCATATCTTTCATTTCTCACATCATTTATCAAAGTTTGTTGACCTAAGCCAATGATTCTCAAACTTTTTAGCTCCGGCACACTAAACGGAGCAAATGTTTTTCATGGCACATTATAATAGAAATGATAAAATTGCAAAACCAACAAAAAATTAAATTTGAGAGTTAGTTATTTAAAGTTCTTTAAGCTATGTATGGGTAATTGTAACAATGGTGGAACTAAAGTAGATAGAATAGAATTGCTAATCAGTGTGATGGATGTGCTTGTTTTTGAGTGCAAATTAACTCAAAATGCAGCTCGATAATCGAAAAGCAGACATGTATTTCATCATCCACCATCTGCAGTCGCTCTTTTTCTTTTGATTTAACTTCTATCAGAGCTGAAAATCCAAGTTCGCAAAGATAAGAAGATCCAAATGGTAACTATGCATTGATTGCTTTATTGCTAGTTAAGATAACTACTGCATTAAAAATATATATACTTACTTGTCATTAGTTTTCAAGGACCAATCAAGTCAAAGAATGATGCTTGTCTGGGTGATTGTATTCTTATGCACAGAGACGCTAATACAATTGACAGACTCTTGCATATGGAACGTACATATCATCTATTCTGGCGTATACTTATGAAGGGAATTTTTTAAAAATAAAGTAAAATTCTGGAATCTCTCATGGCATACCCGGAATCTCTTTGGTGCATACCACTGTGTCGTGGCACACAGTTTGAGAGACACCAATCTAAGCTCTAATCCTCTATAACTCATCACTCAAGTATTTCACTTTCACTTTGTTCACCTCTGATAATGATGTTCATTAATGTTATGATTTTGTCAAATTTTACTTCTCATGCTTTCTCTAAGAGTCATTTGTTTTAAACATTTTTATTGGTAGTAATGTTTTATTAAATTATGTATATATGATATAGATATATTTGCAGACAACTAATGCAGGCACTGTACACTGAAGCACAGCTTGTGTTGGGTCAATAAAGAGAAGTCCTTGTTCATTGAGGCCCTTTTTTTTTTTTTGCTATATTGTTTTGTGTGCTCTGTCCTTCTCTGTGCTGATCATTACAAAGTTCAATCACCCACTCCTCAAAGCTCATGTTTACAAGTGTTGCTTTAAACTTAAAGCCAGATTTTAAGTTTTAGGAAATATCTACGCTTGCATAATTGGGAATTAGAAATGGTTTCCTGACGTTTCTAGAAGAGAAAAATCCAGAGAAAAGAGATTGTGGGAATGGAAACATCTGCACAACA